>NC_079322.1:40718541-41433541 GCF_029931775.1 Euleptes europaea
ATGGTGTAAAAGAGATGCTCACTGATAAGAGTGCCAGTGACTCTGGGTCCTGAAATATATTTCAGACTTTTTCCTTTTTTGTATATTTACTTAGCATGCTACATACATTAATATATGCTGCACTGCTTGCAACAGCAAGGAAAATACTGCTTTTATTGCAAGCAATATATTGTCCTGGTAAGTCTTTTAAAGCTAGAGTCCTTTGCTTAATGTTGCTTGCATGAGAAGTTCTTTTCAGAAAGTGAAGAAAACTCTGGACTCCATGTTATAAAAACAGTCCATGCTCTTATTTTTCCTCATTAGTATGTTGTGTTATGACTACAATAAATGTGGGTCCTTTGCTTTTCTAAGGATTATTTTCTCATCCCTTGTTCTGCAAATATTTGAACCGCAGGGTTTAATAGTTTTAAATGTGAAAGTTGCTAAAAGTTGCTGCTTTTGATTACAGTCACCAGTATAATTGCTATAAAATGGCACTTTGCAACTCGTTAGCAACAACCGCAAGATCATACCAGCTTCAAAAGCCTATAGTATTAAAATATTTTTGTTACATTTTTTCTTTTACAGTCTACCCTCAACTGAACAGTGGCTTGTGCCATCCACTCACTGATGGCAATAGAACAAATGATGTTTCTGCTTCAACAAGCTTTGTTTTATCAGGATCAGTAACCTTCTCAGCAATTGACCCAGAACTATCACACATGTCTCTGAAATACAGAGAGAGCATATGTCAGAGTACTGCGCCAGACGTGCCTCTTGAGCAAAAGAATATAAAATAGATGTAATAAAAAGAAAGTTTGTAATAGTAAAATGTCCTGTAAGGAGAAGATGTCTCAAGATTAGTATTCCTGCTGTGGCGCTTGCCTTCATCCTTTTGATTTGAAAATAGGTTTTTCTGAATTAAAACGGTTCTGTCAATTTCTAAGACTATTTGAATTTTAAGAATGTGTGTTCAGAAGCTGTAAAAGGATGTCTGCTCTCCCATTCTGAAGACCTTTTACTTTCCATGCAAATTGTGAGGTAAAAGTAGAAACACAAAACATGTACAAGGATTGATGACCTTTAATTTAAGGAAGACTCTTCCTCCTTCCCCCCATCCCAATATCCATGCTGTGGATCATTTTTCAAGCCTTAAAATAAAGGTAGAGAAATGACAACATATAAAAATAGGTCACCCATGACGAGCACATTTTGACACGAACACTTCTCTTCTTTGACCTTTGGCAGGTTAGGTCTTGACCCAAAGCTACTGGCCAAAATCCTAAATATGAGCTCAGGCCGTTGTTGGTCAAGCGATACTTACAACCCTGTGCCAGGAGTAATGGAAGGCGTACCTTCTGCTAACAATTACCAAGGTGGCTTTGGAACAACACTCATGGCCAAGGTATGTATATCATACATATAATTATAAACATTACTGTACAGAACTGTGGCTTATTTTTGATACGCAGAATAAATGAGAAATGAATAGATGAATGTGTTCTGTAATACTTTCCTCCTGGACTGTTCTAACAGTGCATCAGGCTTTTGGAGTACAGAAATTTCTTCTGCATACGGAAGAAAACGTGAAATTGGTTAGTAATACTGATTATTATATGCATAGTTGGAGGGGAGGCAACAAGCTGCGTCACCTTATTTCCCCCTCCAGCTACCCTCCCCAGGCCTCCCAGAGTCTTGCTGCTGTTTTTTCCAATCAGTTGTTTGGAGCGAGGCAGGAGGGCGGGGCGCTGCTCGCAGCCAGTTTTACCTTCGTTGCTTCCCTCGTTCCGGTGCTCATCTGGGGCTGCTTTTTTCCTCTGGCGCTCCAGTTGGACTCATGATGTCATCACAACGGATGCTCCCCCTCTCTTCCCCCACCTGCTTCCGCCTGCCGACACCTGAGAGTCGGCAGACAACGCAAGCAACCACCGGTAGATTGCCCACCATAAGCGGGCACTTGGGAACCCTACAAATAAACTAAAATATTGGTTCTCGTAGGTTATCCGGGCTGTGTAACCATGGTCTTGGTATTTTCTTTCCTGACATTTCGCCAGCAGCTGTGGCCAGCATCTTCAGAGGAGTAACTCATTAGCACATTATCTTGATACTTACAGGACAATGGTTAGCACATTACCTTTGTTACTTTTTGCAGGACAATGATTCAGCTCAAACCCAACCCTTTTCTGACTATATATTACTCTTCCTACACACTTGACACTGAGAGACACTGTCCTTCAGTGTTACTCCTCTGAAGATGCCGGCCACAGCTGCTGGCGAAATGTCAGGAAAGAAAAAACCAAGACCACAGTTACACAGCCCGGATAACCTACGAGAACCAATGAACTCTGACCGTGAAAGCCTTCGACAATAAACTAAAATATAATGAACATTACTGCTCTGCTCAATATTATCATCTGAATCATCATATTTGTAAATCTTTACTGAATTACACCTACATATGGTGTATGTGTGATAGATATATAATAAAAATACACACATTTTCTTTCACAAATGTTATGTACATTTTGGTTCCAAGTGTCTTTCAATCTGTATTTTGCCATACCTCAAGATGAAAGGAGAGTAGCAGGGGGGAAAGCCTAACAAGAGGTGTTATTTTATCCCAGATCTCCCATTGGAGCCACGTACACTTCTCTACTCTACCTCCAGGTCTTTGGAGGCCTGTTTTTCATCTTTACCCTAAGAGCAATACTAGCAAGATAAGCTGTTTAAATTGGGACCTAAACTGAGTCCAGAAAGCTTGTTTTCAGGTAGTATGTTAATACTGTTTACCCACATAATGAATCTAGTTAAGAAGGTTCTATGAATGTAAAATATTTTATTTTCCAAATGCTGGCAAATCTGCTTTGTTCATAAAAATCCACCATTTTTGACAAATGATGTTCCGTCAAGTCCAAAGGCTAGATTTCATTTTTCTAAAAGCCAAAAATGGGGAAAGCTAAACATTATATCTGCCAACACAAATATCTCCCAGGGAAAGCTATATTTCCAAACAAGGTAAGGGCTAAAACTTTTGAAGTATCCTTAGGGATGGGCAGAATTTTCATGAGATTAGATCTGGATTGTGTTATAAAGAATCCTTGTTGAACTTTGTAGGGTCACCTTGAGGTTTTATTATTTGATTCTTTGGTCCTTTACAGTGCTATGATTTTTTGATAAGCCAACTCCTATATTTGGTTATAGTTTGCTGTAGGGTAACAGCAACTGCTTCTCTGAATTTTTTTCTTCTTCTCTCTCTTTCTCTTCCCCCTTCTCCCATTTTTTTGTTTAAATCTCAGGATCTTGGTTTGGCCCAGATGTCTGCTACCAACACAAAGACGCCAGTCCCTCTCGGATCTCTAGCCCACCAAGTCTACAGGATCATGTGTGCCAAGGGCTACGCCCAGAAAGACTTCTCATCCGTGTTCCAGTTTTTACGAGAGGAAGAGAGCTTGTGAACCCTTTTCTGAGGATGGACATTATTAGAAACCAAGTTCTGTTTGGAGCCTCCTTGCTATGATTACTCAGGTGTAGATCATGAATCATGGTCTCACCCATACCTATTGCAGACTCCTGGATTTAACATCTGTTGTTTGAAACAGCAGGTTGTGAGAGAGGTTTTTTAAAAAGAAAATTGTTTAACAACAATACATAACTGGTTTAAAAACATAGTAGGTTTAAAGCAAAATCCAAATCAACGGGAAGCAAACCATTTGCACATAAAACTGATAGCATTGTTCTCAACTGTGCTGACAGAACTGTGATTAAAGGGACTGATAACTGAGCTCCCTAGCAAACAAAACATTTCATCTTTAAAAAGAGAAAGGGAAGATTCTTGTAATTAAGAATTTTTCTGATAATTTTTTTTTAAACCTAGTACTGGCTTAATTATAAATTGTGGATTTCTCATGAGAATAGTGGTGGAAGGTTATGTTAAGAAATGTACACCATTTATTGGAAAGCTGCTACTACCTATATGGTTTTGAATAGTAGGCATAGTTAAAATAACACTTGTCTCTGTGTGTATTTCTAACACTATTCTTTGCTGACCTAATTTTGTACATTTTTTTACCCTTTTCACATTTTCAAAATATTTGTCTACTAACCTCACTTGAGACCCACTTGTTTTAGGCAAATACTGCATTATTATAAATTTAAAGAAGTAAACCCCTTTTCTTTGAAATCCAATAAAATTTAAGATGGCAAATGACCACTACGAGTTGTGTGCGCGAGTGTTTGCTTTTGGTATTATTGAGTTCTGTGCATACAAATAAGAGCTCAGAGAAGCAAGCATGGAGGATAGGGCTATCCATGGCTGCTAGTCAAAATGGATACTAGTCATGATGCAAGCCTATTCTCTCCAGTATCAGAGGAGCATGCCTATCATATTAGGTTGGCCACTGTGAACAGACTGCTGGACTTGATGGGCCTTGGTCTGATCCAGCATGGCTTTTCTTATGTTCTTATGTAAGCACATCTCTTGCATAGACAAGTGCAAAGAGTGTAAATGTTATAAAGACTGGTGTGTTGTTTATGTTTTCCCTACTTATTTGTATACATGATAGTGCAATCCACCAGCATTAAAACTGTTAACTATAATCCAGAGGACTGGGTTGTGCATGTAAGCCCCATTAACCTTTCAACATCATGAACCTGTCCCCACATGCAGGCACACGGGAAGAGACATGAGGACAAGACAAAATGATATTAGAACTGGTTAATCATGTTCTTGGACTCAACAATGACAGTATAAAACGTAACAGGAATCCGGTATCCTCCAACTGGGATTGTTATAGGTGCCATTGGTTCCTGGATTTCATCTGTGAAATGGGCCTTCATGTTTTGACTTGTGCACACATACACATGGTTCAAACACCTGCCAGTTCAGCTTACATCCTGCTTGTCAGTGGCATTCAAGTGCAGATTAATCAATTGGCTCTTCAGCTGTTTGCAATCTATTGCTATTTATTTGGAGGAACAGGCAACTTGTAGCCATCAGGAGTCTGCTTCTGATCTGCTGGGAAAATTTTGCTCTGAACCCAGCAAAGTTTTTTGTTGAGGGTGGGGAGATCATGGGGATCAGCTAGAAGGTGGGTTCTTCTGATTGCTCATCGTGGAAACTTTGCTACAACCCCAATTTGCTGAGATGCAGCAAATTTGGTGGTAGGGAAATAATTAGAAGCTCAGCTGACTTCCCTTATTCACAGCCCAAGAGCTTGGTTTTGCGGTGGGGGCGGGGGACACAATGTTTTCCCTCTTTCTCTGAAGCGCAAGCCGACAGCTTGGGGTTGGGAGAGAAGCAATCTCTTTCTCTTTCCTTTTGCAACTGGGAAAGCAAAAACCAATTGCTTTTGATTTCCAACGTCACTGAGTAGCTATTTTTCGGGGGGTGGGGATGGATCAGAAGTCCATTCCAAGCTGATCACCATCAGCTGTGAATCAACTTCTGATTCTTCCCAAAGCTTTCTTGTTTCAGCAGAACAAGCCTAGGGTACACGGAAGTGCTGGTACCCAAGTCCCAGCTGGTCCCCCAAGTCAACTTCTGACCAAGAGAATAAACCAACAGACTTCTGACCAACATACTTGTTCAGCAGCTGTTTGAGTTGTTTCATGCTAGCTGAAAATATCCTTGATAGGCTTATTACTCTAAGCAGACAGTCTCCACTTAAGATTGGGGAAATTAGCTAAAGACAGAGTGTGACAGGGCAACTGGGATGGATAACCTATGTATACCAGGATCATCCAGGTGAGAACTCTTAAATGAGCAGGTGGTTGTATAATTAAATAGGTTTATTAAAGAATAAAAATAGTAAAACAAGAAATATATCTCAACCGATGAACATACACACAAAAACATACACGAGCTGACGAAAATAAAAGGGAGGAAGTTGAATAGGGTTTCAGGGATGGGTGATAGTTACCAGTCCTGACGGGACATCCAGGGAAAGCAGCACTGAAGAGGAAAATGACCAGCATTTCCAGGAGCAAAAGGAAGAGCCCACACAAGTGGGGGTGCATGCACGGAGCCAGAATACACACACACTATGAATGGCCAAAGGACGAGTGTTTATACCCCAAAATGGGTCCTGAGGGAGTCTGAGGTAAGCTGGCAGTAAAGCCATAGACAAAGAATTGATTGCTTTTCAACAAAAAGATAGGAGAGGCTTGATAAGTCATCAGGACCCAAGAATGCATGGACTATTTTCTTCAATACTAATTGATTGCTGGGATGCGTGCAGATAGGGTAAGTAATAGTCTGCTTGGAGCGCTGATTAAATTACCTTAGGTGAACACAATGGCTATCAGGTAGCCCCATTGTCCAGCCAGGCATATCTTAGGAACGGGGAAAGTTAAGTGGCCAACCGCCTTCCTGCCCAAGCTTGACATACAAGATGGATCCCAGAACTCTCTGGGGGGGATCCGTTTTGTGGGGAGCAGTGTCTTGCTCTTATACCAGTCTTTGGCCCCTGTGCCTCCATGGCACCCCTTAATGAGAACAGGGTTGTGACTGCTTACAGGCTCATGGTCTGATCATGGAGGGAGGGTAAGTCTGAGTGTCAAACTGATCCACTGCAAAATTCATAGCATCCCTATAGGCATAGATTAGCAGCAGTACAGAGGAAGTGCAAAACACCAGTGAATGGCCAAGCAGGTAAAACACATTCCTGCTTTTCTATCCATTTCCCATAACTCAAGCAGGAACAACTGAGAATAATGTCATCCATTCCAACTCACATAAAATATATTAGATTTCATAATTGGGGGGGGGATGTGTATGCTTCCCTCCAGGACCATGAAGTCTATTTTAAAAAAATCCAATCGCACCAATTCAGAAATTGGTACTCAAGCACAACTTAATGGTGAAATTGGCAATAAAATGACTATCACTAGAAAAGTCTTTAATTGTAAAGAAAAGATAGCTAGAGTTGAATCCAACAAAAAACATATCAAAATTATCAATTGGCTTGTTTGATTTCTTGAGCCAGGCATGGTTATTTAATTTAATTTCAGGGTGAAATCTGCACATTTTTGTGAACAAAATGAGTTTTCAATAGAAATCCTTTGTAGATACAGATAAAGAGGAGAATGTAACTGCCGTTCCCTGTTCTCCTTAACTGTGACCTAGAGCCTTCTTTCTCTTTAGGGGCAGAAGATAATTAGTTATGTCTGCCTGTTAAATGCTGAGGTTTGCTGAGCTACATTTCCTAGGAAGACCGGCTGTTTGTGCAGTACTTATATTATCTATTAGTCACCAACCTCTACCTTTGAGCAGGGAGTGAGTGAGAATACATGGTCATTATTTTATTCTGCATATTTTCTTGCAAAGTCTAGCTAATGACGACAGATAAAGTTAGGGTTATTACCAACTGCTGAATTAAAGCAGCTATTCAACAGTAAATATTTATTTATTTGGGGTAATTACATACCTCGCCTGTCTCCTGACAGCACCCAAGGCAAGTAACTACAATAAATATTATACAAAAACAATCATCTATTAAAACCATTAAAACACACCATTAAAACTGATAAGCCAGAGCTCATTTATAGTGTCCAAACTCCCTAGCAAGCTCTTTTAAGTAGCTGTGTTTTACAGCCTAACTGGAAGATCCCAAGGGTAGGTACCTGCCTCACTTTTTAGAATTGGTTATGTTATCTAGGTAAATAAAACTGCTGTCAGAATAGCCCGATGCAGTTGTCCTTCGCCTCCCCACAACAGACAACCTGTGAGGTAGGTGGGGCTGAGAGAGCTCTAAGAGAGCTGTGACTAGCCCAAAGCCACCCAGCTGGCTTCATCTGTAGAAGTGAGGAAACCAACCCAGTTACCCAGATTAGCATCTGCCGCTCATGTGGAGGAGTGGGGAATCAAACATGGTTCTGCACATTAGAGTCTATGGCTCCAAACCACTAATCTTAACCACTACACTACGCTGGCTCACAGGTGCCCATTCCATAGGGTTGCCAGCCTCCAGGTAGTAGCTTGAGATCTCCCACTATTACAACTGATCTTCAGCCAGTGTGGTGTAGTGGTTTGGAGTGGTGGAGTCTGATCTGGAGAACCGGGTTTGATTTCCCACTCCTCCACGTGAGTGATGGAGACTAATCTGGTGAACTGGATTAGTTTCCCCCCCTCGTACACATGAATCCAGCTGGGTGACCTTGGGCAAGTCACTCTCTCTCAGCCTCACCCACCTCACAGGATGTCTGTTGAGGGGAAGGGAAGATGATTGTAAGCCGGTTTGAGTCTCCCTTAAGTGGTAGAGAAAGTCAGCATATAAAAACCAACTCTTCTTCTTTTTCAGCCAATAGAGATCAGTTCACCTGGAAAAAATGACCACTTTGGCAATTGGACTCTATGGCATTGAAATCCCTCCCCAAACCCCGTCCTCAGGCTGTGCCCCAAAAACCTTCCACTGGTGGCGAAGAGGGACCTAGCAACCATACTATTCCATTCCATTCCTGTCCTGTCTTTTTTCTTTCCCCTTACCAGGGCCTAAAGCATCCTGGAAAGCCTGATTTGATTCAAGTAATGGCACATAGGCAAGCATTAACACACACATATCTTCACTGCAGCCTCAATCAACATCTTGAGTTGCCAACTCTGGCTTGGGGAATTCCTGGTGATTTGGGGGAGGAGCCTGGGGAAGGTGGAGTTTGAGAAGAGGTGGGAGCTCAGCGGGAATGTGATATCACTCTAGGGCTTCCATTTCTCCTAGGTTCTATGGCATACCCGAGTCCACCCACTGAAGCTGCTATTTCCTCCAGGGGAACTGGTCTGTAGTCTGGACATCAGTTGTAATTCCAGGAGAAAGACAGGCCCCACACTGAAGTTGGTAACCCTATCCACGTCTGGTCCCTGCATCTGCTTTTTGAAGCTAAAGAACACACCAGGAGATCCAATTACAGATCTAAAACATTACTTTTAATTTCAACCCAAGTGGCAATTTCACTCAGCAGAAAGAACGATTAAGGAAAGCTAGAACTGCAGCATTGCAGTTGTCTGCAGGGCTCATACTAACCGATTTCTTTTTTCCTTGCGAATCAGTTTCCATATGCCCTGTTCATCTATTACCAAACATTGGAGCTGAACTTTTCTTTTTTGTCTTGGATTGCAATTCATTACCCACAGAGGAAAAGAAAGGGAAAAGCAGCTTGCCTAGAGCCACGTGTTCTAGTTAAAGTAAGCTTTTATCTTAAACCAGTTAACATGGGTCAACCAAAACCTGACAAGAAAGCAAAAAGTTCCCAATGAGCTTTGCTTATGAACACAGCTTAGTTAAGAGGACATTTCCTTGCAAAATGTAGCACAGAAGTCTGAGAAATAAAGACCCTGCCAAAATTTCCAGTCCCTGGAGAGGCCTCCTGAGGATACAGCTTTGGCAGCATTGTCCGATTTTTAGCTCTGGTTGCCAGGAGCCTGGTGGCTTGCTTAAATCCAGCTTTTGTTTATGGCCTAATACAGCTATAGGTTTCCAGCTTGGATTGAATTAAGCATTTTAGATCTGACTGTTTTGCATATGTACACAACTGAGCTGACAAGTGTATGTTTAATGTGCTGCCCTGGCAATGAGAGTAATGTTGGGTTTTTCAATAGGTTGTGAGCCAAGAAGGTGGGAAGGGGGCTGTAAGGCTTGCCAGAAACTCTCTCATGTGCAGACACACAAAGCATTGGGTTAGGAATGCATGTTGGGTCTGAGGAAGTGCACAGATCACTTTCTTCTTTTATGCGAAGGAAAGTTGCTGATCGATCAAGCACACCAGATTTCATGCAAATAAGTGTGTAAGATATATTTACAATGAGGCTGTTTTTAGCATTTTGAAGTTGGTATTTTCGTAGCATTCAGGCTTGGCGCTGAGTGGTAAGCTGCAGTACTGCAGTCCAAGCTCTGCTCACAACCTGAGTTCGATCCCGACGGAAGTATGTTTCAGGTAGCAGGCTCAAGGTTGGTTCCATCCTTCCGAGGTCGGTAAAATGAGTGCCCAGTTTACTTGGGATAAAGTGTAGATGACTGGGGAAGGCAATGGCAAACCACCCCATAAACCTAGTCTGCCTAGTAAATGTTGGGATGTGACATCACCCCGTGGGTCAGAAATGACCCAGTGCTTGCACAGGGGACTACCTTTACCTTTATATAAAACAAAAAGCAGTCATTACTACATCCCGTTACTTTGGCAAGAGGAAATCCACAAAAATTTCAGAATTTGTACTTTTTTTACTTTGTTCTTGAACCTTTCAAAAATGCTTTAGCATACTTTATGTAGGATACAACTGACTCATTCCGTATAAATAGCTGCTTTGACTAGTTGAATGGTTGTAGAGGTTGAAGTGGTTTCCGTGAGGACTTTAAAACGAAACTGCACACCCAGTACATATGCAGAAAAGGAAGCACAGAAGAAAAATGAGTTTCCATAGGCCCAAGGTTTTTTTTCTCCTGAGGGCAAAATACTGCTGGTAGAACAGCTTAATTCAGATGACTATGTCATTCTCACTTGAAGCAACCTTATAAATTCCAGTCAGGAAGTTTCAGGACTGGGACATAGACGTTGGATGGCCACATTGAGTTGAAGCCCTCTCAACCATAGCTAGGGTTGCCAGCTCTGGGTTAGGAAATTCCTGGAGATTTTTGGGGTGGAGCCTGAGGGCAGGGTTTGGGTAGAGGAGGGACTTCAGCGTGGTATAATACCATAGAGTCCACCTTCCAAAGCGGCCATTTTCTCCAGGTGAACTTATCTCTGTCATGTATAGATCAGTGGTAATCCCAGGTGATCTCTAGTCACTACCGGGAAGTTGGCAACCCTAACCATGGCTGAGCGGGCTCTGGTGAGAAAAACTTAAGGAAAGCTCCTTGTAGTGGAAATGGATGTCCATTCAATAACAAAGGTGCCTGGATTCTGGAAAGCCTTGAATGAGAGGATAGAAATGTAAGTTGTGTCCAGCTGGTAATCAGAAACCAAGATCAGTCATGGGGGCCAAGACTGGCTAGCTGGGTTTGAGTAGAACCCTGCATGAAAAGAAGGGGGCACTACAGGTTCCATAGTGCTCATATTAAAGATGCTGTGAACTTCACAGAAAACATACCATGTTCAACAACCACCATCACTCATGAGCTGAGCCTCAAATCTGCTCACCTCTTTGCTGCCCACCTTGAAAAGCACTCAAACAGCCTTGCAGCTTATGGTTGCCAACTTCCAGGTACTTTAAGCAAATAACGCAAACACTGATGGCACACAACTTATATAATGTAAATACAATCCCATTCAAAAATATAACGGATTACAATAAGTCCCGACAAGTCTGTAAGATTTAAACAGAATGCACAATGTTGCACCAATTGGCGAGGCGGCCCCAGTAGAGACGGAGAGAAGGTGAGCTCCGAGGATAGAAGGAAAACCCGGAAGGGATTTCCGTGACGCGAGACACCGTACTGTGTGTCAACGTTAATTCATGAATCAATGTTCAAATGTAGCGAGAGATTACTGTCTATCTCAGACGCTGAAGAGCATGTAGTTTATAGATCAGATCCTCTGATCTGTAAGCTACATGCTCTTCAGCATCTGAGATACAGTCATCTCTTGCTACATTTGAACATTGATTCATGATTTAACATTGACACACAGCATGGTGTCTCGCGCCACGGAAATCCCTTCCAGGTTTTTCTTCTATCCTCGGAGCTCGCCTTCTCTCCGTCTCTACTGGGGCCGCCTCGCCAATTGGTGCAACATTGTACATTCTGTTTAAATCTTACAGACTTGTCGGGACTTATTGTAATCCGTTATATTTTTGAATGGGATTGTATTTACATTATATAAGTTGTGTGCCATCAGTGCTTGCGTTATTTGTTTAAATTTCCAGGTACTAGCTGAAGATGATCTGCTGTTACAACTGATCTCCAGCCGATATAGAAATCAGTTCACCTGGAGAAAATGGCTGCTTTGACAATTGGACTCTATGGCATTGAAGTCCCTCCCCTCCCCAAACCCTGCCCTCCGCAGGCTCCGCCCCAAAAACCTCCTGCCAAGGTCAAAGAGGGACCTGGTAACCCTATTGGAGCTGCACAGTAGCTGTGATAGTTGAGTTTAATTTCCTTCTTGCAAACTTCTTTTACATCTGCGCAGTAGATAAAATCAGTTCTCCCCCAGGGTCACAGGTGGTGGAGGGGTGGGTAATAAGAACATAAGAAAGGCCCTGCTGGATCAGACCAAGGCCCATCAAGTCCAGAAGTCTGTTCACACAGTGACCAACCAGGTGCCTTCAGGAAGCCACAGACAAGACGAGTGCAGCAGCACCATCCTGCCTGTGTTCCACCGCACCCAAAATAATAGGCATGCTCCTCTGATACTAGAGAGAATAGGTATGCAGCATGACTAGTATCCATTCTAACAGCCACGAATATCCCTCTCCTCCATTAATATGTCCACTCCCCTTTTAAAGCCCTCCAAGCTGGCAGCCATCACCACATCCAGGGGCAGGGAGTTCCACAATTTAACCATGCGTTGTGTGAAATAATACTTCCTTTTATCTGTTTTGAATCTCTCACCCTCCAGCTTTGAATCTCTCACCCTACAACTGCAGTGAGGCTGTAAAAAAAATGCACATGTGCGAAATAACCTTGTCTATAACACGGACTTTAGGCTAGCTAACAAAATCTATCATGTATGAGTTTTTACTTTCCCCCTTTATTATATGTGAAATTCTTATCTACCAGGCTCTCCCTCTTGCTGTTGACCACTTGCTGCCTTTCCCCCAGCCTAGTTGAAAGGAGAGGTTGCATTTTCAGTCAATTTAGATTCATTGATTTCAAGGAAGATGAATCTGCTCAACTGAGTCAGGGACCATGTTATAATATTCTGTAAATGTATTCAGGGGGATCGATTTAAAGAGCATTTTTATTTCGGAAATGAGAAAACTGAGAAGTAAATTGGCACCTGTGCTATTAATAATGCAAATTTGCAAACAATAAAGTCGTAAGTGGAAATAATGCACTGGTCGAGAAGTAATAAAAGCGTTTGATCTTTCTTTGAAGACTGAGCATAGGTTTAAACTACCTATTCAGAAACAACCAGATGCCTATAAAGATCCGGTACTTTGCTTTGATAGAAAATCACCCAGGCCTGCCCAGCTGCTCTGGTTTGTAAACAGATTAGTTAAGTGCTCATCAGCCTAATTTGCATAGTATAACACTATATTGTTCAGCGCCATTGCCAACATTAACTAACTATGGAAGTCCTCATTTGAGGAAAGCTACCATGTTTTTATCAACATGAACATGCAAATAGATTACGTTGCAAAGAAAAATAGTTGTTATTTAAGAAAGGGATGGTTTGTCTCCCATTTTTTCTCAAAAAAAAAAAAAAAAAGGAGTACCTGAAAGATTTCAGTGGTTACTTGGTATCCTTCAAAGAGACAGTGGTAGGATATCCTATAGTTTTGGCCTACTAGCTATTGGCCATTTGTTTGGAGCTTTCTGATCTGAAATGTGAAGCTGAATCCATCTGTTGCATTTCCATGGAACAGAACTGGAAATACTTTCTGTTTTGAAGTTACAAGAAGCTGTATGGAGCCATTATCACTAGCTAGATGATGATACAGGCTGGAGGAGATCATGTTTCAGAGAGCTGAAGGGGGGTTGGAAAGATGGATTGTGGTTCATAGTGAACAGAGGTCCAATTCCGCATGACAGAGGAGACACATATTTGGGTTGTCCTCAGCATGTAATATAGCCTCAAAAGGCGGCTGGGGGGCGGGGGGGACAAGGATAGAAGGAGCCAGGCAGCAGTTTTGAACAGGGAAACTACTGTGATGGAGAGATTTTTAAAAGAAATATTTCCCAGTGCAGTGGACCTTTGTGAAGCTAGATTACAAATTGGAAAATCCAGTCACTGATCCTAACTGTCACATGTTGTTTGTTCCATAGCCATCCCCATTAGCAATGAATAAACTAATTTTGCATAGTACAAAAGAAGTGTGTGTTAGATCCAAACAGTTTCTCTGCTGGTAAAAAAGGGGGGAAAGCTGTCATGAGACTTGTATATATTTATTTATTTACGTTATTTATAGTCTGCCTTTCTCACTTGGACTCAAGATGGATTGCACAGGGAGTCAATATCATTGACAGGATAGGACATTCAATAAACAATACAATAGGATTGTAGTACAATTGTAATACAATTGGTTGTAGTACCAATCAGAAATCTAACGGAACTAAAGCGAAACATAAGTATTAACATGACACATTAAATGATGCAAAAATTACATAGTAGAATCCTAATTTCATCAAGTTGAACACAGTAGTATAGACCACAGTCTCTAATAATTTATCCTAGTAACTTTGTGACTCATTTAGTACAGTGCAACTCTTATTGCCTGCATGCAAAAGCCCTCTTCAATATTTCAGTTTTACGTAGTTTTTGGAAAGCCAGGATAGCCGGAGCCTTCCTGACCTCCTCAGGCAGGCTATTCCACAAGGTGGGGGCCACAATGGAGAAGGAAGTTGTTGGTCTTGCCCATTTGCGGGTTGGCACCTGCAGAAGACCTTGCTCAGATGAGCAAAGCTGTCATGGTGGAAGATAGGGGGAGAGGTGGTCTCACAGATATTTTTATTTATTTATTTATTTATAGTCCGCCTTTCTCACAGGGACTCAGGGCAGATTACATTAAGTGAGTCAATACAATCAACAAAAATGGACATTCCATAACCAATGCATTTGGATTTTAGAAGTTTGGAACCACCAGGAAGAACTGAAGCATAACATAAGTATTCACATGTCACATTAAGCGGTACAGAAATTACATAAATAGGATCCCACTTACAATAACCTATACACAGCAGTATCAACCACATTTCCTAGGGTTGCCAGGTTCCTCTTCATCACCGGTGGGAGATTTTTGGGGCAGAACCTGAGGAGGGCGGAGTTTGGGGACGGGAGGGACTTCAATGCCATAGAGTCCAATTGCCAAAGCAGCCATTTTCTCCAGGTGAGCTGATCTCTATCAGTTGGAGGTCAGTTGTAATAGCAGGAGCTCTCCAGCTAGTAGCTGGAGGTTGGCAACCCTAACAGTTCCTAATAATTTTCCCAAGAATTTTTGTAAAACTACTTTGTACAGTGAAAATTACCCATTACCTGTGGAGAATATAAGGGTCTAAGGTCATGAAGGATTTTGTATGTGATGGCCAATACCTTAACTGGAGCCCAGTAACTGGAGTGACTGTAGAATGGGAGTAATATATGTGCTCTGTCTAGCTCCTGATAATATCCAAGCTGTAGTGTTCTGCACCAATTGGAGTTGGTGTACGAAAGCCAAGCTGGGTGGGTTCTGTAGTAGGGAGAAGAATTGGGTGAGATTAAGCAAGAAAATTGGCCAGATCCAACACTGTGCATGGACCATGAGAAGCAGTTAGGGTTGCCAACCTCCAGCTACTAGCTGGAGATCTCCTGCTATTACAACTGATCTCCAGCCGATAGAGGTCAATTCACCTGGAGAAAATGGCCGCTTTGGCTATTGGATTCTATGGCATTGAAGTTCCTCCCCTCCCCAAACCCCGCCCTCCTCAGGCTCCACCCCAAAACATTCCGCTGGTGGCGAAGACAGACCTGGCAACCCTAGAAGCAGTGCTCAGCTTTTCCACTTACTTTTTTTTAAAAGAGTTTTAAAATGCTCTTGCGTATCTTCAACAGAATGCAAAACAGAGAGAGGAAAACCCCCACATGGTATGTAAGCCCAAAAGCAGCCATGGATCTGGAGCCATGTTTTTTGGTCACCTCCATGGTTTCTCAGGCCATACGCTCTCAGAGATTGGAGGGGAGGCTCCATATTTGATATTAAAGCTGCGAAATTACGATCAGGAAGTAGTCAGGCTCCTCCGGTGGCCCTCTTTTGACAATGGCTCTATTCTTTGGTTTCCTAAGGCTCACCAAAGTTTAGGCCATGAAGTCTGCCAAACAATAATCTACCTTCTATGATCTGCCTTCTCTGGAAACCTAATCATGAGTGAAGCCAGGGCTACCAGCCAACTCCTAGCTACCCTTGTGACTCAGTCACCACACCCAGGAGATTCCATCATCCCTCCTTCTCCATTGCTTTGCCTGGCACCCATCATTCCCCCTCCTTCATTGTGACTATTTTTGGCCATCTTCTACTTTACCTTTACAAAAATCTAAACCAACCAATTACATCTAGGATTGCCTGCCAATCTGAACAGAATTCTGATATCAGAGAGCACCCCCAAATGCCCCAATCCCCAGAATTCTGTAAACTTGGCCCAATGACAGAAATGGTCCACAAATGCCACTGGTAGTTGGCTCCAGTAGTAAATGCCCAAGGAGAAAACAGGATAAATAAATTTTCCCACTAAGGAGAAAATTAGAATCAAACTTATCCCCAAAGATTGCTCCTCCACCACTGAAATCACTTGGACAGAGACCCTCCTCCTTTCCAATTGGACCTTAATTGCTTTGAACTTCTTAAATGTCTGCTCTGCTTGCTTAAGCCTCTCATTCTTCCTGTGTCACTCTGAAGTGCTGCTCAGAAAGAACCTGCATCCTCAATCCTCCTACCACCCCACCCCTCTGAGGACACTGTATTGTCATAAGGACACTCTAGAGGGTGGGTTCTGACTTGTTGGACCAGCCTGAGGGATAGGGTTGCCAACCTCCAGGTACTAGCTAGAGCTCTCCTGCTATTACAACTGATCTCCAGCCGATAGAGATCAGTTCACCTGGAGAAAATGGCCACTTGGGCAATTGGACTCAATGGCACTGAAGTCCCTCCCCAAATCCCGCCCTATTCAGGCTCCATCCCAAAAACCTCCCACCAGTGGTGAAGAGGGACCTGGCAACCCTACTTAAGGAGGAATAGACTATCTGGGATGCCTTCCGCTAGGAACCTTCTGATTTGCTTCTTGTTTCATATACGCTGGTGTGAGTTTTACGTGCTATCTAGTTATTTGCAGTTCAGCAATTCCCCAGATTAGTGTTTTATATTTCTTTTCAATCTGCCTGCATGTTTCTGATTTTCCTTGTTAATTTTATATCTTACTAAAAGATTAAAACTTAAGTATGCTCCCTCTCTGTCTCTCATTCCAAATTCCTCCCTGAGGTATTTGCATATGTACTCTAAGCATTTCTGGTAACAGGTGAGGGTTCAGTATCTCACATAATATATTTTTAAAACTACACTTGTTTAGGATCTCCATCCTCTTAAATAAGAGTATTTCCATTCATTTCAGGGTAGCAGTTAGTATAATTGGTACACCCTAGTGACTATTCTAGGAATAATATGGGAACACGTATTACACATCTTATGAAATGCTGAGCAAATGGATGGAAATCAGAGGCCACCCTAAGTACAGGGTGTGTGTTCAAATCTTTGTGTATTTTTTTGGCTTAGGGCCCTGCTAATGTTTGAATCTAGTCTACTCTGTTAAAACCTGTTTAAATGTTACTTTCCTAGTGAGACTCTTTTTTTATTTAAAACAGAGGCCCTTCAACCTTCTAGTAAATGTACTTTTCTGTTGGCTGCAATAGCAAATTGGGATGAAAAACTACTAGTCTCTAATTTTACTTAATTTTAGTAATGCTAAAAAAAATGTTAATATTAGAATTTATTGGTCACCACTGCAACACTGCTGATTATTTTAAAAGTGAATTTATGGATTAGATCCAGTGAAGCAATCAAAGGAAGGAACACTGTGCCCCTACTTCTAACAGTCCCTTCTGGACCCAGGAAAATGGATTCCTGGGGTTATGATCAGGGCTGAGGTGCTTTTGTTTCTCCCCCTCCCCTTTTCAAGTGCAAAACAGCCTCAGAGCGGAGGATACGGTCTAGGGTTGCCAGGTCTCCCCACACCACCTACAGGAGCTTCATGGGAGCAGTGATTCACACGTGTAGCATGATGATGTCACTTCCAGGTTTACCCCAGAAGCACCAGCATCATGCGGGATGCTCTAGAACATCCCTCCAAAAACTCTATGGAAACCATAGAGTTTGGGAGGGGGAAATGCTAGAGCAACCCCGTTGTGATGCTGGCACTTCCAGGGTAAACCTGGAAATGACGTCATTGGGCCCTGTACACCCCCCCCCAAGCTGGCCTGCTTCTGACCACTGACCAGCTATGGGGCAGAGGGCAGCCCAGTTAATTGATGGGCAATTGCCTGCCACAACTGGGCATATGTGAACCCTAGTGTGGTCATTTTGGCACTTGAAAAGGTATGGGGGGGGGAGAGAAAGAGAACACCTCAATCCACTTTACTGTGGGCCTGACCAGGATCATGCCCTTGCAGCATTTTAAAATCACTTTAAAATGTTGGTGTTATCCCTGTGGTGGTACTAGGATGCCATCATCTCTTCTGTGACTCTCAATCCATGCCCATGCCTGGGGATTCAACTTTCTCAGAGTCCGAATGGATTTCTGGGAGGAGAGATCACATGGGAGGAAGGACTACAGCAAGCACTTGTGTCTGCCGACCCTTCCCACCGTTATGGCACTGGATCTACCTAGTGAGGTTCCGTTTTTTTAAAATGACAAACAAATAAGCATTTGCTATTTTCAAGGGCACATCTGGAAGAGTAATGGTCAAATGCACCAAAATAAGGATAGAGAAGGAAAAGAGCAGTGCACTTAAAAATGAAGGGCTGTTTTGTTTTCCACCCATGAGAAGAAAAGTTCCACTGGTACTGCTGTTGCTGTAGAAGTGGTTAAGTGAGTGCCCTCACCCTGCCCTAATCCAGACAAGCACTGTCTTCCTGCACTCCTAGGAGGAAGGGGATTTTGACTCCAGTTGTAAGGCTTTAGCTCCAGACGTTTCCAAGGGACCAGCACAGTACTAGAATGGGTTGCAAAGGTTTGTGTCTGGACTGCAGGGATCAGCGGCACCAAAATGATGCCTCCTGTGGTCTTAGGGTTCTTTTATACATGGCCATGTTTGTTTGTTTATACCTTGCTTTTCTCCCCAATGGCGTTCCAAAGGCACTTAACAACACCATTTCCCCCTCCTCTGTTTTACCCTGACAACAGCCCTGTGAGGTAGATTAGGCTGAGACAGTGCCAGGCACAACATCACCCAGTGAGCTTCCTTGGCAGAGTAGAGATTCAAACCAGAATCTTCCAGATCCCAGTCCAATACTGTAACCATGCACAAGGCTGATGCCTAGACCCTTTTTCCTGATGTAGGAAAAAACGGTGTTGGACAGGTCTCCAAGAATACAAGACATACATTTGAAAGCTCACTGCCATGGACAGGAGAGAGTGCCAAGTAGAAGAATTCTATTCTAGCTGTTTCCATGATGTGCTAGCTTTCTATAAGCAGGCTGGGTTTTTTAATGTGGGGTTGCATTTAGACTTGTGCTCCTCCACCTGCCCTCTGAAATGATACAACCCTCAAGGAAGGCTTGTGGTGCTTTGATCAGCTCTTATTTCCAATTTCTTTGAGGTTAGGGTAAAAAGTTTGTTTCTCAATGATCTTTGTTTCCTAATAATTTTTTTTTTTTACTCTGCGTGTTCTGTAGCAATTTCTTAACCCTGGAAATGCTAGATTAATCTGCTACACGAATGACTCATCAGAGCACATTAGCCAACAAGGTTTCCTTACACCATGCTGGATTATTGGATGCAAACTTTCCTTTGAAGGTCTGTGTTCAAGGCCTCTCTTTTAATAGTGTCTTACTTTTGAATATGAGATGGCCAGAGGAAATTAATGGCTAGTAAATTGAGAAGAAAGAAAAGGATTTGCAACTTCACAGCAGGCAGCTGCATTCTGTCCCTTTCTTAGTCACCGCAGTGTGAATTCCTTTTAACAGGGCGGAATAGTATGTGGAATATGCATGCCAGAGGTATGCTTCAACAGATTTCCATAGGTGTTGGGAGGAGATTTCCTCTTTAGCCTTTGAGAGCACCACTTGCTTTTGAAGCTTCAGGGTCTATGGTGGGGCACTGAAGAAAGGCTGTGTCCCTCTTATTCAGTTGCTGAATGCAGTTCAGGGAGGTTTGTACTGCACATCAAGGAGCCCCACCAATCCCCTTATTTCTTCTTCTTTCCAAGCAGCCCTGTAAAAGGTGACTGGAAATAACCCAGGTTGCCCCATGCTTTTGTACAACTAATACAGGGAAGCAATCTGTCCATCTTCTTCTGGTTAGTTCCATTCATTGAAGAAGATCTCCAGCTGTCCCTCTAATACTGAATTTGGTGATGGTGACTTGGAAAAACTGCATCAGTACTACCAACTCCCCTTCTGGTCCCCAAATCCCAGCCAGTGTCGTGTAGTGGTTAGAGTATCAGGCTAGGATCTTGAAGACCCAGGTTTGAATCCCCATTCTGTCATGGAAGCTTGCTGGGTGATTTTGGCCAGTCACACACTCTCAGCCTAACCTATCTCACAGGGCTGTTGTGAGGATGAAGTGGATAAAATGGAAGAAAGGAGAATAATATTCCATGCTGGCCATAATTAGACAAGGAATAGAGAATAAAACTGCTGCTATCCTACTGCCCTTATACAAATGTATGGTGAGACCATACTTGGAATATTGTGTCAGTCCTGGACACCACACCTAAAAAAGGATATTGCAGAGCTTGAGAAGGTGCAGAAAAGAGCAACCAAAATGATCAGGGGTGTAGAGCAACTACCCTATGAGGAGCAGTTAAAGCGCTTAGGACTGTTTAACTTGGAAAGAAGGTGGTTAAGGAGAAACATGATAGAGGTCTATAAAATTATGCATGGTATGGAGAGATTGGACAGGGAGAAGCTTTTCTCCCTCTCTCATAATACTAGAATGTGGGTCATCTGCTGAAGCTGGAGGGTGAGAGATTCAAAACAGATAAAAGGAAGTATTTCTTTACACAACACATAGTTAAATTGTGAAACTCCCTGCCCCAGGATGTGGTGATGGTTGCCAACTTGGAAGGCTTTAAGAACGGAGTAGACATGTTCATGGAGGAGATGGGTATTCATGGCTAGTAAAAATGGATACTAGTCATGATGCATACCTAATATCTCCAGGATCAGAGGAGCATGCCTATTATATTAGGTGCTTTGGAACACAGGCAGGACAATGCTGCTGCAGTTGTCTTGTTCGTGGGCTTCCTAGAGGCACCTGGTTGACCACTGTGTGAACAGACTGCTGGACTTGATGGGCCTTGGCCTGATCCAGCATGGATTTACTTATGGTCTTAATATAAGCTGCTTTGGATCCTCATTGGAGAGAAAGTAAATAAATCAGTAAATAAAGCAAACAAATCAGTAAATAAAGCAAATAAGTTGGACAAGGAAGAAAGCTGGCAGGAGGAAAGTTGGTTTTGAAATGTGGTGTTGGAGGGGAGTTTTATGGATACCGTGGACTGGCAAAAAGACAAATCAGTGGGTTCTAGATCAAATCAAGCCTGAACTTTCCCTAGAAGCTAAAATGACTAAACTGAGGCTATTGTACTTTGGTCATATTATGAGAAGACAAGAGTCACTGGAAAAGACAATCATGCTAGGAAAAATTGAGGGCAGCAGGAAAAGAGGAAGACCCAACATGAGATGGATTGACTCTATAAAGCAGTGATGGCGAACCTTTTAGAGACCGAGTGCCCAAACTGCAACCCAAAACCCACTTATTTATCGCAAAGTGCCAACACGGCAATTTATCTCAGTGGGGTACAGTGCTGTTGAGTCCACCCTCCAAAGCATCCATTTTCTCCGGGGGAAACTGATCTCTGCAGTCTGGAGATGAGCTGTAATTGCGGGGGGAGGGGGTCACCAGGTCCCACCTGGAGACTGGCATCCCTACTCTCGGGTGCTCAGACCCCGAAAGCATTGCAGGTCAGGAAGGGGACCCTGGGCTTGGATCTGCCTATCCAACTGCAGGTCAGCATGGCTCCAGGGAGGCTGGCAACCCTTGGTGCCACCCCGCACGGCCAGCCACCATCCCTGTTCCCTCGCCTGAGGTGAAAGGGGGGTGTCGGGGGGGGCTCCCTCTCGCCCCTACATCTAATCCTCATTAAAGCGCCAATACACGCCGGAGCTGGGCGGCCGTGGCGGGGCTAATCCCATTAGGTGGCCTGAGAATCCAGATGGCTCCCGGCGTGGCTCCGCTCCAGCTGCGGTAGGCCCATTGTCCACCCCTCGGCCCCCGCCGCACGGGGCCCCCAATCCCTCACGTGATGGCCAGGGGGCTGCACGTGAGGGAGCACAAAGGTGCCATTCAGGGCTGGCCATTGGGGCGCCTCCGGGGGCCGCTAAGCAGCCCGGCCCGGCCCAACCCGTCGGGGCACACACAAAGGCCTTTGTTGGGGCCCGCTGCCTCCCTCCCTCCCCAACGCACCCCTTCTGCGGGCCAGAGGCCAGCCCAAGGCCAGGCTGTGGCATCCGAGCCAGCGCGCTCCATTCACGTGCCGTTAAAAATTCAGACGAACTCTGTGCTGGGGCAACGGCGCAAGTGCCCACAGAGAGGGCTCTGAGTGCCCCCTTTGGCACAAGTGCCATAGGTTCACCACCACTGCTATAAAGGAAGCCACTGCTCCCAATTTGCAAGACCTGATCAAGGCTGTAAGCAATGGGACATTTGGGAGGTCATTAACACACACATTTATCCCTCTCCATCGCCTGAAATAATAATCCTTTTCTCCCCATCAGTCACTTTGGCAACACAATCCTTTTTACTATTACCAAATTCTTTGTGGTCTTTTGGAAAAAAGTTCTTTTCTTTTTCATTTTTTTCTAGAAGATAATTGTGTAGTCTTATTGACATACTAGTTATCTTTGTTTTTGCCCTTTCTGACCCTTCTTCATTATCTTTCTTTAATGTATGCAAAATGTTATTAACTTTCTCCTCTCACTGCTTCAGTAGTGTATCCTGAAATACTTAATCTCTTTTGGGATTAAGCTCCCAGCTGTGTCTTAGCTGTTGTGATGGTTCATTCAGTGATGTGGATTCCCGAGGACAAGGTTTTTACTGGTTGTTTGGATCTAAATCAGTAAATAACATCAAATGCTGCTTCCCGTGTTGGGTTGGATTGAGAGGGCTGACCCTGTAAGAATCACACAGGATCCCTTTGGGGCTTGCAACCAGTGCTTCGAACAGGGAAGTTGAGCTTGGAGTTCAGTGTAGGAGGTCAAGGGGGAGCAAGAAAGACGCCCTCTAGTCCAAGTTTCCTGAGAAAGGACATACCAGCTCCACATCAGCAAGGAAGGTGGTGTGCTGCTGTATCCTTCCTGCTAAGGAAATCTGCACAAAAGTTCAGGTAAGCACCCTATTTCACTCTAAAATACTTTTAAATGACTAACTAGTTATGAAGGTAGAATGCCAGTGGGGTAGCAGGGGCTATCCAGTGTTTTGCAGGTGTATGATTATCTACCCACTGGGTGGAAATCATGGGTGTGAGCTCAGTGCATGGAGCTCTTGGCTCTCAGGGAGCAGGTTTGTTCCCTTGAGACTAGGGTTGCTGACCTGGAGAAACTGAGGCAGAAAGAGAAGTTTTGAGGCCAAGACCTTCAGGGGCTTAACAGAACAGTCCCATTCCTGTGCTCACAGCTCTTGTGGAGAGTGCGAGTCTCAAGGTCGGAGGGCATCAGTCTGAGGAGGAGGGATGTGATCCCTTAGAAGGGACCTCTTTCTTGGGTGACAGACCAATATTTAGTTTATTTTGGCCACTTGGGGGCACCAAGTTTTGTCTGCAGGTGAGCACAAGTAGATAAGAGCCTTGATGGATGGGACCAGTGGTCCATCTAATCTAGCATCCTGACTCATACACTAGTCAACAGTTGTCCTGGAAGGCTGCCAAACAGGGCATAGAGGCCAAGGCCTTCCCTTGATGTTACCTCCTAGCACTGGTTTGGTTTAGTCACCATGGCTAGTCACCATTGATAGATTTATTGTCCATGAATCTGTCTAATCCTCTCTTAAATGCATGTGGTGGTCATCACAACTTCCACTGGCAGTGAATTCTACATTGTAAGTATTCATTGAGTAAAGTCCTTCCTTTCGTCTTTTTTGAATCTATTGCCCATCAACATCACTGGGTGCCCCTGAGTTATAGTATTAAGGAAGGAAAGTTTCCTTTATCCACTTACTTCATTCCATGTATAACTGTATAAACGTCTACCATGCCCCCACAGTTATCTTTTTTTCTAAAAGGAAAGCTCCCAGACTCTTTGAACTGCAACCCTTTAACTACCTTGGTTGTCCTCTTCTGTACTTTTACCAGTTCTGCATATATTTTCTTTAATGAGAACTACCCTAAATATAGGGTTGCCAGGTCCTACCTCTCCTCCGGCGGGAGACTTTTAAGGCACATCTCGGGATCGCGCAGCAATGCATGGACACGCCAACGCGCGTGCACGTCACCTATGTTTACAACCAGAGGTCCCGCCTCACAAGAGGCCTTATGCCACTCTTAGTTTGAGTTACACACGGTTACACAGCCCGGATAACCTACAAGAACCAAAGATAGATAGATAGTTTATTTGCGGCCCTTGACCAGATAAAACAAGCTACATGGACTAAAATTGTCTTACCGACAAGGGACAGTTCAGGCTTTGCTCAAGTTATGAATGGTTGTTGAGCACCATGAGGCATCTTTGAGGAGGTGAGGCTTCTCAAACTGGCCTGTCGTGGCTTACCAGTCAGAGGACTGGAGACCCCTCCACCCCTTGGGTCTAGGGCTTCATCAATTTGCACCTTAATGCTTGCCAGCATGTTGGAGGGTAACGGCATAACAGCTTATCTCGGCTTACCATTGAATGCAGTCTAAGGAAAGCTACAGGCAGGCCAGAGCAACCCAATAGGCACAGCACATACAGTATGGGTTAGGTTTTAAGTAGGCTCAGGTCAGTTATTACTGCAAGAAGCCCCATTTCTTTTGTGTAGTGTCTTAATTTGGAGAAGGGGGGGGGGGCAAATGACAACCTGCCTTTAAAACATCACTTTTGAAAGGACATATCTCACCTACAGCCTTCTACCATCTGCTTCTGAGCATACCTGATGAGAAGCTCAATTTCTAACAGAAAGCCATTTTATCTCCTCAGTAACAAGGTTCTTTATTGTTGTATATGGTCTGGAAAACACAGAATGACTGAATTATGTTCTTTGTTTTTATTATCTTTATATTGCAAGCCTCAGTGGGCACTATTGTTATAAGAAGAATATAGTAGAGAGAACTTGGATGGAGGTTATATCTTGCATAATACCCAAGATGAGCATTTAATGATACCAGACACTTTGGCTGGAAGGGTTGTACCTAACATGAAGAGTGTTTCACCTTTCAGAACATTTTCTGCCCTGCCCAAGATAGTCTACTAAGTGATATTATGGAAATCCATGCTAACTTGTTTCAGTCACCTGGACTGGAACCTGGATAAAGTGCTGGAAACCATATGTTGCAATTGAGTAAGGTTTCTCCAGGGAAATATAATGCAAAGAAAGGCTATTGTTTTATGTAGTTAGAAATGACTTAATATAAGTACTGGTGTTGTCTTAAATACAGCCAGCCAAGAGCTCTTCTTTACACTTCCGATTGCTAGGTAATCTCTTCCAAGTTCCGTTTACATTTGTACCACTGGGATGAAAACTTGCTATATAATCACTTCTCACCCTCAAATTTTCTCCAGTGGATAACTCAGTGTTCCAACTTTCAACCAGATGTCAGACTTTGGTGTTAGCTCATCTGTTATATGCCTGTAATATATTATCAAGCTATATCTGAGAACAAAATGGGAGGGGGGGTCTACAAATCCTTTTAGTTTTCTTTAAAGGCCTATGTAGGAAATCTGTGGGAAATTATTCAGCATGAGATTGGTCAGTCAATTATCAATGTGATTTTTTAACCAAGTGAGACTTGGGTAAAACTGGACATCTATTTTGGGTTGAAATCAGAAAGCATGTAAATGTATGACATACCAAACACTTGTTTCCTTTTCATGTTAAAATGAGGGTCTTGTTTTGGAGTTTTGGAGTAGATGTGAGTAAAAATCCACAATAAATACTTCAGATTATTTAAGTTTGCAACTATTTTAAAAAGTCGAGGTATAGTTGCTGCAAGTGTTTCTGCCACCAGCAAAAAATTAAAATTTCCTTCATGGTACCTGACATAACTAACTAAAAGTTGATATTTCTAACTTAATGTTTACTACTTTATAAGAAATGAAGTGCTTACATGGAGTTAATTCATTTTCAAATAAAGAAAAGAGAAGGAAAACTGCAGACAGATACTTCCTCCTTTGTCTCAGAGGGCTTTAGGAGTTGGTCTCTGTTTTCCCACCCCCCTTTAGTTTTTTAAAGAGCTTCAAGATGACTTGGGACAGAACAGAGTTCTTGTTAAATCAGATAGAGTCCTAATTAGAGATTTACAAAAACAACAAAACAGCCTGAAGTGGTTTCCCTGCTGGGGCACAAAAACCACTGAAGCACAAGGATAAGTCTAACAGCAACCGAAACGGGAACTACGAATATGTATCATACACGTTTCCCTTTCATACTTTTAAACCTGCAAGCAGTCTGAATCTACTGCTCAAGCTGTCTGTGACGGCCACCCTGGCCTGCTGGGTAGCTTCAAAGACCCAGAAGTGAGATGCATTTGTTGCTGAAAGCTGAGAGACGGCTAAGGCAATCAGCAGAGGAGCTGGCATCACACCTACCAGAAAGGGGGTAATTAGCCCTCTAGTTACAAAAAAGCTACTACATCCAATCTGCCCAAAGACAGGCCTCTTCATCTGGGAAATCCCCTTTGAACGGAGCTCTAGAGCAAAGAGAGAGAGAGAGAGAGCACTTTTAGGATAATACAGGAAACAGGGGAGCCATAAATTAGAAGCCAGATACGCATTCTTGGGCAGCGACCACCTTTTATTGTAATTGGCAGTGGCTTGCAAGATGCTATAAGATGCTATGTATACTGCTGTTTACTACAACAGAGCTTCTTTCAGGGCTGTATGCTGCATTTTTGCTCCTAACCCCTTAGACAACATTGCCCTTTTAGTTTCTGGAATGCAAAGTACAGTTGTTGTGATGAAATTCAAACACATTGAGTTGGAGTTGGAATGCATACTTTCCCATCCAGCGATGCTTCTGATGCAATGGGATTTTTTTTAGACTGGATTTCTTAAATTAATTACGGTGGCATCCACCTATATAATAATGAAGTACAGCTGTCACAAAAAGAGAACCACTTGCTAAAACTGATACATCTGCTTGTTTCTCACCCATAATGAATAATACCAATAGACAATCAATTCCACTCAGTTGGGTTTTGCACAGGATGATTGCAAAGGCGTCGCCATGCCAGTCTGTTGTAGCCAAATAAAACAAAAGTCCAGTGGCACCTTAAAGTCTAACAACATTTTCTTCACTGAGGAATTTATTGCACTGTGAAAGTTCATAGGGAAATAAATGTTGCTAATCGTTAAGATGGCACAAGACGTGTGTTTTATTTTGGACAGGCACATAGTGGTTTTCCCTCCCACATTTGCATCTTAGAATGCTGAAAGGTTTACAGGCCACAGCCTGTAATTTCTAATCCAAAAACAGAGGAATGGATATATTCTATCTTGAACACAGTCCATATTAATCAGATGGTTAACTATTCTTCACAGTTTTACATTTTGGAATTCTACAGATCTGCTAAAAATTTTTTGGTGGCATGTAAGAGACACAACTAGGGTTGCCAGGTCCCTCTTCACCACTGGTGGGAGGTTTTTGGGGCGGAACCTGAGGAGGGCAGGGTTTACGGAGGGGAGGGACTTCAACGCTATAGAGTCCAATTGCCAAAGCGGCCATTTTCTCCAGGTAAACTGTTCTCTATCGGCTGAAGATCAGTTGTAATAGGGGGGGATCTCCAGCTACTACCTGGAGGTTTGGTAACCAGTGCTAATCGGTATATAGTTATTGCTGGGTTCTGTATGGAAAAAGAGCGAAATAATGAACAAAATTTACAACTAAACCTTGTTTGCTTTTACTGGATGTTGTATATACTTCATACAAATTTACAGTCATGGCTTATCTCATACACATACATACAGATTTACATATCTGAATACACAGGCATAATATGCCCTTGCAATTTTGCCAAATCTGGTGTAATTGCCAATTTTTCTATGAGCATTACTTGCCCTTACTATCTATGATGTGCCATATGCCATGCCATGCCAACTTTATTTCCCAGGATTGGGTAAAGTTTCAATAATCTTTATCAAGGCATCAACCTAAAAAATAATAATGAAACATTTATAATCAAATACAAACATCATAGATTAATTTCTTTTACCTTTACCATACTTACTGGAGGCAACAGACTTCCCCTGCCGGTCAAAATTGAAAAGTGCCTGACCTAACATGAGGTCCCTATACTTTTTATTCATCTTAATGCATTTAACTTTTAAAATTTTTCAAAAAGGGGGACAGATCCTTTCAATACTTAAAGAAAAGCTGATAAGCCCAGTGCACTGTTTAATGCCACTGGTTCAAGAGTGTTATATTTAAAAATATATTTTGATTCCATTCTGGATAATGCCTTTTCAGCAGAAACCTGTGTAGAGCACCTATCTACAGAATCCAAAACACAAAACCTAATTTTGTTACAATCATGATTATTGTCCAAACAATGTTTTGTTAAAGGAGCCGACAGTTTCTTCCTTCTAACGCGAGACAGGTGTTCCATGATCCTTAATTTAACTGGGCGTGTTGTTTGCCCAATATATCCCTTTGAACATTCACATAATGCATAATAAATTACATAGGCAGAGTTACAATTGTAAAAATTAGTAATATAATGTTTGCCATATCCCGGTATCTCAATTTCATGTTCCCCAAGCATATTTGTGCATATTTTGCAATTTCCACATTTGAAGAAACCTTGTGGTAAAGACCTATTTGTCATTTCCACATCTGATCCCTTGGTTATGTCTA
Source organism: Euleptes europaea (assembly GCF_029931775.1). Taxonomy (NCBI): domain Eukaryota; kingdom Metazoa; phylum Chordata; class Lepidosauria; order Squamata; family Sphaerodactylidae; genus Euleptes; species Euleptes europaea. Next base: position 40,747,389 of record NC_079322.1, read on the forward strand.
CACCTAAAGTATGGTAAAATGTCTCCTTATTGTGTCCAGGATCACGGCTATTCCTGGAGTTGAGCAGGCCCCAGACTCACCTCATCACTACCCGGCCAGGAAGAAGGGCACATCCACACCACAAACATTTCCTATTTATTTATTTTATTTATTTATGTTATTTTTAGTCTTCCTTTCACACTGAGACTCAAGGTGGATTACGCAGTGTAAGTCAAACACAATCGACAGGATGAGACAACCAATAAAGGTTGGGATAAGGTCAGGATGTCAGAATTCTGAAAGCAAGCAGAAATTTGAAAATGGAGCTGAGACAAATCTTAAGTATTAACATGATCCCAACAATGCAAAAATTACATAAGTACAATTATACTTACAGCAAGAGATAGTATGCTGTATACATCGTTAAAAGTGGAAGGGTGTGGTGTGGACATGGGGGAGATGCAACATTGCTGATGTTGCCAACATTGCTGCATCACTTATGGGGGAAACCCAGAAGTGATGTAAGGAAGCTCTAAGAATCGCCTGACACTTTATGGTAATGACCCTGTTTTTCTTTTCTCCTGCTACCACTCAGAGCAGCAATGGGAAAAGAGGACTGCCTGGGGGAGACCTCCTGCTATAGTGGGAGGCCTGGCAGCCCTAGGCACAGTGGTATAGTTTACCAAAGCAACTTTCATAAACATTTTGTTCCAGTTCAGCCCCAATTTCCTGTGTAAAAAAAGCCCTCCGGGATAATTTTAAATCCAATTCAAAGTACTAATGTTGACCTTTGAAAACCCTCTTAGACCTGGTTATCTATGGGAACACTGGCACCCATATGAACCAGGTCCCAGTTTGAAGGAGTTAGCCTTTCCATGTGCCAAATCCCCATGAGGTGAAATTGGTGGACATATGGGACAGGGTTTTAAAAAAAGAAGTTTGGGCTGGGGAAAATCTTTATCACTTATTTAAAGTATGAAACCCAGCAAATGGCTATGCTAGCTCTTCATCATTGTAGTCAAACAGCTAAACAGTTGATAGTAGGTATTTTGATAACAACACAGATAGTAGCATTGAAAACATCTATAGCATCCCAACATTGATCATGACTAATAGATACTTGAGTGATAAATATGCTTTCCATTCCAAATCTATTTTCATAAACCTTATTGAGTCTTCTGTAGCCTTCACTTCTGATTTTATGTTGATCAAATCTTCTGTTTGTTGTGCTCATCTAACCTACATTAGTAACTGGGTTTAAGGAGTTGGTGATGCAGTACATTGTTGCTGGCTTTCCTTATCAATCTGCTGACTTGGCACACATGCAGCTGAATCCTGTGCCTGATTACTTGGAAGTCCCATTGAATACAAAAGTACTTGCTTTCAAGTAAGGGTGCACAGGGCTGCAGCTTTGAGCTTTGATATTATTCTTATTTTGTTATGATTATATTCAACCTGTATGAATTGCTAACTTTACTGGTTGGGTAACTCTCTTCCATATTGTACCATAATTCAGTTATCATTTGAAATCTATACTGTACTATATATTTTATGTTACTGATGGTGCTTAAGAAATTAAGGAGGTGATGGGAACAATAAATTTGGTAATGTAATTTATTGATCCGGGTTTATGCGATAATGATTTGGATTTTATGCTGCAGTAACATTTCTTATGTTTATGCTTCACAAAGAGAAATGAAAATAAAGTGGACTGCCAGTCAGTGGAAAGAGCAACACATAGACTACATGGAATAAAAAGTGGGATACAAATAAAACCCAAACATTTTCCATCAGTCACTTGTATAGCCAGTGTCCTCGCATTCAAATACTCGGGTTATGAAACTGCCTTGTTCCTGAGGGGGGAAAGGATGGAACTTTGTCCTGTGACCCCAAATTCTCAGGCTATATTTGAGATAGATCTGTGCACACATACAAATATGAGCTGCTCCACAGGATTTCATGGTGCATTAATATGAAGTGTTAGCTAGAAAGTCACTATGTAGTGACTGAGTGAAGTCAGGCACTTACATACACTGAACATGGCTTTGTGCCTAGGCCCTGCTGAAATCAAATTCAGCAGGCTTCATCCACAGCTGGATTAGTGAAGCCCTTATCTTCTGGTTGACATAAAACCCTGAGCTATAACTGTCCCTTTAAAATCTTTGACACATTTCTTAATTGCCACTTAGTGGAGTTCATTCCATAAAGTCCCAGGGTGTGACTAGATACAGCAGTCCTGCTGAAATTAATCCATGTGTGGATGGGAGATCCCCTGGGAACCTCTTGAATTCAATGATGGAACAAAGGCAGACTTTAAATGAAATAAGATAAAGGTACCTGAAGCTTGCTGGGAGATGGGATGGTCACATTCTCTCAGTCTTAACCTACCTTGTGTTGGAATATCTGTCATGGAGATATTCCTGTATTTAGCGGAGTGCTTCAAGCTTAGCATTCAGCAGAAGCATACCCATGAGTGCGTGTGTGAAAATAAAAAGGAGCATCATTCGTGTGTTCTAATCAAACTAAAGTACATTTATTGTTGAAATACACATTGGATAGGAAAGGACAAACAAGGGTCCCCTATCCTGATCTACCTTGCTAATTCTCTAGGTATAAAAGGGTATCTGCCTTCCACTCCATCTTGGGGTGGGAAGGCCTGGACGCACGGAGCAACCGGCTCTAGCTCTTGCTTGGATGATGGGCAAAGGGAAAGAGAGAGAGGGGGGAGTTTCCCTGACAATACATCTCTAAACATCAAAGGGGACAGGAAATGAGGGTGAAGTGTAACTACAGATATCTCCCGAGTCCTGTCTATCTATCTGACTCTCTGTGGTCGGTCCCCCCTCTTAATGTATAGGCAAGTGACACCGTTAGGAAGGGCAGATTTTCCAACACCTTACAGGGTTGCTGTGATACAAAAAATGTAGGCTGTCCTGGGCAGGATTAAAATGTACTAGATAGCTGGATACATTTTTTTTTGCTGTCAAGTCACAGCTGACTTATGGCGACCCTGTAGGGTTTTCAAGGTAATAGACATTCGGAGATAGTTTGCCATTGCCTGCCTCCACGTCACAACCCTGGTGTTCCTTGGAGGTGTCCCATCCAATACTTGTCAGGGTCGACCCTGCTTAGCTTCTGACAAGATCAGGCTAGCCTGGGCTATCCAGGTCAGGGCAGTTGGATACATACAGTCCTCCTAATACAGGCTGCCACTTCAATTTGAAGGAGGAAACAGAGAAGTGTATACGCACTCCTTGGCACGTACAAATCTGCCGCTTTCACTGAAATTGGGTCTTCCTTGTTTTTATATTTAAACTTTTGGTTTACCAGTTTTCTGTTGTTGTTGTGTTTTTTTTTTTTTTTTTTGGCTTTTAAAGCAGTCTTTAGGGAAAATGTGAAAATATTATAAATGAAGAGAACCGGCCATATTGATACAGGAACTCCAGGGATGCTTTGAAGCCAGGGATGGGGAACGTCAGGCCTGGGGGCCATATAAGGCCTGTGAAATCATTTGGTCTGGCCCTTCATGGGTCCTGGCAGATCTCTAGCTCAGAAGGATGCTGCCCTGCCTGAATCTCTTGGGCCCAGCTGGGGACAGCAGAGCTCAAAAGCGAGTCACTCTATGTGGCAGACACTCAGAGCCGTCTCCGGTCGCGCCTCCTGGCTAAATGTTTGACCAAATATAGTGGGCTAATTTTTAAGTTGATAATTTTGTATGGCCCGCAATTGATGTTATAAATATCCAAATGGCCCTTGGCAGAAAAAAGGTTCCCCACCCCTGTTTGAAGCACTTGCAAGATTCTGGAATGGGGGATTTTGGCAAGAGTTAGCTGCATCCACACTTTTGTGTTGCTGCTGGATCTGCATTTAAATGTTGCGTGGTCACAGGATCTGGGCCATAATCTGTTAATCAAGATTAAGTGGGAAAGCTTACATTTGCAAGCAAGATGCAAGGGAGAGTTGGGTTTTGATCTCAGGGCAAGAGGCAGAGAAGGCAGGAAAGGTAGCCAAGAGTGTTGCCCTTGTTTTCAGCTGAGGTCCAGGCTGCTCGCCTTCCTTATCAGAATGATCGGCTCTCTTTCATCAATCAAGTTGGCCGAGCCACGCAGTGCACTTCCGCTGACATCAAGGTGGTGGTGACAGTTGCAGAGTTTAATGCATTTCTCCTTAATGGAATACCATAAATCTGGATTCAGCGCTGCCAAAGTGAGGGCTGCAATTCTTGTAGAAGAAATGGCTGCGGTCCTTGAATCCCCAGAGGCCAAGCTGCCTGGTTATAAAGCCAATAATATACATTAATCCAAAATTGGGCTAATGAAATTTGCAAGAGAAAGACAGACAATTACTTACCTTACCTGAAATGCTGCTACCTGCGTTGACTGCATTCAGAGCGATCATCTGGCAGTTTCTAACACTGGCATCCTTGTTTGGTCCCACGGTTTAGGCAGCTTTTATGTAAAGACTTCCATCATTTTCAACTTCCCTTTTCAAATTTCAAGCCTCATTTGTTACCCCAGTACATGAGGGGTGCTCAGTGTGCAACAGCCATTTTTAATTACAGCGCAAGTATACAAAATGAAGTTGTTTATGAACACAGGATTGCCAGGTGACCTATAGTCAGGTAGTACAGGTTGATGAGGAAAGGCTGAAGCATTTATCATCCCCCCCCTAAATTATCCCCCCTAAATTTCTCCAGAGTGAAAATGTTAGCCGGTTTTCATAGGGAAGGTGTTCTGCCCTTAGGCTGGATCGGTTGCCCCTTTTCGCATCATTTCCAACTCTATGGCATTCTTTTTCAGATGGGGCTACCAGAACTGTACAGTGTTCCAAATAAAGCTATGCCACAGATTTGAGCTATTAGGATTCTGGTTGATTTATTTTCAGTTTTATAATCTCCAGCATTCAGACATGTTTGACACCTCTCCTCCTGCATGTTAATTTGCTGGCATGAGTATTAGGGCTTTCCCACACACTCAGCTTACTCCTGATTTTCTTGGGAGTTGATCCACAAGCAATGAAATCAGTTTGGGCACGGTTCTTCTGCACATCTGCCCTCCCTCTGCATTGTCACAGTGGTGGAGTCAGTTTATTTCTTTTGCACATGCATTAAATAAACAGGATTTTGCAAGGAGGTTGCTATCATCATCAGTGGCATAAAAAATGCACCCCCATGCCTGCCTGCCTATGCTTGGGGAAGCCTAAAAGGGGAGTGGCTCTGCCACCCATCTGTTTATAAACTGTGTGTTAAGTGTATGTTTCTTTCATACCACACCACTTAACTGTGGCACTGGGAATGGTCACATCCACTAGGGGTTTTGCATTTTTTTTTTAAATCAGCATTAAAATATTGTAATAAAGGGGAAAGGCATATCTCTGCAAGGGGAGAGACTAGAGACTTACTTTTTCCCCTAAATAAAAGCTGAGAATTCAAAGAACCTGCTAGCCTACCATTACAACAGTATATCAGTATAATGATATAAGGGTTGTATTTTTTTTAAAAAAGAAAGAAACTGCATTTTCAGAGTGGGTTGAAGGGAAGGGAGTGGTTTGATGATGATAACAGTCCAATCATTGAAAAGTGGGCTGGAGGTGGGTGGGAATGGATGGGACAAAGAAAACCCAGGTTCTCTGACACAGTGATTGGTGGGATGGATGTAAGAAACCAAAGGTTGAGTGCCACTGAGTTACAGGGTGCGTGCACTCTTCCTACCTCCTTGTAACCTTCCTGTGACCTCTTTATGCGGTTCTAGCCAATGCATCCAATGCAAAACGCCTCCACTGAATTGCTTTGTATTGGCAACATCAGTCAATTGAAAAACGAACAAGATTTTTAAAATGTGTTTCTTGTTCTTATGTTTGCTTTCCCCACATTCACCTCTATTGTAAAAATGAATGAGGCTCAGATGTTTTTGTTTTCCATTCACTTTCACAATGTTTGCACACCCCTGACAATTGACCGTTCTCCCCCCATACATAATCTTAACAATTTGATGTGTTAACATTTTAATAATGTAATTAAAAATGATAAAAAATAGATGAAAACAGGCTCAATTTCAATTGATAATATCATTCTTTTTTTCTTTTTCTTTTTGCATAGAGAAAGCCCTCCACCCAATCCCTAATAGCAGGGCAGATAAAAAGGGTATTGGTGCTAGAATTTGCTTGGAAGCCCTTGTTTCAGAATCCTTCCTCTCAGCCCAGATATCTGTAGGGTTGCCAGGTCCCTCTTTTCCACAGGCGGGAGGTTTTGGGGGCGTTGTTTGGGGAGGGACGTCAGTGTCATAGAGTCCAATTGCCAAAATAGCCATTTTCTCCAGGTGGGCTGATCTCTATCGGCTGGAGATCAGTTGTAATAGCAGGAGATCTCCAGCTAGTACCTGCAGGTTGGCAATCCTAGATATCTGGCCAATAACTATGGTAACAGAGCAAAACCAGGGCAGTGATAATAGGCAAACAGGAGGCTGCTATTATTGCTTGACCTATTCCAGGACTGAATTTTCAACCTGGTTCTGGGCTAGCACTGTAGTGACCCTTGGCTCGCATTAAGCTCTGTCTGTAAGGAGAGTGTTTACTACCTTCCCTTCATTACTAAAAGTAATATTTAATCTCAACATGCGCAAAAACTCAAAGCTATTCTTTCCAGGTTTGCTTCTCTTTCTGCCTCCCTACCCCCTCTCCTCATCAGTGCCTGTACTAACACAGCCACAACTTTCAATAGCCCCTGCTGAAGGCAATGACAGCTTTCAGGGGTGGGGGTGATTAAGCAAACTCAATCAAGCGTTTATAATGGTCCTTTCATACTTTTTAATGTTACCCATTTACTGCCACATTTAACGTTCACAGCCTAGACTAGTCTTGTATTCCTTGTTGCCAGGTCTTAACAACAAAAAGCACCCCTGGTAATTGAACCATGTTGTTCCTATTTCTAATTTTCTTCTGCAATATAACTGTGATTTTGTCTTAATTTACGTAGCACTTAAACAGCACTTGACTCAGTAAGTGCAGTTATTGGGAGGGGAGCTATCAAAAGGCAATTCACTATTCCCTGCCTTTCCAAAGGATGTATAACTCCCTTTATGCCCTTCATAGGGAAGGTATGTGTAGCATATGTATGAGTACTCTACTGGGAGGGCGCATTGCATTGAAACGCCTATGGCTGGTTGGACCAATGCACGTTTGTACTACACAAAGGCCTCCAGTCAGGAAAGAAGAATCCATGTTAGTTGTTTGCAGGATGAATATCGTGTTGGGCTTAGATTTAGGGAGCATGGGTTCAAGTGTGGCCACTGTCATTTATTACTAGGGGACTGAGCTGAAAATGTGCAGCCAAATAGGCTCCTTCCTACTCACCTTTTTCATGCTGCCTTTTTGTGGTTATTCTTGGCAGCTGGAACAGCCTCTCTGCTGCTTGCAGGCACCATTCTCCCCCTCCCCCCGCTATTTTAAAACAAAGGATGCTTGGAGAGCCAATGAGATCAGTAGGGTTGCCAACCTCCAAGTACTAGCTGAGATCTCCTGCGATTACAGCTGATCTCCAGCCAACAGAGATCAGTTCACCTGGAGAAAATGGCCACTTTGGCAATTGGACTCTATGGCATTGAAGTCCCTCCCATCCCCAAACCCCACCCTCCTCAGGCTCTACCCCAAAAATCTCCCGCCGGTGGCAAAGAGAGACCTGGCAATCCTAGAGATCAGGCTAGAAGTAAAATAGCAAAGTCAGTCCTTCCTTGTTTCACTCCCCACTCCAACACATGAGCGGCAGACACTAATCTGGTCAACCGGTCAACTCCTCCACACACGAAGCCAGCAGGATGACCTTGGGCTAGTCACAGCTATCTTAGAGCTTTCTCAGCCCCACCTACCTCACAGGTTGTCTGTTGGGAGGGGAAGGGAAGGCGATTGTAAGCCAGTTTGATTCTTCCTTAAGTGGTAGAGAAAGTCAGCATATAAAAACCAACTCTTCTTCTCATTACAATGAACAATTTTTTTTATTTGTTTACATTTATCTTGAACTCAATAATAATTAGCACGACTATTTGTTAGATTGTATCCAAAGTACCTAGAGTTTTATAACTGAAAAATTAACTAAACAATTTAATTGTCATTTGAAGTAATAGCCTGATGTGGAGATTTCATGTTAGCACGGGCAAGAATTCAAGGCCCAAATCATACTTCAGCGGTTCAGGAAAACAGACGTCACCTCTTTTTTACATTTCATCCAAACAGTTCAGCGCAACATCTATGACCCCTCTAATACAGTGATACTTAGGTTATAACAAGCCTAAGAAAGATCAAAGACAGTGAGAGGACACAAGCCATCCTGCGAGCTCCATGGCTGAGTGGAGATCTGAATCTGGACCTCCCTCATCCTAGTCTGACACTCTAACCACTATATTGTTTGATTGTACAGATTGTCAGGCAGATACAGATAACATTTAACTAAAATTTGGAACTATTGAAGTGGATATTGAAGTGAATGTAGAATTCCCTCTTCCCATCAGTCACAGCAAATAGTAATTCTGGCTGACAAGTATCTATTTCTGAGCCTCCGAAATAAATGGAGAACTCCTTCTATATAAAGACATTTCATACACGTGTCAGATCTCCCGTAAACACAAGCTGTGGCTGAACGAAAGGTGGAACACTTTGCTGTTTCTCACTGGCTTTCGGTATACTGTGATCCGGATGAGAAGGCTGATCTGTCAGACATGCTAGCTGCGGAAATGGCTCTGATGGTGCTGCTTCTGGGGGTAGTAGGCTGGATTTCATCGCCTACTGGCCAGCTGCAGCTCTGTGATTCGACCTATCAGGAAAGTAAAGCCAGGAATTTGAGCTGCCACTCTTCCGATACCTCATTATGATTCATTTGCAACTTTTTTCCTCATAGGAGGAAGACCGAGGGGGGGACAGGAGGAAACCCCAGAAGTAACATCGTACCTCTCCAGGAATTGCCAGAAGCTGCCTGGTAAAATGATAACATTTCCAGTGATCCCTAGAAAGATGCAAAGTCACTTCTGGGTTCCCTTTTGAAGTGCCATCACACTGCCGGCCCAAGGGCCATTTTTAAAATGGAAATAGGAGCTGAGGGCAAGGAATCCTCCACCCCCACCATCTGTATACATGTGTGCAGGGTGGATGTTAAATTTATATTTCATTTCAATGATATCAGTGCTCAGGGGAGATATCAGATATGGATCATATATCTTTGGGATACAGGATGAGGGGTTGGGGTAGAAATGCAGAACAGTAGGCACCAACTTTCTTTCTAACCCTGATAAGAGATTGCATTGGGGAGTGTTTTATTTCTTTCCTGGCCTCCTCAAGAAAAGTGCAGGGATTGATATAGGGTTGGAACTTGAAGTGGAGAAGGGTGTTCTGAAAGCGCACTCCGGTTCTCGTTCTGATATTTTAACCTTTCTTCCTTCCTTTCTGGTACTTCTGTGCCACTTCAGAGTCCTGTTTGAGGCAGTTACAGTTAAAACAACAATAAAAAAAACACCAGCCAGTGTAAAAATTCTCAATTTTAAAAGCTGGTTAAGACAAAACCTCTGGGATGTGGAATGGTATAGTATAGCCCAATCACGTCAGATCTCATAAGTTATGCTGGGTCAGTATTTGGAAGGAAGATTCTGTGGAGGGAGGCAATGGCAAAGCCACCTCTGCTTAATCACTTGCCTTGAAAACCCCACCAGGGGTTGCTATAAGATGGTTGCAACTTGACAGCACTTCACACACACACACAAAATAAAACCTCTAATTAAAAGTCTGGCTAAAAAGGTATGTTTAGGCCTGGCACATAAAAGATAGTAAAGTAGGCACAGGGGGAGGGCGTTCCAGAGGAGAGGCGCAACCACAGGAAATGCCCCGTCTCTAGTCACCATCTGCCCCACCTTTAAAGACATGGTCACAGAGAGCAGAACTTGAGAGGCAGATCTTAACTGGCAGGCTGGATAGTATGGGAGGAAACAGTCCTTCTGGTACCCTGGACCCAAGCTAATTAGGGCCTTAAAGGTAAGAACCAGAATTTTAAATTGTGCCTGAAAACAGATGGGTAACCAGTTTCAAGATAGATGTTACATTACCATATATTTTTCATTTTCTCTCAACATCTTTGAAAATGGAAGTAAAGTTAGTATTTGACAGGACTGTGCATTTTTTAAAATGAAAAAAATCCCCAGAGACTATAGTGGCTGTATTAGCAACCAAGATCCCATGGGAAAACTTACTTTCCCATGATTGCTTGCAATGGGCCCGCGCAAAGCAATGGGTAGACCTGGCCTTTCATAGCTTTGCATGGGCACATGCAAAGTAAGTTTCCCCATGGAATCTCAGTTGCTAATATGTCCACTATTTTCTATGGGGATTTTTTTTCACAGTGCTCCGGGTGGGGGGGGGAGGTTTATAGTAGAGTCACCAAATTCACAGTGTAGCTGCCAGGGACTCTCCTTGGGCGAACTCTCCTTGGGCGAACACCGACGTTTGGTAAAGTTCGGGACAGGGGTTCCAATTTTATGGGTTCTCAAGGGGGTCGCCCCCATCCTCCATAGGAAACTATTGCAAAGCTGAATAGTTGAAAGCTGGAAAAAGCCGAATACCTATTTGGCTATTCGGCAATCAGCTCTCCAGTTTTGCTCAGATTCCCGGTTTTGTTATTTGGCCAAAATTAAACCTGAGAAAGCTAAAATGGCTTTTTTTCAGGTTTATTTTTGGTTTAGCTTATTGATATGCACAGCTCTTGAAATGTGAAATTGCCACTTGAATGTGTGCATCAAATTGTATGTCAACATTCAAGAGAGACCATATCACGGATACACCTGGGTTACCTGAAAGGGCTACTTGTGCCCAAAAGGCCTCGCTTATTTTGTCCAAGGACTATCTGCTTCCCCTCACTCCCCTCTTAAAATCAGTCACTGTCAAGTTGATCTAGAAAATATGGTTGCTAATAGCCTGCAGTGGAGCAAACATTTGCATAAGTGATACCTCAGTGCCCATAACTTTAAGCTAATTGGCTGCAGGTGATTAAAATGATTAAGTGATTGTAATTTATATGATTAACCAATTAAACCATTCTCTAGTGAGACTGACTTCGGAGGCTCTGGGATGGGAGCATGTTTCCCAGCATGCATGTTGGTTGACCAGCTTGTGAGATGAAATATTTTTCCTGAACACTTCCAAGTGATTTTGCCAGCAACACTTACAGTGCATTCCTAAGGAGAGTTACTGCAGTCTGAGCCCATTCATTTCAATAGGCTTAGACTGGTGTAACTCTCTTGAGGAATGCACCGTCAGGATGCTTGAAAGGTGTGTTAACTGGCCTGTACCACTCGCAGAACACTCAGACGTCTAATGCAAACATGGCACGTTAAAAGCAAAATGGGAGAAAGCAAATGCTGTAGGAAATTGCAAGAGAAAGGAGAAAAATCAGATATCTTCATCTAAGCTATGCCATTTTGCATCCTTGATTGATGTGGCCCTCGTTCATCCACAAATGGAAGCATTTATTGTTGGTGTCAGTAAGATTTGGAAGAAAACAATGGTTAAAAACTTATTTGGGAAAAGGGGGGGGAGAATTGGGTTCATTTATAACTACTTACCTTTTGGCTAAATTTGCCAAGTGGGAATACATGCTATTTAATGGAGACCTGGTGCTTGAAAGAACGACACAGGTGGGCAGGAAGTAGTAATTAAGCCTATTCTTAGTCTTCTTCAAGAGACACTGAAGGGGAAAATTGCTGTGCTAGACAATTCTTCCTTTCCTGCTCTCTGTGGATCACTGTTGCCAACTGCTACAAGTTCCACATATTTTCCCCACACACATGCAACCAGACAAATAATTTAATTCCAGCCTCCCTGAGGTTAAATCTATCATTGTTCATGTTTCTTTTGGATGCAGCTGCAGTGTGTGAGCTGCAGGTTTTAATCAGACAGGCTGTGCTGTATCATGCCTGATAGTACAACAGTGTTAATCTTTTAAGAGAGACATACTTTTGCTTCACTGACTGTACAATCATCTCATAAGAACATAAGAAAGGCCCTGCTGGATCAGACCAAGGCCCATCAAGTCCAGCAGTCTGCTCACACAGTGGCCAACCAGGTGCCTCTAAAGGTAAAGGTCCCCAGTGCAAACACCGGGTCATTCCTGACCCATGGGGTGACATTACATCCAGACGTTTCCAAGGCAGACTTTGTTTGCGGGGTGGTTTGCCAGTGCCTTCCCCAGTCATCTTCCCTTTACCCCCAGCAAGCTGGGTACTCATTTGACCGACTTCCGAAGGATGGAAGGTTGAGTCAACCTTGAGCCGGCTATCTGAAACCAACTTCCGTTGGGATCGAACTCAGGTCGTGAGCAGAGCTTTTGACTGCAGTACTGCAGCTTAACACTCTTTGCCACGGGGCCTTTAGGAAGCCATAAACAAGACGACTGCAGCAGCACCATCCTGCCTGTGTTCCACAGCACCCAATATAATAGCCATGCTCCTCTGATACTAGAGAGAATAGGTACGCAGCACGACTAGTATCCATTTTAACTAATAGCCATGAATACCCCTTTCCTCCATGAAAGGGGAGTTTACTCTCCAGAGTAAACTGATTATAGGTTTCATATCATTCTCTACTTGTTGCCAAAAGCCATCCTAATAAAGACCTTCAGCTTTTTCTCTCTCTTTTTCTGCCATTTGAGTTTATGCCATTTGAGTTTAAATACTTCCATGAGTCCTATTTGCCTAGAAAGCCAACAGCCTTGGTTGATTTACAAATGTTACAGGGTTTGTTTTTGTCCGATACTGTTGTTCAGGTATTGCTACCATCTGATGATATGGGGGGAAATTTCTCCATTTAATAATCATCACATTCTTTAGGAAAATGTGTTCTTAAAATCACTGCTTTATGTTCTGAAGTTTGTTACAACCCATATTAATTTTACGCAAGGGTCTCCTGTTTAAAAAATCTAATCTAAAAAAAACTAATTACCCATTTACTTCAAAGGAAGACTAATTTTTTTAACCAGGAGTGCCGTTGAGAAAAACTTGGGGTCATTTTAAATTCACATACAGATTTCAGGTATCTACAGAAATAACCAACTTTTTCTGTATAAACTGTTTAGAGGGGGGAGGGGTTATCTTACATTCAATGTCATCCTCCTTTTGGATTAATATGGAGTGACCCTGATTGTCCAGGGACGCCCAAAGCACGAGCCTCCTGGACTTCTCCAGGAGCGGTGCTGAAGATACCTTGCTCCTATTGGGGTGCCTCCACCCCACCCCAAACTGCACCAACCCAGGTGGTATCACTGCACTTCCCTCCAGGTGGCTCCTCAACTCCCTTGTCTTCATTGGCCTGGCAGGTGGTGCCACATCCTCTTGAAGATGAATCAGCAGCAGCACCAAACCCTGTGGAACTGTCTTCCCCAGCAGCAATGGCAAGGAGTGGAAAGGCTGACAGAGAGAAAGTTCCAGGAGACTGCCAGTAGCCTGCAGCCAAAGCAGATCAAGAAGGCAGGAGCACCTCACAAGGAGCCCCATTGGGCACCAGGAGAACATTTTCCCCAGCCAATGCAGAGAAAGGCATAAATACCTCATGAGAAGCCCCACTGAGCACCAGGGGAATATGTTCCCCAGAGGAAGGTGGAAGCCAGGAATCCTGGGAGTGGAGGCAGACAAGAAGGTAGGGTACAGCAAGGGATTGGATGACGGTTTGGAAGTTCCTCCACTGGGGAGAGAAGGATTATGAGAGGAGTAGGTCCATTGGTGGAGGCATAAAGGGGGTGGAGTGACTTCCCTTTAAATAAGGATTAGAGCCAAGATCAAGGAGGAGATGGGCTGGATCCACGGTAAGGTTGACAACCTCCAGGTGGTGGCTGAAGACCTCTCGCTATTACAACTGATCTCGAGGCAATATAAACCAGTTCCCCTGGAGAAAAAGGCTGCTTTGGAAGATGGACTCTACGGCATTGAAGTCCCTCCCCTCTCCAAACTCTGCTGTCCTCAGGCTCCACTCCCCAAATCTCCAGGTATTTCCCAAACCGGAGCTGGCAACCCTGTTCTATGGTAAAAAGAACCTGCAAGCCATGGGTTTGGAGCTGAGTGGCTTTTGAGACATCCACCCATTCTGAGGCCGCTGAAGCTCACAAAGGTCCAGCTGGAGCCAGGGTGGAGGGCCTGCAACAGGACGAGCCAGGGGTTGTGCCTCACACTAATAAAGGTGGGCAAGCTAATAAGCTTGATTCTCATAGTTCTCTACTAGGAGGTGGGCCACTTCCGCCATTACCAGTTTCCAACACGTCATTAATTTACTGGAACTGCAGCTTCAGCTTCTCCCCACCTCGCAAACACACTCTGCACGAGTTATTCTGTGTAGCTACTTCCCCCTTTCCTTGCCGAAATCCTCTGCCTTCATACCAAAAGCTGAGAAAAGCTCTTTCCCAAACAAATTTTCCGTCAGGTTTTTAAAAAGATTAAAAGATAGTAAAGTTTTAAAACTCATTTTTAAGTAGCTGTCGAAAGCCAAGTCCAGCTGGCCTAAAGAATCAATGAAACAGCATTACTGAGAAGTGCTGAATTCATGCTATCCACCTGGCTAATCTATATTTCAAAAATGAGATTGAACTCTTCAATGATCTTCCCAGAGGTTTGATCTGATCCTGGCAGTTTTGAGGAGGGTTTAAAAAAAAAAAAGTCTTGCAGTAATACAGGAGTTCTCCTCCTTCAGCTGTCTGATGAGTCTCCGTAAAAGTGGACAGCAGTGCTCTTAAAACCCATCACTGTGTACAAGACATAATGGAACACATCAGTGCCCTTTGGAGCAACACTTGTTCTGTCCTACCGAAACTGCTACAGGTTTATTATCTTAAATTTAAGGATACCTGATTTTCAAAAACGGTGTGCTCCAAAACACAGTTCTACAGGAAAACGAGTCCAAGACTCAAGAAATTAAAACTGGTTTTGTGCTTCTGCAGGCTGCACTGTGATGCAAATAAAGTGCTTTGGGGAATCATCACATTTTTATCTTGCCCTTTCTCTCTGGCAGTCTGTCACATGTTTTTCTCTTCTCTCTATTATCCTCAAAAAATTCCTGTGAGGTAGATTGGGCGGAGTGTCCCAAGTCACTCAGTGATAGGGTTGCCAGCTCTGGGTTGGGAAATACCTGGAATTTTGCTGGTGGAGCCTGAGGAGGGCAGGGTTTGGGGAGGGGAGGGACTTTAGTGGCGTATAACACCACAGGGTCCACTTTCCAAAGCGGCCATTTTCTCCAGGGGAACTGATCTCTGTCACCTGGAGATCAGTTGTAATAGCAGGGCATCTCCAGCCACCACCTGAAGGTTAGCCTTTAGTTGCTTAGGTGTTGTATAAAATATATGTGCATCCAATTCCTTTCCCAGGGAGATGAAATTCAGCAAGCCAGACGGCCGTTTCGATTCTTCAACTCTTCCTCAGTTTCTGATCTAATATCTTCCCAAAATAATAATGTCCACTCAGACTCTTTACGTGGTACATCCATCTCACCACATAAAGAGTCTGAGTGGACATTATTATTTTGGGAAGATATTGGATCAGAAACTAAGAGTTGAAGAATCGAAACGGCCATCTGGCTTGCTGAATTTCATCTCCCTGGGAAAGGAATTGGATGCACGTATATTTTATACAACACCTAAGCAACTTTAAGACTTACCTGAGTTATGGACTTGTATAGACATTGTTTTGAATTGCACAACACAGATTACTGCATGCTCATTTTGTGACAAAGTGGTCACTGTATATTATTTGGATCATGGACTAAGGTTACTTTTGGACAATTTGTTAATTATATTTTTGAAAGACTGTGGTTGGAAACTGTGTCGGATTTTTTGCTAATATATAAGTGTTCACAACCTGGAGGTTGCAAACCCTACTCAGTGAACATAATGGATGAATGGGGTTTTTAACCCAGGTCTAGCACTCTAACCACTGTACCATACCAGTTCTCTATAGGCCAACCGGATGAGGTGCTGTGAGTTCCATGTCTAGACTTCCAAGCTTTAAAAAAAACACCTGAATTCTCAGGCATCAAGTATGTTCCCAGTTTAGGGTTGCCAGGTCCCTCTTTGCCACTGGCAGGAGGTTTTTGGGGCGGAGTCTCAGGAGGGTGGGGTTTGGGGAGGGGAGGGACTTCAATGCCATAGAGTCCAATTGCCAAAGTGGCCATTTTCTCCAGGTAAACTGATCTCTGTTGTCTGGAGATCAGTTGTAATAGCAGGAGGTTGACAACCCTAGTCCAGTTTAGACTAGGACTGTGGCACAGGGAAGGTGATTTAAACTTCCCCCACTCTGCACCTTTTACTGATATAGGTAAGGCAAAGGTCCCCTGTGCAAGCACCGGATCATTCCTGACCCATGGGGTGACGTCACATCCCGACATTTACTAGGCAGACTTTGTTTATGGGGTGGTTTGCCAGTGCCTTCTCCAGTCATCTTCCCTTTACCCCCAGCAAGCTGGGTACTCATTTGACCGAAGGAAGGATGGAAGGCTGAGTCAACCTTGAGCCAGCTACCTGAAACCAACTTCCGTCGCGATCGAACTCAGATCGTGAGCAGAGCTTGGACTGCAGTACTTCAGCTTACCACTCTGCGCCACGAGGCAGATATAGGCTGATATAGGGAGCTGTTATTTGCCTCACTGGAAAAACATAGCTGGTGGGGCAAATAGTGGCTCCCCTGGGGTAATGTTAGATGAGGAAAATGGCATGCAAAAAGGCCTAATCCCCACCCTCCTGCTGCTCAGCCCTCTTGATCTGCATTGGGCCCATGTGTACCTGAAACTTAATTTTGAAAAGTCTGGGAGCTCCAGATATGGAACTTATCAAGCTTTCCTGAAAACTCAGTGCTGCTATTACTTACTTTTAAGTGATTATGTTAATTGATCATATTAACTAGAACATTCTTTTCAGTTTGTTACCCAATAAACAAAGGGAGCTTTGACTCTTGAAAGCTTATACCCAGAAAATCTTGTTGGTCTCTGAGGTGCTTCTGGACTCAAATCTAAATGCTCTTACCCAATAAAGTTTCTAAATAACGCAGTATGTTTTAATCCCAGACTTCTTCCCAGGTCTCGTGGCAGCACATGTGGATCGGGCCTCCTCCATGTTTCCCTTGAGGCAAATTTACAAGTCAGGTTAGGGTGAGAGAGACAAGCTGGTCCAAGGTCACTCTGTAGGTCTCGTGGCAAGCAGGGATTTTAACCTGGTTCTCCCCATTTCTAGTCTGACTAGGTAAAGGTAGTCCCCTGTGAAAGCACCGGGTCATTACTGACCCATGGGGTGATGTCACAGCCTGACGTTTACTAGGCAGACTCTGTTTATGGGGTGGTTTGCTATTCCTTTCCCCAGTCATCTACACTTTACCCCCAGCAAGCTGGATACTCACTAGGTCACGCTGGATATTGTTTCTTGGGCATAGTGTAAGTAAATATGATTTCTCTTTTTTTGTTCTTAAGTGCATATTTCATATTATGCCAACAGTGCTGATTCTGTCATTGCTGACATTTATTAAATTGCACATGTCAATAAGTATAACCTTGCCTAGGGACTAGTTCCCCATTTCCAGTTATTGTGCATATCAAACTTTATTCTAGTTCCCTGATAAATATCAAGTGAGAACTGGTTACATTAGAATTCCACTATAATGCTCCTTGTGGAGGATGGTTCATCCCACATTTTTATAGTGTTGGTAATAAGCCTTGATGGCTGCGCTCTAGGCATACGGCTTACTTTTAAAAACCTATCACACAATTATTTTCTGGGATTAAATGTCTGTTTGATTTCCGTTTAACCATGTAACCATGCAGATTGACATTAATTGCATTTCAATGGGTTGATTCTTTGTAACAATTGATTCCCATTCTGGCTGTTCTATGATTTGGTCTCTGAGCACTGTCAAACTAATAAACCTACAATTGTCTAGGGTCATTTAATATACTACTTTAAATATCGATCTTTTTACATTATCGGGTATGTTCCACACTGAAAAGCTAGGCACAGATGAAGTGTATATTAAAAAATTAATCAGTATTTAAAGGAGTTGCAAAAATGATCAGCCTTTTTGCTTTATAAGCAAATTAGTTATTTAAAACATTTTAAATGTTTTTCATAAGAATAACAGATCCTAAGGGTGAGTTTAAAATGTAAAGCAATACCAATCTTTTATTTAAGCATCACTTAAAAGTACATTAACCTGTACAAAAGACAATCCATAATTACTATTTGGAAATGCACTCCACAAAATCCAACTGGTTACCAGAGTTCTGAAGTGAAGTTTCTCCTGGATACACTTTGTCATTGGCAACAAAGATCAAGTTAATCCATGCCATCATAGTCCCTATGACTAAGAATGGGTGTGAAAGCTGGACAATGAAGAAAGCCGATAGGAAATAGACTCCTTTGAAATGTGGTGTTGGAGGAGAGTGTTACGGATACCGTGGACTGCAAAAAAAATAAAATAATAATCAGTGGGTTGTAGATCAAATCAAGCTTGAACTGACCCTAGAAGCTAAAATGACTAAACTGAGGCTATCGTATTTTGGTCACATTATGACAAGACGAGAGTCACTAGAAAAGACAGTCATGCTAGGAAACATTGAAGGCAGCAGGAAAAGAAAAAAACCCAACAAGAGATGGATTGACTCTATAAAAAAAGCCACAGCCCTCAGACTGCAAATTGCAAGACCTGAGCAAGGCTGTTAAAGATAGGACATTTTGGAGGACATTGATTCGGAGGGCCACCGTAAGTCAGAAGCAACTTGACGGCACTTAACACACACACACACACACTTTTTTGGTGGCAGAATATATAGAGAATTGGCTCTACAACTTATTCCTTTTAAACATTTTTGCCTGCACATTAGTAAGCAACTTCCCAAAGTAGAGCCACTTCCATTTTTTCCCTGCAGTTAAAAAGCACTTTGGTATATATAAAACAACCCTAGAACAATCAACTGGTTTTGTGATTGGGATGGAAATTGCTCCCCCAGACAGTGTAATGTATTGAGGATGTTAGGGTAAAACAAAAATACAAAAACACCCCAGAGCTGTTCCAGAAAACAGTGGTCCTCATTTCACTGGAAGATGTCTGGAGAATATGTGAGGTATTTAATTTTAATAAAATAATCACTTTGTAGCCTTCCGGGATGGCTCCGGCCAAAGAAGTTCTATAGCAGGGGTGGGGAACGTCAGGCCCGGGGGCCGTATAAGGCCCTTGAAATCATTTGGTCTGGCCCTTCATGGGTCCTGGTAGATCTCTAGCTCAGAAGGATGCTGCCCTGCCTGAATCTCTTGGGCCCAGCTGGGGACACCAGAGCTCAAAAGCGAGTCGCTCTACGTAGCAGACACTCGGAGCTGTCTCCAGTCGTGCCTCTTGGCTAAATGTTTGACCAAATATAGCAGGCTAATTTTTAAGTTGATAATTTTGTATGGCCCCCGAATGATTTTATAATTATCCAAATGGCCCTTGGCAGAAAAAAGGTTCCTCACCCCTGTTCTATAGGGAACAACAGGATCTTCAGTTCAGTGCTGAACACCTATTACCTGGTAACAGAACTCTTGTACGGAAAGAACAGGAAGTCCCTGTCCTCCTTACAAATCCTTTGTAACCACCTTTGCAGTTTGGTGACCAGCAGTAGCTTTGAACTGCCACAAATGAGAACCTGTAGACAGTCAGTAGTTCACAGCAATGCATCGTACGTACTTAGTTGCCATAAGATTAATATCCGAAAGATTCCTGTTGTTGTGCCTTTCCTGGCAATTATGTTTACATGTATGCATATGGAGGAATGGCTAGAAATAACACACGGTGTCGTGTCGGTTCCTCGGCTGTGTCAGACGTAAAATATGACTGCTCTCTGAGCTTGTGACTTCCTTGTGCAGCTTATACATTATCCTGACTGTGAACCAACCAAGTTCCATGCAACAGCACTTCATTATTTTAATTAAGCTTATTGCAAGAGTAATCATCATTGCCATCAGTATCAATCATCAGCAATATTTTCAATGATGGCTGTAAATGATGAAGGTCCTTCCTGACAATAAATGATCACACTGCCGTCTTAAGCTGACACTTCATTGGACTTTGCAGGGTTGCTCTAAATACTCCTGGGCTTGCTACATAAAGAACTATTTATCTATGACAAAAGCTGGGTCTACAGCATATTTGTTTTTGGCTTCCCAAATGGATACATTCATAATGCTTGCAAAGATTTCTCTCTTTTGCTTATGGCAGTCACTGTGTGTGAAACATGCCATAGTAAATAAGATTGCCATAAACCCTGGGTAGCAATTATAGAGATATAGGGTTGGATCTAAGAACGGTGGTTTGGCGTGGTGGACTCTGATTTGGAGAACTGGGTTTGATTCCCCACTCCTCCACATGAGTGGCAGAGGCTAATCAGGTGAACTGGATTTGTTTCCCTACTCCTACACATGAAGCCAGCTGGGTGACATTGGGCTAGTCACACTCTCTCAGCCCCACCTTCCTCACAGGGTGTCTGTTGTGGGGAGGGGAAGGGAAGGTGATTGTAAGCTGGTTTGATTCTTCCTTAAGTGGTTGAGAAAAGTTGGCATATAAAAAAGACCTCCTGCTTCTGCTTCTTTTGCTTCTTCTTCTTCTGCTTCTTCTGTGTTTCTGTTGGTGAAAAGGGAAAGAGGGGTCCCTTTGACCCCACTGCAAAGGCTAAGCTGGGGATCATGGGAGCTGTATGTACAAAAACCATGTGGGATGGGGGCTGTAGTAGGGAAGAGAATTGGGTGAGATCAAGTGTGAAAGTTGGCCAGATCTCACCCACTGATAACAGGTATTACTTTGCTTAAATCGATATTTATGGAGTCTTCGCTTTCTCTTCTGAAATAGAACACAAAATAAAGTTGTTTACACTGCAAACCTGCATTTCCCCCTAGTTATAAAAAGAGAAAGGCCTAAGAGAACACAATTATATTACACATTTAAATTAACTGTTTCTCCTTTTGAAAATGGAACTTCTTCCAAATTTTTAAATAAGCTTACTTGAACTTGAAGAGCATTGCTGTTTATTTTGGTTGTTAACTTTCATGGTTGAAGAGATTTCGGACTCCATAGGATTGTTCTACAGATATTGCTAATTGGTGAAGGGAGCCCTTGGCATTTTAGAAATCACATTTCATGTATAAAAATGTCAGAAATTTCAGCAGGATTCCCTAAACTGTCTGTGGATTGCATATTTGCTTTTATTACTGTTTTTTTGTTTGGCTTTTACAGCAAAACAGGGGAATTTAAGAGGAAGGGGCAGAGGGAACAGGGCTGACTTCCACAGTCGCTGTGTTGCATTACACAATCACCTGTGGACCTCTCCGATTTTGTTTAGATTTTTTTTGGTTCTGTTTCTTTACAATAGTGTTCTGTTCTCTTCCCTTCTTCTGTCAATCACGGCCTGTTCCCACTTCTTCCTCTTTCAGCTGTTCTCTTAAGCTTTCCCTTGATTCACAAACTCTCCGTTCTTCCCCTTAAGCAGGTCTGCACCACTTACAGTCAAGAGAGCCGAGTAACATCTTCTTGTGCTTTCAAAGAAAATCCCATAGATAAAGAATACACACAAATGGATCCCATCCCTTCCACAAATCCCATCTGAGGAAGGGTACCCCAAGGTAAACTAGAAATTCATGGATTTTTTTAAAGTCATGCTTAAAAAAAAACTACTACCATGTGCAAATTAGCAAGATCACAAGATCAAAGTGATTTTGCAAAACTACTCTTAGTTGCTCTCTGTGTTTTATGCTGGAAAAACTAATCACCTGGGAAAGAACTGCGTGGATTCAGACAATGGCCAAAAACGCATGGTTCCTTAATCCACTTTACTCCCATTTCAGCCAGGATCAAATTGACCCGGGCTGGGCGGAAACTGCACACATTACCTTGAAAAGCAGGGACGAAACTGTGTGCAAATCCATCCATGTAATCAGAAAGTGCGGGATACGTGCACAGTTCCTGTTTAGCTTGCAACACCCCTGCCCCCGGTGATTGGTCGTTTCCCGGGGCAGGGAAGGCCTTCATTGGTCAATTTGAAACGACCAATCACTGGGGGCATGGGGGGCGTGCCAAACTAAACAGGAACTTCATGTCTCCCGCACTTTCTGTTTAATGGATCGATTGGCACAGTTTCATCCCTGCTTTCCAAGGTAATGCTTACAGTTTTCCCCCCAGCCCGGGTAAATTAGGTCCTGGCTGAAACGGATAATAAAGTGGGTTAAGGGACCATGCGTTTTTGGCCAATGATAGTAATATGTCACAGTGTTCATGTAACTGCCCAAGTCTTGGTACCACAAGCAACTTGGCTTCTATTCAAACTCTAATCTACCCATCCCATCGCATGATGGCAACTACATAATATTGCAGACTGAATGTGGGTGCTGCGTTCTAAACTTAGGATGTGGCAATAGACCCCGAGCTACATCCTGTCTTCTTTTTCTGGAACTGCTTTCCACACTTCTGGTCATTCAGTAGAACTGCTAATCATAGCAGAAAGCTCTTATACACATGTCATTACAACAATGCTGAAAATGTATTGGGGGGGCAATCTGGATCTATTAACTACAGGAAAAACCATACCTATGGAAAGGGACTTTCCTGTCTCCTCATTCCTCTCCATAGGCTCCTGTATCCCCCCAAGCTACTCCCAAGAATTGGGAAAACATCTGGAACAGCATTCAGTACAGTGGGGGTTGCAATTGGAGAGGAAGAGCCTTCTGCATCTACTAAAACCCCTTGGAGGTTGCCCACTAATAAATGAAAATGACATTTTGTAACGGAACTCTATAACATTTTCTGGTAATCTGTGCTGTTTGCTCACATCAATTTTTGCATAGTCTTCAGGAAAGAAATATTTTAGAAATCGCATATTCCTGAACGACTGGGTGAATTCAGACTAATGATAACTTATGGCATTATAAGCCAGTTTTCTGTATTGTTCTTATACAGATGGTGACAGTTTTCTTTTTCTGCCGCCAAAGTTTCATGAGCAACTTGATCTAATGCTCCCCAAATCTGAAATGATGATAATGGTAATTTTCTCATGGCAAGGAATCTACAGTTGATTAATAATCCTGATTAATATTAATGATGTTGACACCAGGGGTGAATTTGATTCTGTTACAGTAATGCAAACTTTGGTGTGGTTTTAGTGTCAGCTGATTTAGGGACAAATGCAAGAAAGATGTAACCTGCTAGTAAACAGATCAATTGTTATTGTTATTGATATTGTGGACACAAAATGTTGAATAACAACACTAAAGATTCAAATGGAATTGCTATTCACTGTGCTTAATAATGAGCAAGATCCTCTCAGTTCAACACAATATAGGACTGGACAAAACAATCCAATGCTTGTTTTTGAATGTTTGAAATTAAAATGTTTTACTTATACAACCATTCCAAGACCAGTTTACACTGCCAAAGATATCATCAGGAGAACAAAACCCAGTACAGACATCAAGGAACTACATTTCCCATGATTCTAACTTCCCCGGATACAGTTGTGTTCAGGGCCTGAGACCCCACTGCAAGCCCCCCCATCACTACTGCAAGTTGGTTTGGATGGGCAATTTCAGTATGAGCTAGGCCTGAACTTGGAAAGGGGTTGTGTTCAATTCATAATTGGCTTATAGAGTCCTGATTTAGGGAGTTTGTTTCCAACCCTCTCAATTGTGCACTTTATCACCATCACTGGTGTAGCAAAAAGTATACTGGTGTAGCAAAGAGATGATTCTATTATAGTGTTCCCAGTTGTCTTGCAAATCAGCGCTCTCTGGACTAAAATAAAACACAAGCAATATCAACGGTATATTAGCCTACCATGTTTGTGTTCCAGAAAATGCTTAAATTAATTATAAAGGTTTAGGGATATTGAGAGACAAGCAGATTTAATAAGGTGCCTCTATTCATGGCACCCCTCCATTCTAAATACATCCTAGCACCAGCAGCCTATCTCCACTATTTAGAGATAAATAATTATAGAAGGGCCTTTACACTGGCCAGATGTGCAGCCTTACCTTCTGCTATGCTAGAGGGGAAATTTAAGAAGACACCCTGGGAGGAGAGATTCTGCCCTTGCAAATCAGGGGACTTAGAAACTGTTGAGCATGCCCTCCTGAACTGCAATTTTATACATTACCCTGTTAGAAGTTTATTGAGCCCTTCTTATCAAGAATGGGACCTGACAGGGCAGGAGAAAGGATTGAGATGCTCCTACAAGGGGATAATCCTTCAATCACTCTTCAGGTTGCGAAATTTTGCATGGCATCAATGAAAATTCGACGCCATAGAACAGCCTCTTAGCGCAATTGACAGATGTGTCCCAGCTGTAATTTTCTTTTTAAGTGTCATAAGACTCGGGCTGTAATTCTTTGTAAGAATTTATTAGCCCATGTTTTCTGTTTTATCTTGTTTTATCTGGCTAAGGGCCATAAATAATATCTATCTATCTATCTATCTATCTATCTATCTATCTATCTATCTATCTATCTATCTATCTATCTATCTATCTATCTATCTATCTATCTATCTGCTTAATATGAAGTGGTGGTGGTGGAAAGTGCCGTCAAGTTGCAGCCAAGTTATGGCTAACCTGTAGGGCAGGGGTCTCCAACTTGGTACCTTTCCTGGTACTCACCAAGTATTTTTAGAAAGTACATGGGCCAGGTGGCTCTTTTGCCCAGCAAGCCTTCTGACTGGTGATTTGAGATTTGACTGGCTGTGAAGATTTTAAAAAACATTGCTTTGAAAGCAGCTGCTACCACAACACAAAAAATGTTTGACTGAAAGTAAAGTGGGGCAGCCATTTTGTGTCTGGCTGTGCTTCATGTGGCAGCCATTTTGTGGCTATGTCCACCACACTGTGTCAGAATTACAAAGGCTCCTGCAGGGTAAAAGGGTGGGGACACCTGCTGTAGGGTTTTCAAGGCAAGACACGTTCAGAGTTAGTTTGCCATTACCTACCTTTGCCTAGCAACCCTGGACTTTTTAGTGGTCTCTCGTCCAAATACTAACTAGGAAATTAGCTTCCAAGGTGATCAGGCTAAATCCATATAAGACACATTTGTGAATTCCTTTACATTTGAGCACTGAGCAACTCTGTGGATTGGTTTGACAATTTCCTAGCAAATGTAATCAAGGGAATACTTAAAAGATGTCTTCGATCAAGAGAGTCTCTAACTTTATTTAGGCCAGTGTGTTTAAAGATCCCAAAACAGCTCTAAGATAATACAGATATTCACAAGGGTGGGGAAAATATTTTTACAAGGGAAAAAGATCAATATTACATCATTATGCTGATTTTTACTTAAGTGCACCTGCTACCATTTAGTTCAAAGAAAGGAGTTATTAATATTAATTAATTAGATTAATTAGGAGATTAGTTAAAACTATTGTTAATTACCTCATAAATATGTCCTGCAGAATATATTAAAGAAACTTCCTCAAGAGAAAAAGCAACAAATAAGGTCCCTTTGGGATTATAATAGAAGTTTACAGTATTTTAAATTCTTGTTTTTCTAACGTACAATTTGTTTTTGTCGTATTTATTGTTGTTGTTGTTCAATTCAATATAAAATACATTTCTGGCTGTAACTTTTTTGTTTTCTGCCCAACTTGGAGGAATTTTTCAAATTTTGCACTCCTTGCCCAGTGGTATTTTCCTGTAGAATTTCAGGGATAAAGTCTCTCAGTTTTATAGGCATTAAAGTAAAAGTATGGGGGTCCCCTCTCTAGGTATTCAATTACCATGAAATGTTGATGAGGTATTCATACACCCAAAGGATTTTTATATGGCAGAATGGCAAAAAGCAGACATCTGGCACTCCTAGAAAGTAAGCAGCACTAAGCAGGCAGGCACAATGGCTTGCATTTGATTATCCCAGTTAAGTCAGGTAGAGTTGTAGAGGAGACACAGAGGCAGATATTTTGATTCTACTCACAAGAAGACAGACAGCAGGACCCAAGGGCCCAGAAGTAGACCTTTTACTTGCATCTCTAGAAACTGAGGCAGAAGGACAAAGTGGATGTGTGCACTTTTCTTTGTGATAATACAAATATTCTTTGTTTGCTTTGCAGCTAACAACAGAGAAGAAAGGCAGATTCACTGATCTGTGTACATTGTAATCAGTAAGAGACAGAAAGAGATAGGCAGACTGAAACTAACCACTAAAGGAAAGGAAAGCGATCCGAATTAATGCACTAGCTGTATACTTGCAAAAGCAACAAAAGTAACTTGAAATTCTCAAAAATTCTTTTAAAATAAAATAAATTAAAAAGAACACAACTAGCCAGGCAAAGTGGGAAATCAGCAGGATCCCTGCTTATGGAATCAAGAAAGCTCTTTCCTCCTGCCACTAGAACAGCAGCACTGTCTGGTACAAACTCTGTAAAAAAAGACCTGCTGGCACAATTCTCTTATGTTGAAAGGTCTCGTCGACTATGACGATGCTTTGATATCCGCTTCATATCTGCTGATCTCTTCACCATTCCTGCTATTTACAACTTTTTCACCTTAAAATGTATGTATTTCACCATAAAGTGTCTATATAAGATCTGCCAGCTCATGAATCGAGGGACATGGCTATAGTCTATGAGAGTTTACGCTAGTATAAATACCTGTTAGACTTTAAGGTACCAGAAGATTCCAGTGTGCTTTTGCTGTAACAGACTAAGCGAGCAAAGCCCTGGGAAATTGCTACCTAGTATCAGACCACTTCACCATCTACACTATTCTTCTCTAGTGTGGTGGCAAATACTTCGACCAAAATTTTTTTTAAGACAATGTTTAATCCCCAAAACCTTCTATCACTTTCATTTCTGTGACATTACTGGACAGAAGAAGTGCTATCAACATGATATCCTTTTGTACACTTTTCCTCCTCTGAAATATCTTTACAAAGATGTCTTATTTTCCCAGGTTCTTCTCCTCACAGGTGGTGGATTTACCATACCTCTCCTCCGATATATCATGTAGCAATGCGTCATGCTCCTAAGGCTTTGGGCTCCTTTTAAAATTACATTTTACACATCAGTAAACTTGTAATGCAGAAACTGCTTTCTTAGTGTTATTTATATTCCTGTGTTGCAAAAGAATTTGTCAGGGAATAATATGAATGTTATTTATCTGACGGCTCTGCTTTATTGACTGCTACATTTCACATCCTTCAGTACTTTTTGGCAGAGGAGTAAATAACATTGCTATTAACCTCTAACACCAGTATAAAAATAGACAGTTATTAAGGGGTAAATATTACTTTGATGATTATTGCCCCAGTCTTTCACTGTAATAAATAAGGTTCTTTTGTGGGTCTGTAATGCCCCACATTTTAAAAGTTACACACAGCAATCTTGGATGCTGGCTTCAGATACTTTTTGTGCACTTGTAGGTGAGACAGCGATATTTCACGGTCTGTTTGACTAAAACTAAAATGGATGAAAGAATAATGGGGTAATGATACAATTGCGCCTTGGGATTTCCTAGGTTGGGCATGCTGGAACGGAGGAACAGGGGTATAAATGCTTTTGCCTTATACTAAAAGGTAAATTTAGGTGGCCTTTAGTCCAATCCTATGCCAGTTTACTTAGAAGTCAGTTCTACTGATTTCAATTGAACTCACTTCCTGGCAATTATACTTTCAATTACAGCTACAATCACACTTCACTAATTACTGACAGCAGTGGCCCTTGTGGGGAAATTCAGCACACACAAAAAGAGAGAGTCAACCAATTGTTTTGGGGGACCTCTTTTGTCAGATGCCAAAAGTGAATACTACAATACACCTATTAGTATCTAAGGCCATTTATGCAGGGGCATTTAGTTTGCAGTCCCTGCTGGATTGATTCGAGGCTTCCTTTGCATTATTCATGATTTTACCAACCTTCAGACGTGACTTCGCTCTGGCCTCGTTCTTCCCCCGCAGTTCTAGGATCCTGTTTTAGAACAAATTTAAATACTGCTTCGAGGCAAGAACGACGCAAATTCTCCCTATTTCCATGCATATTTCTTAACTTCAGGTTTCTCTCTCCACGCCCATCTTGGCTTCTCCCTCCCATGTGTCTGTTCCTCCCATCCAACCCCTTCCCTCAAAGCAAAGCACAAAAGAGGGAGTTAAACCTTCATGAAATGTGCAGGAAGACACTGAAGAGAGTCTGCAAAGGTTGGAAGGCAGCTCCTGGCAGGGAGCTGTTGAAGAAAGGTGTGGAGGAATACCTAGCAAAAGCACGCAGCCCCTTTAAGAGCTGACCCGCCCCCTCCAAGTAAAGTGCAACAAGGCTCCGTTTTCAGGGGGGAGGGACTCAGAAGCTCCGTGATTGACTGGGGATGCCTAAGTAATCACAAGGTACTCCTGGAATTGGTGGGGGGGAGCTCTCATGCATATGATGTATGAAAATTCGGAAGAAGAAGAAGAGTTGGTTTTTGTGTGCCGACTTTCTCTACCACTTAAGGGAGACTCAAACCGGCTTACAATCACCTTCCCTTCCCTTCCCCTCCCCACAACAGACACCCTGTGAGGTAGGTGGGGCTGTGAGAGTGTGACTAGCCCAAGGTCACCCAACTGGCTTCGTGTGTAGGAGTGGGGAAACAAATCCTGTTCATCAGATTAGCCTCCCACCGCTCATGTGGAGGAGTGGGGAATCAAATCCAGTTCTCTAGATTAGAGTCCACCGCTCCAAACCACTGCTCTTAACCACTACACCACGCTGGCTCTATGTGCAGCAAACCAAACACAAATTTCCCCTGCATACATGACCTAATGTGCTATCAGGCCCTTATGTGGTGGAGGATCAGATGGGTGCTGCTCTTCTCCACTCCATGCTTTACTGAACTGGGCTTCTCAAAAGGAAGCCCCATTTGGCGCTTTCTCCTGTCCACACACACTTTGCTTTTTGAGGGGGAAATTATGTGAATAAGGTGTTTGCAATGGAATGGTGCAGAACAAAGGTGCCATCCCACCTCCACAGCACAGGGGTCACCACAGGCTGCTACTGTATGAACTCGAGCAAAACCTCTAGCATATGTGTATGGCCATCCTGCCAGGAAAAAACCTCTCAGCATCATGTGGGCTCAAATTGTAGGCAATTCTAAAATACAATCCCCTCCCAGTAGTAGTATTTCATTGGATATGGGAAACCAATAGAAGTGTCATTTCTGTTACTGTGGCAGTTGTGGCCACAAGAATCATTAGTATTTGTTCCTCCTGAGAACTCAATATCTTTGCACTGAACATTACTTTTCTTGTTAAGCCTTGTGTTTCTTATTTGGGGGGATTAAACGACCAATTGCATTAAATACATTCAAAATGAAGAGAAAGCTGCTGAAACTGAGGAAATAAGATGCTTTAGAATTCAATGAATACTTCCTGGTGTTTCTTCAATGTCTATTTTATCCCCTTCTATGCCCTGGCCATTGACTCTGGTAACATACAAGATCAATGCCAAGTCAAACACATCAGTATCTCCAAGCTCCAACAATGTATCTTCATTCCAGTAGATAATTTTATCCTCTTTGTGGCTCTCTCACAATATCGGTGACAGCTTGGTGCCAATTCCTTTTCACCTCCATGAATCACTCTGCAAGGGGTGAGTCTACTTCTTTCAGCACCTGGTGATGAACAGCAACCAGTGATCTATTCCCACAAGTCCTCTTTGGCTGTAGAAGAGCTGAAGTGTTTGAAAAAAAAGACAGTGGTCTTGGGCCTTGGCTTTCCCGGCAGGGCTCTTCAAATGGCTTTATTTATTATGTATTATAGATTCAAAGACTGCCCTTTCCAAAGGACTTGAGACACAGTATTTGATCAAAGATTAATAGATTACTGAATTGTTTTCCCCAAAGGGCTCATGATCTGCTAGTGGCTTTGGATGTTATTTGTTTATTTATTGCAGGGGTGGGGAGCCTTTTTTCTGCCAAGGGCCATTTGGATATTTATAACATCACTCACAGGCCTTACAAAATTATCAACTTCAAAATTAGCCTGCTATATTTGGTCAAACATTTAGCCAAGAGGCACGACCAGCTCCGAGTGTCTGCCATGTGGTCGGGGCCGGATTCTACAGCCGGCTCTTGCTACCTCTGCCTGCAGGGATGAAATGAGGACGCACTGGCTAAGAACTCCCCCCCACTGTCCATTCTGGCGCTGCCCCCTTTAACCCCTCTATTGTCGCCACTTCCGCCCCCAACCCTCTTGTAGTACACAGGGAATACATTTCTCCATGGCCCGGTTGGGAAAGGGTTAACACCGTTTCTTGGGTGGTTCTAGCAGCTCGATAGCTAACGACTCTTCTGCAAGGGGGAAAGAAGGTTCCTTTTCTCGGCAAAACAAACTCACATCCACCTTGAATAGAGGCTATTCCTGTCTGTGGGAGGGGGCGGATCGCCAGTCTTAGATCCTTCTGTGCTAGAGATCTGCCAGAACCCATGAAGGGACAGACCAAATGATTTCTTGGGCCTTATACGGCCCCCGGGTCTGACGTTCCCCACCCCTGATTTATTGCTTATTAGGTTTTATCCTGCCCTTCCTCCAAAGGCATTCATGATGGTCTATATAGACCACACCCCATAATAAACACGGGTGGAACTTCCTGTGACCTATGCCAGAAAAAAATTACTTTTGTATAGGTTGCTTTTCACTGCGGATAAAACAACAACAACAACCAAAACATAGTTTTGGAAACCACACATATACGAAAGCTCAACGGAATTCATAGAGTCTCATTCTGTGTCACAGCTATTGGAGTAACTGCAACAATCCTGAAGCAAAATTTAAACCTACCTTAGAATCTTTGCAGCCACACCATTGATCATCAGCAATTTCATGGCTGAGAGAGATTATATGGAGGCACTGGATCATTATGGTGGATCTTACCATCAGCACTCCCACAATGGAGCTCCAGTGAACTGAAAACCCGTAATGGCCTGCTGTGCTCTCCTGAAAGTGAATGAATAGGAGCAACTGACTATCTAATTGGGGTCCAATGTTTACTTCAGGCTATTTGGAATTACTACTATTCAGCTTTCCTGAAAACTTACATGACCACTCATCTGGAGGAAGGGATAATGAGTGTGCTTCCTTCATATCTAATCCCGATTCATTTGTGGCCAAGAAGACACACTTCTACTTCTACATTAGAGGGTCTGACTTCCAGACAAATCTGAATTCTGGAATCGCGACATGTTAGAATTTAAGCACAGCATGCTAGCCTGGATAGCCCAGGCTAGCCCGATCTTATCAGATCTCAGAAGCTAAGCAGGACTGGGCCAGGTTAATATTTAGGTGGGAGACCACCAAGGAAGTCCAGGGTTGCAATGCAGAGGCAGGCAATGGCAAACCACCTTGAAAACCTCACAGGGTTGCCATAAGTCAGCTGGGACTTGATGGGGAAAAAATGGATGGAGCATGAAGTATCACCCCATGCTCTCATGCCTAGAGAGTAACAAAGGGGGGCGGGGAGAGAGAAATAACAACAAACATGCAAAATAAATGTACAAATGAAAAGGAAAATGTCTCAGGATTGTTTAGTAATTTGTTTGGGTATGGTTTTGGAGCAAAAGCATTTACTCTTGATGTATGTATGAGATCATTTAATGGTATCCTTATTATATGCAAGAAGGTAGATAAACAAATGTAAATATCAGCTAAGATTCTTTCTGTGCGAGCCTGTTTAATAAGGGTAGACCTATTATAAGATAAATTGGTATGTCGGTCTTATTAGTAGGGACTAATAAGAACATACGCACTTCATATCGTTGTTAAGCTAGCTTGTCCTCAGAGAGGTTGTTTTGAAGATTCATTGTCTTAACTGATTAATTATCAGTTTGCAAAGCCCATTCAGGGTTTGAATCCACTTAGCAAGTCAAAGTTTAATGCAGATATATGTAGTATTATAACCATTAAACAGGTTTGTTCTTTGAACAAGATTCTTGAACTTTTCAACTCAACAAAATGGCAGTTCCCTTTCTGAGGTCTGTTTATATGTACACATAGGAAGATGGAGATTTCATAAATATGCTTTATCTCTGGAAGCAATACATTCCTGGAAAATAAACAGGCTGTGTTGGAAAATGAAAGACTTTAATGACCCTTGATTTTGCTTAGATTATGGAAGTAGGCATGGTTTCGGAATTTGTGTGTGGACCTAAGTGTTCTAAGATCTAGAACTTGAGTTATGGTAGAGTTGTTGTATTGTGTGTTCCCCTTGTTTTCTGTTGCTCCTGCCAGTACCTGATGTTGGCTGTGGTTTATGTTGACCATATATTTCCTTACCTTGTACTACACTTTGCTACCAATACTACAACTATCTCTGACTTGTAATTATCTCCTCTATCTGCAAAAGCCTTTGTTGCAAATACTTCAGCTGGTAAGATGTCAAAGCAAAATGCAAGACCCACAGTTCATTTTAAAGGCTTTTCTTCAGTCCTTTAAATGCTCTAAGCCCAGTATGTGCAGCAATATAACAATTCCATTTTGTACTAATCTGGTTTATACTGAGACAGCAAGATAGATTTCCTTTGAATGTGGAGGATCCTCTTAAGTATTCTGATTTAATAATTTGTGATAACCTCTTTTCCTTTCTGTAAATGTATTGAAATGTATTAAGACAGCAAGGGAATACCTTGTTACTGGGCAGGATAACTCTGTGTGTTTGTGTGTGCTAATTTAGTAGGGTAAAAGTCTTGGAGAAGTCAGAGTGAACGATAACATAACTGGATGGAACCGCTGAAGCTCTAAAGGCTCCAGACTTTGTAAAACAACCAGATAGGCGTGGAATGTTGACACGTCCTGTCAGAGCATGGAAATGGAATAAAAGTTCTCGCCCCAGTATAATCGGGGCCCAGTTATTTTTGCTTGCGAGAGCAACTGGGTGACCAGCTGGAATAAAACTGTTTTTCTTGATAACGATCTCTGGGTCTCTCCCCCACCCCGAACCCCCATTTTCTGCAACAATACAGTGTGTTCTTTCCTCTTTCCCAAGCTCCCATATCTAATAGTAATTTTATTTTTTTGAACTCATGCATTGGGTTCTATCACCAAATCAGCCATTTTTATATTTAATTCTTCATAGCTGTATCTGTCCACAAGATGGGAACAGCACAACAAGAAAGAGTGAATGGAACAACAGAAGGCATGAGAGAGCCAGTGTGGTGTAGTGGTTAAGAGCGGTGGTTTGGAGCGGTGGACTCTGATCTGGAGAACCAGATTTGATTCCCCACTCCTCCACATGAGCAGCAGATGCTAATCTGGTGAACTGGATTGGTTTCCCCACTCCTCCACATGAAGCCAGCTGGATGACCTTGGGCAAGTCACTCTCTCTCAGCCCCACCTTCCTCACAGGGTGTCTGTTGTGGGGAGGGGAAGGTGATTGTAAGCCAGTTTGAGTCTCCCTTAAGTGGTAGAGAAAGTCGGCATATAAAAACCAACTCTTATTATTCTTTTTTTACATTTGTATCCTAATCTCCTTCAAGAAGCTCAGCATATTATGTATTGTTCTCCTATCCTCCATTTTATCCTCATAACAATCTTGTGAGAGGTTAGGCTCACAGAGAATGACTAGCACAAGGTCACCCAGTGAATATTGGGTTGAGTGGTGGTTTGAACTCAAGCCCACACCCCAACCCAACCCAGCACTAGGCTGGCTCACACAAGACATTTAGGCAAAAGAGTAACACCATCCCAAAACAGGAATTGTCCAGTCTAATTCATGAGATTTCTTCCAACACACTTTTTGGGGGGGGCATGTTGAGTTCAAATGGGAAAAGCCTCCTTTTTCAAACAGATACTCGTCTTAGTGAAGTGAGGCATGGCGTTTTGGACTGTCTGGCTTGTGTCCTGGGCAGGACCTTGTTCCACTTCAACTGAATTATGATTATTTTTGTAGTGACATGTAAAATTCCCAGTTGTGTTTGTGGCAAAGCAGTCTGATGATCGATCATTAACAAGGATCCATAGGGAACTATCACACATCAGAAAAAAAAATAGCCATCTTAAGCTGTGTGTGTGTGTAAAGTGCCCTCAAGTCACAGCTTAATTATGGATACCCCTTATGGGGTTTTCAAAGCAAGAGAGTAACAGAGGTGGTTTGCCAGTACCTTCCTCTGCATAGCAACCCAGGTATTCCTTGGTGGTCTCTGATCCAAATAGTAACCAGGGCTGACCCTGCTTAGCTTCTGAGATTGGACGAGATGAGGCTGTTTAGGCGTAGCTTGGAAAGAAGGCGGCTGAGGGGAGACATGATAGAGGTCTATAAAATTATGCATGGTTTGGAGAGAGTGGACAGGGAGAAGTTTTTTTCCCTCTCCCATAATACTAGAACACGGGGTCATCTGCTGAAGCTGGAGGGTGAGAGATTCAAAACAGATAAAAGGAAGTATTTCTTCACACAATGCATAGTTAAATTGTGAAACTCCTTGCCCCAAAATGAGGTGATCGCTGCCAACTTGGAAGGCTTTAAGAAGGGAGTGGACATTTTCATGGAGGAAAGGGGTATTCATGGCTACTAGTTAAAATTGATACTAGTCATGATGCATACCTATTATCTCCAGGATCAGAGGAGCATGCCTATCATCTTAGGTGCTGTGGAACACAGGCAGGATGGTGCTGCTGCAGTCGTCTTGTTTGTGGCTTCCTAGAGGCACCTGGTTGGCCACTGTGTGAACTGTGAACAGACTGCTGGAGCTGGACTTGATGGGCCTTGGTCTGATCCAGCGGGGCTTTTCTTATGTTCTTATATATCATGCTGCCTTCCCTCCCATCATAAGCTGGGGGGACACAAATTCTTTTGGTGAAGTTGCTCACAGCCAGTCAGAGTAGACTATATTGACCATGACAGATGAATGGTCTCACTCAGAATAACTTAATGTGTTCTGGTGTTCATGAATAACGTGTTTTGTATTCTCATCACTGTGTTTCACAGGCCTGATATGGAATAAACAATTTCTACAGTCACAGTCTTACCCTCTTTGGTTGTACACTTGTAATACAGCAGAGTTGTTATCATACCACAAAGGTAGTCCTATATAAATCAGCAGAATCAAATCACATTGTTTTGGGTATTCATTCTTAGCATTTATGGATTCTTGAAAGAGTTTTTATATATTCTGATCTATTTTAAATTGAGGCAAGGGAGTGAATAAACAATTTTTAAAAGGCTGAAAAATGAAAAAGAAACATTCACAGAATGAACATTGGGGCTTTTAAGAAGAATTGATTTACATTCAAGTGCGTTTTTGTGAAATCGATTAAAATGACACAGATTAAATTCAACAGAAGAAAGATCAAATTATCTTGAAAAATTATCTGTAGAATAAACAAACCACAGATTTATCTGACAGGTAGTGTTCAGTTGGTGGGGATGGCAGTCAGTGATTCACTGAATCAACCTATTAAAAGGATGCATAACCGTTCCTTTTGCCCTCACCCATTCTCTTCACAGCATATATTTCATAAATACATTTTTGTTAGTCATTTTTATTGTCCCATGAATATCTTACCAGCCTGGATTTAAAGCACATAGAATATGTTACAATTATCTCATTTTTCTTGACCACCTCTCAGTTATGAGGATTGTGGAATGTTGACAAAGGCAATTCATCTAATGAAGAATAATTGTGAAGGATGCCAAAGAAATGCTACTTTAGTTTCTGTGTTGTAAAATTCCAATCTCATTCTCTGTGCAATTTTTATCACTATACTTACATGATATAGTCACCGCTTCATTCTCAAGATGTGATGTTAATTGCACTGATACAGTCTACTTAATCTTCAGAACTTTGCATAATAACATTTTTGTTCCGATAGATAAGTTATTATGTTAAGAGAACAGGGTTTTTTTTTAGACAGCCCCTTGCAATATTTTAAGTTTGCATTTATCTGAATCAATACAGAAAGGTAACAAGACTTGCCATAAAAATATATCATTTATATCTTCTCACAGTTAAATATATTAACCATATCTAAATGAGACATTTATTAAGATCCAGATATTTATTTCACGCTCAGGATTTTAAAAGACTGCAATGTCAGCTCTATGGAAATCAGCAATTTTTGCTAGTTTTACATAGTGTAATAGGTTAAACTGAGCAGAAACTCTTTGTAATTCTGAATTTGTAATTCTGAATTTAGGACTCTCTTCCTGTGAGCATTGTACTTTGGTTGGGACTGTGAAGGCAGTGTACTTTAAGAACCTTACCTCTCCCTCTTTTCTGTTATTTTACTGCTCCCAATGATATAGGCCAAATTTCCTTTGAGTTCAGTGGAAACAAGGGAGTTCATTCATTCCAATACAGCAAGGGTTATATGTATGTGGACGGGTTTACCTGTCTATGTCTGTATCTTTATCTAAATCATCACCACCAGCTACCACTGTCTATCCATTTGTTCCCAGGGTCAGTTTAAGAAGAAGAGTTAGTTTTTATACCCCGGTTTTCTCTACCTTAAGGTAAGGTAAAGGTTCCCTGTGCAAGCACCGGGTCATTCCTGACCCATGGGGTAACATCACATCCCGACGTTTTCTAGGCAGACTTTGTTTGCGAGGTGGTTTGCCAGTCCCTTCCCCAGTCATCTTCCCTTTACCCCCAGCAAGCTGGGTCCTCATTTGACCGACCTCGGAAGGATGGAAGGATGAGTCAACCTTGAGCCGGCTACCTGAAACCGACTTCTGTCAGGATCGAACTCAGGTTGTGAGCACAGCTTTTCTCTACCTTAAGGAGTCTCAAAGTGGCTTACGATTGCCTTCCCTTCCTCTCCCCAGAGCAGGCACCTTGTGAGGTAGGTGAGGCTGAAAGAGTTCTGAGAGAACTGTGACTAGCCCAGCAGCCTTCATGTGGAGGAGTGGAGAATAAACCTGGTTCTCCAGATTAGTCCGTCTCTCTTAACCGCTACACCATGCTGGCTGTTACCTATAAAGACCTTCATAATCTAGGGTCTCTCAGTATTACCGGGTTTGCTTTTAATATATTTTTTGGCTTTTAAGGGTTTTAAAAAGATGGTCAATAAAAATGTTACATCCAATTAACAGTTTTTCCCATCATGATTCTTAGAAGTGATTTTATTCAAAACATTTCTGCCTTGCTTTTTCAATAAAATATTCTTGAAGCGGCTTCACATTTAACAGAATAAAACCAGCAATAATTTTTTTAAAAAATGAAAATAAAACAGCAGCAAAAAACCGTCAACAGGACTGAAACCAGTTCAAGCTACCAAATAGATTAAAATTCATAAAACAGCAATGGATTTTTTAAAAATTAAAGAATATCTGTTAGTGTACAGATACACGTGCAAAAGTGGCTCAAACACAATAGCCATTTTATGAAGCATTGTTCTCATGACAGAAAATGAAGGCCATTGCTCTTGTTTGGCTTCCAAACTGGAGTGGGTTTTTTTTGGTGTGTGTGTGGGGGTAGCATCCACACAATTTTGTCCCCTAATTGCCTACTTTCCAGGATTTCCCCTGCTTTGCTGCAATCTTTCCCAATCTGGTTTGATACTATATTTCAGGAGAAATTGTAGTTAAAGCATGCTTGAATGCTGCATCAGAGGGAAAGTGCATATTTTCACATGTCCTGCCCATATCGGCACCATTTTTCTTGCCTTTGCCTTTTTTCAGTGTTTTTGAAAAATCAGTAATTGCTTGATCTGTGAACTGCTGTGAACTACTAGCTCCTCTTTTTTTAAAAAATAAAAAGATGTCTCTAGCCCCTTTCATTGTGGAGGTATGAAAGGTGCACCCCTTGTTCACTGAAAGTGAAAAGGGCTAGAGACTTCGTTTTTCTTTCTTTTTATTTATTAAAAAAAAGGAAAGCTGAGGCAAGGAAACTCTAGGAGAAAATACTGTGTGAATGGTCTGTTGCTACAGCAGATGCTTCTGTATTTGCAGCAGGAAGACCTGCACAGAGAATTGTGATCACGTGGAAGAAACCAATGTATGTTGAAACTACTTATGCTGCTCTTTAGAATGCATATCTATCTTCACCTTTAGATAATTATGCAAGTACTGAAACCAGTCCTTTTTTTCCCCACACACAAAAACTTGCTTTACATATTAAACTCACTTTCTCTTTGAGCTGGCAGAATTAATCTTTCCCCACCTTTCTCTTACCCAAGCTGCTGCTTGCTCTGAAAATCCTATGTAAAAATTGGAGGACTCTCATCGATAAAATGTGATGGGCTTCAGGAGAAAGTGGATGAAATCCCTCCCCCTCCTTCCTCTTCCACTGATGCTTTAAACTTTCACCCAGCTTCCCTTCCTCACTGCAGCCCCTTATGCTGTGAAGCCTTTTGTTCATGATAATCCCCCAACCCTCAGAGAAAGGTTTTTGGGACCCATCGCAGGCTGCTGGGGGAAGCAGGGAAATATCTGCTCTGCCTGCTCCTTCCATGAACTCTGTCATGGGCCCCAAGCCTTGGTTTTATATTTACCATTAAACTCTGATACTATAAACACAGGATGCTACCTAACACTAAGCCAGTTCATTGGTCTATCTAGCTCAATTTTTCCCCCAGGGTTTCGGTCAGAGAAAGGTCTTTTACAGCATCTGTTACCTGTAGGGTTGCCAACTGCCAGGTACCGGTAGTAGCAGGAGATCTCCTGCTAATACAACTGAACTCAAGCCAATAGAGATCAGATCACCTGGAGAAAAATGGCCGCTTTGGCAATTGAACTCTATGGCATTGAAGTCCCTCCCCTCCCCAAACCCCACCCTCCTCAGGCTCTGCCCCCAAAATCTCCCACTGGTGGTGAAGAGGGACCTGGCAACCCTAGTTACCTGGTATCCTTTAACTAGAACAGCTGTAGATTGAATCTGGGCCTATCTGCTTGCAAAGTATGTGCTTTACAGCTGAGCCACAGCCCTCATGGTTAGGGTTGCCAACTTCCAGGTACTAGCTGGAGATCTCTTGCTATTACAACTAATCCCCAGCCATTAGAGATCAGTTCACCTGGAGAAAATGGCAATTGGACTCGATGACATTGAATTCTCTCCCCTCCCCAAACCC
This sequence comes from Euleptes europaea, assembly GCF_029931775.1. Lineage (NCBI taxonomy): Eukaryota > Metazoa > Chordata > Lepidosauria > Squamata > Sphaerodactylidae > Euleptes > Euleptes europaea. The sequence goes on from NC_079322.1 coordinate 40,786,378, forward strand.
CGCCCTCCTTAGGCTCCACCCCAAAAACCTCCTGCCAGTGGCAAAGAGGGACCTGGCAACCCTACTCATGGTAGCAGAGGTTAAGGCCAATTTGAACCATTGCATTGTCTCTGTACAGTTTCTCCATTGATTTGATACAGTTTTTCTTCAATTTGGGTGGGGAGGGTTATGTTTGTGAGATGGAAGACCAGCATACATCTCACCACGCTGCTGTCAGTAAGAATATCCCACTGACAAAGACAGCAGGTAGCCCTGTCAGCAGGAATAGGCAGTGCTAGCCTCAGACATTTTCAAATCTCTGGAGCCTGCTGCCTGAAGTGATTGTTTCATGTTGCTCCATGGGTAAGCTGGGCCCTAGGGATAGCCCATGCTGTGAAAACACATCAGGACCATGAAACACTGAGCATGTGTGCACCCACTGGCAGCTAGTAGAAGGAAGCTTGTATGCTCTCAGAGCTCCATCTGCTAAGGGAGCCTCAATGGTACGTAGGGTTTAAGTTCAGAGGAGCTTGTAATTAAGCAGTTCTTAAAGGAAATGATCCAACATAACAAGTATTGAGTTGATGGTATGAGACAGAATTGTAGGTGTGTCAAGTGATTATAGGCCAGAGCAGGTCATATGATGAACCCTGCCCACCACAAGGACTTCTAAGTCAGGCCTAGTTATCCAACAATGCCATCCTAAGCAGAATTAAGTCCACTAATACCAATGGGCTTAAAAGGGTGTAACTGCTTAGGATTGCGCTGCAAGTGTGAGAACCTGGAGCTGGCTATTGTTTACTGTCATATAGACCACCTGCCCAACTTTACCCTAGACCTGTAAAAGGCCGTTCCACGTTATCCTTGCTCGTGCGACTGGAATCAGCTTGAAAGAAAACCAGTATGAGATGTGTATCTGTTGTGATGCAGAGAAGCCTGCCTAAACCTATATTGTTTTCATTTTACTGGTCCTCACACTCTACTGAACATTTGGCATTGAGTATCAATTAATTTTATAAGGGACAATCTGGATGCCGACATGAATTTTGCCGCTCAAGCCCATCTCCAATATATGGATATATGTATGTTCAGTGCAGATGCCTAACTGGCGTGATCCACATGAGTGGCATCCCATATCCGGCTGACAGTTTAATGAGATGTTCTGAATTTTACCTACGGCATCCTCACCAGTAGGAATCCTGTTAGATTTACAAGTGTCCATCTGTTAAAACTCTCTAGGGTCATTATGAATGCTACACTGTTTGTTGGGTTTTGACCTCCTTTGCTGTGATTGTTCAATTAGTTCTGTTATGTTTTGTGTGCACTTAGAGAACATGGTATGTACAATTAAAAAAAAACAAAAAAAACACCACCACAGCATTTTTTGAAAGCTCAGCTATTAAAACGTGAGCTGGTGTCTAGGGAGAAAATCTTGTCTTTATGAAAACACCAAGTGAATTGTTAATCTTACCAGCCCTTACACTTATTCACTGCATATCCTCCATGGAGATGGAGTAGCTATTTGTGCCTTATGTATTTCCTGTAATCAAATAGGTAAAAAAATATATGACAGAGTTGAAAGATGACAAAAAGAAAATAAAAATGTCAGACTAGTGCTTGGTCCAGCCCACTATCTATCATACATAGAGAGGGGCTGTGGCTCAGTGGTGGCTTGGCATAATGAAGGTCCCAGGGGTAACTCCCAGCATCTCTACTAAAAAGGATCTGGTAGTCGGGTGATGAAAAAGACCTCTGCCTGTGACCCTGGAGAACCACTGCCAGTCTGAGTAGAGAGTACTGACCTTGATAGACTGATTGTCTGATTCAGTATAGGGCAGCTTCATGTGTTCACTGTAAACTGTAATACAGGCATCTTGGATGTTTAGGTCCATATAAATGTGCACCCTTTAAAAACAAGTATTGTCAGAAGAACCTGGCTCCAAAGACCTAATGGTGCGTTATGGTGGGTCTACTTTGAACGACACCCGTCTCAAACTGGGCACTGAGGCCTGGAAGTTGTTCTACCCAATTGCAAACCATTATGAGCTGATTGCAGCTACTCACTGTTAAGTGAAGAACATTTGGCACATGATTAAAACCTTTATTATTACTTCACCAGTTGCTGGAAGATGAGCCGTAGAAATGTCAGCAAGCCACGCTGAAACCTGGGTCACTTTCTTCTGTTTGTGTACTCGCAAACCAATTGCACTAATTATTGAGAATATTTGTGAATATTCATAAGGAGTTTTAAAACTCCTGAATAACCAAGAGCTAAGAAGGGAAGCATAATAACTCCACTTTTTCATTTGACTATACCACTTCATAACACTTCCCTCCCCATTTGTTTCCAATGATCTGTAAAGGTTGTAGCATATAGTGACCAAAGAACTCTCATATATGTAGCTGCCTCATGACACTATCGGTCCATTTAGCTCAGTATTGTCTGCTCTGACTGAGCCATTTTCTAGGGTCCAAGGAAGACGTTGGCCATTTATGCATGGGAGGTTTTGCCTTGGATTTGGAACTCTCTAGATGCACATTTTCCCCATCCAAATTCTCAAAACTCAACAACAAGCCCCCTTGCAGAGTTTTGAGAATTCAGATGGGGAAAATGTGCACCTAGAGAGCTGCAAATCCAAGGCAAAACCTCCCGTGCATAAATAGCCAAAGGCTTTTTCCAGCCACTAGGGGCACAGGGAAAGCAGAGCACAGTAAACAGGAGTTCTCATTCTGACCTTGGGGCCTTTCTGCAACTTTTACTAGGAGGTTGAGGGAAGCCCTTGCTTCTCAGATCCAGGAAAGGTTTTGGCAGGGGCCATGGACCACACTGGGGACCCCTGCACTAGAGATTAAGGAGTGCTGCTTCAACCAATCTCTGTGCGTAGGGCCTCACTGTCTTTCACTAGTCACAATCAAAGCAATTTCATCTGCTGCATATGCAGGAATGGCCGTCCATTTGTTAATTCTTCCCTACAAACTAATGAGTGTGTCGGAAGCGATGACAAAGCCAAGATGGAAACCGGACTTAGTTTTAGAGATATGTTCATTTGCAATCAGTTGCCAAAGTTGAGAATAAAATACACATGGGGGAAATTTGAGCGCCTGAAAAAAAGAGGAAAATGCAAAATAGAAAGCCATCAAGAACATGGGAGCACAAATGGTCAATTAAGTACCACGTAAAGATTTCCAATCTTCTCATAGTAAATTATTTATTTAGCCCTCGCTTGCCATCAATATATTTTACAAGTTTAATACCCATATTATAGCTACCCACCCATTTATTGCCCTGTAAACGAGTCCTGACTTACCAATGTGAATTCTTGTTCTAGGCAATGTCAAATTTAGATTGGATTTGGATGTATTGCTTTTAGCCTTATCAAGAAGGTTTGCTAGCCTGGTATTTTATTGCTATATTTAAAATGGAAAGTGCTTTTAAATAGACTTGCCTGGAGAGCTCAACTGATCACTGCTCAGATATGTCATATCTTCACTTAAAACCTACCCTCATCTTAGCTGTAGGCTTTGAAGTTCAGCAGTATCCATTTATAGTGGATTTGCTTTTTTTCCAGCTGAACTTGGGTGTAAGGTAGAGCGCTAGAAGCTGAAATGAATGTAGTCTGAAGTAAATAGCCTTGGTTACTCGCTAATAAAAATGAGGGCGTGGTTTATATGCTGTTTGAAACTTTATCAGGAAAATCAATAATGAGCAAGGTAAGTGAATTTATGTAAGGGTACCTTAAAGCAAGAGGGAGCCCCAGCATTCAATATTACAGCCCCAGCAACCATACATCAAGGGAACAGGTAAAGAGACAAGTGAGTTAAGCACCTGTGTGAATTCGGCAACAAGGTGGAAAGATCAAGGCATTAAAACCCATTCAACTCATCACAGGGAAGTTAAAAACATATATCTCATCTCGTATTACAATATTTAAAAGAAACAACTTAGATATTTTAAAAATTAAATCCGTTAAGACAAAGCCATTATGAAGTTAGAAAGCTCATAGGGGGTCTGAAGCCTCTTCAGTACTTTGCGCTGGAGGCTAGCAAATATCTGCCTGGTGGAAGTTGTACATTGAACAGGGGATTGGCCGATAAGGGCCCTTGCAGGGCTAGAACATAAGGACTCTATGGCTGATAGAGAACATTTGTGACCTTGAGGTAGGGTTGCCAACTCTGGGTGGGAAATTCCTGGAAATTTGAGGGAGTAGCCTGGGGACGCAGAGTTTGGGAAGGAGATGGAACTCAGCAGGGACATAATGCAATGGAGTCTACCTTCCTTGAAGCTGCTATTTTCTCCAGGCGAATTGATTTCTGTAGTCTAGAGATTAGTTGTAAGTCTAGGAGATCACCAAGCCCCACCTGGAGGTTGGCAGCCATACCCTGAGGCCAAGATTGCTGACTTGGAAATGCTGATAGAGGTGGAGAGGAATTAATGAGGCCTTCAGGGGCATAGTTGAAGTCTTGCATTGACCATTGCTCTGCTCTCCCGGACAAGGTTCTTGGAGGAGGGGGCATTATATTGAGGAAGAACATGATCCTTTGGGTATGGCCCTGTTTCTTGGGTAATTGACTCAGATTTTTGCTATGCAGAGGATACACATCTGTGGATGGAGGTGGCCTTGTAGTGGGAGATTTAATTAAAATGCGTTTGTGACTATATGTTGACTGCAAAAGGATTTGCTGCCTGGTGTGATAGTTGTAGTCACTGCACATCGTATAGTACTAGTACAGTACTAGATACCATAGGAGAAGGTTGTACTGCATTCTGGCACTAAGAAATGTAATTTGTCAGGACATGGAATAAAATATGTTGATTGCTAGGTAAGATATTGGCATCTAAAAGCTTCAAGGTAGGGTTGCCAGGTCCCTCTTCACCACCGGCGGGTGATTTTTGGGGCGGAGCCTGAGGAGGGAGAGGTTTGGAGAGGAGAGGGACTTCAATGCCATAGAGTTCAATTGCCAAAGCGGCCATTTTTCTCAAGGTGAACTGATCTCTATCGGCTGGAAATCAGTTGAATTAGCAGGAGATCTCCTGCTACTACCTGGCAGTTGGCAACCCTACTTCAAGGAGACATTTTTTGGAAATACAGGGCAACTAGACAGGCAAATAATCTGGTCAAGTTCAATGTATTTGTCATGGAAAGTCATCTGTGGCAAATGAGAGAGTGAATTGAAGTTGAAAAGGATTCAAGAATTCAGATCTTTGCAGGACACTTACAGGAGAGTTAAAATCACAATAATTGAATCTAATACAGAAACTCACATTAGAAAAAGTACAGGCAAATCCAAGAGGATACCAGCATGGTTCATCAAGAGAGTCTGGGATGCTATAAAAGTCCATTAGGCTTCCTTGCAAAAGCAGAAGTCTTGCACAAGTAAGAATACCAATGTAGAAAGTGGTTAAGCAAGTGTAAGTCAACAAAACAACCAAGCAACAATAAAAAATTTTAACAGTATATTGCTAAAACATTCAAACAATGAAGTAGAAAGTTTAGAAAAAAGGCTCATACTGTTTCCAGACGATCAAAGTGGCATATTCAGTTCATCCATGAGCTGCATTTTTTTTTACTCAGGAATAGTGAAAACTGGCTTCCACTGAATATCTAAATTCACTGGATTCTAGTTCTTATTGAACTTATCAAACCTTTAATGGGGTGCTTTTTTGCTTATTTGTTTGGTTTTTATAAGGCACTCATGCACCATAGATGCAGAGGGGGAGGCATCTCCAGCGGAGCCATGTATAGCTCTTGCAAAGTAGAAACAATGTAATCCTTGTTAATCAAAATTCCCTCCAAAAAGGACCTTGCCAAAAGTAGCACCTTTGTGTATCTCAAATCCAGTGGCTTCTTGCTTGCAGGTTTGTACAGTACTGGGTGACTTAAAGCTGTTACGGGAATGTTGCTTTTAGGAAAACAGCTCAATGAAGTGTCAGCTAGCCATCAGTGACTGCCTTTTTCCATTAGAAAGGCATCTATGCAAGTGAAGAAAGTGATGTTTTCCATTCCTTTAGAATTACACTCCTCTCCCTTGCAGCAAAGGGTAAAAGCTGTAATGTGAAACCAAACAGTTGTTAATACAGCAGTTAGTGTAATGTGGATCAGGCAATGGCTAGGCCAAATAACTCAAATCTTACTTTGACTGCATTCTAAACATAGGGTTGACTTAATAATCCCATGTGTGGAACCTTTTGAAATGTATACCATCTGTGTAATATACATCTTCTGAACTGATAAAATTCACAGGAGAGCTCTTTTGTGAGGGGCATCTGAAACAGTTACACGTCTTCTTCATGCATTCTACATTCTTTGTAAGAACTAAATGCACTTGAAGCATTATGGAATTCCAGAAAAAAATGCCATATCTGCCAGCAAAGTTTACATACCTCTTTGTGTGCCAAGTCAAGCATTTGATTTACTGGCCCAGCTAGACTGGCCCAGCTAGACATTATCTGACTAGGTTCTGGCAAATGATTAGAGTTGCTAGCTCCGGATTGAAAAATACCTGGAGATTTTTGGAGTGGAGCCTGAGGAGGGCGGGGTTTGGGGAGGGGAGGGACTTCAGTGCCATAGAGTCCAATAGCCAAAGTGGCCATTTGCTCCAGGTGAACTGATCTCTATCAGCTGGAGATCAATTGTGATAGCGGCTAGTACCTGGAGGTTGGCAACCCAATCACAAAAATATAAAGCCTGGGTTTGTAGGCTGCCTCCTTAGTTTGGAGAACTCATCAATAAATGAGGACCTGACCCACACTGAGCTTAGCTCCCTTTAGTCCCTTCCCTAGCCCAAAAGTCTTGAAATTATTGCTTCTTTCTTGTAGATCACCCCTCCTCTCTTTTGCGCCACTAGGAAGCTGCTGGGATCCAACCCCATTGCATTTTATCGATTCTATACAGAGAAATCTTATTTTGTAATCATCCAATTTATTATGAATGTAGTTTATATTAATAATTTTACTCCAATTTTTAAGTAATAACTTCATTTTCTACTTGCAATTACTGATGCCATAATACTTTGAAGGGTGAAAGAATAATTGATAGGATCTTCCGTTCACTTAAAATTGCTTTGAATTGCTTTAATATATTTAATCATTGGTTCCGCAGCACGTTCAGCCCATCATTGTTTTTTCCTGCTTCTGTGACACAAGGAAACCAACATTCATTTTCAAAGCTTTAAGAAAAAAATGTTTACCCTGAAGCAATTAAATCCAGTTTGGTGCCAGTGGATACAAACTGTAATCTATATTTGTCTGGCTCTGCAACAATTACCCAGCCCACTGAGGTCACATGTATAGGAAATTACTAGAACCTTCTGAAGTGTATGGATGTAAAATAGATCTCAACCTCTGACTGGCCTACAATAATCTCAGCTAGACTCAGTGTGGAGAAACAGCTAAAATGTTGTGTGAAAAGTTAACACACACAATATAAAGAGTATTTTAAATTTTTATTTATTTAAAACATTTGTATGCCCCCTTTCCACCCAATCAGGGTCCACAAGGCAGTGAATATAAAAACATGAAGACATTTATGCAATCAAAATACAGTTTAAAAAAAAATTCAATTGAGAACACATAACAGTACTGTATTTTAATTTACAATTCTGTGAGATCAGCAGATTATAAATTTAATTGATAGTGATCTTAATTTGTTGAATCTCGGTTGGATTTTGGGTGGGTGTAAAGATTTTTTTAAAAAGATATTGTTTAAAAGTAAATAAATAACACATAAACAAACAACACTAGACCTCCCTTCCATTCCCTATTTGGAAATATTCCCAGGATCAGAGAATTCCTTCCTTATTGCTGGTCAATCAGGGAGCACCTAGTGTGTACCCGGGACAAACTGGAAAGCACAGAGAGACATCTAAAGTGTATGAGTCTTCACATATGGTAATACTTGTCCTGTTCCCAGGCGAAAGTAGGGTTGCCAGGTCCCTCTTAGCCACTTAGCCACTAAGAAGTTTTGGGGGCGGAGCCTCAAGAGGGCAGGATTTGGAAGTGGAGGGACTTCAATGCCACAGAGTCCAATGGCCAAAGCAGCCATTTTCTCCAGGTGAACTGGTCTCTATCGGCTGGAAATCAGTTGTAATAGCAGGAGACCTCCAGCTGGTACTTGAAGGTTAGCAACCCTAGTCGAAAGGGTGGTGGCAGCAGGCAAAGAATGTGTGAGCCCTTCTTGCGCTAGGAGGGTGTAAGGAAACTTTAGAATTAATGCATTAAAACATTGGAATGAATCAATGTATTAAAGGATCAATTTTAGAAAATGGGTTCTACTGTATCAACTAGGATTTACCTGAAAAGACATACCTCAAATGTTGGTGGAATGTTGTGGGATTAGAATGGGATTATAACACTAAATAAAGTGCAGTGTGGAGTCACTGCTGTAATTCCACTTCCATTCAAATGTGCAGGTTGAGAGAGGAGGTGGGAGCTGCAGTCTCACTACATGTTGGAAACAGGAGCACTCAGATGACTACTCATCACACCCAAAAAACCCCAAAAACCCTACTCCAGTTAAAGTCACGAAGTAACCAGTGTTCGGTCATGGGAAGATCCCTGGTTTAGGGTCATGGCCATTGCCTTTATATAGTCTATTGAAATGATTTCACAAATAAAATAGATTTTTAATGACCCATGAAACTATACATATGAAATGGACTGAGAGCTCGATACGTTTGTACTGGGTTTAGAGAGATGATGCATGCGCCCTTGTTGTTCTTATGCCAAAGAAAATTTGCAATGACAAGTTCAACGACCATTTAAGAAATAATGATAAAACAAGGCCAAATAGTCAGTAGTTTCCAAACTGGACTGTTATGATACAGCCTACCTGAAGTTGCCGTGGAAAATTTCTCAGAAACTCCAGAAGGTTCAAAAATGCATGCGCTTAGTAGTTAACCGGAGTTGGTAACTTTGACCACATCAGGCTAATTTTAATCTAACTTCAATGGATTCCACTTCATCTCAAGACTCAATTCACAGTTCTGGTTTTAATCTGGGGGGAGGGACTTTAAATAGGGGATCAAGATACCTGAAGATCTACAACATGAGCCTACAAACTTTGAGATCATCATGTAAGGTCCCATTTACTGTGCCACCATTATTGGAAGCAACAGATGACAACCAGGCATGCTGCAAACTACACAAAAATGCAATTGACATTTATTTATTTAAAACATTTTTCCTTTCCATTTTAAAGGTGGTGAACAATCAAAAATTTAAAAACAAGCTTTAAAATACATCAAAAAAATCAAACAAGACATGCATAAAGTTAAAACATATGCAGGATGGAAGATCAGTGATGAGTCATCATCCACAGGCAGAAGATAATGATAGAAGTGTATAGATCTCCAGCTATTACCTGGAGGTTGGCAACCCTAATCCCCACTCTTAGCCTTGACCTTGGCAAGCATTTGGCTGGGAGACCTCAAAGCAATTCCAAGGTGGAGGCAGGCAATGACAAACCACCTCTGAATGTTTCCTGCCTTGAAAACCCTACTGGGTCGCAATAAGCCAGCTGTGACTTGATGGGGGATTACACACACACACACACACACACACACACACACACATACATGTATACATACACACACTAAGACCCATAGATGCTGCCTTGAGTGTATTTCCTGTCCCCCAAAGTATGGTATAAATATATTAATTAATAAATATAAAAAGACTGTATACTCAGCAACTCTCTTCCATGCTAAGATTTTCTTCTTGCTCCTAAAGAAAAAAAAGACACCAGCTATTCCTGTCTGATTTATTCTTTGCCCATGCTCTACTGTTTGGAGAAGCTGATGTTGTGGAATCCTTAAGCCATCTGTGACCTCGGTCAATAAAGACAGGAGCAATTCTGTAAAAAATATTAATTGAAACCCTTCAGACAAGCCTTGCTCCTTCAGATGAAGTTGCACATCAGACCAACTGAGTCTGCACACTGGTGCAGACTCAGATTTTCAATATCTCATAAACAGACTCCTCAATCACTAGAATCTAATAAGGCTATAATCATCATTGACACTATAATGATTAAAATGAATAAAACCCATTAAGTAAAGTCATGTTGAGTTATTAAAAGTTTCGCTCTGTGTGATATGTAATCTTTTATCCATTTTTTATGATGAAATCTGTAACCATCTATCCAAGAAAGACCATTAATTTACTGCTCTGTAGATGCTACCATGCTTTTTAGTTTAGTGGCTTATCATTGATTTCTTGAGGGAGATATTATATTTGGAGAAATACACATGAAACTAAAGCCAGACCGTTGCTGTAAATTTGCCACTGACAGGGTGATCAGAGCAATTTTTTCCCCTCCTCTCCAGCAAAGAGTTGGCATACAAGTTCAGAAGAGTCAGTGGTCATATCCTTGCTGGAAGAAGGGCTGACGTAAAGCAGCAGATACATGTTTTCCAGAATCACAAACGTTCGTCAGGAAAGGTCATGTGCACTGCGGGGGGGAAGACAATAAAAGTTCCATTAACTGGAGCCTAGTTAACCATCTTATTGGCATCTATTAGAAACAAATTGCAAACAAAACTGATCCTATTATAAACTTCTCCTTGTTCCCTCAGTAAAATAAAGTCACGGACCAACCCCACAAAAGCTGGGGAGAAGACAATTTGTCAGACGACTTGCTTTATTTGTAAAGGAAGTATTGAGTTTCACCGAGTAAAGGGCTCGCAAACGTGAGTGGCAGAAAACAGCCAAGTTATGAGCAGTATCTGGACCCACACACAGATATGGCTGGGGAAGCAGTCTGGGTTCCCTGCTTGCATTCTTGAATGTGCTGCCTTTTATTTTTCCTTTAGGCAAACAGCAATAAAGACTCTGAATGGAAGGATGTGTACACAAAGAACAGAGCTAAGTGGTAGAAAAGAACGACTCCTAAAGTGGGCTTTTTTTTCCTTAATAAACTCTGCTCCGGTATCTTTATTGCTCATCTCCTCCTTAATGTTATTAACTGTATGGCCTAAAAAAAAGTTTAAAGAAATCTAAACAAAGGGCGAAGTCTTTAGTTTCAGTGCATTCTCTGCGCTTACCTGAAATAACTAATAAATTCTGTTTCCAGCTCTTTCTTATGCAATGAACCACAATGTGAAGCTGATGTCATCTGAACACCAAGGACCTCAGACCATGAAGTGATGCCTGTTTGGGGGCGTTTGTAAGAAAGGTTCAGCTTCTGTTGCCCTGCTGTGAGAAGGAATCTGCCTTCATGTGCCAAAGTGGAGTCCCCAGGTGATGAGCCCTTTAAAGATACCAGTAGTCCTATTGCAATGCCCCAAGTGGGGCGACAAAAAAGGCCACGCACAATTATACGTGGCACATTATTCCCAAGAGTATTTTGCAGATTATGGGTTTGATCCAGCCAACGTTTTTGTTCAATCTCTCCTTCAATCCTCCCTTCCTTATTACAGCCCCTGCCACACATGGCTTTTGTCCATGTAGGTCCCATGATCCCATTCGCCCCTTTTTCACAAGTAGAAAAGCTGATTGGATCCAATCCTCTTATCACTCTGTTAACAGTCTCACCTTCTTCTGGTAAAAGGAGCCTTCCTCCAATGCTAGAGACTCTATCTCCTTGTGCAAGAGAAATGTGCTGCGACTAGTTGCACAGAGCAGTAGAATACAATACTTGGCAGTCTAAACCTGCTGATGTCAATGGGCTTGGAGTAATTCTGCCTAGTGTTGCACTGTTAGATCACTGGTACATTGAGCTGTTGGATCACTGGTACATTCTTTGACTTGTAGCAGATCAGAGGTTTCCAGGGAGCAATCATTTGGGGAGGCTAAAGAATGAATCCTGGACTTTGTCCATTCAGCACGACTGTTTCCTCGAGAGATGTTTAAATCTTTTTTTTTTTTGCCTTTTTCATATCCATAATGAAAAATAAACTCTTTGTTGGTTTGATTTTTAACCATTCTTCTTTTTCTCTGCCAGCATTAGAGTAGCATCCATGTGTGATGAATTACAGGTGTAGGCATTCTTCACATCTCTTGCCTTACGTCTTGATTAGTTAAACCAATTTCCAAGTAATTGTGGTTAGGATTTTATTGAATGTCTCCAAAGCCACATTTAGAGTACAGAGATCAAGAGCGTGATTATAGAATAACTCTATGGAGAGTCCCTTCTCCCATTAAACGTTAGTGATGGGGGTGTATGTCTTGTTTCTCTTTTAAGAAGATGAGATGTGATAAGCAATGGATGGTACATGCAGCTAAGCTGGGCAGAAGTGCAAGTGCAAATCTGGAGTCCTGTCAGTCATAGGCTTCCATTATACACCATGCCAACTCAAGTTAACATTTGCAAATATTTTAAAATATGGGGTCTTTATGGAGGCACACATTTCATGAAAAGGTAATGTAAGACATAACCATGAAAATAGGCAAGAAGGCAAAGAGGTATGAGACTAACAGCCCATTCCTGTGCTTTCGGTGTGCGGGGATAGCTGAGAGGAGGTGCCGCTGCAGCGCCTCCTTAGCTGTTCCACGGCCACCGAAAGCTCGAAGAAAGCCTTTTAAAGCCTATTAAAGGCTTTTTTCTTTTAAAATAGGGCTTTTCGCCCCATTGAGAATAGTGAGGCTGTGCCTGCTAAAAAGCAGGCGCAGCCTCGCTCATCTCCTTGCAGGCATACCCGGGGCAAAATGGGACAGGAGGCTGCTTAGAGGCAGCCCCGCCCCCTGGAACGCCACAAGAATGCCCCTGGGATGCCTGAACACCCCCTGGAATGCCAGCATGGGTCTTTACGCCAGTGGGACCCAGGCTTCCCCACCAGCATCGGGGCCACTTACGGCGGCATAAGTAGCTCAGACACTGGCATGGGGCCCCCCAATGCCAGTGCAGTCCCTTCCTGGCTTCCTGAGGATTTTTGCTAGGAATGCGCTGAAAGATATCCGAAAGAGTACAAGGCAACCTAATCATGATGAAAAGCAGCAGTGTGTCCTAAGCAGAGCTGCATTGACTTCAATGGATGTTCAAGAGTGTACTGCTTAGGACTTCACTGTTAGTTATGAATCTAATTATAGAACTCAAACTGTGTAAGGAAGCCATTTCATACATACCTGAAGGATGCTTCTTTAGTCTTATCCAAGACTAAGGACCACAAGTATGCACAGGAAATCCAAAGCTTTCAAGAGAAAGAACAGTTTCCAAAATTTGCTCAGATAGTGTACTACAGAATTTGCAAAGCCAATATGCCTGTGGATTTCTGGAACTGCAAGTATCCACATGAAATAACATTAAAGCCTAGACACATAAACTACTCTGTAGATTTAATTTGTTCTACGGAAACAGTCACAGCAGGGAAAACAGGAGCTAACCTTTAAAAAAAACCTGACACTGAGATCTTTTGAAAACCCAATGCTACATGAGACAGCTTCCTCCCTTTTCATTAAATCACAGTCCTACAGCTTAGCTGAACAACCTGCTGCCTTTAAAAATAGCTGTTCTCTTCTCCAGACAGTAGAATTTTCTTTAACAAAAGTACTCCAACCCAATCGTGAAGAATGCTTTTATGGTTAGAGATGGAAAAAAACGTGTTTAGATTTTGAATCGTCATTGAGATTGTGCTATATCATGGCATGGATGTTGTCTTTTATGCCTTGCTGTTCAGAAGCAAGGGTTGAATTCTAACTCAAGAAGGTAAGCCCCCACAGAAGACAGGAGGCCATCACTATTTGTCAGCTACATAAATAATCCAGATGAATGCAATATGCCATAATTACAAGAAGTAGAAATATGTGCAGAGGCAATATAAATAAATGCCAACAACATATCTGGAATATTTTAATATGTGTATAAACTTGTTTATTTCAAATAAAAAATAAAATGCAATTTAATATTTTGAATATTTCTGGTTTTGTTAGCACATGTGAAAGGTTAAAAGAGACCCTAAAAAAAACAGCTAGATAAGCTGAGGTAAAAAGGTAAAGGGTCATTCCTGACCCATGGGGTGACATCACATCACAGCATTTACTAGGCAGACTTTGTTTATGGGGTGGTTTGCCAGTTCCCCAGTCATCTTCCCTTTACCCCCAGCAAACTGGGTACTCATTTGACCGACCTCGGAAGGATGGAGACCACCCTTTAAAATAACTAGGCAGGCCTGCCCCATTGCCCCATCTGGCCCTGTCCTGCTTGCCACCACCAGGGCTCATTAAAATGTTGGGAAGTCTTCTTTCTGTTGGCACTAAGAACATGAAGCCATAGTCCAGTGAATCCTAAACTGTGGCGAAAGAAAACATAGCACATGTTCCTCAGCTACCTTGTGAAACTCTATTAAATGCAGTGCTTAATTCCCCTTCTTAAAGTCATTGTTGTCTTCTAGGTCAGTGTTTCCCAACCTGTGGATCAGGACCCAAAAGGGGGTCACAAAACCTCTGAAAGTGGGCCGTGGGCCAGCCCTTCCGAATGACCACCTGCCCTTTCCATTGCTCTCTCTTTTGTTTTGGAAACCAAGATCTGACCCTGGAAACTGTATCTTCCATGTCATATATTAGTTAGCTCCCCGCCATCACTGCATGTACATGTTGATCAAGTTAAACATGTCCTTATGGTTACTACAGTGAGTGTCTTCGAATCTTAGGAGGGGAGTAGAAGAAGGAGAGGTTGGTCAAAGGCTGGGATGCAACCTCCATATTTAAAAGCTATGTATGTTGGAATGTCACTTTGCCTAAAGGTAAAGGTCCCCTGTGCAAGCACTGGGTCATTACTGACCCATGGGGTGATGTCACATCCCGATGTTTTCTAGGCAGACTTTGTTTACGGGGTGGTTTGCCAGTGCCTTCCCCAGTCATCTTCCCTTTACCCCCAGCAAGCTGGGTACTCATTTGACCGACCTCGGAAGGATGGAAAGCTGAGTCAACCTTGAGCCAGCTACCTGAAACCAACTTCCGTCATGAGCAGAGCTTGGACTGCAGTACTGCAGCTTACCACTCTGTGCCACAGGGCTCTTTGCCTAGGGCACTTTTCCTAGGGCACCCAAAAACATTGGGCCAGCCTTGGATGGGTCCCCATACCAAGTAAATTTGGACTTGTGGGTTACCATACTGAAAAAGGCTGGGAACTGCTATTCTAGGTACTAAGAAAGTTTGAGAGCCCAACTGGTCAGCAATGGAAGACCTGAGTCTTTTTCATGCTGGTCTGTCCTAATCATGTAAAACACAGGATGGAGGACCAAATTTAGGAGCGAAAGGAGTGTAGATGCTGCTGAACTCCCTATGTACCCATGGCTTAAAACTTCACAAACATTCTTCCCCAGCATTTTTAACTCCACCAGCCTCTGATACCAGAAGTGAGTCAAGCTGGGAGAAAGATGGTGGGACAATAAATTAAACAGGGGGCTGATGGAAGGTTCATCTCCTCTCCCCTCTACAACTATTTCTTCTCTCTCACTCTGATTTTTCTTATGATGGGATTTGTCTCGACTGAGTTCTAAATTACAAATAATTTCATTTTTACATTTCTGTTGCCAGGAAAAGATTCAGATTTCCAGGCAGGCATCCAGTTACAAATTTCCCTGACTGTGTTTCCTTGAACTCTACATAATTACTGGAATATCCCTTAAGTTACTTTTCTTTAACCATTTTTAGCAGCATTTCCTGTTACTGCCTCTTATTATATGTGGAATTTAGACATTTTATCCTAATTTCAGGTATCTACACTCCAGTGCTTGAAGCTGGATTTTGGCACAGAGCTCACACGGCATTGTTAATATACCCTGTCCTAATTACTTCTTTGCTGATACAGCGACTGTTAGAACTGGGCCACCAGTATAGCATAAATATGTGATCAAAATGCTCAGAGGCGCATAGAGGAAATTCTTTTCCCTTTTGAAAGAACGGCTCAGTGAGAGCACCCACTGCAGACTCTTTTTTAAAAGCCTGTGTATTTTTTTTAAACAAAAAATATATTCTCGAAAGCTAATTTATCATGAAGGTATTGAAAATATAGATCTTTCTAATGAGAAAGGTAGAAAAGTGTTTGTCACAGAATATATATACATATATATTTGCATTAATCTGATCTTTTAATTAACTATAACCCTCAGGAGAGGATTCCTTTGGAGACAAATGAAAGATGGCGGGGGGCTTCTGCAGTGGTGATGGAATAGCACAGCACTTTGCTCGTTTTAGTGAAGCTCTGCATAGGCAGGCGGCAATTATGGGCTGATGAGTCAGCTGTTCTAAATTACAGGTGGAGAGTGATAAAATCTTGCTGAGTTTGGTTATTAAAATTATATGGTTTCATAAATAGTATAATGTTGGTCTCGGCAGGTACGTGTTACATTTTAATGTCATCCGCATTCCGGCACACAGAGATTTGCAGCGGCTCAAGGTCGACAGGGATCACCTGCAGAATGACTGATCGCAAACCGGAGAGGCGCTATTGGTATTTGTTTTTTAAAGACACCGCAGTGGCATTGCTGAAGGCCTGATGAAAAGAGAAAACAGTGGCTGCAAAGTTCAGGCTGGGAGGAACAAAGGGAGTAAGAAGATCTGTTTTATTGGATCAAAGTCTGCTAGCTGCCTAGATCTAGACGGCTCCGGTAGGGAGCTGTGAGACCAGAGCACATTTGAAAATCATCAAGAAGCAGTCACTATTGGAAGTGAATCCCACAACCACCCACCCCATCAGGACAGCTAATATTCTCACAGGGAGTCATGCGTATGGTAAAAGGAAAGTGCCAGTATTGTAAATATATAGTGAAAATGTGCTTAAGGCATATTTTGTTGAAAAACTGTTTGTCTGGATATTAATCTGTTACATGTTCCCCAAATGATGAGAATTTCCAGGGTTGTGATCACATGCATTGGTTCCTTTTGGAGGACTAAGATAAGAGACTTTGGGGGAAGGGGCTGTGGCTCAGTGGTAGAGCATCTGCTTGGCATGCAGAAGGTCCCAGGTTCAATCCCCAGCATCTCCAGTTAAAGGGACTAGGCAAGTAGGTGATGTAAAAAGACCCCTGCCTGAGGCCCTGGAGAGCTGCTGCCAGTCTGAGTAGACAATACTGACTTTGATGGACCAAGGGTCTGATTCAGTATAAGGCAGCTTCATGTGTTCATGTGTGACTTATGATGTTTTTTGTAGTATTTGCTTTATTTACATATTTATTTACACATTTATTTACACATTTATTTATTTATTTGACTTATAACCCGCCCTCCCCAGCAAGCTGGCTCAGAGCAGGTAACATCATTTTAAAAATACAACAATATACAATATAAATATACAGTAAAATCCATGATAAAACAATCAATAAAAATCTAAAAACCTAACATGATGGCACACAAGTCTAAAAGCTGTAGACAGGTGGCAACCCTGTACAGGTGGCAACCCTTTGCTTTTTGTTGTTCCCACTAAGAGGAAAAAATGCACAAGCTGAGCACAGATGGAATCACAGAGGCAATCAGATCCCATGGCGGCGGGGAGGGGAGAGATCCTGCATGAACAAGATGCTTCAGCTTCTCTCTCTGTCTCTTCTAGAATCTAAAAATGGTGCTTTCTTGTCAAAGACAGCAATCAGCTCCCTCTCTTCAGCTGGAGAGGATCACTTGCTCTAAGCTCTGATGGGCACTTGACCAGGCCTGACTCTTAAGGCCAGTTCAGGAGATATAGACTGTAATTAAAGAAACTTTACTATTCTTTTGTCATGAAGGATAGGCTGGTACACATGGATTGCCCTGCTCTAGCTACAGTTTAATGTAACAACACTTGAGCAGCTCATGACTTTGTATCTGCACTGTGATGCAGGCGGGGATTTGTAGCCGCTGGATACCCTGTGATATTAGGGTTGCCAGGGTGGTAAAGCTGCAGTACTGCAGTCCAAGCTCTGCTCATGACTGGGGAGGGGAGGGACTTCAATGCCATAGAATCCAGTTGCCAAAGCAGCCATTTTCTCCAGGTGAACTGATCTCTGTCGGCTGGAGATCAGTTGTAATAGCAGGAGATCTCCAGCCAGCACCTGGAGGTTGGCAACCCTATGTGACATGAATGTGTGGTGGGGGGCACATTTCATGGGTTACATCCAGATGAACTTTCAGTCTGCACACAGGGTTATCATTCCATGAAAACAAATGTCACGAGGAAGGTGCAACCACAGGTGGACCTCCGTTGCAGGATCAGAATATTTTACGCGTATAACAACATCAGCTTTCATGAAAGTGGGATTAAAGATTGAGTGGCATCTGCAGTTCCATGGGCACATCCTGAATAACAGGAGCCAATCATGTTCCTCCCAGACAAGAGCAATGGGATGATTTCACCCAATGGTCATTAAGGTTACAAACATCCAGGTGGGTCCTGGAGTGCTCCTGGGACTACAATCAATCCTAGGGTTGCCAGGTCCCTCTTTGCCACCAGCGGGAGGTTTTTGCGGCAGAGCCTGAGGAGGGTGGGGTTTGGGGAGGGAAGGGACTTCAATGCCATCGAGTCCAATTGCCAAACCGGCCATTTTCTCCAGGGGAACTGATCTCTGTCGGCTGGAGATCAGTTGTAATAGCAGGAGATCTCCAGCTAGTACATGGAGGTTACAATCCAATACACCTGCTTTGTATTTAGTACGTGGGCCGAACAATAGTTTATTGCTACACTTTGGAGTATCCTTTGGGGAACCAGTGAATCAATCTGATGATGTATTAGGCAGAAAATTTATTTGGATACATACAAGTTGAATGGACTTGGGGCTGAAGAAAAGACTGTGAAACGGCTGACCCCCATCTTTTCCCATTAATTGTATTTATTGTATTTTTGGGACTGTTTTGATTGCGTACCATATATTGGACCATCCTGAAACTTAATTGTCATCACCAAGAAATATATACCAAGAAGATTGAATTATTCTGTTGCACAGAGACTGCATCATACATGTGTTGTATATATTGTATATATACGTGATATATTTATGTATTCCACTTTTGTTTGTCATTGATGTTTAAGCACTTAATAAGAATTTGCTACTTTTGTACACTTGTTCTCCAGTGCTGTTTTCCTAACCAGTACATGGAGGTTGGCAATCCTGATTGGTCCCCAGACCACAAAGATCAGTTCCCCTGGAGGAAACGGCAGTTTGTAGGGGGGAATTGAACACATGAACCCATGAACCTGCCTTATACTGAGTCAGACCCTTGGTCCACCAAAGTCAATACTGTCTACTCAGACCTGCAACGGCTCTCCAGGGTCTCAGGCAGAGGTCTTTCACATCACGTTCTTGCCTAGTCCCTTTAATTGGAGATGCCAGGGATTGAACCTGGGACCTTCTGCATGCAAAGCAGATGCTCTACCCCTAGGGTTGCCAACCACCAGGTAGTAACTGGAGATCTCCTGCTATTACAACTGATCTCCAGCCAATAGAGATCAGTTCACCTGGAGAAAATGGCCGCTTTGGCAATTGGACTCTATGGCATTGAAGTCCCTCCCCTCCTCAAACCCTGCCCTCCTCAGGCTCCGCCCCAAAAATCTCCCGTCAATGGTGAAGAGGGACCTGGCAACCCTATCTACCCCTGAGCCACAGCCCCTCCCCTGCTGGTATCCCTGCTGAGCTCCCCCGCAAAAAACTCTGGCCTCCCCAAGCGCCACACCCAAATATCCAGGAATTTCCCATGCAGGAGTTGGCAACCCTATCCCTCTTTATATTGGCATATTGGTCAGGAGGGTTCCCTGACCCTCAGCCAGCAACTTTGCAGAGGATGCTGGTGCATTGGGGTTATGCAACAGACAGGGAAAATCTGGCTTCCATCAATTTATTTCATTCACAAGAGCTTGGATCTACCTCAAAATGCATAAAGACAGTAGTACCAGAATAATATGATAAAACAGCAAGAAAGAACTAAATTTCCCCCACTCCCATCAAACCCCAGCCTAGTTTACTATCCCCAGGATGTCCTATCTTAGAAATTCACAAAAAGTTTGTTTATTATTATGTATTGATTTAGATTTCAGGATGCCCAACACACTGTATTGACAGTTTTATAAAAAATCACGGGGGAGAGTGAAAGAGAGAGAGAGAGAGAATATGCAATTATTCCTTATTGCACAGGCTAAGCAGTTCCTGCTCATGAATGCCTGCACATTCAAGGCTCAGTACACACATCAGAGCAGCTGCATTGTGTCTCCAGTATGTGGCACTTACCTTTTTATGATGGGTTTTTCTGACATGCAAGATAACAGTGAGGATTTGCCTTTTAAGCGCCTCCGATGTAATTACATGGCTGAAAACCACTCTGAGGATTTTGTAGGTGTTCGTTTTTAGTTTTGAAGGATCAAGGGTACCAATTGCTGCCTATTATTTTCAGCAGTTTTCCTCTAGTATAAACTCTCCATGGATATGTGAATCGTATAAGCAAGTGTATACTATCATTGCTTATTGTCTGCCTATAGTGGCTTATTTGTCTTCATAAGAACTTTAGAACAAAGGATATCCTACATATGCTGTGCTATGAGTACTGCAGTTAGACCCTTATCCTTTTTGGGCAGAGGTCTGCATATTTTTGTAAGGTGTGCAAAATAAAAGAAAAAAATGAATTCCTTTTGGTTGTGGACTGAAAGGGGACATTAGGACTTGGAGACTATAAGTTTATAGTATAAACAACTGGAGGGCACAAACATAGCTATATAAGCCATTATACTAAGGTTGATTTATAATATTGCCCACTAAAAGAGAGAGCTCTAATGACAGCAATATCTGCTAGGACATATCTGACATACACTCTGACCTGGATAATCTGGATAGCCCCAGGCTAGCTTGATCTGTCAGATATCAGAAGCTAAGCAGCGTCAGCCCTGGCTAGTATTTGGATGAGAGATCTCCAAGGAATACCAGTGTTGTGACACGGAGGCAGGCCATGGCAAACCACCTCTTAATCTCTCTTGCCTTGAAAACCCTATGGTGACTTCACAGCAAAAGAAAAATCTGGCATACACTGTAATTAAGGTGTTCCCTCCACATATTTCAACCCATGGGTAGCTATTTTTCCCATCACTTAACAGAGAAAAGTGGTCACATTCTCGGTTCGGAGAAATGTAAAATACCCAGAGACTACTCTGTCTTGTCTGTGCTATGGCAGATTTCATGTGTGGGTTGAATTACTATGGCTGTACTTGTGTGCAGAGGAAGACTTGTGGGGCCATTACAGAGTCGCCATGTTGCGACCTGAAAAACTTGACTTAACTTTTGGTTTCTCACTAAAAGGTCAAGTCTAAAAGTCACATACTGCGGCTAGTTCTTTCTGGGCCGAATTGCCTGTTCCTTCTCCAGTATTTCTGTTCATGTGTTTCCCCACCTTGCTGTACAAAGCAGGATTTTAATTTTGTCCCTCAGCAGGCAAAGGAAAAGAGGGACAAAAGGACTGGGGAAAGAAAAATGAGGAGTCACAGCAGCTGAAAAATGTCCCACTACATTGTTGGAGAAAGTGGGTTCCCCATATTACAACCTGGCAACATCAGCACTATATTCATTAATCTAGCTCAGGTGCTGGAGCTGGGGTCTTAAAACTGTACAGCTTAAAAACAACAACCAATCATCTCTCTGAGCACTGGAAGCTGACGGTAGCCTTTGGCACAGTGGGCCATGCAATCCTGTTGAGATGTTTGGAGGTAGAAGTACGGATCAAGGGATATGCTTTGAACTGGTTTCAATAGTTTCCTTATGAGCAGGACTCTGCAGGTTGCTGTAAGGGGCAAATTTTCCACTATGTGAGACCTGTCTTGAGGGTCTCCTCAAGGTTCATTCTTGACACCCATGCTATTCAGTCTCTACTTGAAGCCCTTGGGAGAAATCATTTGTGGTTTTGTTGGAATAGGATGCCATCAATATGCTGATGACACCCAGTTCTACATTTCTTTATCAAAATCACCCGGTGATGCTATAGAATCTCTGAACTGCTGTAACTGACTGGCTACGGGTGTGTGTGTGTGTAAAATGCAGTCAAGTCGCAGCTGACTTATGGCAACCCCTTTTTTGGGGGTTTTCATGGCAAGAGACTAACAGAGGTGGTTTGCTAGTGCCTTCCTCTGCACAGCAACCCTGGTATTCTTTGGTGGTCTCCCATCCAAATACTAACCAGGGCTGACCCTGCTTAGCTTCTGAGATCTGAAAAGATCAGGCTAGCCTGGGCTATCCAGGTCACGACAATGGCTATGGGTAAACAAGCTGAAACTGAAACTGGGGGTAATCTTGACTGGGAAGGGCAATTCCCTTGAAGGACATGGGGCTTCCCACTTTTGATGGGGTCCAATTGTCTCTCGCTGACTTGGGTTAAGCCATTTGGTGATTCTGGGTCCAATTTTATTGCTGGTGAAGCAAGATGATGCAGCTGTTAAAAAAACACACCCATTCCACCAACTCCACTTGGCTTGGAAGATGGCTTCCTACATTGATTCAGCTGACCTGGCCACACATGGATCCATGCTATGGGTGTAGTGCACTTGACATGGCTCTGTCCTTATAGACAACTCAGAAACTCTGTTTGGTACAGAACACCACAGCTCTGCTACTGTTGGGTGCTAAGCAGAATCTGCATATCATCCCCCCTCTTCAGACCACCCCATTAGTCACCCATCACATATCGGGCTCAATTCAAGGTTCTAATTATCACCTACATTGGACTCACATTCCTGCAGGGCCGTAGGACCATAGGAGGACCTCTTATGTTCTGCTGCAACAGCTTTTCTCATCAGAGCAAAGTCTTCTGAAGGTGCCATCATGCAAATGGATAAAATCTGTGAATGCCCATTCACAGACATTCTCTGTGGTGGCTCCCACACTACGGAAGTCTTCCTGGGGCTATTAAAAAGGCCCTCATGCTTCTATCATTACACAAAATAGGCAAAACAGAACTGTCCTGCAAGGCATTCTTGCAGAGGGAGTAAAACTGTGGTGCAATGGGTCAGCTCAGGAGGTTACAACGCCAGCATGCGGGAGCGTTCCCGGGGGCCAAGCTGACATTAGTCAGTTTCCTAAGCCCCTCCAGCCCAGGAATGCCCCCTCTAGCAACAGCGTTGCTGCGCCAAGATTTTCCTGGTGCTGCCTCACTGTTTTCTATGTGGGGAAATGCCCCATTTTAGAATTTTAAATTTTAAAAGGCTTTTTTAAGCCTTGCGGTGGCCAGGAAGCCTTTTTTAAGGTGCTGCAGTGGCACCTCGGTGATGCCGTCCCCGGCCACCGCAAGGCTCAGGAATGGGCTGTTAGTTTGCTACATGATGGTTTGGAGTATTGATTTGATTTACAGATGTAGAGTAAATACTGGGGGCTATAGAGAGCCTCAGACCCTCTGGGCTAACCTCTTTCTAGAAGATACAAGTGATAAAATAAACGGAAAACATTGCCATCAACTCACGGTGAGAAAATGTTTACTGGGTTTGCATAAGCCAAGTCTAAATGATTAGGCAGCAATTGAACCCCTAACTGTGCATGTGAAGGCAGGAATAGCAAGGTCAGTTGGAAGTAGTCTGAGAAATAATTTTAATGCTGATCTTGCCTGTAAGACCAGTGGATTTTGGTATAAATCTTGCAGCTACTTTGTGGAGAGGTCTGCCAAGAATAAATAAGAAAATGCAACTGCTTTGAAGTGACTTTAAAAGTATGCAGTTAGAAAGCCTGTTAGAATCAAGTCTCCAAAGATTCATGGAACAGCATGCTGTGGAGGCAGATTCACCTGAAATTTTCTCCATCTATTATCAATCTGCCCTGACCTGGATGGCCCAGGCTAGCCTGATCTTGTTAGATCTCAGAAGCTAAGCAGGGTCAGCCCTGGTTAGTATTTGGATGGGAGACCATCAAGGAATACCAGGGTTGCTGTGCAGAGGAAGGCACTGGCAAACCACCTTTGTTAGTCTTTTGCCATGAAAACCCCAAAAAAGGGTTGCCATAAGTCAGCTGCCCTGAAAACCCCCCCAAAAAGGGGTCACCATAAGTCGGCTGCGGCTTAACGGCACTTTACAAACACACACACATTATCAATCTACTTTAACTGTTTCTGTGGATAAATCAGCACATCCAAGTAAACCCGAGTGCTCAGTTTTTAAAAGTTTTCATAGGGAATAACAAACCATCTACAAAATGCGTCTGAGTTCATTGGATAGCTGATGACCAGGAATAATAAGACTAGACTGATGAAAGATTTTCTTATTGATTGCTATCATTGTTGGTTCAACTGTCCTGATGGAAAGTAAATATGCATTAGGCTTCTTGAGAAAACACTTTACAGAATTATGTGTTTTTTTATTAGGCAAACACGATAAAAAGCATTTATGGAAAGTACCACTGTGATCTGTTTCAAGTGACCTGTCTGAACATGCAAAATGTTGTCCAAAGGAACAGGAGACACTGTTCCCTGTACAATGTGGTTCACCTGCCCCCATACATGGTTCATGTATACTATAACCACAACATACTTTTTTTGCTAGGATCATGAGGCCTAAATTGCTTTTTAAGAGCACATTACTATTTCCCATGTATTAACTCAACATGCAAACTATTGATCTGAAAATAAAATTAGCGATTGCTCTGGCATAACGATGAAGAATGGCAATGTACAATAATGAAAAACTTCTCCCGCTCAGTGGTATAATACAAATCATTAAATCCCCTTCTTATAAGAGTACCTAATTAGCTACAATTTCCATCCTCTCTCCTATGCCACAGGGAGCCAATCACTATTCTGAGCACATATCACTTAAGTGCACAAAAATTTGCATTGCACAGTTGGGTTTTCTTTTGAGACGATGCCTGAGATATTAGCAGAATGTAGATGCCTTTTAAACACACTCTTGAAAAGGAGCTCTGTCAATATTGCTTCACTTGCTACTGTTCCCCTCGTGGCACTAATCCTTCATTAGAAAGCTTGTAAAAGAATGTTGCTGCAACAAAGACTACTTTTCTTTGTTTTTTGCCTTCTTGAGTAAACTTCTAGTGAAGTGGGCAAAAGATTTATTAGTCTCTTGCTTCATAAGAACATAAGAAAGGCCCTGTTGGATCAGACCAAGGCCCATCAAGTCCAGCAGTCTGTTCACACAGTGGCCAACCAGGTGTCTCCAAGAAGCCACAAACAAAACGAGTGCAGCAGCACCATCCTGCCTGTTTTCCAGTGAACCCAAAATAATAGGCACGCTCCTCTGATACTAGAGAGAATAGGTATGCAGCATGACTAGTATCTGTTCTAGCTAACTTCCTTTACTTGTAAGCACCCTCTGTTCCCACTTTAGTCTAAAGAGATATAGCACTTTAATATCTCTTTAAGGATGCTGATCTTCTTCAGATCACAGAGCCTAAAAACATGCTGCTGAGAAAATGCACCAAGTGGAAGGCACTGAATATAATTCAGTGCAGGCAAATGGATAAGAGGGGATGGGGGGGAATGGGCACGCACTAG
Source organism: Euleptes europaea (assembly GCF_029931775.1). NCBI lineage: Eukaryota > Metazoa > Chordata > Lepidosauria > Squamata > Sphaerodactylidae > Euleptes > Euleptes europaea. Next base: position 40,811,723 of record NC_079322.1, read on the forward strand.
GCACTCCTGCCCCGGCAGCGGGAGGTGCAGGCCCCTGGCACCGCCGCGTGGTGACCCTTCCCACTTCTCAAACCAACGTCGGTGGGCTCGGCTGGACTGTGGACCCCCAAGCAAACCAAACACCCTCAAACCAAAAGACCCCCAAACACCCTCAAACCAATTCCGCTGGATGAACTCGAGTGGATCTCTCGACCGCACCAATTCTGCTGGCTGGATCTCTCACCTGCACTACCACCAAAATGGAAGGCAATGGGACAGGACGGGAGGGGCGGGCGTTTTAAACTTTCTCCTGGCCAGTTCAAAAGTGATAATCCCTGCTCTGATTGGCCAGGAGAAGACACTGCTTGGCTACCATTGGCCGCGGGAGAATGCTGCTTACCAACTGGCGGTTAAGCTGCTGTGCATGCGCCACCGCCGAACCCCAAATTTGCCAAATTTATTTGCCAAACACCCCGAACCCAACGAATTCGGGGTCCCGGATTTCTCGCCTTTTGGAGTTCGGCTCCATCCGAAGTAAAAACCGCCGAATCGGGGGAAATTCGGCTGTTTTTTGGTTCGGGATGAACCGAATCGACAGCCCTATAAGAGGCATCTGTCAATCCTGGCTGTCACTACCCATTGTGTTGCCGTAGATCAAATAATTGTTTTGTACATATTTATCCCATTCTTCCTCCAAGGAATCTCAGCATCTAAAGGATCACAAACTATGGCCCCCTGCCCTGTCTTACTGATTTCTATGGTTTGCAATGGCTATGAGAAAGGGCTAAAGAGTCTGGGAGTTTTCAGTTTAGAAAAAAGACTAAGGAGGACATGACAGAGGTTTATAAAATTATGAATGGGAGGTGCATTAAATAAATAGGGAGGACAGATAGACAGTAGTCAAGTACTTCGCAAATGTGTTTCCCAGCCCTTTATTTATTTATTTATTTATTTATAGTCCACTTTTCTCACTGGGACTCATCAAGTGTAATCTGCTACCGAGACACCAAGAAGATTCAATAGACTCCTTAGTCTTTTAAAAGCAAACCACACAGTATACCCTTGAAGTATGTCTCCTCCTGGTTTGTTGTGGAAACAATAAAACAGGCTGTGCCATTACAGTGATAGTTGTGGAGCAACCCTAAACTATGTTTTGCTATCAAGACTAAGGTTAAGAGCTGACTCCCCCAAACAGGATTTTGTAAACTTTTAATGTCTGAAATGTCATTATTGAAAGCTCCATTCACACAATGAGGAGGATAGCTCCCACTAGCTCTGTCCCCAACCATCTTGCATTGATCCAGGTCTGAACGGAGCCAACCTGTATGCATGAAGAAGAAGAAGAGTTGGTTTTTATATGCTGACTTTCTCTACCACTTAAAGGAGACTCAAACCGGCTTACAATCACCTTCCCTTCCCCACAACAGACATCCTGCGAGGTAGGTGGGGCTGAGAGAGAGTGACTTGCCCAAGGTCACCCAGCTGGCTTCATGTGTAGGAGTGGGGAAACAAATCCAGTTCACCAGATTAGCCTCCACCGCTCGTGTGGGGAATCAAACCCGGTTCTCCAGATCAAAGTCCACCGCTCCAAACCACCGCTCTTCACCACTACACCACGCTGACCTGTAACTTGAAAAAAAAATTCAGAAGTCCCAATGTAAATGTAAATGACAGGTGGAAAGTCTGAAGGGTGGTCCTGTTCCTTTGTACATCTTACACATGAGTGGTTGATGCGAACAGGGAATAAATACATTTCCAGAACTGAAACACAGAAAACGAAACTTACAATGGCTGCACGAAAGAGCAAGTGTGTATCCAATGTCCCTGAAACACTGGAAAACCAGCCCTATACACATGATATATGTGTGTACAGGACTATTCCATGTAGAGGGGGGCCTGGGAGCAAGTGCTCTTCCTCCTGCCTGTGACTGAGCATGCTGGCCCCACCCCCACCTGCATATGTGCGCCTCATGTGGGCACAGTGCCTGTACATGTACAAATAGTGTACATATACATTCTCAATAAGGGAATGGAGCTGGTGTCAGCGTACTTGTCCCCCTGTAGACAAGAAGAAGAAGAAGAAGAAGAAGAAGAAGAAGAAGAAGAAGAAGAAGAAGAAGAAGAAGAAGAAGAAGAAGAAGAAGAGTTGGTTTTTATATGACGTCTTTCTCTACGACTTAAGGAAGAACCAAGCCGGGTTACAATCAGCTTCCCTTCCCCTCCCCACAACAGACACCCTGTGAGGTAGATGAGGCTGAGAGAGCTCTAACAGAGCTGTGACTGGCCCAAAGTCACCCAGCTTGCTTTGTGTGTAGGAGTGGGGAAACAAATTCAGTTCACCAGATTAGCGTCTGCCACTCATGTGGAGGAATGGGGAATCAAACCCGGTTCTCCAGATTAGAGTCCACCACTCCATACCACCGCTCTTAACCACTACACCATGTTGGCTCGCTGGCTACACCACATAGGGCAATTGCACAAGGGCACAGATGCACCAGGATGATGGGTGCAGGTCTCTTTCTCCCTCTCCCTGTGCACACTGGCTCTGTGCACATATATCTCATATACATTGATTAATGGCATGTTTGGGGATGTACCATTACTGCAGCCAGTGCACTCTTTTTGCAGATGCGGAAGAATTCATACCATTAAAAATTACTCTCCAAAGCATTGTATTTCCTGTATGAAAACTTTTCCTCTGTTACCTTGAGGTGACAAATGTCAAAGTTTCTTAGGGATCTGAACTAATCCAAATCCAAACCAAAGGCACCCTGCTCTTCGACATAGTTGCCGGAATTAATCTGAATTGGAGAATTAGTGACATTTGAGTAACCATAATCTTTCTCTGTATTCTTGCACCTCACTGATACTCTTTCTGAATGAAGGCAGTGAATACAAGGCAGGAGCAAAGGAGAGACAACTATTCATGTCCATTTGTTTGTTAACTCTCCCCAAAAATTCCAAAGTATGTCAAGATGCTGATTCTTCCTCAATAACAGTTTCCAGCATTTTACCCAGAAGAGATACTAGGCTTACTGGCCTGAAATTTTCTGGGTCTCCTTTGGATCACTTTTTTCAAAATGGTGTTACATTTGCTGTCTTCCAGTCTTTTGGAAGGGAAGCCCATTTTAGTGACAAGTTGCAATTTTTTTATTAGGAGATCGATTTCTCATTTGAGTTGCATAAGAACTCTCAGGTGTATGCCTGACAGGAGAATAACGAACTCATAAAAAACTTCTTATATATTACCAGCTGTTAAATTTTCAATTTGGATTACTTATAACAACTATATTAACCAACACAGATTTTTCAGGTTTTTAAAAAACTTTTATTAGTTAATTTCTGAATGTACATCCCTAGAAATAACATTATTTGCCAACAGGTTGACTGTAGAGAGAAAATGGGACAGAACAGTCAAAAGATAAAGCTAACCATTGTTTGTGTCCATGCTTCATGGAAGATGATGACATTGTAAATCAGTGTGAAAGGCATATAAGAAGAGGAAAGCTTGGGTGGAAAGAATAGAAATTCAGTCTTGGACATATTGAATTTTAGACAGACATCTAAACAGAAGGTTACTGAAGACATAGAAGTGGATGGAAGAAGAAAAAGGCGTTAGAAAGGAAGAGCTGGGTATCATCTATGTACAGGTGGTACTTAATTCAGAGAGATTTGATGAAGTCGCCACAGTTCTAGTGTGCAGAGAGAGAGAGAACGCTAACAGAGAAAGGGAAATCAGAGGAAGAGTTGCCTCCTGTAGAAATGTTAAAAGGTAGGAAGAAAACCACCCTGACCTGGACGGCCCAGGCAAGTCTGATCTCATCAGATCTTGACTGCTAAGCAGGGTTGGCCCTGGTTGGTACCTGGATGGGAGACCACCAAGAAGTCCAAGTTTGATATGCAGAGGCAGGGAATAGCAAACCACTTCTGTCCATATCTCTTGCCTTAAAAACTCTGCAGGGATGCCATAAATTGGCTGCAACTTGGCAGCACTTTCTATCAGGAACAGAACCAGCTGTAAACAGCTGCAGAAACTCAGGATAGCTATGTGTGTGAGGGCATAGCATTCAATACAATTTTTCTCCTTTTTCTTCTTGGCTAACCCTTAGTGTGGAAAACTGGACTTTATTTTTAACAAGAGGCTGCGATGCATCTTCCCAAAAATTATCTTTACCCGCTCTCTCATGGATGTGTTGGAAGAAGAGTGACAGACAGATTGCTAAACTGGAGGCACTTCCACCTCTCTCTGTAAACACCATGTGCTCATGTGCCAACTGGAAAGTGGTAGAGAAAAGAAGATTCCATCAAGCTCTGTCCGTGGTAATCCTGTCATGTGGGTCCAAGAACTGCAACACGCACATACCTTTTCCGGAACATCCTTTGGCGTTTGAGTGCTTTTGGTCTTTATTGCTCTGAAGCCAGGATGTTTCTAAGTTAAACAGAGTCCTTGTATCTACTATACAATGATCAACTGTATCTGGATTTATCACTTACTGAAGTGAACTGGCAATAGAAAGAAAAGAACAGTTCGTTTCAACTCTGCTGATATTTCACATTTGCACTGCATTTTCCATAATGTTTTTTTTTTGCAGTTTTTAATGCCTTATCAGATAAGATGATCTGAACCATTAGACACCAAGCAGGCATCAGTTATGATTAGAAGTAATGTTCTGAAGCATTCAAAAATGAAAGGAAATAATGTGCTGGAATATTAGTAAAACCATAGTGGAAGTGTGAATTTAGCTCTCTCTTTTTTTATTTATTTCATTTTCACCGCACCAAGTTTTGTTTGAATATTACTCTGTGACCACTATGACGGTATGTAAAAACTTCCATCAAATATAACCATACATTAAGTAAGTCAAAATAAGTGCCTAAAGAGAAATGTGGGGAGCGATCCTAAGCAGGTCAACTCTGAAGTAAGTTGCATTTTATTCAATGGGGCTTACTCCCAGGAAAGTTCTCTTTAAGATTCCAGCCTTTGCTAACCAAATGAGATGGGATAGGTGGGGTTGCCAACTGACCTGGAAAAAAATGCCTGCCCCTCCTCCTGTGCCTTTAACAACCGCTTGATTTGCAGAAACCAGCAGATGAAACTGTTCATAGCATGGAGATAAGCACTGTCAGCAGCTGACATCAGCAAACCAAACTTCTGATGAAGGTAAAGTGTGCTGCAAAAAAAAGATGGCAACCCTGGAATAGGTGAAAACTGGCACACCCATGTACATGAGATGCTGGTGATGCTAAACAGAATTTGTAATTACACAAAAGTTATTACACAGATTGTGATCTCTTTCTTTCAGCCCAACCTATCTCGCAGAGTGGATGGGAAGACAAAACGGAGAAGGAGAGAACCATGTCTTCCTTGGAGAAATGGCAGGGTTACATATGACACACATATGAAAAAAAAATCCTGTTTTATTCACAGATCTTTCATAAAACAGAGGCTTGTTCACTATGGAGAAAGTTCACAGCTACTAACAGTGCAGACCTAAACCAGTGGGCTTAGAAGGGCATAACTCTGTTTAGGATTGCATTGTAAAGTTGCCAATTCAAAGCTGGGAAATTCTTAGTGATGTTGCTAGGTGATACATAACAATAAACATTATGATAGATTACAATTATATTCCCTTATCAAAATGACCCCCTAAACTGTTCTATTATATTATAGTTCTAACCCATTTTATAAAAAAATATCTCCTGAACATTTCTGTTTTGCACTTTCTGCAAAATGACAAAAGTCTTGGGGGCCTTCCTTTACTTTCTTGGGCAGGCACAATGTAGTAGCCACTACAGAGAATGTACATGAACAGGTAATTGCAAATTTTACCCATTTGCAGGACAGCACCTTCAGCTGGATGAACTTGGGCTAGTCACACTCTCTCACCCGCACCTACCTCACAGGGTGTCTATTGGGGAAGGAGAAAGGAAAGGTGATTGTAAGCCGGTTTGATTCCCCCTTAAGTGGTAGAGAAAGTCGGCATATGAAAAACCAACTCTTCTTCTAGTGCCCAATAGTAGCTGGACTGGACTGTTCTGTACCAACTGGAGTTTCCATGTTGATTTTAAGGGCAGACTCATGCAGAGTGCATTGTCATTACCTCTAGCCTTGAGGAAACCATAGCATGGATCTACATGGCCAAGTCAGTCAAGTCAAGGTAGGAAGGCCATCTTACAGGTTCAATGAAGCTGGAAGAATGCTATTTTTGCAGCAGCAACAATTTTCTTTTTTAGCAATAGTGCTGGATCCAGCATGATCCCTAAGCTCTTAACCAAGTCATTAAGTGTGTGCTAGGCCTCATCAAAAGTGAGAGGTACAATGTCCTTCAAGACCTCAGCCTTCCCAACCAGCATTACTTCTGTTTTGTGAGGATTCCGTTTCATCCTTAGTTAGGGTTACCAGTTATCCAGTATTCATGGGGCTGCCCGCCGACCCTTAGCTGGTCGTCAGACAGAAGCAGGCCAGGGGAAGGGGGGAGCGACCTGCATGCCCAGCATGATGATGTCACTTCTGGGTTGACATGGAAGCGCCGGCATCGCACCAGGGGATGCTCTAGCACTCTCCCCAAAAACCATAGAGCATCCTGGCACAATGCTGGCACTTCCGCCTCAACCCGGAAGTGATATCATCACACTGGGCATGCAGATCACCGCCTTCCAGCCCTGCCCTTGTGAAGCTCCCGCCAGTTGCCAGAAGGGACCTGGCAACCCTACCCTTAGCCAACCCCTTAATAAAGGTGTGTAACTTGCATTTTAGCTCTGAGGCTTTGGGTGAGGGGAAAATCAAAATTTGCATTTAAAATAATATTTTACTAGCTTCTTTTCGGAGCTTTAGAGAAACGTTTCACTTTTGAGGTAACAAGTTATAGTTGTTGGCATCACCTTTAAATGGAAGATGGTTTATGTGCTGCTCTGATGTTTATTTGCAGGGCTTCAGCTAATACAGGCTGCCCAAAAAAGTTGGCTTTGGCTTTCTTGTAGCCTCATATCTCTACTGCATTTGTACCTAGACCATATCCATTTCTTTCTGTTTGCTATCTCTCTTCATCCCATATCCAGTCTCCCTGAATGAAAACCTCACCTCCATTCCTGACCCATGAACAACTTTGCTGTGGATTGTCTTTGCTGTGTGGTGCTTATGGGGATCTACTACATGGCCTTAGACCTGGTTTTCATAATATATTATGTCTGAAGTTCTCAGTAAAGCCTCCCTGAAACCTTACATGGGCTACCTGAGAACTGAGAATGAGTTAGGCTTCCTAATTCTATAAACTGGGTTGAAGAGATATCTGGCCAAGATGTCAAAAAGATCAAGAACTGAAAGTCTTCCAAAATGCTGGCACATAATAGGACTCTGAAAAGAGGCCATTATCCATGATCCTGCATAAAAACTCAGTAGATAAATTTGGCTGTGGGAATTCATATGTGCATTCTACCCTTTAAACAAATCATTCGGATGTGGGGGCTTGGCTTTGGGCAATATCCACTGTAAATACCTTCTTCTATTACTAAAAAGTTTGCAGGCAGTAACGGGAAGCTATATAGAATATTTATCACTGCAAACTCCTGAATAAAGCCATAAAAGTACATTTCCATAGTTCCCAGACAAAAATAAACAATGTCTGTTATACTGGATTTCTTTGCCAGGATACTGATTAGATTTCTTTTCCTGCAAAAGGATAATCTGAATTCAGCCTTTCCCGAAATTTATTTCCAAAGAGGTTTACTTGCAATTTGGTTAAAAAAAAAAAGTTGCAGATTGGAAAGATGTATGACCCAGCTGTTTCATTTGCATGGCACAACTTATAGCTAATCTCCTTGAAAGGAAGATAGAAATAAAGAAATGGTTGTGACTGAAATGATTTTCATCTTACAGCATATCCTGTTGTATGGCGAACCGAAGCAGTGTCTTCTGTTGACTGGTAGTTATCTGGCACATTAATACCTTGTTTAAATTGCTTAGGCTGGTATGTATTTTATCTCATATACCCTTTAAAATATTGCATTCTCAGCCGACTGAAAGATCTAATGACGCCTGATAAGCTTGGAGCAACTAAAGATGTGACTTTTACAAGTCATTGAAATACAAGTGTTTAAAATGGAAGGGATTTCTATCCACAGAAATAAACTCACCACTAGCCACTGGCTGCTATCCAAATTCTCCTCCCCCCCCCACATTTTACTGTCTAAAAACTGACCTTCCCAGCTCTTTCTACCCTGCTGTTCGCTCTTTCACATTCAAACGACCACCACATAGACTCATGTCTAGTCTGCTCTGAAATCTAGAGGACCCATTTCAAAATTAATGTTTCTGGGTCAGTCTTAGCCTGGTAAAGCCTGTGGGTGGTGCTTCTATAGCACCGTGCCTCTCAGGAGGCCATTGCTGTTCGACCTGCATGTTAATGACTTGATAGATATTTGTATAAGGCCCAGTGCTTGCTGTAGTCTGAAGATAGAAAAAATCAGCAGTCTATCAGCAGTTTATCCACCCAAATTCATAAGAAAATCGACACTGTGGTTTTGCCTTTTGGAAACCGACTTTGTTTACATACAAGGTCAAAAACTCATCACATCATCAAATATCATAAACCCGCTCATAGATTCAAATCAGGGAGCCTCTCACAGCCAAAAGATGTAAACAACATATCTAATCTGACATCTCTACAGGTGACCTTTACCAATGCCTAGTAAACTTTAGATGCAATCCTAAGAACCCTTTCCTGGGAGTAAGTCCCACTGAATACAGGGGGACTTGCTCTCTTTGTCAATCAAAATTGCACCTACATTGAGCCCTACATATTTCATACATATCATTTTGTATATATTATTATTATTGTTGTTAGCATCTCTAAATGGAAATCTTATAAAATAAGAGTGAAAGTAGCATATATTTATTCCAAAACAAAGTCTTAGGAGGCTTCTATTTAACAACCAATCCCCAAAGACTAAGCACGCAGGATGAAGCTCATCTGGATACAAGCATTTTCCCTATGAGACCATATATAAACCTATCAGCCACAACCGGTGCTTTACAAAGAGGTGCTAAAGAAATCCTTCATGGAGAAAACCATATCAGTGGCCAGGAACTATTATGATTCTTGAGATTACATTGTTTGCCTGCGTTGCTATGTAATCATCAGTCCTCTGACCTAGATGGGGTTCAAAATCTATGCAATTGCCATTTGTCCTTTTATTACAACTTTCAGGATCTTAAGCAGTACTTAAAACCAAGAGCCTCCATTCTCCACCTAGCCACTTTTAAAGCAATTTATTTCATCCCTTGAATCTGCAAGAATAAAAGTGACTATGATATAACTTGGTATATGAATAACTGCTTTAAAGATTGTAACCCATAAGGTTATGAACAAAAAAGGAAATGCCACAACTATTTTCTCTAGGTGTTGGTAGCCAATACATGACATTCCAGTAGGAATCTCTCTACCAAGCAACAGAATATGCAAGAGTGGTTTAATGATAAATCCCTTCATCCTTGTTGTTTTTTTGAGCCCGTAAAGGTTTTGCTAGATTAGGTTGCTAGCACAGTCTCCAACCCATGGGTTTGGGCCTGCAGGTTGTTTGCCAGTCCCAACAAAGCTGCTCCCCCCCCCCACAGAATAAACCACTGCTAGCAAGCATGTTTAGAAAGAAAGGGCATGCTGCCTCCTGCCTCTCTTTGAATACACACTGAGAAGAGCATTATGAAGGAGGGGCAAGGTCACTCAGTAGTTGAGAGGATTCTTTTTTTAAGCACATGCTTGAAAAGCACAGGCTCAGATACCCTCTTTTGACTCATCTCTTATCCTCAGATTTGATTATCTCTCATTCTCACCACACAGTCTGCCAAAATTCTGCATGTGCTTGCAGCATGGAAATCCTAACTCCACCAGTGGGGGGTCAGAATTCTGATACTTCCTCGTCCTCTCATTTGACTCCGTCATGGGACTTCTACCCTCCAGGTACTTGCTGGAGATCTCCTGCTATTACAACTGATCTCCAGCCGATAGAGATCAGTTCACCTGGATAGAATGGCCACTTTGGCCATTGGAATCTAGGCATTGAAGTCCCTCCCCTCCCCAAACCCTGCCCTCTTCAAGCTCCACCCCAAAAACCTCCCACCGGTGGCAAAGAGGGGCCTGGCAACCGTAGGGACTTCCCATCACATGCTTGCAGCTTGGTGGACTCAATGCTGCTGCCTGAGCATTAAAGACAAGTCATGGATCTGGAAAGGTTGAAGATCATTGTTCTAATGATTCAGCATTACTTTCTGAAGCATACATGATTTCATAGGTTGTCTCAACCCTACAGAATCAACCAGCTGAGTCTGCTTCTATGCTTCTATGCTCTTAAAAAAACTGTTAACTTCTTCAGGGGTGCCTTCACTTTCAGTGCATCAGATTGTCTCAGATGTATTTCTGAGGAAATGTGGGAGCTTAATAACAGGATAAGAAAGAAACATAAATAACTTTGTACACGGTAGAACACAAAACAAATTAAATCTCTTCCATCCCTCAGAGTTAGTGACATACACTTTATTCCAAGTTTTCATGAATGACTTGATCCTAGGAAGCTCAGAAAAATCCAAAACCAAGACATAGTCATGAAAACCAATAGGTTTCTTCTCTGCAAACGTGATTATGACGGCAGTCCTATCAGAAAGAAAGACAACAGGAACAAACATAAAGGGCTCAGCAACCACAGACCAGGTTTCATTTCTAAAAACCAAACTGACCAATCAAATAGAATAACACTTATGAAATGATCAAGACTTGACTTAGTCTTTTTTGGCAAGTAACCATCAATGGGATCTCATACATTACTATTATCTTTTTATCCAAGTACTGGACCCACAGCACTGCTTCCAGGAAGCTGTTGTTTAAAGTTTCAGTAATTGTATGGTCCCTGACGTATTTCACATATTTCAAGAAACAGGCTTGGCAAAGTTCCCTGACCCAAATGACCAAGAGTTCTACAAGCTTTACTTCATATGTCCTCCCCCAGCCCAAGTGATTGATAGCGGTCGTCTGATTCTGTTCTACATCCCATAAGGCTACTATCTAGTCATTTACATTCTGTCTGATCAGCCTAGCCCATAGGATGCTGTGCAATGGCAGAAGAAGGACTCAGCCCCTTCCCCACAGTCTCATAAGAGTAGATTATTAGCCACTGCTGTCTATTTGCACAGTGGCATTTATCCCTTCTACTGCAGGGACTAGTAGAACCTTGCCAGATGGAGGCAGAGCTGTTGAGCTGAGTCTGGATCTGGGCCCTAGCATGGCTAAGAGGCAGCTCTACTTCTACCGTACTATTGTGGTTCACAGGCTCAGACAGCTTTACTATTATCTGTCCCAGTTTAATTTGCAAAGTGCTACCAAGTTGTGAAGATTATTTGATGTCAATAAGAAGACACAAAGAACCTGAAAGTTGAGCTGAAAGTTATAACAAAATAATAATGCTTATTATATGGTGTACATAGAAGTAAAAACAATGGGCCTAATATACAGGCTGATCAATTAAAAGAATATATATACATAATTACTGACTTTTCAACATGGTTGATGATAAAAACCAATATAAATGACCCATAAATAACCAGATGTGTTTCGGCCTTTATGGCCTTCTTCAGTGGTTATATATATATATATATATTGAATTGGCCAATACGCTTTATCACTGGTTGATCGTATGCACATCAGTACAACATTAGAAATACACTACAAGACTTCTGTGTGAGCCAATTCAAATGGTGAAATATCCATGATACAAAACAGTAAGTGACAACAGGCTACACAATATATAAAGTTATTGCTTTAGAGCACACCTTTTACATGTATTTTTGGATGTGTCTCTATAATAATTGTAATTATATGTATTACCACTGAAGAAGGCCATACAGGCTGAAACACATCTGGTTATTTATTGGTCATTTATATTAGTTTTTATCATCAACCATGTTGGAAAGTTAGTAATTATTTCTTTATATTCTTTTAATTGATTTGCCTGTATATAAGGCCCATTGTTTTTACTTCTGTGTACACCGTATAATAAATATTATTATTTTGTTATAACTTTCAACTTTCATGTTCCTTTTTTAGTTCAGGTTGAGTTATTTTTTCTTTTTCTTCCATTTTCGTTGGTTCCACTAGGAAGACACAAGACAACAAGAAGAATGTCTGATGAGAGAATGCTTTTTGAGAACTGAAGATCAGTCACGTTCACAAGCCCTTTCTTATCATTTTGCCACTAATTGTCGGGTCTTCTTAAAAGAGCAATGATGCCATTGATCATTTGCAAAAGCGAGGGAAAGCTGAACGGACAAGCACCTGGATCAATACAAAAATATTCTTAATGAGAACGAAAGCTGGAATTTGATCATTCAAAATTTATCTGGCATGCTTTCTTCAATGACACGGAAGGGGGAAACTGTCTGGTGCTCGTAAACTTCCAGAGAGTTGAAGGCTGCTGATCTTTAACCATAGTAAGCTCATTTAAAAACAGGGATAGGTGGATGTTGCTTTCGCCGGTGAATCAATGGGCTCACCATACACCCGGATTAAAAACACAGTAACAATAGCCAAGGCTGGTTTACTTCAAAGATATTTTTTTTAATTCACGTTTTGTCAAGCTGCTTTAGCCAGCAAGCCCTTGCCGTAAGAATATGCTAATGTGTAATTAAACTACACTGCCATCATGCCATATGGTACATTTGAAACATAAAAACACTGTGTTCCATTATATGGGTAGGATTGTGGAGAAGGAGAAAAAAAATAAAAGGCAGAGGCGACCCTAGGGAAAAGGGATAGGTTTTCTGTCCAGCTTTTAGCATTAGACATTGTTATCTTTTTTATAAGACCTTTTTTAGGTTAATGGGCCTTAATTTTCTGGCCATCATAGATTACCATACATAACAAATAACACCATCATTTTGATTCCTGTTTTCTTTTAATTTAACCCTAATTAAAGGGCTAGATAATTAAGATATTGATGTTACCTTCAAAATCTGAAGATATTTGCTTTGACCCACAAAGTGTGTCTGTTGCATGCAGATTTCAGTTGCGCATCCATCCAGCTCCCACTGGAGCCAGGGGGAGCCGTGCCATTGATTGCAACTGCCAGACTTTCCTACGTTCGGATTCTCTGAGAGTTCCCAGCATGATATTAATATGCAAGTCAAGAAGCAGAGGAGAGATGCAGGATTCAGGAAGAGAACTTGGCAGTTAGGCCCTTAATTACACAGTAGCGCGTGGACGATATTGGACTAAGAAGGCAGATGCAGATGAAATTAAATGATGAGTATTTTGCTTTAATTATACTTTGATGGCCTGATTGTATGGCCATAATTGGAATTAAACTGGCATTTCATTTGGCAAATGGGAGACCGAGAAGAAAGAATAAGTTGTGCTGAGTTTAAAATATCATCTTTCCCTGTAAGTACTACATAGCCAGGCCTTCAGGATGATTGATGGGCTCCACCTAATGTTTGACAGATGATCATTTATATTTTAAAGAAATCCCATCTAAACTGTTATACATGGTTCATAATTTATTTCGGTGAAAATATGGCTGTCCTTTCTCCCTCTAATGAACAAGCTCTATATGCCATTAAAGCATCCTGAGAGACAATTCAGAGGTGCTTGACCGAAATGATGTGTCTTGGATTTGGTTCCCAAGAGGCACTAGTATCTAGCCCTAGCAACATTACACAAAGGTATAATTTCTATATCTAAACCAATTAGGAATGAGTCACATTCATAGAACAATGTAGAGAGCAGAACAACTTAGTGAAGAGAGATGCCTGCTTTAAACTACCTCACAGGGTTTTTGTGAGAATAAAATGGAGGAGAGAGAAATGATGTAAGCTGCTTTGGGTCTCCATTGGGGAGAAAGTCAGGGTATAAATGACATAAATACATAGTAATAAATAAGTAGCTAAATAAAGCCAAGGGTTAGGGCACATTCTTTCAAGTCTTTGTAGGATATATATTTAGCACCCACAATTTAATATCACTCAGGACTCAGGGAATGAATCTGGTTTACTACTAGTAGTCAACCCTCAAAGACGTGAAATGATTTTAGGAAAGGTTGTGAACATACCCAGAATACCTTGGTCTGAATTATTATAGAATGTCCTCATGCATCTGCAGTTAGAGCACAGGCTGGTTTTCAAAGCAAAGAATGTAATAGTTAGGCTCCCTTTTTCATGTGCAGGCTGTGCAGATTTCAGAACTTCTAATGTTGAACAAGCAACCGTTACTTTACCAATTTTGTAAGTATATGAACATGTAGGGAGTGCAATGTGGGGCAACCCATTCATCTCCCCATCTCCCTCGTTCAATACCAGTTGTTTCCCTCCCGAAATAATTGAGTAGCATTTTATCTGGATTTTCTGTGGAAGAATATGAAGCCTCTTCCATGAAAGGACTTTGCCTCTGGTAAACAGATGGTTCTTGCTCCAAAAATTCATTTATATAGGACCAGTTGGGCAGTTCCTCTTCCATTGTAATAGGGCTACCACGGATTTTATTTAAGATGGAAGATGGGAATAAGTGTGTGTAAAGGAAGGTAATGAAATTGGAACTCACATGTTCAAATGGCTTCTAACTGATTACAGGAAAGTAATATTGTCCTATGGTTTCAGTTAAAGTTGCCAACTAGCCTGGAGAAAAAAATGCCCTGTCCCTTTAATAGAGGCTACGTAGGGGTGTTATTTACCTCTATGCCTTGAAAGGCTTCAACTGCCAAGGACATTTTTCTCCCAGGCCAGCTGGCAACCCTAATTTCAACTCAAAAACGGACAGAATAGAATTGTAACATGTAATAAGGGAATCTTTATTTGAATTGGTTTAGCTAACTATGAAGGTACTGTGGGGTAAATAGTTTCCCATTGTTCTGCCTCAGCTTCTCCTTTCATACCCATTGCTGGATGTATTAGGAGTCAGTAAAGTTCAGTATCACACTCCAGTAGCAGATTAACAAAAGAATGCACACATCTTTCAGTAGACTATATACCGCTAGCTCACTGGATGCTCCTGGTCATCATCTCTCAGCCTAACCTGCCTCACAGGGTTGTTCCAGGGATAAATGGGGGTGGGAAACACTCACATTGCCACCTTGAACTCCTAGAAGGAAGCACGGCATAAAAAATAAATATATAAATACTAAGAAAACAACCCTGTGTTTTCTTCGTAAGAAAAATGAGGAGGTGGGGACCACTATTTCAAGAAGACTTGACAGGTGAGAAAGGATGTTCATCCCTATCTCCAATTATTCTCCCTCACTCCAGCATTCAAGTTCCTTTAGCAAATCTATGCTTGGGAGGAGAGGTACTATGCAGTTCCATTCTTTACTCCCAAATCCACAACATATCTAGCGCTGGGTATTCTCCATTTTGCAGCAACTCCACCTTCAAGAATGTGCAAGGGAAACAATTATTGAACAGTTATGTTCAGGTGCTGTTAGTCCTCATGTGCATACACGTAGGCCTACAAAGACACAGGAAGAGTCTTGGAATAAATTTCTTTATCTGAAAATATTTAGTATTCCTCAACCAGCCCAGAACACATTTTCACAGAAGTGACTAACATAAAGAAACTGAATTAATGTGCTTTAGGCAAAGTACTTCTGTGGGGCTGTTGCTGAGGGAATGATTCAAGTGGTATAATAATATAAATCAAAATATCTTTTAATAATTGGGATAACTGCAGCCTCTCATGGGAGCTCTTAAAAGCACATTTTTATTTAAAAGAGGAACATCTGCTAATGTAGCAAACTCCTGGGCATACTGAGGAATTACCTCTCTGGGTTTTTTTTTTTTTCCCTCTGTGTGAAATATCTTCTAGGATTTTCCAGTACATGTCTTTTAGCCTACACAAATCTCTCCCTTGTTCCTCTTAAGAGACTCTGATCTTCTCTGATGAGAGATAAATGTTAATAATGTTAGGGGGCTGTTTTAGTCTTCTGCAGTCTAATCTAATGTCTTAGCAAGGCATATTAATTTAAGTAATAGATACCGAGCTGGGCACAGTTAAAAAAAGGGGGGGATACACACGGAAATGTTATGTAGAGACTGCAGTGTTTTCGTCAGTGTTCTTGGCTTTGTGCCTCTGGACAAAAATTGAAAGGAGAATTCTCATACCTTAAATCAGATTAGGTTAAATCAAAGGAGAGTTTTATTGGAAATAACAGTTACATCAACAAACGAGAGAAGAAAACCAATGGCACAGTAAAAAAAGCAATGCATAGCAGTCCTAGGCTACGCACTCTGCTCCTTGTTCAATACTTTCTCGTATGGGAAACCAGGATCTTTCTGCTGCTTGTAGTACTATGCCTCACACTAAGATTACAAGCAAAAAGACACCAGTTTCCCACAAACCTGCAGGCTTAGTACAGCTTTCCCTTCCGTGTTGTCCCTTGAAATCTCTTTCCCTTCTCCAGCCAGCTTAGTATGTCCAAGTAGCTCACTTTGCATTCATTTATGTGTTCATTTATAGTCTACCTTTTTCACCAGGACTCAGGAAAGATTAAAAGTGTGATAGAACTATTCAGTCAGTTATCAAGCAGATTACAAAATCTAATAATGTTTGGTGGCAAAGATTCCTAGTAAAACCACATAACGCCACGGGGATGGGATTGAAGGACTAGAAGAAAAAAAATGTATTATACTTGACAGAGGTCACCTCTTGAGCTGATCCATTACATCACAGCTCTTCTCACCTACAAGAATGTCCTCCTGAACAACTCTGTTTTGCATGCAAAGCAAAGGGGATAACATTCATTCTTTATGTATCAGGAGTGACAACTTTAACCTACACTTGTAGAACTGGGTGAGTTCCCAGATTTGTAATGTTTCTTAGGGAAACTAGGGGAACCCAACAGCCCCCTTCCTTACATAGTGTCACAATATGTCATCCAGGAATCTGAGGTTTGAACCATGAACCTCATAACCTGTGAACAGAATGTAGTCTAAGGAATTACTTGGAACTGTGCGTTCTCAGCAAACAAGTGTAACAAAACCCCATTGTCCACTTATAACAGCTTTAGGGAAAGGGTGAGATGGAGCAGAGAATTTGGGGTGTGGCGGCATGCTTAACCCTTCCACTCCACATTACTTTCCTCCCACAATCCCCTCATCTTATCTGCTTCTCTCCCCCACCTGATACACCTTTACCCTTGCCAGCAAGTTGCAGCAAGAAAAGAACATTGTTGGAGAAATGGCAAAGTACTCCCCTGACTTTTTCTGTTCCAAATTACTCTTGAACTTGCTTTGCCCTAATGTATTTGTGGCACACATCTTTGTGCATCTTTCTGTTCTCAAGCACAGAAGGGAATAGGAGAGTGAAACATTACCAAATTGGCAAGCAAGATAAAGCCTCTGGATTGGCCAAATCTAAAAGTAGCAGAACCATATTTTTCCCTGCTTGGCCAACCAAGCAGTATGTTGTTTTTGCTGCTCTTCAAGCTTCCAATGTAAGCCACCTCCTGAGTTTAGGGACCCTGACTCAAGAGGAAATCCTCCAGATCTTGATCTGGTTATGGCAACCCAAGGCTCCATCTTGACCCTGACTGTGTTATTTACAAGAACATATTTATCATGTTCCCTGTAATTTTGCGGGGGTGGGGGTGGGGATACAGATAATACAGAACACTTGTCTGCATGGTAAAAAGGAATTTGTAAAGCTCGAATAGCTTTTAAAAAACCTTTCTTGTAAACGTATCATTATATTTGTAGCAATTAAAAATGTAGTCTCCAATGGAATGTGCTCCAGTAATTGTTTTTTCCTGCCCTGTTGATAAAATTGTTTGCAGTCATTTGACATCTGCAGCTCCTTAGTTTAATTAAATAATCATAGAAATATCTGCCAGATTGCTTGGTAGCCTTGTGCCTATTTCTTTTACAATGCAACATGCTAACATTGTCAAAACAGGTTGGAATTATGTACTGGAAGAAAAACATCAGAAGTACCTGCTTTAAGAAGATAAACTTGAATTAATAGTAAAGTGAATTAGCAACTTGTGGGGGGGACATAAGTAGCAAGGATATAACAGGCAGGTTCTCCAAAGAGGAAACATAGAAATGTTTGAAATAAAAAAAACTATAATGTTATATTAAATACATACATAAAAATTATAACATTTACTGCCTAGCCAGCTATACCCTATGTTTGTTCACTCATGTCAAAATTGGAGCTGGTCTCTAACAAGAAATATAGCAAAAGCTTCCCCTTTTACCCAATGAGACATTACTTGCCTGGAAGTTTTTCTAAGGGTTAAGGTGTAATACCTGAACTGTTCTGGTCTATTGTTATAAAGACACTTTCTTTTTAGTCTGGATTGTTTTCTAAAACTCTTACCCAGAGATGAGGCATAAGAGGTATTGGTTCTTGTAGGTTATCCGGGCTGTGTAACCGTGGTCTTGGAATTTTCTTTCCTGACGTTTCGCCAGCAACTGTGGCTGGCATCTTCAGAGTAGTAACACTGAAGGACAGTGTCCTTCAGTGTTACTCCTCTGAAGATGCCTGCCACAGTTGCTGGCGAAATGTCAGGAAAGAAAATTCCAAGACCACGGTTACACAGCCCGGATAACCTACAAGAACCAATGAACTCTGACCGTGAAAGCCTTCGACAATATAAGAGGTATTATTTGTCTGACTTTCCCAGGTTCCCCCATGCAGGATCTGCTGTGGGTTCAAGTCTCTTCAAGATGATCATGGGCCTGAATAAATGGTCATAATGGAATAAAATCTGACAAACAGAAATGTAAAAGGTCCATTTGTCAGTTTGCTTTCACTTTGCATAGACAGCAAGCATGCAAACCGTGATAACGGTGGCCAAAAAAGGACCATAGTTATTCAATTTTTAATCCACATATCCTCTAAAGAGCTCAGGATTGAGTACATGGTTCCCCTACCCTTTTATCCTCACAGGAATCTCATGAGATAGGTTAGTGTGCAAAGGAAGTGATTGGCCCAGGGTCACCTATTGAGCTTCATGGCAGAAAGGTGACTTGAACCCTGGAAGCTCCATTACTTGTCTAGCACTCAGGACCTTCTCAACACATTTCCCCCAGACATCCCCAGACCTGGTTGCCAAACATGGTCAGGAGTCTAGTGCTACCCAGGTGCATAATGGCCATTCAGACTATGACCACAGCTTGCAGGGAGAAGGGGTTTAAGCCTCCCCCCTGTGCCATTTTCCTGGCCGGAATGGACCCAGGGAGCTGCTTTTGGCCCTGTTGGGTAAACTGATGTGCTACAATGTTCAGTTTCTCTAACAGGGCAAACTTCTCATGGGAAGAAGAAACATCTAATGTTGTTTTCTAAAATTTATTTTAAGAGGAAATTATGGTACATGAGAAGTAATGTTGGAATTAGAATATTCTTTAAACGTTTTTGTTGTCCTTCGTCTTTTTTATGCAGAGCTGTTGCTGCTTTTATTCCCTGTGGATTGTCTGAGGATTTATTCTCAAGGCCAATCCAGATTGTGACAACCAAGCCCACGCTGACATCCATCAATCAGTTATGATTTAGCAGTGTACATTGTCAGATTCAGCTTAAAGTGAATGATATTAAATGTGGCTTAGAAGCACCATAAAAAGAGATGTAATTTACAGATACAGACTGCATCAACACAGATTGGGCCATTTCTGTGGCTGTTATAGGGGCTCTGTAGTTTACCAGGGAATTTCCTGATGGGCCACTGTCCACCATTGGTGGCCAAAAGCAAGCTGAGCCAAGAATCAGCAAAACTGGCACTGCTGCAGAGGTTGCTCAACTCAGGTAGTGGTAGATGTCACTCACTCATGGCCTCCTCCTATGTTGCCACCAGCTAGGTCCAAGCTGAATGGCACCTTCAGTGCTGCCCCTAGTGGTCCCTCTGCTTGGACCCAGCCAGCAACCACCCAGCAACCATGGATCTATGCCAATCTTGTTGTTGACACTTGTTATGTCCAAGACGATTGGCCCCCAGAGGTTGCTCTGCTCAGCTTCCTCCTGGACTTTTAATGTCCCAATCTGCCCCTGGACACCATTAGCTGAACTTGTCATACAAAAAGGCTCTGAGCTGCAAGGAAACTAAGCCAGAGTCTTTTGCAATCAAACAATACTGGATCTGCCAAGGTGCTTAGAGTTCAGTCCTATTGTCTTTGACGGAAGTACCATTGGCCTACATTCGATTTATTCTGCTTAACTAGACTGTCAAGTCAGGCTATTTATACCACAAATCAGAGTTAAGGGGCAAGGTATCAGTACTGGAGAGGCTGAACTTTGCTTTTCCCTGCTAGGTAATTTAGTTTAAAAACGGCTTTGACTTAACTTGGCATTAATGACTTAATTATGAGATAACCCAAGTATGAAATATCTAAAAATGGTCATTGATGAAAACCTTAAAACGCTAGAGCCTGAAAGGAAGCAAACAGAATGGGACTGGACATAAATGTATGCATAAAGAAAGACACAAAAATGTGTGCCTCTTACCTCTGCTGTTTCCTTTTGGGACTGGCAGTAAACCATCACTCTAAAATAATATGACAAGGTCAAGAGTGCCTGGGTGTCATTCCTTCTGCTTCCATTACTAGGTTTTTGCCTCCAAAGCTTTACATTTCATTGACAAAGCTAGGGAATAAATATCCTCATTAACTGAATAGGTTGGCTAGTTATTTTACCAGCTGAAGCTTGTCACTAACAGCCTGGAGTTGCTCTCTCTCTCTCTCCCAAATATAGGAAAGTAGTAGAAAATAAAGTTCAGTTTTGGCTCATCAAAACCAGTGAATCTAAGGGACAAGATCAAGCTTTTCCCTTTGTTGCTTCATTCCCATGAGGAGTAAAGACAGAAGCAATAGCTCTTGTTCCGTGGATATGTATATTTCCATGAACATGTTCATTGGAGACCTTGGTTTCACAAGTTGTCCTTCCCCATATCCATTCTCAGGAAGCTGTGAATTCCAGATGCCAGCACCACTGAGCAGGTGGATTTCATTCAGACAGTGAAATAAACATTCAACATGGGAAGATGAAAATGCGTTATCGGTCACTTGGTATTTTCAAGCATTCAAAGTGCTTCATACGCATTCACAGCAATCATCACAACACATCTATAAGGCAAGTCATTATCGTCCTCATATTACAAGTGGGAAACTGAGGTTGAAAGAAAAACGTCTTGCCTAAGATCATCTAGCAAGCAGTAAGATTTGAATCCGAGATTTGAACTCACGTCTTTAGGCAGTGCCGTACATCTGCTGTCAAGAAATCCATCAAATGGGGGAATGTTCAGGAGAGTCACCCTGGAAACGCTCAGCAAATTTTGAAGCCTTCCTCCAGCCTAAAATCCTTTCCTCTGACAGAATTGTGTATATTGCTGGAGGAAGACCTGAAAGAACTTTAAACTTTTCTAAGCAGAGTAGCGGGCCACAAGTCACATTTTCCCCCAGAGGGCACTTTCTTTACCTTCATACTCCCTTGGGACCCTTGCCTTGCTCTGCTACCTCAACTTCACAATTGTTTTTCTTCATCCCGTCAGTTCTGTTAATCTGTAGCCCATGCAACATGTGGAATATTTTGTTTTAGTGTTTGAATGTACATTTGTACAATTTTATTCCAAAACCAATGTTGGGAAAGTAATTTACATTTTTAACAAAATAAATAAATGGTCTACAGCAGTAGTTCTGTGAGCTGGGAGGCAGACTGGGTTCCAATTCTTTTGTGGGTGTGTCATAAGGAACAGCATGAGCTGGGAGAGTAGGCTATGGGAGGCTTAATGACAAATTTGGCTTTCCCTCTCCATAATGTGTGAAATTGCCATGGAAAATGGACAGCTGCTCAGCAGTTCTACTCAACAGTTGTTCGGGGTCAGCTGCTGTGAGATGCCTGCATTTTACGTCGGGAAGGAAGAAAAGGTGTGAATCCTGCCATGGAAGTTTGCTGGATGACCTTGGTCCAATCACACGCTCTCATTTAATCTACCTCACAGGGCTGTTGTGAGGATAAAATGGAGAAAAGGATGATATTAGCCACTTTGGAAAAGGTAGAGTATAAAGAAAGGAAATAAATAACTTTGTAAGTGGGCCTTGAAAACTACAGAAAGCTTGTAATTGAGTCCCTGAAAATACAATAATTAAGAACCATTGACTTAGTATTCAGACTGTGATATGAGCAGAGTTATGTTTTTTTCTACCATTGTGACAGTGTGTCCTTCCTTGGGTCCTGAACTGTCATTCAGTTGGGTTTCTGGACAGTAGCCATGCTAGGTGTTGCTCATCTCTGTATGCACACTTTTATTGTTGACCTGAGCTCCTAGACTTCTTTAACATACCAGTCATTGCTCCCTTTCTTTAATAGCTACGTAGGTAAATAGGTCTGTGATGACAGTAGGGAATGGATTTGCCAATACTGGAAAGCTTCTCATTATACTGCAGGGGATGGTTTTGCTTCCCCCTTCTAGGAAGCTCTCATTCCCAGGATCAGCCCCTCTTGATTCCTATTCTGAATATGTATTGCTTTTCCCATAGCAATGGGTCACTGAGATGTCCTCCCAGTGACATATCAGAAACTCACTGATGCTTCCAAAGGAAAAGCAATGCTATTCCCCTATTCTGTTGTTTAGGAAGAAGAGTGGGGGTGGGGAATTCTCCGTGGAAAGGTCACAGGTTCCTCATCTGTTACTTTCCATTCTTTGCTACTGTTTCAGAAAAACCTCTAATCTTTTTCTAGCAAACCTATTCACATGAACAAAAGTGAGACTCATAAAGATGTGGGACAGTAATGGGTACACCTCACCCCACTGAAGGTTCATAAAGGGCAACACCTGAAAGTATGAACCGTTTGGTAGTTGATTAGTAGGGAAACTGCGTTGATTCATGATTTCCACTCTGTGAGAAGAACTGGGCAAGAGAAAGTGCATGAAGTGGGTTAGAGTGAGTTAGAATGTGGGAACGGATGTATTTCTAGCTTGCTTTTCCATTAGTAATGGTCAAAGCCACTTACAATTAGAAATGAAAACAAAAAATGCACCACACTTTTTACCAAAGGTAGCAGCAAAAATAGCAATAAGCAGAATAAAACAAACATCCAAATGACTTTCAGCTGTTGCTTAAATGATAAGCCAAATAAGTTCCAAATGAATTTCACTGGGGAAAGTGTTACCAAGTGATGGCACCACTAGAGAAGATGTCCTGGATCAAGTTGCCACAAGTGGCACCCAGAACCAGGACTCCAATGATAATCAAAAGCAGGTGTGACAAAGTCCCTCACCATCATCCCTCTGGTGACTTGGGGTCTTTTTTTTTCATTATACATGTCGTTTCCGACCGTCAGTGGTAACCTCACTTTCCCTGCTCGTTTCAGTGCATTTTGCCCACATTTTCAGGAATCTGTTTTATCACAAATTTGAAGATGCAGGCAAAATGCACAGAAATGCAGGGGGAGAGCGAGGTGACCTCTGATGTTCGGAAACGGCATGCATAATCAGAACAAAGACCCAAAGTCATCAGAGGGGTAACCGCGAGGGAAACAGCCATGCATAAAAGGCCAAGAGTGTTCCTAAGATATGACTTTTTTCCTGCCTGTTAAAAGTTTTGTATGTCAAAACTAGTGCTCCAAATTGCTCCTAGAAAGAGATTGGAATCAACATAGATCCGCCCCCCCCCCCCAATGCAGGCCAAATATATTCCTTACAATGAGCCTGGTACTTGAGAAGGTGTCTGGGATTTTATCTTGGAAAGAAAAAGAGGAGGGAGAAGAAAAATGAGTGGTGTTGATACCTTTGAAGTTAGTGGCAGAACTCCTATGACTTTAACAGTTCAAGATGGAGATGTTACGCATGATGACTTTGACTTGCTGTGGATGATAAAAGGAAAGGAAAGGTTACTGATATGTCATACTATAGATCAACTGTACACTCTAACCAAGAGTTTCACATCTTTCTGCCAGTATTGAACTTCACATCATTTTGACATGGGAATTTTTTGCTATTACTCTCAAAATATGTCTAACAGAAATAAGAGAGATGTCAGAGTATTGAATTATAAGAGACACAGAATTACCTCCACGTGAAAATTTTTATGGTCTGCGGAGTTTGAACCTTTAGAGAAAACACATCATAGAGGTATCCGAAACGTTTTATCACAAATCCATGCAAAACGGTTCCTAAAGATCTTCTATACACATTCGTGGCTGCCAGAAGAAATGATTGATCATTGTTTTGCGCAGCTTCATAATAAAGCTAACTCATGTGAGCCTTAAGCAGTTTGCTGATGCAAAGGTGACCGAATTATTTCTGAGATGACTGATAGTTAAAATTAACTTGACATTGTTATCATCACTGAACGCCTACAGGGCTCATGAAAAGTGTACTTAGCAAATTTTTAGAAACGAAATGCAGTTAACAAAAAGCATGTGCCCATTTTATTAGGATGTTATAATATTATAATGATGTCATACACACATTAGGATGGGTTCGATTACTGGCCCAGCACACTAATGGTGCCATCCTCTTTCCTGAGAGCAAGCCTCATTTACTAGACCTAAGCAGAATTCTGAGCAGACCTGTTTAGGATGGCACTGTAAGGACCTCTAACTGCACCAAAGGAGTGCCTGGGGACGGTGCATCCGTGTCGCCTCCTGAGCAGCTTCCCAGCCCAAAAAAAAAAGCAAAAAGTTTGAACAAAGCCCTGTGAAACGTATCCATAGGGTTTCATGGGGCTTTTTGCAGGCGTAACTCGGCACCAGCTGAAGGGGGCATTCCTGAGCCAAAAAAGCTTTGGGAGCTGACTAAAGTCAGCTCTGCCCCCGGGAACGCCCCCTTTGATGCCAGCATGAGCCCTTGTGCTGGGATAACATTGCCGGCAAGGCTGTTTTGGTGCCCGTGACTTACTCTGCCACACTGCTCCCCAAAGCCAGCATAAGTGGCCCCATGCCGGTGTTAGTGCCAGTTTAGCCGGTGCTGGGGTCATGCCGGCTCCTAAACTGGTTCAGTTTAGGGTTGGGCTGCCCATGTTTTGTCAGTGGAGGAGAAATGTAACACCAATGTTGGAAATAGGAAGTATCAATATCATAGTAAACGATAAGAATGTTTTACCATCTAGGTTTAAAAACAGTATATAGACGTCAACATTACCCTGTGCAACCAAACCCTTATTATTTAGGGAAATGGCTCTGAAAATAAGCTACAGTGCAGCTAAGGAGTTACTATAAATTTGGAAGCCCTGGAAAACTTCAGAACAACATTGAATACTTCAATAAAATATCACAATTATACACATTGAACCATCGGCCCTGTGCATTCAGTGATGCCTGCTTCCAAACCCTTGCATAGGACCGGCTGTAAATGTCATAGTAACTGAATACATCATTCACTGTCCTGAACCATGACAGGTATCCAAATCTTCCTGTGCATGAACAGAAAGGGCTTCTTCTGCCTCCACGTGGAAAAGAGGGTCATGTTTTCTTCTAGCTACAGCTGTGTTACATATTCAGAAGCTCAGGAGCCACATGTGGTTCTTTGACCTGCCACCTGTGGCTCTTCTGACCACTTATCCCCTATATGGCACCTGCCTTATCCTTCAGGAATGTGGGCAAGGCCCTTGCCTGGTGGGGCTTCTGGTTGGCAGGTGGTTCCCACCTTAAAACAGTCTTTGCCAGAGGAATGAGTAAGCTGCAAGCCTCTCTGAGGTGCTGGCCTATCACCAAAGATGAAAGCCAATGTGGCTCTTCTGGTTGATTGTAATTGTGAATGTGGCTTTCCATGAGCTGTGATGTGAGCACCATTGGCCTCTCATGCCTCAAGGGTGCTGCTTCTAACCAGAGGCAGGGCTTTTCTGGGTACTGCCACTAGAAGAGGGAGCTGCTGATAAACATGTTGGCATGAGCAGGAGCACTCCAATAGCATTGTAGGCCCTACAATGTACAGTAATTACAGGCATACCTCGGAGACATTGCAGGGTCTGTTCCAGACCACTGCAATAAAGCGAATATTGCATTAAAGCAAGTCACACTAATGTTTTGGTTTCCCGGTGCATATAAAAGTTATCTTTATGCTATACAGTCTATTAAGGGTTCAATAGCATTATGTCTAAAAAATTGTACATACCTTCATTAAAAATACTTTATTGTTAAAAATGTGACACAGCGACACAAAGTGAGCACGTGCTGTTGAAAAAATGGTGCTGATAGACTTGCTTGACGCAGGGCTGCCACCAACCTTCAATCTGCAGCACTCAATAAAGTGAAGCGCAATAAAATGAGGTGTGCCCGTAAATCCATATCCTTTAACGTGCTTTCATAAGTCATGTTTATTTCTCTGATCAAAATAAGGGACCGAAAGATCCATAACTTACCATTCCTTTGTTTTGAGCTTCATGGACTTCAGAAAGTGGAAGGTACAAAACAATATTAGTTTGCTCTGTTACGTATGTGTGTTTTCAGACACCTAATAAGCAGAAATGCAGGCTTTGTTGTGCAAACCTGAACCGAATACCTGAAGACATTCTGCAGTTTGCAACATTTGAAAGTATCTTTCCAACAAGACTAACATTTGTTTAGCAGAGCAGTCAAACTCAGTAACCAACAATGCTATCATTACTAACATCACTACCTTTGAACTTTGTATCTAAGAAATTTGCAGCAGTGTTAATTGGCTGTAATTATTATTGTAAAGTAATGCTCTGAGAAGTGTTTCATTCATCATTCTGAAAGAGAAAATATTTCACAAGAGGTTTTTTCCAATTTTTAAAAACACTATTTTTTTCCTATATCAAACTTCAAAGGAACAGAAAATCACCATCCTTTTTCCTCCAGTATTTTCTAGAGTTTTCTCCCACGCATTTTAACATAGCTAAAAATAACCACACAAACATACAGAAAAATAATTCACAGTGGGTAGCCTTGTTAGCCTGTCTGCAGTAGTAGAAAAGAGCAAGAGTCCAGTAGCACCTTAAAGACTAACAAAAATATTTTCTGGCAGGGTATGAGCTTTCGTGAGCCACAGCTCACTTCTTCAGATATCTTCAGGTATCTGAAGAAGTGATCTGTGGCTCACGAAAGCTCATACCCTGCCAGAAAATATTTTTGTTAGTCTTTAAGGTGCTACTGGACTCTTGCTCTTTTCTACTAATACAGAAAAATAATTACAGAGTGCCCAGATCTGAAATTTATTGTCTCTCTATCCTACACATAAATTGATTCTATTTGATAATGCTTATGGTAAAACTCACCTGACAGAAAGACCTGAGACATAATCTTAGTAGCCAAATATGAAGCCCAGCCTTCTATAAACAGCCCCATATTAAGAAGCTAAAACAAAACAGAAATTCTATACTGGCAATTACTGGATGTTTTGCACAAAATCCCCCTTTTCATGGAGGAGAGGGGTATTCATGGTTATTAGTTAGAATGGATACTGGTCATGCTGCATACCTATTCTCTCTAGTATCAGAGGAGCTTGCCTATTATTTTGGGTGCGGTGGAACAAGGGCAGGATGGTGCTGCTGCACTCGTCTTGTTTGTGGCTTCTTGGAGACACCTGGTTGGCCACTGTGTGAACAGACTGCTGGACTTGATGGGTCTTGGTCTGATCCAGCATGGCTTTACTTATGGTCTTATGTTCTTTTGTTCTTTTCAAATGATACATCTATTGAATAATTCCATACTGCTCCCTTACACTGGCTGAAATTGCTGGGGGAAATATGTCTTTGTCCCTTCAAACCAATGTTAATAAAGTACCTGTGTTGTTCAGAATCAGAGATTTCATTTGCTAAGATTACAAGGCATACCAGTTTAAGAGATGTTTTACAGCTTGTGTGTGTATGTGTGTGTGTTTACTCTGAAGCCAACTTTGCTGAAATCGAGGAGCCTTTCCTATGAATGGATTTCTGACTGAAGTACTAGTCAATTAATTGTCTGGCTTTTAACCCAGCAATCAATGAAATAGCCAATTAAAACAAATAGTACAGTATATCTACACAAAATGATATTTGCAGATTATTTGATGAAGACAGCTGGTGCTCTTGACAAATTAACACAGACCAATCATTAATTGTTTGGCAAATTGTCTTAATGATATTACACAAGTCAAGAGATTCACATTGGTAGTTTACAGCGAGTGCTAGCTTCTTTGGAAAGGTGGGGGGGCAGAAGAGACAAATCCAGTCAGATTCTAACTCTCCGTTTGTTAATCTTCAAGAATTAAACCTTCAAGTTAATAATAATAAACTCTCAGCCATAGCAAACATGCGTCAAATCAGCAAATGCTATAGTTGTCCTTGTATTAAATACCCACCACCACTTTCTGGGACAGGTCACATAAACATGTGGTTTCTTGTAACTTGGCCTCTCAGCAGCATGTGTGAATTGAGTAAATTGAAAAACATTGTGGCAACACAAAAAGTGCATCTAGGGCATTTGATCATGGATATGTACATAGCACCATTTAATACAGTCATCAGGAAATAAAGACAGATATATGAACCAGTGAGGGTGGGTTTTTTTCGGAGAGTAACATTAATGACCAGTTTCACAAAGCAGTTTAAATTGGTGGACTTAAATGGTATTAAAACAACAAAGCAGGAGGAAGAGATTTCTGATTGGGGCTTTTAGTAATTGAGGCTTTGGGGCAAAACCTTTTTATTTCTTTCAGGATTACAATAATATTTTTCCTGGACCTCAAACCTTAAATTCCTTTCCCCTGATTTATTGACTACTAGAGTCTCTGTAATATGGTATGTTATAGTAACCCCATTCTACACACAGCGCTTGGAAGTTACATTCCATTGAAATTAATTCATAAAGTCAGTTTACTAATACCAATCAGTAGGGTTGCCAGCTACAGGTTGGGAAATACTTGGAGATTTTTTTTGGGGGGGGGGATCCTGAGAAGGGTGGGGTTTGGGGAGGGGAGGGACTTCAATGGGGTACACTGCCATACAGTCCACCCTCCAAAATGTCCATTTTCTCCAGGTGAACTGACCTCTGTCACCTGGAGATCAGCTTTAACCCAAGAGATGCCCAGTCACCATCTAGGGGTTGGCAAGCCTACCAATCAGCAGTACCAATGATAATGCACGTTAACTTTGAAGTACATATAACTCTTCTTCATTATGGATATTAAAAAAATAAATTAAAAGAGAAAAAAATTAGACATTTATGAAGAAAAGTGAGTCTTGTGTCAAGGTAAACTTTTTAGAGTGCTAACAGGAATGATGCTATAACTGTTATTACATATTTAAGGTTTAAGAGGTACTCAGCCTGATGAAAACACGTTTGAAGTGAATGAACTTACTCTGTTGGCCCAAAGTGAGGACAGCGGTCTTAGGATGTTCTAACAATCAGCAAAGAACATCCTAGTTCAGGGGGCCCAAACTCTTTTGAGCCTGCGGGCACATTTGGAATTGTGACATGGCATGGCGGCCGCAGCAACAAAATGGCTGCCACAAAACGGCTGCTGCAGGAAGCGGAGGAGCCACCCACAAAATGATTGCCCCAGCTTGACTTCAGTAACACAGTGCAGATCCTTGTGCTGTGGTGGCAGCTGCTGCCAAAGCAACATTTTAAAAAATCTGCACAGCCATGGTGCCCACAGGCACCATGTTGGGGACCCCTGTCCTAGTTACGTCTGTATAAATGTACTGACTTGAATAGTCACTTCCTTATAGATGTTGGGGGTTACTGCACTTTGTATTCCCAGCGATGTATTAAGAGTTTGAAAATGTTATTAAAAACATTGCTTTAAAAGGGTTTTTGGATACCACGGCTTATAAATGGTTGGAAGACGTCTTCACAGCTAAAGGGGCCAAACAAAGTGCGAACAATATTTGTATAACGTTTTCAAACTCTTAATGCATCGGTGGGAATACATAGAAAGTGCGAACAGTATTTTTTATAACATTTTCAAACTCTTAATACATCGCTGGGAATACAAGTGCGGTAACCCCCGTAGTTAGGTTAAGGTATAACAGAAGGCAGCTATTTTCAACTCGAATATACATTTTAGGTTTACAAGTGTTGGTTACACGGAAAGTAATAATACCTGTGTGCTTGTGTTTAAATTTTCACTTAGATCCTGTAATGTGGTGAAGACTTTTTCAATCATGTAGCAAAGAGTGTGTAACACTTTAGCTTAGGAAAGGTCATGAATTGCAATTCTCTGCAGAGTTGGGTCATGCCTAAACCCACAAGAGGATTCTGTTCTGGATTGGGCTGCATGACCGGAATCCTTATGCACATCGATATGGACTTAGTAGGATTGGATCCCAAGTAAGCATGCGTAGGATTGCTCTGTAAGGCTGCTGCCCTGAATCCCCACTCTACCATGAAGCTGGTAGCCAACCTAGAGTCTACCAGTGCAATCCTATCCAAAATTACTCCAGTCTAAATCCATTGACTTTTGTTGGCTTGGAGTAATGCTGCATAGGATTGCACTGTTGGTAACCTTGGTGTAGCCGCTCCTTTTCAGCCTGATCAACCCCACAGGGTTGTTTGTGAGGATAAGTGGAGGAGGATACGCTGCCCTGAGCTTCTCGAAAGAAGGGTGGGGGTGAAAATGTGTTTGCATGTGGTGGGGGGAGAGAGTCCTAGCTTTGATAAAGGCCTAGAGAATGCAGTAATGTATCGAGGAACAAACATGCATAGCATCAGGTTTCAGAGCGCACACTGAGCAGTATGTACTATTTGCTGGGCAAGTTCCCATTCTTTAAAACAGTGGCCGTTTATGCATGGAAGATTTTGCCTTGGATTTGCCGCTCTCTAGATGCACATTTTCCCCATCTGAATTCTCAAAACTTTATTTATTTGGGTTTTGATCATTTGGATGGAAAAAATGAACATCTACTTAGCGGCACATCCAAGGCAAACCGTCCCGTGCATAAATGGTCTAAGATTCAAAAGAGGGGATTCAAAGCCTACACAATCCCTGCAACTGAAAGACGGGCTTGGTTTAAGTCGCTTCGATTTGATGCTTAGTTTGCTCTTGAAGAAGTCCTACTGTGTTAACAGTCAGAAAGAGCTACCCATCTCCTTCTCCCCGGAAGGAACACAGGCCAAGTCTTCTCCTTGGGTACGTGAAACTGTGACGTTGGCTACCCAAACCTTTCTTATGAAGCAACTTTTGGCCCTGTGATACCCATTCCCTGGACTCAATTGATCATATTCTGTTGGTCTGCCCTCTATATGAAACACCCCGTGGGAAATGGTTAAAAAATTGGCTTCTTTCCAAATATCACCTATCTACCCAAGCAAAACGTCAATTTTTATTAAATGATTCCGATCCGGAAGTTACTGTAGATGTTGCCAATTTTCTAGTGGATGTGATGAAAGTTCAAAAAGCCCAAAGTTTGTAATTTCTGTTTTTGGAATTTACTGGCCTATGTATTTATCTTAATGCCTGTGTATTTTATGTACCTTCTGTAACAATAGTGATATTACTTATGCCATTAAAGGTTTTTCATTCATTCATGAAGCAACTTAATATGTTATTTGTTCCTGCTTTTCCTTAAGGTGCCTATTTGAATGGCAGCATAAGATGGTAGAGGTGGAGGTGCACTTGCCAGGGCGCAGAGTCTGTCTGGAGCTGCTGACCGTCCGGGCCCCACGTTTGTCCGTCTGTCTCCCAGGACGCCAATTGAAGGCGCTAATTGGACAGCCTGACATCCACGTCGCTCTCCAAATCGCCACCGGAAACTGCCGCACGAAAGGAGAGGGAAGAGACGGCGCAGCTGCGTGAGATCCTGCTGCCTACCTTTACCAGGGCCCTTTTTAAACGTCTCTAATGGCCGGGGAGATTTCAGTCTGTCTCCAGAGTTTATCAGTTTGAGTTAACTTGAGAGCCAGCCTGGTGTAGGGGTTAAGAGCGGTGGTTTGGAGCGGTGGACTCTAATCTAGGGAACCGGGTTTGATTCCCCACTCCGCCACATGAGCGGATCTGGTGAACCAGGTTGGTTTCCCCACTCCTACACACGAAGCCAACTGGGTGACCTTGGGCAAGTCACGCTCTCTCAGCCCCACCTACCTCCCAGGGTGTCTGTTGTGGGGAGGGGAAGGGAAGGTGATGGTAAGCCGGTTTGAGTCTCCCTTAAGTGGTGGAGAAAGTCGGCATATAAAAACCACCTCTCCTTCTTCTTGAACTTGAGAGGGTGAGAGGAAAGGGCCCTGCTCTCCCAACACTGGAATCTCATGCACATCGCTTGCAATAAAGTTCACTGGAAGTCCAGCCTTTCTCAAATAGTGGAAGCGATTTACAGGGCAATTGGATGCGTAATTACTCCAGTCTAAACCCATTGACTCTATACTACCAGACTGCAATCAGAAAAGTACTAAACTGGGGAATAAATCCGACTTTATTCAGTGGGGTTTTTGCGTTTACCCGAATTCCATTGGATCGTTTCAATGAGATTTTTCCAAAGTGGCAACCAACACAGACCGCAATTCCCACCTGCCCGAAGTCAAGAACAGGGCCCTGGAAGAGATGGAACCTGAACTCAAGGCTCTCGCACACCCTGGGTCCCTGGAAGGGCCACTTACCAGAGCTCACGTTGCAAATATATGGTTCAATCCAGTTGACAAAAGAGAGGCGGTCAAATAGACCGAGGGAGGCGGGAAGAAAGATGAATGGACAGACAGAGGGATCTAAAACCGGAGGGGAGGAGAGGTGTGAATTCAAACGGAAGGCCATTTGTGCATGGGAGGTTTTGTCTTGGATTTGCCGCTCTCTAGATGCACATTTTCCCCATCCAAAAACTCTGCAGGGGACTTATCCTTGAGTTTTGAGAATTTGGTTGGGGAAAACGTACATCTAAAGAGTGGCAAATCCAAGGCAAAACCTCCCGTGCATAAATGGCCGAAGTCACAAGCTCCGTCCCCCCCCTTGCCTTCCTTTTGTGTCCCATTGAGAGAAAGACTATGCATCCTTCAGCCTGGAAACTGGCTGGGGAAGGTTTCTGCCACGATAAAGTCCTTAAGGTGTAGCAAGACTGTGTAGTTTTGGCTTGCAACCAACTAATTGGGCGACCTCCTTTCACTTCCAAGTGAAGAAGCTCCGGATTTCACGGCAGGTCTTCTCAGAGGGTCGCGTGTTTCGGATGAGCTGCTGTAACGCTTCTGACCATCTGCCGGTAGCAAAGCAAGCATGAAGCATGTTCTACCTTTGAAAACTTGCCAGTTCCGGTGGCAGTAGCTACTCTTTTAGTAAGGCGAAATTCAGACCAATTGCATGGGTTTCGTAAACTGGGGAGGCCGCAGGTGCTGGCCGTGGCCTCTTACCCTGACTGAATTTGCCCCAATGCAAGTGGCCACAATTCCAGTGCTGCACCAGGTATCTTCCATGCATAATGAGGAAATGTTCTGTTTCTATAAAGAGAGCCAGTGTGGTGTAGTGGTTCAGAGCGGTGGTTTGGAGTGGTGGACTCTGATCTGGAGAACGGGGTTCGATTCCCCACTCCTCCACATGAGCGGCAGAGGATAAACTGGATTTATTTCCCCACTCCTACATATGAAACCAGCTGGGTGACCTTGGGCTAGTCACAGCTCTTAAAGTTATCTCAGCCCCACCTACACAGTGTGTTTGTTGTGGGGAGGGGAAGGGAAGGTGATTGTAAGCCGGTTTGATTCTGCCTTAAGTGATAAAGTCGGCATATAAAAACCAAGAGTACATAGGATCCTTACGCACACACCGTGGGATATAGTTCCGAGTCAAGATGCATAGTCTTGAACTCAGGGTTCAAGAGCCATCACGGGCACCCAAAGATTCGCCCTGCTCACATACCCAACCCTAATTTCAAAGCAAAGGACAAGACTTCCCCAACTCCATGGGCCCCCAGAGTAACCAGCGGGACCGTAATTTTATCTCCCCCTCCCCCTTGGCAGCCCCCGTACCTGCATGTCCCATGTCCCATGGAGTGGGTCCCATGGAGTGGGTGTGTGGGATCAGAGTTACTCCTTCAATTTCAATGGAATTTAGTCGCCACTCCCTCGACTGGATTGGAGCCTAGGTGGCGGTGAGTATTAGAGTCTTCCAGGCTCAACATGCAAGTTTACCCTGAAGTAAACCAACCCCTCCTGCTCTCAAATGCATTTGCAGCTTTAGAAGTAGGTGTCACATGGGCCATTTATGCATGGGAGGTTTTGCCTTGGACTTGCCTTTCTCTAGATGCACATTTTCCCCATCTGAATTCTCAAAACTCAACAATAAGCCCCTATGCAGTTTAGAGAATTCAGATGGGGGAAATGTGCACCTAAAGAGCGGCAAATCCAAGGCAAAACCTCCCATGCGTAAGTGGCCTGGAACAACAGGGAAATCTGCTTCCAAGTAAACAGGGGTCAATTGGGTCTGTGCAGCTGGACTGCGAGAGGCCGGGTCGCCTCCATGGGCCTTCGGAGGGTGGGGTGGTCCCAAAGCTGTTCGGTCGCTGACTGCCCACCAAAGCCCTTCTGTTTCATTCTGGAAACGCTTCCCGTTCGGTAATTGTTCCCGTTAACGGTGCCACCTTTCAATATATATATATATATTTTACTAGCCTTCCGTTTCTCCATAAATAATCTGGATGAAGATGCAAAGGGATATGACTTTCACAAGATTGGACAATTGATTAAATCTGTGACCTGCAATTGCGAATAATCTTGAAAGGCTATTTAAACAGATGAAGGCCTAAATTGTCTCGCTTGTATCTGAATTAATTTCTCATTCATCATCATTACGGAGTGATTGGTCTATTCAGGCGCCTCATCCTGCTGGAACCGAAACTGGATTTAAATGAGTTTGTAGCACAATTTAAATGCTCTCTGGCTTTAACGAGGCCAATCGAGCAGCTGCAATAAATACAAATATTTTTCTAAACAGCCTTGTTTTAAATAATTGCTTACTGCTTTCATGTTATATTTAAAGTGGCAATCTCGCTCTGCCCAAGCAGGACAGCCTCGCCCCTCCCTCTGCTCTAAAGGGGCCCCAGTGCTGCTTTGTGGCTCTAGAAAGCCGTCATTCTCCTTAACAAAGCTCTTTTTTCTGCACGCCTGTACCAGAAGAAGAAGGAGGAGTTGGTTATATGCTGACTTTCTCTACCACTTAAGGCAGAATCAAACCGGTTTCCAATCACCTTCCCTTCCCCCTCCCCACAACAGACACCCTGTGAGATGGGGGAGGCTGAGAGACCTCTAAGAGAGCTGTGACTAGTCCAAGGTCACCCAGCTGGCTTCGTGTGCAGGAGTGGGGAAACCAATCCAGTCCACCACATTAGCCTCCGCCGCTCATGTGGAGGAGTGGGGAATCGAACCCAGATCAGACTTCACCGCTCCAAACCACCGCTTTTAACCACTACACCACGCTGGCTCTCCTAGGGGAAATCTCCAAGCAAGCAAAGCTTTGGTGGTGTTCGGCAGGGCTACCTGACTGGAGATTATTCTCCCTTTCAAAACAAAAAACAAAAAACACCAACAAGGGAGCGGATGACACAGCAGTCCATTGGAGGTGCCTACGAGATTAACTTCCTGGTAAGGAGTGTCACTGGTTTCGATGGAACTTGAATAACAACATAAGACTCCAACCTAAACAACACAGGCTCGCTTACTTGTAAGCGATGTAAGACGGATAGGAGCTGCGGCTCAGGGGCAGAGCATCTGCTTGGCATGCAGAAGGTCCCAGGTTCAATCCCCGGCATCTCCAGTTAAAGGGAGTGGTTAAAGGGAGTGTGCAAGTAGGTGATGGGAAAAGACCCTGAGAGAGCCGCTTGCCGGTATGAGTAGACAATGCTGATTGGTTCTTGTAGGTTATCTGGGCTGTGAAACCGTGGTCTTGGTATTTTCTTTCCTGACGTTTCGCCAGCAGCTGTGGCCGGCATCTTCAGAAGAGTAACACTGAAGGACAGTGTTTCTCAGTGTCAAGTGTGTAGGAAGAGTAATATATAGTCAGAAAGGGGTTGGATTGAGCTGAATCATTGTCCTGCAAAAAGTATCAAAGGTAATGTGCTATGAACTCTGACTGTGAAAGCCTTCGACAAGACAATGCTGACTTTGATGGACCAAGGGTCTGATTCACTATAAGGCAGCTTCATGATCTCATGACTAGTACAAAATTTTGGGGAGGGGCTGTGGCTCTGGGGTAGAGCATATGCTTGGCATGAAGAAGGTCCGAGGTTCAATCCCCGGCATCTCCAGTTGGGACTAGGCAAGTAGGTGATGTGAAAGACCTCAGCCGCTTGCCGCCTGAAACCCCGGAGAGCCGGTTGCCGGTATGAGTAGACAATACTGATTATGATGGACCAAGGGTCTGATTCAGTCCAAGGCAGCTTCATGTGTTCTTGTGGATCGCCCTGTTAGTCTCTAGCAGCAAAATAAAGCAGGAATCCAGGGGCAGATGTAAGAGCAACAGCATTTATTACAGCATGAACACTGATGAGTTAAGGGTTTAGGCAAGAGACTTCCCTTTGGGTAATATAAAAGCTTCGATCTAGTGGGTTTACACTTCCATGCATCTGATGAAGTGAGCTCGGGGAAGCTCGCGCTGGACAGACTATTGCTAGTCTTTAAAATGCAACTGGACTTCTGTTTTAACAAACAAGTATGGTTGAACTTAGGGGTCACAGGAAGCCCAGCAGCTTTGCAGTAAAATCCCAAACCCATCCAGTCTTTTGTCGTGTCTCTGCCAGGACTGGCAGTGGCTCTCCAAAGCCGCAGGCGGAGAAAGGTCTTTCCCAACACCTATGTCCTGAAATCCTTGACCTGGAAGGATTCATACTCTTGCTCTACCACCATGGGCCCCTTTCCTTAACAGAATATTAGTAATATCTGTGACAAGGATTTTGGGCAAGATAAGGCTTAAGAGTCACTGGAAAAGACCGTCATGATAGGAAAAGTTGAGGGCAGCAGGAAAAGAGGAAGTCCCAACAAGAGATGGATTGACTCAATAAAGGAAGCCACAGCCTTCAATTTGCAAGATCTGAGCAAGGCTGTCAAAGATAGGACATTTTGGAGGACTTTCATTCATAGGGTCGCCATGAGTCGGAAGTGACTTGACTGCACTTAACACACACACAAGGCTTTGAGATGGGGGTAGTGGGATATGATCCCAGGCGTTCTGATTTGGGCATAAATTTGACCAAAGCAATGGATCTAAATTTGGAGTAAGCCTGGTTTTGCTGAACCTTTTGTAACAGGTTATGACAGAAGTAGCAAATAGTTTGTTCCCCCTAGGCTGAATTTCCCACAATACATCTAAACGCACTTGGACTTAAACCTATCTTTCCAGTGGTTTGCTCATCTCCTATTAATTTATATGGGGACTAGGGGAGGCTTGGTTTATAGTCCCATTTTCACGGGTTACCTGAAAGTCAGGACATCTCAGTAGTTTGGATAGGTCCTCCTTGCAGCAGCGGGTGAAGAAGCTCAGGGTGTTGTTTCCAAGCTCAACCTGGAGCTGGCATCCTTCCTGCAGCTGGTCTCTTTAGAACCTGTGTGCCGGGTTCAATCCGTCTTGAACCGGATTGTGTTGTACAGCAGTTCTCATGCTCCACCCCACCGATCTAGCTAACCAATTTATAAGTCGAAACCAAATTATGCCAGAGTAAAAATCTACCTGCTAATTGTGTAGAAAAGGAGCTGCTTACTTCTCCTTTGCACTTCTCCGTATTATGCATATTTTGAAAATACACACCCATGTTCTTAGATGAAAAACGGCTTATCTTACTGATAAGTAAACCAGTCGGACATCGAAGTACAAATTAAAGGGGAGGGGGAAAATCGAAGATAGAAGATAAGGAATTTAAAGAAAGGCAGGGAGCAAATTGGCCCGGTCCCCTTCTGATAACATGTGGTGAAAAGAGAAGATTAAGCCATTCTGCCGCGGAGAGGTCAACTAAGCTTGACGTCGTGTTCACCCCCGTGATGACACTGTTGTTATTGGCAGGATCTGGGGCGTTTGGCTTGACATATGGCGGCTGATGTTCGCGGTGGCTCGACTCAGTAGTTAAAATAATAGAACCAGCGGGGGCAAGAGAATAATGGAAAACAAAGGACGCCCCTTCGGATGTCGCCACTGCGACATTAGCTGGAGAGCCAATGGAGCCACGTGGCTCTCGGCTGCAGGTGTCGGGAAACCAGCTCGCTATCGGGCAGATACAAGGGGGGTGTTTAGGGGGGATATTTAGAGGAGGGGAACTCTCTCTAAGAAACGGGGGGGGGCAACGAGACGATTATACCAGAAAGCCTTAATATAAAGAGTATTAATATATGGAGAAATGGGGGGGGGGGGACTCTGTCTCGGACTAGGACAGGCTAGGAAACTAAGACCGTCTTCATTATCCCAGGATCTTCTTGCACTAGTGTAGCCGGGGTCAGGAGACCCCTTTTGGTCCAGAGGCATTCATTAGAACTGTGGCAGGGGGGAAACTACCTGAGGCAGGTAGTGGCGAAGAGGGTCTGACTGGAATCTAGGGGACCTGGGTTGACATCTCTGCTATGCTTTGGAAGCTGGCTTGGTACCTTGCCTACCCAAGCGTTAAAGGAGGGAGAAGAGAACCACGTGCACTATATGAGCGTTTCGAATGAAAAGTAGAATAAATAAATACAAACATTTAACTGAGACAACTAATCTGCATTAAGCCCTTCTGGACCAGAAAATCGCTCTGGAGAGAGCTGTCCCTAAGCATCTTAGTCAGGAACCCTTCAACGGTAAAACGGGGGCAATTCGGAGCGGCGTGCATTTACATGGGAGGGGGGAGAAAAAGGAGGGGGGAGGTAACCCCGAAGATGGCCAACCCGCAGAAGAAAAGAAGGATGAGCTAGTAACTGAGCAACTGAATGCCCAAGCTCCAGACCCGCGCAGTGGGATCATTCCGCGCGAACCCTCTCTCCAGAGCGCATCTCCCTTCCTTCAGTTGCTTAAAACGAGCATTATTCCCAACATATGCAAGGCAATCCGTTCGGTCACACTTACAAGAACACGCTTTAATAAGGCAATCAATCACACGCTAACAACCCGCCGCCGGCCTGTTGGAGCCGAATCGGGCACAATGGGAAGGGGCACCGCGCAGAGGCCCGCAGACGACCGGCGCTGGCGGCTGGCACGGGAGGGAGGCGGCCGCCCGGCGCGGATGCCCTTTGCGCCGGGGGCTCGGATTTCCGCCCGGGTTACGCGTTACCCCGCGGAGGTCCCTGGCAGGGAGGGCCACGAGCCAATGTTTATCGAATGCATCGATTTCGCTGGGCTTTGGCTCCCACCCCGCGTTGTTCTCTGCCCTCGCCCCTCTTTTCTCTCTCCCTCCTCCTCTGCTTATTTTCTTCCACCAAAGCTATTACAAAATGGTGTGGGTTGGCGTGCGTGTGTTTTTCCAAGCAACAACCCACCCACTCCATAGCAAAAAGGGAAATTTCATTATGAAGTAATGAGTAATTCCACCCAGCAAGATGTATTGTTATATCTTCCACTTCAATTTAGAAGCAGAGTGGCTCAATTACCTAGAAAATACAGTCAATTAAAGGCTGCTGATTGGACACGAGGGCGGATCATCGATCTTGTACTTTCCAATATCGCTCCAGACACCTCATTTTCCCTCCCTATTAACTGAAAATACGCTTGGCATTACCGCAACCCCTGCAGCCTATTTACCTGTCGCAGGCAATCTCTGCCCTATGACCGAACCGCGGGGAAAATTCACTAGCGCCTTTTGTGCTGCGGCGGGATCCGCCGAAGAAAGCCCATTTGAAAGACAATGGCTCCCAACGGGACAGTTGAGAGAGTGGGATGGGGTGGAGGGTGGAATGGCTTGAATTAGAGCCGGGGGTGGGCTGGGGGGGGGGAAAGAAAGAACCTCCTTCCCGATGGGGTCAAACTCCGCAGCATCGCCCGGGCTTCGTCTTGGAAATAAACGTTCGTCCAACATCAACCATCTCCATCAATCCCGCGGAAAGGTGACTTCCATTTTAAACAGTCTGCCTGGCTTGTTTCAAGTCCCTTTTCTATGGGAGGCTTTAGA
Source organism: Euleptes europaea (assembly GCF_029931775.1). Taxonomy (NCBI): domain Eukaryota; kingdom Metazoa; phylum Chordata; class Lepidosauria; order Squamata; family Sphaerodactylidae; genus Euleptes; species Euleptes europaea. Next base: position 40,851,639 of record NC_079322.1, read on the forward strand.
CGTGATTCTGGATGTGGGGCTTCTTGGGGGGGGGGTGTCCTTCACAGGCACACCTCTGGATAAATGTGAAACCATTCCGAAAGAGACCGTCTTACTGGAAGAGAAGCCCTTGAGAATGTAGTGGGGCATTTGGAAGTAGACAATGCATAGGAATTAACTACCAGAGGTATGTGTCCTTTGTAGGACGAAATGGAGATAGGAAGTATATTCCTGGAGAAGGTCTCAGTGATCCTCAGAAGCTTGCATGTTTCTCAGACAGCCTGCCAGGAGCAATAAAATACATCCTTTCCAGTCCCACCCCAGCTAGCTCAGAACTAAGCCCCTATGATGTCAACGGGACTTACATCCAGGTAAATGTACCTATTTTTAACATGGCTTCCAGTCTTTAGGAAGGAACGTGACAAAAACCATGAACAAAGGTATTGTTCTTCTCTGTGCCCAACTTATACTTCAGAACTTGTCCTTACTTACTAGTCCCCGTACAAAAGGGGAGGTATGTAGAGTTATTCTGCGTGGGAGTGAAATCACTAGGTTAAAATAGTCACTCCCGCAGCCTATGGCAGATAAACAGTGAAGGCTTCCTTCGTCTAAACATCTGATCTATTTAGGTTTGAGGGATGTGCTTGCATTCCAGTGGGAGCCCGGTGCCCGGATTCTCTACGCATTTGATTTCTGTGGAACCGACATCCAAGTCAACCCCTCCCCCGAAAAAAAGCAAATGTATTTGGATGTAAATTCCCATGCACTTAAACAGGATGACGACACCAACCCGGACAGCTCTCTACAATCTGTACTGATGAGCGCCGACTTCAATAGGCTCCGAACTTACAAGTCATTCTTCTTCGAGATAAAGAAACGCCCATGGAAGCCAATAGGCCAACGGCCACGCTGACACCCAATCGTGGAGCTGCAGACCCCATCTCCATCCCCACCCCCCACCAAACCAACCAGCCAACCAACAACAACAAAAAACAGGATGGATAAAAGATGTATTTTTTTTCCTTTATACTATGACCTGTGTCAATAAAGTATCAGTCCATACGTTCTTTGCCCTTGTTCAACAGTGGGTTCCACAACATTTCCGCTGTCAAAAGGGCAGTTGTTCATCCCCTTGCCCTTTTCACTGGTAGAGGAGTTTTGTTCAGAAACAAACCCCTGGACTTCAAGGGAATTTACTTCCAGATAGGCGTGGCTGGGACTTTAATGGGGTTTTTATTGTTTGTTTATTCGTTAATAATACATTCGAAGCCCTAAATAGCAATACTAAAACGACTGGGTTTACATAAATTCTCTCTCTCTCTCTCTCTTTCGGTGTATATGTTCCAGCTTTAGATCTTGACCTCTCAAGAGATAAACACATTTCAGGAGGAGGGGTTTAAAAAACGAAAAACCATATGTTCGAAAAGCAAGAACCACCTTCCTCAGAGAATAATTAGTGCAGAAAGGGTGTTCTTTATAAACGGTTCACAGGACACAAACTTCCGGGAAGTTCTCCTGCTAAGTGAAAATGAGCAGAGCGCTTGGCCGCCGGCCTCCTGTTGGTTTTGGGTTCCTCATTTCAACAGGGCTTGAGCAGGTGAACTTTTTCAAGGGTTGTGATCCAAGGCTTAAAGATGAAGCAAAGGTCAAACCAGTTAGCCCGGGGTACCTGGAGCGGAAGCAGCATTAAATTCCATTGCCCTCAATGAGGCACGGTTTTTGCATGATTACAATGATTTCGAGATTTAAAAATTCCGTACATGTCAGTTACCTTCCTGTATGGAGGACCCCAATTTAAATATCTCCAGGTTCTCTGGGGGAGAGGCATATGCATTTTCGAAATAAATAAATGGGCTACTTGGTGGATTCTGGATTTGGGCTGTCTATTATGAAGCCTATGACACCCTCGAAGATTTGACTGGAATTAGTCAAGGGGGTATGCCCAGATTTATTTCCCCCTCCTCCCCCCCTTCTCTTATTGCCATGGAAGGTAACTTGGACATGTTTGAAGCTCCAAGAAGTTTTTTGTTTTTTAATCCAGCACTTTTATTTCTTGATGGTTTGTTTTTAAATAGCCACATCTTGTTTTACATGCCTCTAGCTTTTTCTTTTCCTTTCTAATATGATGAGAAACACCGCTGAGTGGCTCTAGGTGAAGTGGCTATCAGTTGGAGATGAAAAGGAATGTACAGGTCCGGTTTACGGAAGACGGAGGAGGGATATTTTGTGTGTGAGACATGGGCTCCACTTCAGATCCTCTCCTCAAAACTGGTTGCTATCCCAGGAGCATTAACTTCCACTTGAGATTGTGTGTGGGAGCCCGTGGTGTAGTGGTGAAGAGTGGTGCTTTGGAGCGGTGGGCTGTGATCTGGAGAACCGGGTTTGATCCCCCACTCCTCCACACGAGCAGCAGAGGCTAATCTGGTGAGCTGGATTGGTTTCCCCATTCCCACACACGAAGCTTGGGCTAGTCACCGCTCTGACAGAGCTCTCTCAGCCCCACCTACCTCACAGGGTGTCTGTTGTGGGGAAGGGGAGGTGATTGTGAGCCGGGTTGATTCTGCCTTAAGTGGGAGAGAAAGTCGGCATATAAAAACCAACTCTTCTTCTCTGTATGTGTGTTGTATACATGGGGAGGCGACACCTTACAGGCTGCAGAAGCTTACAAGGAGAAGGAAAATATACAGACAGGCGCAAGTAGGAGGTCGGGGCTGATGCAAATAGGGAGGCAGAGAAGTCTCTCGCGGAGAAAGAACGGGAGGTGAACCGGGAAGGAGAGCAAAGCGCCTCGGCGTTAATTTGCAGCCCGGCGATTGTGCGAAGGCAGAGGGGCGAGCGCGGCTCCCTGTCACTTAATCTCTTCCCTTGGCGGCTTGTTAGCTTCTGGCAGGCGCGCAGATCTCCGGGCTGAGCGTAGCCGGCAGCCGACACGTCGCAAAAAAGCTTCCCCCTGCATATACATCACTTGCTAATTTCGCCAGTGTGGTCAGAATTCAGCAAACTGACAACGGAACGTCGTTGTTTTAAAGGACAAATAGCTTTGACCCCTCTGGGCTTCCTTCTGCCAATTTCACTCCCCCCTCCCCCCACCCCAGACAGGCAAGAGACAAAAGATTACACTGGGGGGGGGATCTAATATAATTCTGGAGGTTGGGGGACGGCAAAGCATGCCCACCAAAAGATGTAAAGTGCCAAGAATAAATCTTAAACGGGCAATGCGTTTAAATAAAAAATAGAAATAACTAACATGTCACTCTTAAACCGCAAATCCACAAAGCCCCACAACGGTTTCTTTTTAATCTGGCAAAGAATAAATCTTTACTGTCATCAAGCATACATTTTGTTAAGATCGACAATGCCTTCCTTTCAAGTATTTCAGATTTCCCTTCTAGTCACATACAAGCTTATGCATATGCTTTTGATGGTGGAGAGGGCTATCCTAGCCCTCCTGAGGCGAAGTCCTTCAAAGAAAAAGAAAAACAAAAGCAAATTCGAGCTCTTTCTTTCCTGTGGTGCAAATAATGTCTTTCAGTGTTTGTCTGCTTTATAGCTGCCCACTTGGCCAAGTCCTCCTTCCCCACCGATCGCTTGTGGATTTCCACCGTAGATTTCCACGGATTGGCACGGGAGGTACACCCTTGGGAGACGGGGGTGGCTTTTAGGTTCCTCCTTGGGTTGGGTTGTCCACTCAACGCCCTTAAATAAACGCGGGATGGGGGTTCCGGGACCTGGTGCCGGCCTTGGGAAGCGGAGGCGAGGAGGAAGAGGAAGAGGAGGAGGGGGACCACCTGAGATGAAGCTTCTATCTGGTCAAAGGGACCTCTTCCCGCTGGTCCAGGGAGACCGAGGAGGCTTTGCTCAGCACCGAGGGCGTGAAGGTGAGGAAAGAGTCCGTCCTGGTGGTGGCCGAGCAGGTAAAGTCCGATCCCGAAGGCCGTTGGGGCAGCCCGTTGGACTGGCTCCCGTGGCACGCCAGGCAGGAGCAAGGGCCGCCCCCGGCGCCGCTCAGTCCGTGGGCCGGGCCGGCGTAGAGGGAGGGGTGTCTGAAGGCGCAGAGCAGTTCTGGTCTGGGGTAGGGGTGGGAAAGGACCCGGAAGGTGTCCAGCGGCCTCAGGGGGGAGCTGAAGGGGGCGGCGGAGGCGGCCGAGCTGGCCCCCAGGCCCATGTGGGAGTAGTAGGGCAGGGGCAGGTGGGACGGGAAGGGGTAGGGCAGGTTGCCCGTGGCCGCCGCGTGGCTCATCATGTAGGTGTAGAAAGCCGGGTCCGCCGGGTGGGGCCAGGTCATGGCCAGGCGCTGCCGCTTGTCCTTCATCCGGCGGTTCTGGAACCACACCTGGCGGGGACAGAGGAAGGGGGGGGGAGAAACCACAGCAAGCTCTTTCAGCCCCCGAGCGAAAAAGGCGGCCCCGATTGCTGGCTTACTCTCGAGGAAAGCCGCGCGAGCGCATTTACTCGGGGGTAAGCCTGGCGAGGGTGCCTCGTTTCCCAGAGGGCGAGGGTAGGATCAGCACGCTCTTCCTGTCGATCTCACAGTTGGATCCTGTGGCTCACGAAAGCTCATATACCCTGCCAGAAATGTTGTTAGTCTTTAAGGTGCTACTGGACTGTTGCTCTTTTCTACTGGTATAGACAGACTAACCCATTGTGATCTAGTTCAGTCCTTGGGATATTCATTGGGAAGCCAGGCCCGCTATTCTCAATAGAGCTTACTCCCAGGTAAGTTTGCATCGGCTCTTCCACCTTAGACTAGGCAGTGGCGGACTGGCCATTGTGCCAGTTTGCCCGATGGCAAGTGGGCCCCTGATGAAGTGGGGGCCCTTACACATTAGACAATATGTCAAAAATATTTTTTTAAAAATAAAAATTAAATGATAGTCTTGTAGTTGTGGGTGGGCCCCCTTTGTCTCCCGGCAACCAATATTTTTAGACCCAGTCCGCCACTGAGACTAGGCCCAGGATTGTGGCCGCGGACTACAGAAGAGCAAGAACAGGACGCTGCTCCGTTCTCTCTTAATATAGTGGGCTTTGAAGCCCGTTTTAAAGCCCCTTCATTGGTTTTCATAAACTAGCTGCCAGTTTTACACAACCGTTCCGGCTCTGAGAACCGCAGGAAAGAAAAAGCGGGGCTCTCTACAGACACACATACACATGGATACATATGTATTCACACACACACACGACTGGGACCTGGGCATTTGCATAAGCCTTTTTTATTTTTGATAGGCTTTGACAGGAGGCGTTCTGTGCCCTTCTTGTCCCATAAGCTGCCCGAGGAACTGTCCCTTCACATCCAGCAGCTGGAGATCTATGGGGAGTTCCAGGGTTTGTGTGTTTTGAAGTGTGGCTACAATCTCTGGGGTTTCAGGCAGAGGACTGCTTCTTCTGCGTCGCACCCTCCCCGCCCTTTCAAACGTTTATGAAGTATTGCGGGTGTATTTCAAGCAGGCTACACTCCACGGAAGTGAATGGGAGAAGCGGTCGCTGCAGATGACAGCGGCTCCGGTCCTGACGGGCTTGGCCTGCGAAATGTCTTTCAGGCGGGTGGGGTTTCATATGAAACCACTGAAAATAGTCGGGACCGGCCAGATGTTGGGCGCGCGCACACACACACACACACATCTCCCAGCAGCCTGTCAAGGAAGCTTCCTTAGATCTTGTTCCTTATGTTTCTGCACATACAGTGAGATCCGCAAGCCGTTTCACCCGTAGCAATGCGAATTCAATTCTCTCAAGCCGATAGTGCTGACATACACACCCATTCTAAACTATTTTCTTGGCAGCAAGTGACAAGGGCGTTTACTCTCAGGTACGGGGAGAGCCAGCGTGGTGTAGTGGGTTCAATCCCGCCCCCTCCACCCTGCTGGGTGACCTCGGGCCAGTCACAGTTCTCTCCGAACTCTCTCTCAACCCCACGCGGAGGCAGGCCATGGCAAACCACCTCCGAACGTCTCTTGCCTTGAAAATCCTACAGGGTCGCTGCTGCCAATCCGCTGTGACTCGAGGGCCTCCAAGTGGATCGCAGCTATCCTAAAGCCAGGCAGGCACATAAAACCAGGCCAGGTCTTTGAACGGACTAATCCACAGTGACTCGCACCACCTCTGTCGTGCAGACAACAGTTCTTAATGCTGACTGGGGGTTTCCCACTTCCTTTAAGGGCGGAAAGAGGCCACCTTTCAACCCCTCCTTAAGCAGAATGCCGAAGGGCCTTGTCGGGGCTGCCAGCCTCTGGAAGGGGGGGCAGTTTCGGCCCCTTCCTCGGGCCACTGCCACGGGAGGTCTCCTGCGCCTCCCAGCGCCGTGGCAGGAAGCGCATCCCTTCGGGGCTCCCCTTAAGAACATAAGAAAGGCCCTGCTGGATCAGACCAAGGCCCATCAAGTCCAGCAGTCTGTTCACACAGTGGCCAACCAGGTGCCTCTAGGAAGCCACTAACAAGACGACTGCAGCAGCACCATCCTGCCTGTGTTCCAACATTGTGCTAATGGGAACCAGGAGCCCCCCGCCCTTGCCAGCCTACCTTGATGGTGGTCTCTGGCAGATTCAAGGCGGCCGCCAGCTCGCATCTGCGGGGCCTGGAGACGTAGTTCTCCCGGTAGAACTCCTTCTCCAAGCGGGCGATTTGCTCGCGGGTGAAAGCCGTGCGGTAGCGGCGCATCTGGTCGCTTGCGCTGCAGGACAGCGACCCCTGAGAGCCGCCGCCGCCGCCGCCTTTAGGGGGGTCCCCCGCGCTGCTGGGGCTGCCCGCCGAGGTGTCCGAGCACTGCCCTGCGGGGGGAAGCGGAGAGCAAGGCCGCCTGAGACAGAGGGACGGGTGGACTCGCCCCACCTGCCCTCCCCCTCCCCATTTTGTTTCAGATCCCGCCACCCTAGGGATGTCCATTAGGGGCGGGGGCAGGAAACAAGTGGACAAAAATGTTCCATTTGGCTAGCGAGGACCAGGTGTAGGGACAGGTCTCTTCATCTGGAATAACAATCCGGTTCACAGTCGGGCTAAACTTCCCTGCTAGATTTACAACCCAAACCTACGCATCTTTATTCGGAAGTAATTTCCACTGATAACAAGGGCAAGTGCTTCCAAGTAAGGTCGCATGCCTTATAGTAAGTCCGGCTGAATTCCGTAGGACTTGCTTTTCCGGGGAACATGCATAGCGTCCGGGACTTTGTAGGTTTGGTTTTGGACTCTCCTTTGAGACAGAAGGAAGTCAGTTCTGTGGACTGCGAAGGTGGAAGAGAGGCCCCTCCCGCACACCATTTCCTTCCAAACAAGATGCTCACATCCTAAAAGTATTTCGGATCACGGTGCCAGAGTCTTTGATTTGCTGTCACCCGGCTCGACAGAGACCAATTCGCATTTACCTTTGGTCTCTGCGAGTAAGCCCGCAATAGAATACTTTAAGTGGAAAGCGATTATTGTGTGTGTGTTTTAAAAACTCCAGTCCTAAACATAGTTCTGAGATATTTAAAATATGTGGTAGAAAAGAACTGGCTGGAAACCACTGACGCCCCTCTCTTTCCACCCTCCCTTTCTCCCTCGAGGAAGCGCCCCACGCTCTCCACTCAAGCCACGAAGCCAGGACCCCGTAGAACCGCGATCCTAACCAAGAATTTACAGGGCGGTCCTCAGTGGAGCGACCCCCTTCCAGGTGCGCTGAAGGGGAGGGTGTGGCTCTGGTGAGGATGCGCCGCCAGTTCCAACGGGACGTGTTCGGGAGCCAGAGATCAGATGCTCCTCAGCTCCCCTTCTGGGCCGTCTGGAAGAGGTCCTTCAGCCAGAAGAGGACCTCCGCATTCACTTGCAGCCCTTTGGCCTGGTGCTTGTGGGGGGCGGGAGGGCAGGATGTGACAGGCCCGGCATTTCCAAGGCCCCCTGCAGTGGGATCTCCTCTGATCGTTCTCCTCTGCTGGCTTACGTATGAGAATCGCCGGCCATTGGGATGGGTGTGGAGAAACGCTTGCGGGCATGAGAAGATGCGGCTTCCTTTAGGGGACGGGGAGGAAGTCCTCTCTGACAATGGAGATGAAAGAAACCTCCCGGGCCAAGCCAGGAGCCTTTTGCTGCGCCCACCCCCCTTTTTTTCCTCCAGGAAGATTTAGGGCTCTGGGGGTGAGAGGAGTGGTGGTGGGAGGGGATGAGAAAGAACCCCCCCTCCTCGGTTTCGGCGTTTGGCTTTCAAATGCAGCCAGCTCTCATTGTAACTGAATGAGCCCCCGGGCCATTAAAGCCCCCGCGACCATTTCCCTAGCTGGCGCCACCGAGACAGGGAAGTGACAGGGCAATTTGGACCTCGAACCAATGTGCAAACAGGGCTCCGGTCCTTGGGGCAGCCGAAGCAGTCTGCCCCAGTTTTTATGGTCTTTTTTGGGGGAGGAGGGCTGCTTCCGTGCTCATCCAGGCACAGCTCAGCCCGGGCGACGGCACAGAGCCTCTCCCAGGCCTGGGCCGGCAGCTGCTCGGATCCTTTTGATCTTGGCCAAACCCAGGGAAGCTGGCTTACTCCCCCCACTCCTTAGGACAGGGGAAACAGCCACTAGAACCCCGGGGAGGGGTGTTATGTAGGGGAACAGGAAAAGCTTGGGGGGGATTAATTACAATACAAGTCTTGGGCTGCAGGGGAGGGGAATCTGCAAAGGTCATAATTCTCTGTTTCTGCGAGGATGCGATTTCATGTCGTCGTCCCCCCCCCCCCCCGCATTAACACGTCGTTACACTTCAAAGTGGGAGATGTGTTTGCGGGTTATGGGATCTGCCTCTGTCTGCGGGCAATTCGAGATAGAGGGAACCCAAGCCGTGGATCCGGAAGAGTTAAATGAAGGGGGGGGGGACACGGGCAGCGATCCACAAAGCACTTATGCCGCATCACACCGCTGGAGTCTTCAGTCCTGACCCTGAATTTAACTGCTTGGTGGATCGGCCTGGAAATCGCACCCCATCTCCCGCAATCCGCCCCCCCCCCCAATTTCAGATATTCCCCCCGCCGCCGCCCCACGGGGTCTTTTCTAACTCCACGACAGATGGAGTCCCCCTCCCACCCACCCCAAAGGTAGCCCTGCCGGCGGCCGCCTCCCCAGCCCCGGGGAGTTGAAGCGAGAGGGAGGGGTGGGGGTACCTTTGGCGTGCTGGTGGTACTCGGCGCTGCCGGCGGCGCAGTCCGGGGTGCAGCTCACCTCGATCTCCTCGTAGAAATCCGACTCGGTGTCCGAGCTGCTCTGCTGCCCTTTGGCGGCCAGGCGGGGGAGGGGGGGCGGCTGGCCGGCCGAGAGAAGCGCGGCGGCGGCGGAGCGGCTCTCCGGGACCGTCCCTGTCCCCGGCAGCACTTCCACCTCTTCCTCCTCTTCCTCCTCCTCCTCTCCCGGCCTTCCTCTTCCTCCACCTCCTCCTCTTTCCCGGGAGGACAAGGCGCCCGACCTGGGGCTGAGGCAGCCTCTATGGCTCATCTGGTCCGGGGGCTCCTGGCCCGGGCTGGCCGCGCTCTCGGCCCCAGCGGGCGCCCTCTTGCCGACCAGGGCGCCGAGGGGACTTCCTTCCAGAAACATCACCATCTCCTTCCTGGTTTCCATCCTGCTCTTCTCTCCGAGACAGTCCAGGCTCTCTCTCTCCCCCACCCCTGCCCACCCCAGCCCCCATCCACCCCCTGGCTCCTTCTCCCCCCTCCCTTCCCGGCAGACCAGCGCAGGGAAGAGCAGGCAGCGGTGAGCCGGGGGGTGACCTTGTGATGCGCGCGCTCCAGCGTGCAGCGCCGGCTCTGGGAGGGATCTCGCCGCTGCCCTCTTCTTTCTAAAGCTGTCATCCCTTAATGGTGCCGTCGTCATGACAGGGCCGCTGGTGACGCCACTCACTCCATTGCTGGGGGGATAAATAGAAACGCCCGCCGGCCAGGAAAGATGAAAGGAAGAGCCGGGGAGAAGACTGGGGGGGGGAGAGATGCCCCAGGTGTGACGAGCGCTTGGGAAGGATGCGAGAGGGACGTGTGAAAAGGGAGACACGGAGGGGATTCGACGGCAGACCAGAGAGCTCCTCCGGTGGGAAAGAAAGCTTTGCCCGGCGGCAGTTAAGTCACCTTTTGATTCTGATTTTTTTTTTAACTACATCTTTGATCTGAACCGGATGAGAAGATTCGGAGCTGCTTTTCCCAAGTTTGAAGAAGATGCACACACTTGATGGCCCCGCCCTCACTCCGAATTGTTATTTTCTCCCTTTGCCATTAGTTGCCATCAAATTGTGTTGGCAAACCCTATTTAAAATGCGTTATGGTAAAAAGATCTGGCTGTTGCTCGTGATTCATGTTTTCTTCCCCTAAACGCATGATTTGCTTTCAGGCCACCGGGCCATCTGGTTAAAAACTCGAGAATTGCGAGCAAAGGAGACAAGAGAGACAGGTTGATTGATTCATGGTTGTAAATTCCCTCCCTTTTTATAATCCCAACTGATCATTTGCTTCAAAAGGTATTTTTCTGTTTTGTTTTCTTTCCACACGCAGGGCGTTGAACCGAAGATGATTTTAAGGAGTCGACTGGTCAGAACTAAGGGAACCGGCTGCATATTCAAAATTCTTTCAGAATTTCAGAATAGAACAGGCAATTTTTTAAATAGGTGTTTTGTTTATCTGGTGTGTCTATTCATGCTCAAAACGTATTATTGATCCGGAAGCGTGTGATCTAAGCAGCAGAATATATATTTTTAAAAATCGCTCCAGCCTTCACTGGTAACTCGATTACCCTTCTTTTCAAGGAATGTCGGTCACGTTGCTTTTACCGACGTCAAACCAATAATGTTTTCCATTCTGGTAAAGAATTTACGGGGATTTTTGAGGGTTTGCGCAAAAGTACAAAAGGAAGCAAGACAGAAGTGCTCGCAAGGGCAAGTATACCCTTCGTTTTTCTGCAGGGATAAGGGGATGGGGGGGAGATACATAGTTATGGTGGTTGGTAAACCAGCAAACAAATCTCAGATCGGTTACAGTGCGAGCACCAACGTGTTACTCCCGAGGAATATAAAGCAAGCATGTTGCGGAACTGAAGGGGCAGAGCCAGGGTAAGTATAGCCTCTACCTGCTGCCAAGGGGTTGTAATTTAATTGTTCCGAGCATTAGGATTTGCCCTTCCCCCAACGCAGAGTCTATTCTATTTGTGCCTAAGAGAGCCCGCGGGGCACAGGGATTCGTTGAAGGGTCGAGCTAGGATCTGGGGGTTCGAGTGCCCATTCTTGCTTCCAGGGTGACCTTGGGCCGGTCACTCGCAGCATAACCCACCTCTCTGGGCTGTCGCAGTGTCGGTAAAGCGGAGGAGGGGGAGAGAGATGTTGTAAGTCGCTCGGGGTACCCAGAGGGAACAAAGCGGGGTATAAATGCCTGAACGAGTTAGTTAAAAGGAGGAAATCGACTTTACAACTGAAGTCAGCGGATGGCACCTCGCTGCAACACTAAACGTGCTGACTAAAAGGGAAAGCTACCTTTCTATTTAGGATCTTGGGGCCGAGCAGCCTGTGGGGCCCGCATTCCCATCCTAAACACGTGACAGGCCCGCTCCGAACCAAGGCTTTTAGGATCGCCTTTTTTAAAACCGCCTTAAATGCCAGTGATATGCTTGAAGTAGTTTGTGGATTGGAAGTGGTAAAAGAATGATATAAAATATATGTTCCGCTCTTTCAGCGACTGCTGGGAATGTGGATCCAACCGCGAGGGAAACCTTACACCGGAGTCTCTTTGAAGATTAAGGCCGCGACCGGATTCACTTTTAGCCCTAAGTAGCCCTCTGCGATCAACTGAACACTATGTATGAAGTATATGAAACCCCATGAAGTGTCATAGGATTTATTTCCTAGTGGACGTCGTTTGGGATTGAATAAGATAAAAAGGGCGGGGGGGGGGGTCCTTTGCGGCCTCCACAAGATTGCCTGCTGCTTTTTAAAAGCCATAACATTGTTTTCCCGCAGAAGAGGGATGCCAGCGGGGCAGAACGAGAGGTAGAGCCTTTTCTTCTCCTTTGCTTTCCCCTCTGGAGACTCAGGAGGTCTAGAAACCCTCTCCGCCCTTCCTTTCCCCTCTCTTCGCCCGACTAACTGTTGGGAGAAGAGGACCATCTGGAGAGAGGGAGGGAGGAGGAGTCTCCTCTGGGGTGGGGTGGGGTGGGGTGGAGGGCTCCGCCTCCGGCTATGCCCGGGAGCAGCTTGGAGGAAGCCGAGTTGCTGGAGGCTGGGGTTGGGGGCTGTTTTAAGCCGTCGGCGGGAGGAGGCTGGGATGGAGACAGCGACCCTCCGAGTCTCCTCCGTCGTGTCCAAGGCAGGCGAAGGGCGGCTGCGTTTGGAAGGACGGCGGCGGGCGCTCCAGCCGAGAAATTCCTCTCCGCAAGCAGCTCAGGGCTTAGGGGGTGTCCTTAAGCGGCTGGTGAACCGAGTTAACGCCCAGCCTAATGAACCCCCCTGGGCCTTGGTCACACTGAAAGGCTGGTTTGTCTGGAGCTGGGTTGGCACCGGCTTTGTTGGCTGGAGAAAGGGGCGGGGGTGTCCTTCCCCTGGACAGACGCCAGGCCTTTCTGATTCGGGAGCTCAGGCTCCGGAGGACCCACCGCGGGTCTGTGACCCTCCAGTCGCTCTTCGGTAGGCCCGTCTTTCACTGCCTGCGGGGAATGCGCCTTCGTGGTCGGCGTTCCGGCTGCAGGGGAGTTCTTGAATGCTCGGGCCAGTGAGAGGCGAGGAGCAGTCGCTCGGTCCCGGCCTCTCAATGCATCCAAATATTTGTGTTTCCCCAGATTTGTGGTCAAGGTCCTGAAAGAGGGTAACGAAGACGATCCTTAGGTGAGCAAGGAACGGAAAGTCAGCCCCAGTCGACACGACGGGGAGTCGCTTCTGGATAAGTCTGGGTGGCATCGGGCTGTGAAAATTGCAATTAAAAAGATACTTCAGACCGAAACTAACCTCGACTGTGCCAGGGCTGGTGATCTAGGGCCATTTATGCACGGGAGGTTTTGCCTCGGGTTTGCCGCTCTCTAAAGGCACATTTCCCCCATCCCAATTCTCCAAACTCAACAATAAGCCCCCATGCAGAGTTTGGAGAATTCGGATGGGGAAAATGTGCATCTAGAGAGCGGCAAACCCAAGGCAATACCTCCCGAGCGTAAGTGGCTCAGGTCGCCCGTCGCCTTTTTTTGCCTGCCTAGACGAGAGAGCAAGTCCCCGCCTGGGTCTGGAGGCGGGTAGATTTGGAAAAGGGATAGATTTTCTTTTCTGCTGTTGCCTATGGACTAGTTCACCAGCAAGCGGCGACGGGTCTCTCAAAGCCCCGAGGGAAGGAGAAGACACGTGCTGGGAGATCTTCGGCTCCCGAAGCGCTGCTGGGGAGAGGCAGGGGCGTTGGCAGACCCGTCCCTCTTGCCATGAACCTCTCCGAGCATGATTTTAACCAGAGCTGCTCCCTGACCCCTCCGGGTTGACATTTCAGAGCCAGATTAAGCGACGCGATAAACCTCCTGTGCCCCCCACCCCCAATGCGGGTTTCAAGTGTGTATTGAAACGAAAGTGTCTGGTCATCGCCTATAAAATACCGGGGAAGATCAAACCCCGGCAGGATTTCCCTTGTCCTTTCGCAAAACGCGGAAGCCACAAAACTCCTCTCCGACTTTATCTGAGGTTTGGAAGAGAAACAGGATCGGGATCCTAAGAGGCTCCTCTTCTCTTTGACATTGGTTGTCCCTTAAAAAAAAAAAAAAAAAAAAAAACCCACGGCGCTTAACGGACTCTCTACCGCCTCTCCGTAATCCCTGGGTTTCTCCCTTTGCTTTTGACAGCCCAGGTTGGTTGCCCACTATAACAAGCGGGAGGTAGAAAAGCGGGATTGAAGTCTTTCTTCAGTTCAATCCTAAACAGAGTCACACCCTTTCAAACCCATTGACTTCAATGTATTTAAAAGGGAGTAACGGTGTTAGGATTGCACTATTTTTTTGTTTTGTTTAACTGCACGTCGGAGATTTGTTTTGTTGCAGTTGCACTCCCCTCTCCCCACCCCCCCAGGAGCGTAGGAAGGCTAGGTGGAGATTTCCCACGTGTTATCTTCACCGCAGCAATCCAGTGAGGTTCCTTAGGGTTAAGGTTCACACAGCCTAATTAGCTGAATGAATTTCGGGTATGTTCGAAGGTGTCCATCCTTCCCTGTTTTTGAAAATGCACATCTATGCGGGTCCACACGAAGCCTTCCAAGAAAAGTTCTAGTCCATTTATGCATGGGAGGTTTTGTCTTGGATTTGCCACTCTCTAGATGCACACTTTCCCCATCCGAATTCTCAAAACTCTGCATGGTGGCTTATTTTAGAGTTTTGACAATTTGGATGGGGAAAATGTGCATCTAGAGAGTGGCAAATCCAAGGCAAAACCTCCCATGCATAAATGGCCCTAGGGCCACTCCCAAGGGAAGGACAGCCCAAGAGTAAACCGTCTTCCTACCTGTCACCTGATGTGGTGGAGATGCTTACCTAGAAAGGCAACTGTCACGTTAATAACACACACCTGTTGGTGTTGTTATATAACTTAACATTTGTTAGGCGTTTTAGATATTGTCGTGAACCACCAGGAGCTGCAGTAAAATGTTTCCAGCATAGACAAATAAACATACATGATTTTTCTGCTCCTCGGGAGTCTACCCAAGAATGCAAGTGTTAGTAATTTTGAACCTGTACATTAACACTTTCTTTTAGTAAAATGACACCATTTATTTGCGTATGCCCTTGCCAATTGCAATATGGCTCGTTCACCGGGCAAATGAACTTGCCGAAAAGTTCATGACGCTGAATCGTTGGTGTTATTTATAATTTATTTTGCATTTTTCCCTTCCCCCTCCCGTTGTTTTCAAAAACAACAAATAAGTAGCAAATCCCAAACACAGCTGAAAATGCATGATTTCAAAGCGATGAAGATTTTCTTCTTCAACCCAACTGATTATCAAAGCAAAAGACTAATTTGTTAATGGATGCTGTTAACTATAATTACGTAATAATCGCTGTTTTATTAAGAGTATTTTTACGACACTGTTAGAGTTGAAACACAGCAATGAAGGAAATAATCGGCACATTTATTCGTCAGTTCTCTCAAAAGTAAATTGTAAAAACAAATTAATAGATTGAGAGTTCCCGTTCTGCACAAGGCAATTCACATATATGAACTTCTGGTTTGGGTATTTGAGTAGAACATGAATCCAGTTCCCTGCACGGTGGTTATATCACATCAGGTTCTTTACATCTCACCTGGCTACCCTGGAAATAGCGCGTTTTGAAGACAACACGATGCACCACCTCTACTGGGAATCTGACAGGTTCAAAATATGACAAATTCATACAATATTTAATTCAAGAGATGTTGAATGGGCATAGGACGAGAGGGGGGAAGGGAAAGAGTCTGTACTGATTTTGGAAATTATCACAATTTATGGTTTGCTGTAATATTGAAAATCATACCGAAGGTAATCTGGCATCGGTTTGATGCAAGTGGATTACTTAATTCTGATTTAGTGAATTCTGATACATTAGAGTTCTGCTTTTCTATTTTAGGTATTTGAAATGTAATAACCCTTATTATATTTATTTTAAGAAGAAACCACACTGAAGAACATTAGGTGTACCTGTCCCTCCAGGAAAACTAGTGTAACTGCTCACAAGACACACAAACTAATGTCACACAGCTCAAGGGGTCGAATTTCTATATCAGTTTAATCCCACAACATAAACTGGATTGAGTTGGTTTAAATGTAGACACTTCTGTTTAGCTCTGTGTGCTTGCAGGAGACTCGTACAAAATAAACAACATGATGAGCAGAGTCTATCAAAACCTTTGCATTTTGAAATCCCTTGGGATAGTTAGGGACATGATTAACTGCACCAGCCTAAGCAGAGCTATACCCTTCTAAATCCCTTTAAGCCAATGGGCACCTCTGTTTAGCATGGCACTGCCAATTATTCCCGTTGATTTAAAGGGCCAAAGAAACATTTGATTTTGGTGGGATTTTGCCCTATCACTTTTTAAATGTTAGTATAAAAGAAATTATTTTCTGTCTCACTGTATATCAAAAGCGTTTAAAAAACAGATTATACATCGCTTTTTCTTCATTTTTGTGTTTCAGTCCATTTACGAACTCCACTGTCCCTTGCTGAAACTACACATGCCTGTATATTGAAGAAGTCTGGCTATGAACAACTGTTTATTATGCTAAATTCAGATATTTTTTTAATGAGGCGAAGCTTAGTAATGGGGGAAAGAATAATAAGAATAAGGTGATCATAAAAGCAGGTGGTCTGGGAAATAGTTATAAATCACTGCTGAGATGTACTCTTTATTCCACTTTCAAAGTGTTTCAGTTTCTTGGTCATGTAGATGGGAACAGGTTCTTAACACACACACACACAAAAAACTAAACTAGGAGATTCAGCAAACATGAGGTTATTTTAAATAAAGCAAAATCTTTGAATATATTCCAAAATATCTTAAGTCAGGGTCATATTTATTATCTTAGAATGTTGGCCTAAGAAACAATAGCATTAAATAATGCAAGAAGATCTTACCACTCAATGAAATATGACTGGGGGGAGGGGAGTAATTTACCAGGCTAGAGTGTTTAAAAGACATCTAGTTTATTCTGTGGTTGGTGGAAGCATAAAAACAAGCTCCATAAATTTGCATGCTGTTTCTGAGGTCTGTTCATATGCATTTTAATTGCACATCAGGTCTGCACTGGATCATATTTTAAAGGGGATAGACACTGCACTGTCTAGAAGTGAAAATGTTGTGTAGTTGTCAGACTTGCAGCTGAGAGAGAGTCGAGAAGGATCCAACACACACATATGTATGCTGTACATCATCACAATTATTGTGTTATCAAAACTAGTAAATTGGTCCAAAACTCCACTGGAACCAGACTGTTTTTACCGTGCAAAACTATCGAGTCTGGAAATTTTGATGTGTTGATTGTATTAATAAATTTGATTTGATTTGATTCTAGCCAGTCCTCACATTCAACCCTCTTCAGTCTGCAAGAGGCCAATGGGAATGGTTGATATTTGGTTTGACTACTGATGACACTAATTATTGATGTACCACTGTAGAGCTGATGGCCCACGTTTGACACACCAAAGAGGATGTTGCAGGGGATTAGGATAAAGTATGTAAATCAGTAAGGCTGGTGTCGAGGCTGACTGAAACTAGTTTGGTTCAACCACTTATGGAATTAACCTAGGTTAGTTTCAGTTGATTAAGGGATTGGACTGTCTTTTCAGCAGAAAGTCCTTTAAATGGAGTGATAGAAATGGGAAGGAAGGAAGGAAGATTTCTTCTGTTCTCTTGGGATTAAATAGCTATGGCTATGCTTCAAAAGAGATCCTCCTCCTGCTATTAACAACACATCTCTTTCCTGCTGTTGAGGGTTCCCCTGGATAGCAATGAGATAGTTTATGAAGGTGGGGGCTTACTGCCATAGCATTTGAGGCATCTGAGGTCAAATCTCTAACACAAGCATGATTTGACTCAAGAGATAAGAATCGCTCATAGAGAGAGCTTTGCCTTTGATTGGGGTGGAGGCCAGGGCCAGGCCCAGTTCCGCCAGACCGCAGATGGCTTTAAAAACAGGCATGAGCAGGTTGTAGGCGGCTCCATGGAGCCGTGTTCGATGGGTCCTCAAAGGAATGAAAAAAGCCTTTTCAGCCTCTTTCATGTGCTCTTCTCCTTGCGTTGCCTCTTCATTCTACCTGCTCAGGCATAACATTCTAAAGACATGTTTTTGGAAAGCAGGTCCCATTGGCTTCAGTGGAGGAGGATTTACTTTCCATTCGATGCACCCCAGAGTGTACCTTAGTCAATGAGAGAGGGAATTTTGGCCAGACCTGTATACTAAACATCCTTATTCCACACCCTGTGTGATGTAATGTCTCTTTAAGTTGAGGCTGTCTTTTGATGCATCTGCCTGCACCACCAACAGTTTTGTCATATCAAAATATTGAGGTACGGGTGCCTGACACAACTGCTGCTTCACCATTTCAAAAGCCTTCTGATGTTCTGGTCAGGACATTACACCCTTATTACTTTTTACTTTGTTTTTTTTTAACCTAAAATACAAACATGCTTAAAACAACAACACTCTTACAGTATTTTCTTTTATTTAACAGTCTTTGATAATGGACATCTTGGGACTGGGGGAGGTGGCTGCCTCGTCTGGCAAGCCCCCAGCAAGCTCGCCAGCCTACATCAGGAGCAGGAGGGTGGTTGCCCTGGCTGGCAAATCCACTGCAGGCTCGCCAGCCCATATTGAGACAGGGGTGGCTGGCTGCCTGGGCTGGCTTGTGGGCCAAATAAGAGCTTTCAAGGGGCTGGATCAGGCCCCCGGGCCTTATGTTTGACACTCCTGAATTAGACTCTTCTTCACTCCTGCTGCAACAGACTAACACAGGGAGCCAGTGTGGTGTAGTGGTTAAGAGCGGTGGTTTGGAGCGGTGGACTCTGATCTGGAGAACCAGGTTTGATTCCCCACTCCACATGAGCTGTGGAGGCTAATCTGGTGAACTGGATTTGTTTCCTCACTCCTACACAATGGCGGACCTACATTTTTGGGAACCTGAAGCTTGAACTGTTATGGGGGGCCCTTCACAACCAGCAACAATAGGGCAACATCCAACAAGGTCTAAAGGGCCTTGCTGCCCTTGCAAGGACCTCGGGGCCCAAATGGCAGAGAACAGGGTGGTGAGGTGGAGTCCTTGAAAATGGGTCATACAGTGAGCCCCTTCCCACCAGCGACGAGGTCTGGGTAACCATTGTTATCTTCTTCAATGGGGTTGTTCTGTGGCAGATGCATTGGTTCATTCTCTAATAGAGAGGTAGAAGGTCATCAGAGGGGGCTCCTTAGGATAAAGATATGAAAATCTGTTTTTTGGTGTTAAAATGCACAAGCGAGACGAGTGCAGCCTGAATTGAGAATTCAGATGTCTTTTTATGGTTCTGATTGGCTCTAGCTGAGCTATAGAACTATTAAGGCGTACACCAACGATGGATTCGAGGATCCAGCTGCCAAAATGTAGGCTATGAATAGATTCTGGAGAGCTCAGTGAACCCATACAGCTGGGGGTTCAGGCGCTGCAAGCCCCCAAGAAAATTTTGAAATTTGACCAATTACAGGGACATTTTGAGGCCACATGAAAAGGGTATTACAGCATGTTCTAAGGTCAATATTTACTTCTACCCATTGGCTTATGATTCTATCACTAAAATAGCCTTATTTTAATAACAAACACTTAAAAAAAAACTCCAGCAATTTTGTGGAAAAATTCACTCATTAAAAAAAAGTTGCTTCAGGGCCCCTCTGAGATTAGGGATTAGTCATGAGGGTGATGATCACACCTATGGGAACTTGCCTCTGTAAATAAATACAATCTCAAATTGACAGTGCAGCTGAAATATAGCATGAAATAGTATAGTTAGACAATAAACTACAATACTAGCAAGTATCAAAAGTCCATCTAGTCCCTAAACCTCCCCGCTTGAAGCAAAACAGTGTGACACCCTAGCATACTAGATATTTATGGGCAATGTTTTTTTGTTATTATTATTGGGAACATTCAGCCATGAAGCAGTCTGCCTTTGGCGTGAAGCTGTGCTATCTAGGAGCAGCATTACCTCTCAGTTCTAGTGACTGTATCAATCAGGCCTTTCAGGGAAGGCAATGGAGCAGGCTAGGACCAGTCAGAAAGTCTGACTTTTTCCTATTTAAACATTTGTCTGATGCAATTGCTGTTCGGCAAAAACAGGAGTAATAGTGTGAATTGCAGACAGTACTCTGTAAATGCAACCTTTTAATTGGTCAAACAAAGGGTTAACCCTTTATCCAGTCTCCCACAGTGGCCAACAGCTGGAACAGCAAGACAGAGTACAAGATCAGGCCAAGAAGATGATTCCATTCCTGCCCTATTCAGTTAAAATTAGAAATAATACTGTCACACACTATCCATTTCTATGGGTTTGCAGGTTGTGTTGGGATTTTGTTGGTAAGGGAAGTGGGAGTGATTTTTGCAACCCAAATTGACTGACAGATGTTCTGATAGGTGTCATGAGCTTTGATCTCAGACATGAAGAGTTTTAATAATAAGCAGGGAGGGGGCATAGCTTAGTGGTAGAGCATATGCCTTGTTGACAGAAAGTCCCAAATTCAACCCCTGGCAACTCCAGTTTAAAGGATCAGGCCGCCGGTGTATGTTTTCTGATTTGTTTTGTGTATTATTGAGTTATATTGAGGATTGTTGTCTGGCGCTATTATTAGGTTATGATTATGGTTTTAATGTGTGGGTTATATGTATTTTACCTTTGTTGTAATCCGCCCAGAACCCAACTTTGAGGGGGAGGGTGAAATATAACAATTATTACTGCTACTACCACAACTACTATTACTACTGCTAGTGCGAGCTGGTTCTCCACAATTTTAGCTAAGCTTAACCAAATCGGAATTAATTTGGATGAATTACTAATGCTAGATGAAAAAGCAGCAACGGCTCTTAGCCCATGAATACCAGAAAATATGTCCACTCAATCAGCCAGTATGTTCCCCACTTAAAATAGATTTGCTAACATTGCCTGGAAAGATACAGAAATATTTCCATACACTGGAGGAACCTTTCCAATGGAGAGCTTTTATATTAGCTCATTTTAACTCTTTCCCATCCAAGGTTCTTTATGGGAGATTTACAAAAACTCCCTTTAACAAGAGACTATGTCCATATGGAATGGGCCAGCCAGATTCCCTACAACACATTATCCTAGATTGTCATTTACATGAGGAACCCCACAAAAAAAATTATATTACCTTTAATTAGCAAATTGATGGCCCCTTACAGAACAACCATATGTCAATTCCTGCTGAATGACTTCATGCCTGAGGTTATGGTGAAGGTAGCAGCGTTTTTGGTGGAAATGGTTAAGGTTCAATCCTGAATATTAACTGATTGTAATTTTTATGAAACACCTGTTATTTCTGATCTCATGACCATAACTATCTATGCCAATATGTATGTATGTATGTATGTATGTATGTATGTATGTATGTATGTATGTACTACTGCTACTACCTGATCTTTTTAAACTGGAGATGCCAGGGATTAAACCTGGGACCTTCTGTATTCAAAGCAGATGCTTAACCACTGAGCCAGGGCCCATCACCTCCAATGGTCTGACTCACTATAAGGCAGCTTCCTGTGTTCAAGCAGAAAATGAATATGTTTTTCAACAATGGTTCAAATGTATACCCTTCCCATAGCAAAGCCCCAGCTCTTGTTGGCCATTAAGCACTAATATGGTAAGGATAGGTGGCCAACCAATTGTAAGAGTGGCATACCAATACTAAACAGTTTCCTTAAATGTAAGTCCCAGCCTTTTCCTAATACAACTTATACCAAAATGAGCTAAGAACTAAAGCCTAAAATGTCTTGAATTCTCAAACAGGGGTAGAGCAAACAGCAAAACCTTTGCATATTAGATATTTTAAGGGCCTGATGTTGGTCATACTGGGCTCCCGGTGCATTGTGCCATCCTTTTATGTAGGACAGGCATCTTCAGCCTATAGGGAGGGACACTCAGGTACGTCACAAAGGCCTACTTGTGTAGATGCAAACCCTTATAGAACCAGATACTTTTTGCGGCCATTTTGAAGAATCTCTTGCTAGTGCACAATAGAGAAAGGCTGCCACACCTTACGCTTCTTTTCCCAGACATACGGCGGGAAACAGCAGCATGGTCAGGCGCTGTTTTACATTTACAGCAAAATCCTAAACAGAGTTATTGCCTTTTAAATCCATTGGGGTCAATGGGCTTAGAAGTGTGAACCTCTGTTTAAGATCACACAGTTAATGGTTGTGGAATGGGTTTTTGCATGGTTCTGACCCTTGCCTTGCACTTCACCAAGGTAGACCTGGCATTCTGCTTGTATTTCCTGTCATTGTGAATGACATTGAATGGATCCCAACATTGTGAATGGTGCTTTACAGAGTACAAGAAGAGAATCCTTGTCCTGAGGTGTTCGCAAGATGAAATTTGACAAAAGGAAGGTGGATTAACAGAAGGGGGAAAGCTGTTAATTATAGTTACACTTGGTTAGGCTTCATGAAAGTTCCAGGTTCAATCCCTGGAAAGTCCCAGGCATCAATCCCTGGCATCTCCAGTTAAAGGGACTAGGCAAGTAGGTGATGTGAAAGACCTCAGCCTGAGACCCTGGAGAGCCGCTGCCAGTCTGTGTAGACAGTACTGACTTTGATGGACCAAAGGTCTGATTCAGAATAAGGCAGCTTCATGTGTATGTGTATTTCTGTAAAGGGAGGGGAAATAGAAGCAAGGGCTTAAGATAAAAGGCTTTTAAAAAAAGGAATTTAAATGAATTAGTAGAGGTGGCACAGGTTTTCTTCTGAAAGGTAGTTTGAGACACAGGGGTGAGCAATGAAGAAAGGGAGTTTTGTGAGGGAGTAGAAGATATCTTTACAGCTGAGAATGGCAGAGCGGGACCTCATGGGCTGTGATGTAGCTTCTAGGTATGAAAGTGGAGAAATAAGGTGATCAAGATAGTGATGAAGAGGTCAGTGTTTAGCAATGAAAAGAGGCCAAGACCGAGTGCTTGTTCCATAAGGTGGATTATTTTGTTATTAAGGCATGTGGAAATAAATGAGGAGAGAATGGTTTGGGAGAAAAGTTGAAAAGCGTAGTCAGATGTTCTGAGTTCAAGATGGCTATGAGACATCCAAGCAGGAACAGCAAACAGGCAGTTGGAAATGTGGGAGTGGATGGCTGGGGGGAAGAAAACGTCATTATATAGCTGGTACTGATCTGCCTAGTAAACGTCGGGATGTGACATCACTCCATGGGTCAGGAATGACCTGGTGCTTGCACAGGGGACCTTTACCTTACTGGTCTGAAAGCCGCAGGATCTGAAAGCCAGGGGCAATGCGTAGAGAGAGAAGTAAAAGCCCTAGGATGGATCCCAGGAGGAACCCAGGAGAGTAGGGCACAGTAACCAAAGAGCTCCCCCTTACGGAAATTAGGTGATTAGACAGGTTGGAAGAAACCCTGCTGAAGACAGAATCATGGCCACTTAAGATGCGAAGGGAGTCCAACCGGAGAGTGAAGCAGCAAAGGCAGCAGAGGGGTGGAGGAAAATAAGGGTGGCTGAGAGATCTTCAGATGTGGTACTGAGGAGATAATCTGTAACTCTGGAGAGGACAGTTTCACTGGAATGAAGCCAGAATGTAGTGTTTCGACAGAGGAGTCAGAGAAAAGACACTTGAGACAGCAGAAGTAAGCAGCCCACTTTTGTCACTGGAGGCAAAGGAAGGCCTGCAGTTGGAAAGGGAGGATGGTATGAGGGATAGCTTTGTTAGAATAGGGGGTGGGGCAATGGCATTTTAATGTATTAGGGAAGGAGCCAGAGGAGAAGGATCTTTTGCTTATGTGGTGGAGAGAAGGGAGACTGCCAGGGAAGGCAGCAACCATGTTTTGATAGGAGATAAGATCAAGGGATATATGGAAGTCAGCTACCCAGTTCTCTTGACAGACAGGGGAAAGCAAAAAGAGTTGAAGGCAGTATTTGGAGAACAAGAAAAGAAGGGAGATGATGCTAGAAAGAAGCAGTTCGGAATGGATAGTTTCAATTTGATCACAGAGGAAGGAAATATAGCCATGAGGAGAGTTAAAAAAGACTGGCCTTAGTACGGCATGAAAGGTGGAAACAGGGATTGTTGCACACAACAACTGCTCCCAGTGAATGGGTACAGCCTTCTTACAGACTCATGTCTACCTGGGACCTTTACACCTTGACATGGGTCAAGTTTGATACCCTATTTCCCAGAAATGGAGAGAAGCAAAGGACATTTAAATCATACACTTTAGTTTAGAATAAAAGGGACAGTGTAAAAGAAAAGTTGAGAGATGAGAGCAAATTCAAAACTAAGCAGCTAGTCCAGCAGATAATCTTATACACCCAGAGGAAACTTGTATACAATCTAGTCCTAGGTAAAGATAGCATGAAAGGGCGGGGGGGAATAAAAGGGAGAATATAAAATGTACTTTGCCTGTCTAAAAGGTGTGTGGGGGGGAGGTGTCCCTTGTGGCCATTTTCCCTTGCCCAGTATGTCTGGGGTACAGAGTTGCAAGGATGAGGGCCTTCTAGGTACCTCATTCTATGGCGGGGGGTGGCTTCCATGCAACAAATCCCAGTGGTGATCTCCTTCTGGGCAACAGGATGCTCATCACCTGCCATTTCAGCTCATGTTCTGTTTGCCAGTTGTGATCAGAACAGCATAATGTTCGATGACCCGTTTGCCTGCCTTTGAACTGTTCCGGCAAAAAAAAAATAATAAAAAAAATCCAAACAAACAGAAAGATTGCACATGCCTGATCACGTATCACTGCTTTCCCACAGTGATCTCGCTGCCCACTGCCACCACCTTATTGTTTGTTTACTGTATTCTTTAAGCAGACAAAAAATAGCACGTTGCAGGTATTGGTTTATGGTTGCAACGAAGGCATCTCCCCATGTCCCTTATTTCTGCCTGACTTGGTTGTTAATGGCACAAATAGAAGAACTGCCCACACCAGAATCAGTTTGCATCTGCACTGTCCTACTGACTCATAAAGATTGTAGTTTTTTCTTGAGACCCCCCCCCCAAAAAAAATTGCATGTCTTGCAAAAGCTTGCACTGGAACTGTAGTGACTAACAAAAGAGATGCCTCTTGGCTGTGTAGCTTATGTTTTAAAACTGTATTCTTGGGCCATTATGCCTGAATGACAGGGTATCTGTTAATAGGAAAGGCAGATGGATTGTTCAAATAAAGAATAATTTGCAAGTGCCACTCTCACACTGACTCACAGGAGCTGTAATTATGTTTCGGGGAAAGAGCTATCATTCCTTAGGCAACTGTCTGGGTCTTGTTCTATCAGGATGAAGAAATGCTCCCTTTTTCTGCTTTCTTGGTCTTATGACTGTGCTGGGAGGGGCTGTGGCTCAGTGGTAGAGCATCTGCTTGGCATGTAGAAGGTCCCAGGTTCAATCCCTAGCATCTCCAGTTAAAGGGACTAAACTAGGTAATGTGAAAGACCTCAGCCTGAGACCCTGGAGAACTGCTGTCAGTCTGAATAGACAGTACTGGCTTTGATGGACCAAGGGTCTGATTCAGTAGACGGCAGCTTCATGTGTTCATGACCCTGTAGCACTCAAAGCAACTAGCAGCTCCCACTTGAGGTTCAAAACATGTCGATCTTTTAAGTTTGCTTTTATAGTCTCCTTCTAGCCCGAGAATGGTTTTACCGGACTTATTTTAAGCTGCTATATGCACTATGTTTTTTTGCGCTAGGTGTATTTTGATTGCTGTTTTTGAAGCAGGCAAGCAACTCATAGAATTCTGTGACGACAACAATTTGTTGAACACATAATTCAGGCAACCAACCAAACTATACAGAAGGATGACAGATCCCTTCCAAGAAGAATCTTT
The DNA here is from genome assembly GCF_029931775.1 of Euleptes europaea. NCBI lineage: Eukaryota > Metazoa > Chordata > Lepidosauria > Squamata > Sphaerodactylidae > Euleptes > Euleptes europaea. The sequence goes on from NC_079322.1 coordinate 40,877,103, forward strand.
TGAAGAAGAACCTATAGTTTTAGAAAGTGAAAGCTATACTGAGAGCAATTGGAAGAAACAAATCACCAGGAGGAGATGGGATATCAATAGAGGTGTTCCAAGACACAGGGATGGAATCCATCAAAGTCTTGACAAGAATATGCCAACAATTATGGAAAACAAAATAATGGCCCACAGACTGGAAATACTCAATATGCATTTCAATTCTGAAAAAAGGAGATGTCAAAAACTGCAGCAACTATCAGACCATCACATTCATTTCTCATACTAAGAAAGTGATGCTCAAAATCTTACAACTAAGACTGTTACCATATATGGAATGAGAAATGCCAGATGTTCAAGTGTCAGGCTGTTATCTCAGTTTCTATGTTGCCTCTGTTCCTTTGCTGAACCGTCCAGACCTCAAGGACAGCTCCACATACCAAAGCCTGGGAAAGTGTGCTCTGTTTAGGCTTTGGTGATGCTTTGTAATCCCCCGCCGTTTTCAAGCCTTATATTGCCAACTAGCTAGCAAGACACTCATAGCTGTCATTTTATCTTCTGTGCACTGTATTGCCTATTTGACCAGTAAAAGCCATCTGCTTGGATTCTAAATGTCTCTGTGGTGATTTCTGGTTCTTTGGGTCAAGAGCTCACATTATGACAGCTGTCCTTCATCACCCTTTTCATCAGTCAGGCTGGAGCCCAGGAGGGTTCGCCTGCCACTCGGATGGGAGCTAAGACAAATTTCTCCGAGTGAGTTTACCGTGCCTGGAGCCCCGTGTGGCTCGCCTGCCGCTCGGATGGGAGCTACGACAGAGCTCTCCGAGTGAGCCCAGTCCCGATGGATCTGTTCCCCAGAGCAGGAGCTCTGGAAGGGTCTCCTCCTTGATACCTTCCTTTGGGGACGCCCTAGACTACGTTCATCGGGCAGAAGTGGAACGTAGCCGCCTGACTGGACTTGTAAGGGCATAGCGTGGAGGCCAGCGCCCGCCACGACCTCCTAGTGTCAGATTGTCTAGTGGAGGATGCTCAACTGGCCCGGTTGTGCGGAGCCGGGTTAAAAGTACTGGCAAAACGGATGGTTGCGCTCCTCCACGGAATGACCTCGACCACCGCTTCAATGGCCGGGATTGCTCAGCTGTCAACCCCCGTCTTTGGCGTCAACGCAGCGACCTTAGCGGTTCAGGTCCTGCCGCAACTGGATCTTCCGGATCAAGCCGGCTCTATGTCGGCATGGGAGCAGGAAGCTCTGCCACTAGTGACCACGACCCTGACCACCAAACTTGAAACGGATCAAGTTTTAGCGGATCGTAAGGGAACCAAAGAGGACTTGCACTATGAGGAAACTCTCTGGACTGCAAACTTCCGAATCAGCCAGCCCCGTCGCTTAGGTGATGCGGGCAAGGATATGTTTTTGCTCCGACAGCACAATCGGGAACACATAGACCGGGTGGCCCACTTGCAGGGTCGAATGCACGTTTTGCTTCACGACAACGACTGCTTGCAGCAGATACAAGCCGACCCGGATGGCTCGGCCCCAGCTCCACAACCAGGGTCTCCGGATCAGGCTCAACCGCAGCAACCTGCGGCACCTCTGGGCGGAACGCCCATGTTGCCAGTAACTCTAGCAGTGCCTGTGGCGCCAGGGGACCCCAGAGCTCCCGTCCTGCCACCCCCAGGAAGTCCAGGGGTCCCGTTGCTTGGATCTACACCAGCACCCGTACTACCTCCAGTTCCATGGAGACTACCCAAACTGAAGATCTCTTTTGCCGGCTCGGCAGAGATACTACATTGTCAGCGACCCAAGGTGAGGGGAGACCAAAAGCCTCCCCCCGAAGTCTCCGTTCCCTGCCCACAGAGATCAGCACGGCCCCCTCGAGATCGCGAATCCCGATTCCAAAGGGGAGCTTGCCTCGTTTGCGGAGCGATGAACCACTTTGTTTCAGCATGTCCTCAACGCCTGGAACTCCCTCGACCGAATGCATTGCCCCGAGCTCGGGGACGACCTCAATGCAGAGGCACCACGGCCACCCGCAGTACAGCACCGGGACGGCCCACACCCTCTGCACTTTCTACTTCCGCAGACCCCTCCGGGTCCTGGATTACAAGTGCCCCAGTGGGGGACAATTCTTCGTCTTCGGACAGGGATCTTTCCTGGGATACCCCAGCGTTAACCCTGGACTCGCTTCCTGACCTCTCACAAAACCGGGGAAGGTCTCAACGCGGAGGCGCTGCGACCGCCCGCAGTACAACGCCAGGTCGGTTCACACCCTCTGCACTTCTGTTCAGAGACTCTCCCGATCTTCCTGTTTCTACAGACCCCTCCGGGTCTCGGATTATAAGTGCCCCAGTGGGGGACCATTCTCCATCTTCGCACAGGGATCATCTCCAGGATACCCCAGTGCTAAACCTGGACTCGCCTCTTGACCTGTCTAATAACCGGTCACAGTCTGCGGTGAATGGAACGTCCCCGCAGACCCCCGTTTCTCCTGTAAAACCTACGAAACCGACGAAGGTGAAAGAAGTAGAAAGTACGGTGTATGTGGACGCAGTGTTACAACACTATAAAGGGGGCCCCCAACTGCCTGTCAAGGCACTTATTGACTCCGGTTGCGCTCGCACTCTCATCAATGAAGCCACATTTGCAGCACTCAAAGTCAAGTCCGAGGCTTTACCAGCCCCCGTCCATTTTGCCCAAATGGATGGGAGCCATTTCAAAGGGGGTCCAGTTGATCATCGCACTATAGGGGTGGCGATGGGAATTGGCTCCCACTGGGAGCAAATAGACTTTACCATAGCCCCTATCCGATTTGAAGTGGTCCTGGGAATTAACTGGATTAAAGGTCATAGTCCCAGTATAGACTGGGACACGAACACGATCTCCTTTGCCAGCCCCAAATGCGACCAGCACCGACAGCAAGTTGCGGTGCTGTCTCCACCCGCTTCGGCATTAATCTCCGAAGTCCCATCACCACCATCCCTCCCTGATGTATACCAGGACTTTGCTGATGTCTTCAACATTAAAGAATGTGATGCCTTACCCCCCCACCGGGCCACTGACTGTGCAATTGAAGTGGTAAAGGACTGCACACTAACCAAGAGTAAAATTTACCCTATGAGCGCTTCCGAGCGCACTGTACTACGAGACTTTTTGGACAAAAACCTTGCCAGAGGGTTCATTCGCCCATCGAATGCCCCAAACTCAGCCCCTGCATTTTTCGTCCGAAAAAAGGAGGGCGACCTTCGCCTATGCATTGACTTCAGAAAACTCAATGCAGTTACTCAAGCCAACGCCTATCCTATACCACTAATATCAGATATTTTGGGGCAGTTGCAGGAGGGTCGTATATTCTCCAAGTTGGACTTAGTAGAAGCCTACTACCGGGTCCGCATCCGCGAAGGAGACGAGCCCCTCACTGCCTTCTCTAGCTGTTTTGGAATGTTTGAATTCCTCGTGATGCCTTTCGGGTTGAAAGGGGCCCCGGGGGTCTTCATGCAACTCATCAATGAAATCCTCCACGATTTGCTGTATCGCGGGGTGGTGGTTTATTTGGATGACATTCTTATTTATTCAAAAACCATGGATGAGCATGTAGTTTTGGTCCGAGAAGTTCTGCAGCGCCTGCGCAATCACCAACTCTTTGCAAAGTTGGCTAAATGCGAATTTCATCAGAGCAAAATAACGTTCTTAGGATACATAATCTCCCACCATGGCCTTAGCATGGACCCTACCAAGGTCCAATCCGTTCTCGATTGGACCCCTCCTACCAACCGCAAACAAGTGCAACAGTTTCTGGGTTTTGCTAATTTCTATCGCGGGTTCATCCCTAACTTCGCCCAAGTGGCGCTACCCATTACCGACCTGCTGAAAACCAAGGGTAAAGAAAACTCGGCTACTTCACCCTCCGCTAAAATACTGTGGACTGATCAATGCCAAACCGCTTTTGTAGCCCTCAAACGCCTCTTCACTTCGGAACCCGTGCTACGGCACCCAGACCCGAATCGAATGTTCATTGTGCAAGTCGATGCCTCCGACATGGCTATGGGAGGGGCTCTTCTTCAAAAAGGACCGGATGGTCTCCTTCACCCTTGCGCTTACTTCTCGAAGAAGTTTGCGCACTCCCAATTGAACTGGCCCATTTGGGAGAAAGAGGCATCGGCCGTTCACCATGCACTTACTCTATGGCGACAATTCTTGGAGGGGTCTATAGTCCCCTTTGAAGTTTGGACCGATCACAAAAATCTAGCTGCCCTCACGGGGTCCCATAAATTGTCCGCAAAACAGCAGCGTTGGGCAGAATTCTTTGCTCAGTTTCGTTTCGTCCTGAAGCATGTCCCTGGGAAACAAAACGTTCTCGCAGATGCTCTCTCCCGGTTACCTCAATACCCGGCGAAACTCGATCGGCCAACAAACTCTTTATTTACACCCGCACAAAGAGAAGCCCTGCCTGTACTAGCTGTACAAACTCGATCCCAGACGCTGCCGCAACGGAAGCACGCAATAACCGGAGCGCAAGCTCCTCCAGCCCTACCGGCTGCCCAGCCGCCTCCGCAACCGAAACTCATGATGGCCGGCGCTCCCGCTCCTCCAGCTCCACCGGCCGCCCTGCCACCTGCAGTCTGCACACCACCGCAAGTAAGCGCTTCCCCCTCGTCAACCCCCATAACTGCTCCTGATGCCACTATGACCAAGGGGGGGGGTCCCCATCTCCGAATCCTTCTTAAAGTCCCTTCAGGAACAATGCCTTATGGAACGCTCAGATCAAACCCTGCCTCCTGGTGTAATCGAACAAGGAGGCTCTTGGTACAAAGACTCAAAATTGTATGTGCCCAAAGCGCTCCGAAAAAACGTTTTACACTTGGCTCATGGAGTAAAGACAGCTGGACACTTTGGGTTCCTGAAAACCCTTCACCTGTTGCGCAGACAATTTTGGTGGGGGGGAATGCGTTCTGACATTGACTCTTTTATTCGCAGCTGTCCTATTTGGGCCACAGTGAAACGTTCTCAAGGCAAGCCCCCAGGTCTACTGCAACCACTTGAAATACCCAACAGACCCTGGGAAGTGATTGCTATGGATTTTATGACAGATCTCCCTCTCAGCGGGGGAAAAACTGTATTATGGGTTATCACTGACTTATTTTCTAAGCAAATACATTTGGTTCCATGTGCGGGGATCCCCTCCGCTCAGAAGTTGGCCCGCCTCTTCGTGTCACATGTCTTTAGACTACATTCGTTTCCGCGCAAAATAATCTGCGACCGCGGAAGTAGTTTCGTTGCTAAGTTTTGGAAAGCTTTTCTCAAATTGGTGGGGGTGGAACAGGGGTTGTCTAGTGCATACCATCCCCAAACGGATGGTCAAACCGAACGTGTCAATGCTGTACTTGAATGTTATTTGCGCTGTTATGTCAACTACCACCAAGATGACTGGGTAGAACTGTTGCCTTTTGCAGAATATGCTTACAATAATGCTGTACATCAGTCCACAGGCTTCAGCCCGTTTTATGCGGTGTATGGACAGGACTTCGGTCCTATCACCCCGATAGAAGGTTTGGAGGGGGAGGGGGATGCCGACATTGCCTCTTGGGCACACACCCTCCGTACCACATGGCCCTGGCTGGTTAGCAACCTTGACCGAGCCAAGCGCAAATACAAGGCGCAGGCCGACAAGCATCGTTCCCCCGGGGGGGACCCGCAAGTGGGTAACCTGGTATACCTTTCCACCAAGAACCTGCGTTCCACCCGTCCGTGCCATAAGCTCAATGCTAAGTACATTGGCCCATTTCCCATCATTCGCATCATAAATCCTGTCACGGTGGAACTGTCTCTCCCCAAAACCCTGAGGCGTGTGCACCCCGTTTTCCATATCAGCCTTCTAAAGCCCCATGTTGCTTCCCCGCAATGGCACCCGGAGCCGCCTCCTAAACAGCCCATAATGGTGGGGGGGGGGGAAGAACATTTTGAAGTCTCTAAAATCCTGGATTCCCGCATACACCATGGAGTCTTGCAATACTTGGTCCGCTGGAAACACTTCCCCCCTGCCTATGACGAATGGGTTCGTGCACGGGATGTCTCCGCCCCCAGACTCGTCAACGCCTTTCACATTGCCTACCCAGACAGACCATCCCCCTTGCAGAATGGGAGGGGGCCTTAAGGGGAGCAGGATGTCAGGCTGTTATCTCAGTTTCTATGTTGCCTCTGATCCTTTGCTGAACCGTCCAGACCTCAAGGACAGCTCCACATACCAAAGCCTGGGAAAGTGTGCTCTGTTTAGGCTTTGGTGATGCTTTGTAATCCCCCGCCGTTTTCAAGCCTTATATTGCCAACTAGCTAGCAAGACACTCATAGCTGTCATTTTATCTTCTGTGCACTGTATTGCCTATTTGACCAGTAAAAGCCATCTGCTTGGATTCTAAATGTCTCTGTGGTGATTTCTGGTTCTTTGGGTCAAGAGCTCACATCAAGTTGGATTCAGAAAAGGATGAGACACCAGAGATCATAATGCAAATTCATATTGGTTACAGCAGCATACAAGAGAATTTCAGAAGAAAATCACTGTGTGTTTCATAGATTACAGCAAAGCTTTTGACTGTGTCATGAAAAGCTATGGTTGGTTTCGATCATGAAAAGCTATGTTTGGTTTCAGAATAAATGGATGTGCCACAGCATCTGATTGTTTTGATGTGCAACCTGTACTCTGGACAAGAGATTAGGGCAGAATATGGAGAAACAGAATGGTTTCCAATTGGCTACGGTGTTAGACAAGAATGCATTTTATCTTCCTATCTCTTCAATCTATATGCAGAATATATCATAATAAAAGCTGAATTTGATTTACATAGTGGAGTGAAAATTGGTGGAAGGAACAACTATTTGAGATATGCAGATGACACCACATTACTGCTCCATCTTCAACCAAAAGAGAGACTGCAACCAAGAAATCCGAAGGAGACTGAGAGTCTGAGGCTGGGAAGGGCAGCCATGAAGGAGCTAGAAGAGATGCTTAAGTGTAAGGATGTGTGTTGCTGGTGACCAAGATCAAGTTAATGTATGCCATTGTATTGCTCATTATTAGTTAGGGTGTGAAGTTAAACAATAAAGAAAGCTGAAAGGAACACGTTTATTCCTTTGAAATGTGGTGTTGGAAGAGAGTTTTATGGATACTGTACCCCGCCAAAAAGACAAATGAGCAGGTTATAGATCAAACCAAGCCTGAATTCTCCTTAGAAAGGTAAAATTACTAAACTGAGGCTATCGTACTTTGGTCACATTATGAGAAGATAAGAGCCTCAGGAAAAGACAATAATGCCAGGCAAAGTTGAAGGCAGCATGAAGAGAAGGAGACCCAATATGAGACAGATTGATTCAGTAAAGGAAGCCACTGCCCTCAGTTTGCAATACCTGAGCAAAGCTATTAATGATAGGACGTTTTGGAGGACACTAATTCATATGGTTGCCATAAGTCAGAACTGACTTGGCGGCAGTTACACACACAGACTGAGAATACAGTAGCTACAGAGATAAACTAAATTTCCACTTATGTTTGTCAAACTTGCTCAGCAAAGCCTCTCTTTTCACTGCCTCATTATTCAACACACCAAAGGCTTCTTATCCAAAGCAGCTGGAATCAAAGTTCTAATAAATTTATGGAATTCAGTCAAGCATTGCTACAAAGACAATGTGGGTTTTCAGACAATCTAAGAGAACAAATGCCCAAACAAACAAGAAAATCCTTCTTACTGAAAGACCATCAGTTCTAAGAGTATTTTCCAAAAAGAGCTTTAACTTTAGTCTATAATGAGAATATAAAATCTGTATTGACCAGAATACACACTGCTCTTTTCTGCATGGTGTTCCACTTAAACAACATCCATGCATGGAAGGAATAGTGTGTGAGAGTTTCAAAGGTGCGTGTTGGGATCATGTTAGCTTAAGACATTGGTTCTTAAACTTTCTATTTTCAGTCACAGAATGCATTCCAGGTTGCTCATTTGTCCAGGAATCCCCAACCGTTAGAACAAACATAGAACAAATGTAGCTCTTTTGAACAAATAACAAAACAAAGTGCAGGAGTGTTACCAGTTTTTGTTGGAAAGAGTGTTTGTCAGCAAACCTGATTTTAAACTTAAATGGGGATGTATGGAAATGTTAGTGCAGCAATTAGTCATTCTGGGTTGGGAAAGATATGTAACTTGAGAACAATTGATGCAATTTGTATAAATATACACCACATATTATAAAACTTCATATTTACAAGTGGAGACACCCAAGACTCGTGGAGAAGGAATGCCACCTCCCTTGCCTGTTCCAATGGCCACTTGCCAGCTAGTCTGCCCACCTGCAGTGGTGGGGAGACCAGTAGCTCCCACTCCCCCCCCCCTGCTCACTTGCAGCAGTTCCACCTCCACTCTCCTGGCTCACATAGAGGCAGGGGGTGGAGAAAGAGGTGCCCACTCCTCCTTGCCTGCTTGCAGCACTGGCCGGGGGCATCAGCTGGACAGTGGCAGTTTCTTCAACTCCTCCCCACCCACCCTTTCGTAGTGCCAGTCTGAGCTTGCAGGCACAATGTCCAGGAGCATCCTTGTAGGATTTTGTTCCTCCTTGCTCAACCAGCCTCTGCCCAATTGGCTGGAGCAGCAGTGGCTCCTGCTCTTTCTTACCTGCCTGGCTCATGCAGGGGTTCCTACACCCCCCCCCCTCCTGACCCTCTGCCTGCTGGCTATTGGCCTGGGTTAGATGGAGGTGGCTCCCACTCTCACAAGGATGATCCTGAACACTGTGCATGTAAGCACAGACAAGGGTCCTCTGTGGGGGGAGTTAAGGCCCCCTCCTTTTTCTTGTTTTCTGATTTTCTACAAACCTATGGCTGTATTGGAAAATAGAGTAAAAAGAAGCTGAATTTTATACCTGAAGTAACTATGATGACTGCATTATATCTGTATTTTCTTCACAGCAACAGACTAATTAGTTTCTAGGGCTGGGCTATTGTATCCAGGTTTGCAGAAGAATACCTCCTATCTGAACCTGGCCCCATTCTCTGGGTTTATCAGTCTGCAAGCGGAGCATGTTCAGAATTAAATAAAGGATAATATTAAACTCTGGTTGATTCAGTAAAATTCATAGGAGTAATTCTTATGTAGGAGCCCCGTGGCACAGAGTGGTAACAGTGCAGTCAAAAGCTCTGATCACAACCTGAGTTCGATCCCAACGGAAGTTGTTTCAGGTAGCAGCTACACTTTAAAAAGCAAGTTTAAATCAAACATGTCTATTGTCTATACTTAGCCCACAAGGTCAGGCATCAGAAGGTAGCTGAATTTATAGAGCTACAGATTAAAAGGCCCTGCTCTAAATTCTAATCAATCTCACTCTTGGAAGAAACTTAGTGCTGGAAACAGCAACACATTTTCTTATTGGTTAATAACTTCTAACTAGAGACCCTGAACACAAATGGGAAGGGGCCTAGGAAAACTTTAATGAGTTGCTCATAGAAATAGAAATCTGAAATCTGCCATCAGCTGTCATTTTCTATGAACACATTTTCTCTACCATAAAAGCCTTTGCATTGGAAAATAGAGTAAAAAGAAGCTGAATTTTATACCTGAAGTAACTACAATAACTGCATTAGGTCTGTATTTCCTTCACAGCACCAGATGAATTAGTTTCCAGGGCAGGGCTATTGTATCCTGGCAACCAATCAGCACATTTTCAGGATAGTGCTCTGAAATGATCTGGAAGCTAAGTGGATGCAGATGGTGTTGACACTACCAGCTCCTGCCCTTCCAAAGAGGGAGAAGCTAATCTAGTCCCTTTCCCCTGAGGTGGAGGGTCCCCGCCTGCATTTCTAGAAAACGATGGAGTCTCTGCTTTCATTGAGCTCTATATGAGTGTGAGAGGAAGGTATCAGCCGTCCTTAGGACTTTGTGGAGTATAACCACTCACCCCTAGGAGTCCCTAAACCCCCCAATTTGAAAAACATGGCACTACTACTACAAAATCTAGTAACTTTATGAAAGGGTTGGACCAATTCCTAAGGGATAGGTCTAAGATTACTGAATAGAAATTCCATGTTTTGAAGGTGATGTATCCCTCAGGGGGTCAGACTTCAGTGAAGGTTGTCCTCTTGCTGTTTTCCGCTTCCAGAACTAAAATTAATAGAACCTCCCCATTATTTCTGTGGAGACCCGTGGCTGAAGTAGATGGAAAGGAATCTCGGGAGCCCGTTCTCATGTTCATTTCATAAATCTCGATGCAAATCTGACATACGAATTGTGGGTTGGAATTTGGAAACGCAATGTTTAATGTCAAGAGTATATTTGCAATATAATTACATATCGCAGGGAATGCAAGTCATCTGGCCTTGTTTACCGTAATTATGTTGAGCCAGGGGGCAATTCCAGCATTCCTAGTAAGCGTCCTTTAGGGTTATTGTTCCTTTGTAGAGTGTTTGTAGAAGAACATGCCTCTGAACGTGTGAAAGGGCTGGAGTCCCACCGCAATCAGCCTTCAGCAGATTGGTTTATGGATTCTAGGTGTATTTACCCGCAACTCCCCCCCCCCAAACAACCCTCTTTTAAAACTCAATTAGTTGACTTTAAGGCGATTTTCTCCGCGGGAGCCAGCCGGCTTCAACCCGAGTCCTCCTGCTGGCGGACCCTCCTTGCCCTGAGGTTTGAGGGCTGCTTGAAAGACCTGCTGACGCTTCCGGTCCCCCAAAGGCAGCAGGGATGCTTTTCCTAGTCAGGGCACAGAGGCGGGACACTCCTGGGCGGCAGATCTGGGCGGAAGAGCAGCCCCCCTCTTGGAAGCGGCAGCCCAGAGGCTCCCCGGAGGCGGAGCCCTCTGGAGACGCTTTCGGGGGACCCCTGGGGCGCGCGGCCCCCCCCCCACCCGACCCACCGGTGTCGACTTCCGATCTCCTCCGCCTCCTCGCATTCCTCCCAAAGGCTGCTCCCAACTGCTGTCTTCTTGCGCCCCCCACTGCCGGCGAGCCGCAGAGATGAAAGGGACCGCGCGGCCCCGGCCTCCCCCCTCCTTCCCTCTGGCCTTCCGCCGGCACCGGCCACTCCTGGGGGGGGGGTTGCTCTTCGGGGCTCTCCCCGACACTGTTTCTCATTGCACTGCGAGGAAACGTCGGGCAACCTGCCGCGGGGAGAAGCAAGAGGCGGCGGAGGCGCCCGGGAGGAGACCAGGTAGCACATGCCGGACCAGGGGGCATCACCTGGGAGGGGGGAGACAGGGTCCGGCCATCCCCCGGAGACGACGGGGGCTCGAGGGCAGCGGGTCCCGTCGCCGGGCGACCCGGAGGTTTGGCGACTCAGTCTGTCACTCTTCTCAAGGGGAAAGGTGAGAAAGTTTTTGTCTCCGTGGCCACTTATGCACGGGAGGTTTTGCCTTGGGTTTGCCGCTCTCTAGATGCACATTTCCACCGTCTGAATTCTCAAAACTCTGCAGGGGGGCTTATTATTGTTGAGAATCCGGATGGGGAAAATGTGCATCTAGAGAGCGGCAAATCCAAGGCAAAACCTCCCGTGCATAGACGGCCTTAGTGTATTTAGTAGCCGCTAATCCAGCGCCAAAGGCAGCGAGCGAGAGACGGCATGGGCAAGATGCGCTGCGCGCCTGTTTGTATGGCAAACCCCTCTCCCTTTGTTCTCCCGCGGCGGGACCAGACCGCATCCGGGATCGCGGGAGGTTCTGCTCAGACTTTCTACCCCTTTCCTCGCCCCCCCCCCAAGAGCACCAGCTGTGCTTCCTTAACCTCCGCCTGCGCACTTAACCTCCCCTTCTTTTTTATGTTTCTCGAGCTTGCTCCGGGCCGCGTCTGAAGAAGAGCTCGAACTCGCACCCAGGGCTGGCTGCCATTCGCCAAGGTCGCTCGGTCAGATCAAAATGTCCTCTCCGTGGCTCTGGTTCTTATATCAGCAGGGATGCCCGAGAGCAGAGCAGTTACTGTTCAAGCTCCGCGACCAGCCTGCCGCACTCTCCCGAGGGAATCCAGTGCGCGCGGTAGCGGTGGGACGTTTGCAGCAGGAAAGTCGCTTTAAGGATTAACCGATTGCCTCTGGTGCAGAAGCTCCAGCCCAGGAAAGCTTATGCTTTAAATAAGGCGCCTTGAGCCACGACAGAAAGGCGGGATAGAAAGTCAAAGAAATAAAGCTCTCTTGATCATTAGGTGCCCCCAAGACTTTTGTTCTTTTTCCCCTTCAGGGACACAGAGGGGACGATTTCAATCCAGGAATTTTCAAAGCAGATGGCGGTTCGAATCCACGTTAGTGAGTAAGAGTAGAGTAGGAGGAACTGCCTGTTGTATAAATTAACAAGGAGTAGGAGTAGTGTAGGACACGGATCCTTCCATCTGACCCGGCCCTTCAACTCCATTCATAAATTAGTTGAGCCGGGGTATTTGGCTTTACAAATAAAACCCAAAGGGGTGGTGGGGGGTTGTACGTCGCCCGCTTCTTTGGGGTCTTCAGAAAAGCCCTTTCTGCCTGGGTCTGCTATCTATGGTAATGTTCTCAGGATTGCTGCAAGGAGTAGGCTAAAAACTGAAAGGTGCTTAATACGTTCCTTTACCAATTCAATTCAATTCATCACGTCCATGGGGGGCGGGGATCCATGTGCACGATCCTGTCAAATGAAGCACTTGGTTGAATTGAGCTCAGGATCAGAAGTAAGCGCCCTTCTGTTGAAATGAATGAAGCTTAAAGCTCCGAACTTTGCCCGTTGTTATTTAAAATTTCGGCTCCCCGAAAGATGGATGCTTCACTTCAGGTGGGAATGCAGCCGACGCATCTCCGGGTACTTGGATGTGTTTGGTTTTGCGGAATGGAAGTAAAATCTCTCTCCCCCCCTCCCGCCCTTAATTTTCACTTCTTTGACCAGAGATGTGTTTTTTTTATAATTACAACAGTTTGTTTTTTAAACTCTCGTAACCAATTTTAATCATTCTTTTATTGTTTTACTGTTGGCAATTAGGGCAATTTATTCAAACAAACCTCGAAAACTAATGGTATATGGCTGTTCCGTCATACACAAGAGGTGTTTATTCGAAGCTGACTCGTCCCTCCTTCTCTAGCTGGCTTCTGGTTTTTGCGTTCGTGTTATATAAATATCTATACACTCTCCCCCCCCCCCCCCAAGGTCCCCAGGGAATAGGTACTAAGAAGTCGGGAAGTTCTTTTCACTGGTTGTAGTTGTTATAGAGAATCATTGACTAGCCCCAAGACTGAATCAAATTTGAAATTTATCTTCCGCTTTCTCTTCCAGAAAACCTTAGCTGAGACTCATTTATCAGAATTAATCAAATTTATTAATTTATGGATCAGGTTAAAACACTGGAGGCCTCTGGTAGCCTTCCTAGATTTGGATCTGGTCGTTTGTAAGAATACTAAGTTTGCAGAGCCCGTTAAAATTCTACAAATGTATTCTAATAAACCGTGGGAGAGGCCCATAAGATCTGTGTTTGCGGCCAAGGTTTTACCTGGAGAGGCCTCAACACATCTTTCAAACCTATTACACCACACTCAACACCACATTCCAGCATATTCCTCTTTCTTCTAAAGATTGAGAAAAAGAGAGAGGGAGTATCCCTTCGCTTCAGAACAATGGAAGAGAAATGCACGTAAGGGAAGGGGGGAATATCCCCGGAGATTTAAAAAACAAACAAGCAAACAAACCCCTTGGGATTAAAAGGCGGCTGTGACTTCGGAGCTGGAATGTATCGGGCTGGTTGGAAAGCTCGAACCCGAAGGCTTAGAAATCATCAGCTGGCCTTGGAGTCCCGAGGATGGCGACCAGAAGAAGAAGAGCGTGCTGCAGAAGGCCGCCTTCCGAGTTTACCCCGCCATGGTTAGGCTACCTTCCCTTTTAAAGTTCTGTTGTATTTATTATGCCATAAGGTCTTTCTTTCTTTCTTTCTTTCTTTCTTTCTTTCTTTCTTTCTTTCTTTCTTTCTTTCTTTCTTTCTTTCTTTCTTTCTTTCTTTCTTTCCTCTCTCTCTCTCTCTCTCTCTCTCTCTCTCTCTCTCTCTCTCTCTCTCTCTCTCTCTCTTTCTCTCTCTTTCTCTCTCTCTCTCTTTCTCTCTCTCTCTCTTTCTCTCTCTCTCTCTTTCTCTCTTTCTCTCTTTCTCTCTTTCTCTCTCTCTCTCTTTCTCTCTCTCTCTCTCTCTCTCTCTCTCTCTCTCTCTCTCTCTCTCTCTCTCTCTCTTTCTTCCAGACTCACACAAAAGGTCGCTTTTCTGGGACCTCACCTTGGTGTTCTGGCTGTTTCTCAATTTTTTGGGACTTCAGAGCCCTTCCCCCCTTACCCTACCACACAGAATCGGCCACGTGTAAGTTCAACGGAGTATGAAGAGCCCCTGCTCAGTGCCTGGATTTACTTTTTAGACATTGTGTGTGTGTAAAGTGCATTCAAGTCGCAGCCGACTTATGAGCTTTCGTGAGCCACAGCTCACTTCTTCAGATCTGAAGAAGTGAGCTATGGCTCACGAAAGCTCATACCCCGCCAGAAAATATTTTTGTTAGTCTTTAAGGTGCTACTGGACTCTTGCTCTTTTCTACTACTGCAGACAGACTAACAGGGCTACCCACTGTGAATTATTCTCAGCTCACTGTAAGCTGTTAGGCGAGGGGGTGGGGGATAACCCCCCCCCCAGAAAGCAATTTTGGAAGCGTAAACCAACTCTGCGCTGTCACTGCCTCGCCAACATGTGCCTCGCTCTGCTTCTGCCTTGAGTCTTATTTGGAAACAGACCAAAAAAGACTCTAATGGCTCCAGGGGTCCCACTCCCCGAGTGGGCGGGGGTCGCCCGCACGGTGTGAAACCCGGCCCCGATCTTTATTTGGGTGCAAGCTTCCGTGCAATCATTGCTCTCGATCCATGGGGAAGGTGTCCTGAGCAAGGTGAATTCATATGGGAATGGTTTGACTGCTTTTGCACAGGACAGCTTCCTGCGGGTCGTGGTGTCTGACAGTGCGCCCCTAAGGCGAGTTACTCCAGTCTAAGCTCATTGAAGAAAGCTGATAGGAAGACAGTAGATTCCTTTGAAACGTGGTGTTGGAGGAGAGTGTTACGGATACCGTGGACTGCCAGAAGAAGAAAAACAAATCAGTGGGTTATAGATCAAATCAAGCCTGAACTGACCCTAGAAGCTAAAATGACTAAACTGAGGCTGTCGTACTTTGGTCAGATTATGAGAAGACAAGAGTCACTGGAGAAGACCGTCATGCAAGGAAAAGTGGAGGGCAGCAGGAAAAGAGGAAGACCCAACAAGAGATGGATGGACTCAATAAAGGAAGCCACAGCCCTCAATTCGCAAGACCTGAGCAAGGCTGTCAAAGATAGGACATTTTGGAGGACTCTGGCTGTTACTGCACTAGGTATTCCCAGCGATGTATCAAGAGTTTGGAAATGTTATTAAAAAAACATCGCTTTAAAAGGGTTTTTGGATACCATGGCTAAAAAATGGGGTAGCCATGTGTCCGAAGTGACTTGACTGCATTTAACACACACACACACACACACAAGCCCATCGAAATGAATGGGCTTAGGTCAAGAAGTTTTGGGTACAAATACATCAAGAAATGCAGAAAATACTCAAAATCAAATTTCCTTTGATTACAGAAACTATGTTATTAGGGATGGAACCAGAGAATCTGCAAAGTAACTATAAAGAACTATTTGGATGCTTGACAACAGCAGCCAGGTTAGTATTGGCAGTTCTTTGGAAACAAGAGGACATTCCTGATTTGGAAAAGTGGCAACAGAAAATGGAAGAATTTGCGGTGATGGCCAGATTAACCAACATGATGAAAGAAAAGCCGATGGAAGAAACACAGAAGAAATGGCAATGTTATTTTGAATATGTTAAATGGAAAGAATAGATTAAAATTTAATAAATAGTGATAATATAGATAATGGTTAGGTTATATAGATACAGGATTTATTAAGTATATTGTATAACACTGAAATAATCTTATAAGAGGTACTAGATGTAAGAAGAAATCTATTCCCCGAAGGAATAAAATCTGTGTGATTGTAAATGTATGTATGTGGTTTTTTTCCTTGTTAAAAAATTAATAAAATATCTTGGGGGGGGGGGAGAAATGAATGGGCTTAGACGGGAGTAACTCTCCTTAGGGATGCACTGTGAGAGTCCGGCTCCGGGAGGGCAAGAGACTCAAGCAGCCTCGGCAGGCCTAATCGGGTAAAAGTCCAGGACCGGCAAGCTCTGAGCTGCATAGCTGTGGGAGCCCTTTTGCCTGCGGCGAGGCTAGCCGTGTGGACAGGCGTGCACTGCAGTCTGCCTGACTTCCTGCCATCCCTTTACCTTTTCCGAAGTCCAGGCGACTTGATGCTGGAAACACAGTTTGCCTTCGAGTTCTTTTTTCCCGCAGTTCGGAATGTGGCCTCTTCTCTTCCTTTTTATGACAAAGGAGGCCCGGGAAACGTTTTGATCTGGGCGGAATCGAAGGGCGGGTATGTTTCTTCCCACCCTGTTGCCTGGTACATTTCCCATCATGGTTAAGATAGCCCCCGTCCCCCACCCACGCTGCTTTGCTTCCACCCAGATTGTCTGCCAACACTTTTGCGCTGTGTTGAGTCGGGGTGTGTGTGTGTGTGGGGGGGAAGGAGGTAGTCTTCTATGTTTTCATTCACGAACCTCAGGATGAAACGGTACTCCAGCTGCCCAGACCCTATAGATTTCACCTCCCATTGCGCTAAGAAGACCTCCCAAGAAAGCCCACACTGGTCACAAGTTAAGGGGAATCCATTTGCGGTGGTTTGATTCCTCTGTTTTCAAGCGAAGGGCTCGGTCAGGGTTCAAGAAATCACAAGTCATTCGAGAGCGTCTCTGAAAATTTGCAGACTGAATCGGCGAGTAACTGAGATCAATGCACGTATTACTATGATTGGGAGACGTGGTCGCTGGATTAGAGGGTTTCCAAAGCAAAAGGCGTGTACTGTTGTTTATTAGGAGCAACCAAAATATCACTACAACAGTCTGTCAGCTTTCGAATTCTCCAAAACTCTGAATCAGGCTGCAAATGCAGTTCAAAGGGGGGGGGGGAGAGACGATGCCTGACAAATTTAGGTCCCAGCTGCTGCTGCTGCTATTCCTCCTCCTCCTCCTCCTCCTCATCATCATCATGCTCTAGCTAAAGAGGACTTCCCTTGCCAGGGCACACTCGTCAAAATCCCAAGCGATAGTAAAGAGTGCCACTGAGCATGTGCAGAATGGATTCTTCTTCTTATAGCCAAGGCATTCGGGTAAAAGTGCCAACATGTAAGTGCCAACATGTGTGAGCAGCGGCATCTCTCGCTTCAGAAATTCAGGATCATGAGCCTGATATGTTGAAAGGGACTGGGATGTCCTCCCTTGGGAAGCAGCATTTTCTTGACTGCCCAGGAGCTCTGAGAAAGGTTTAGGATTCTCCTGCCACAGTTCCCTCTGCCCACCGTAAACTCACTGAGGCGTTTCATCTTACTTCATTGGTTTGAGAGTGGATAAGTATGAATGTTGGAGGTCATTTCCACTGATCTTAATGCAACCCCAACTTGGGACTGTTCTTTATTTACTTATTCATTCAGGCACCAAAATAGACAAGCCCTTGCCTGCAATGAGTTTACACGCTGAAACAGAGATTGGGGAAAACAAAACAGGACCTGAGGGAGAAACCGGGATGGGGCTGGGATTGGGTTGCCAGGTCCCTCTTCACCACTGGTGGGAGGTTTTTGGGGCAGAGCCTGAGGAGGGCGGGGTTTGGAGAGGGGAGGGACTCCAGTGCCATAAAGTCCAATTGCCAAAGTAGCCATTTCCTCCAGGTGAACTGATCTCTATCGGCTGAAGATCAGTTGTAATAGCAGGAGATCTCCAGCTAGTACCTGGAGGTTGGCAACCCTAGGCTGGGAGCATATGGGCAAATGCGCACCAAGTTGACCCTTGGGAATGAGGACTGAGCGATCAACCAAAGGGCTCAGCAGAAAGTGAGTTAGTAGCCGGGATCTGAAGAGCTCAGGAGATGGCATCCAGCTCGTGTGGTTTTCGGCTCTGGACGGGCCTATTTAAGAAAGTCTGTTCCTGTTAGAAATCCGGCCGGGCTATAAAAGCACCTTGGGAGGCAGGGACTTTCCCTTTCCAGGCGTTGGAAAAAATTATTCTCCAAGTTGCTTGTTGTTCTTATGGTCGGCATTCTTTCACCAGCACCGCAGATCTGCAGACAAGAGATCCACTTCGGCCAAAAGAGAGTAAGTATGAATGGGCATGCGTACAAGGGCAAAAAAGAAAAATACAGCTTGGAAAGAAAACAACTTCTATTGCCCCGAAAGGACTTAATTCCGGGTGGAGGGAATCTCCTCCAGTGGAAAATTGTTGCCATCGGAAAACACCACCCCTGCTGGTCCCCAGGGAACCTGAAGCGCAGCTCGCAGGCTCAGCTACCAAACGCCGAAGGCAGCAAAGAGGAAGTCATTTTTGTAAAAATGCATATATGGATTTCTATATAACTGACGTGTTAACATCACCGAGTATGCTTTGCACAAATCCTCAGTGATTTCACAGCTCCCTCTGGCAATATCACCACAATCGACTCTTAGGACTGCCTCGCTGCTTGAGATTTATAGGTCTCATGTAGCCATTCAAACCCTGACATAAAATGAAGTTTTTAAAAATCAAGCCAGGCCTGGGGTTGCTGTTGAGCTACCATTGTGTGGGAACCAGAGGGGAGCTCATCTAGACAATGGGGGGGGGGTCTCCTTGGATTCATGTGGATGCCAGGATTTCAGGAGTTGGGCAAAAATCTTATCTTGTCAGTTTTGTAAAAATTACCTACATTGGAGGGGAAAGTAAGAAAAATTATTACTGTTATTATTTGGCTCAGCAGGTGTACGGAATCTCTGCCCAGTAATTGCTGTGTCTAAAGCCTTTCAGCTTCAGGAAATTCAGACTTGGCTATTTGAATTAGGATGAAATCAAATCGATGGAGGTTGAGGAAAACATGAGGCAGCTGCTTGGAATGTGCTGCTGCGGTCTCCACAAGAATGCACGGAAGAGCTGTAGCTTGGTGTAGTGGTTAAGAGCGGTGGTTTGGAGCAGCGGGTTTGATTCCCCACTCCTCCACATGAGCGGCAGAGGCTAATCTGGTGAACTGGATTTGTTTCCCCTCTTCTACACATGAAGCCAGCTGGGTGACCTTGGGCTAGTCACACTCAGCCCCACCTACCTCACAGGGTGTCTGTTGTGAGGAGGGGAAGGGAAGGTGATTGTAAGCCGGTTTGAGCCTCCCTTAAGTGGTAGAGAAAGTCGGCATATAAAAACCAACTACTTCTTCTAGTGCCCAATAGTAGCTGGACTGGACTGTTCTGTACCAACTGGAGTTTCCATGTTGACTTTAAGGGCAGACTCATGCAGAGTGCATTGTCATTACCTCTAGCCTTGAGGAAACCATAGCATGGATCTACATGGCCTACATGATCTACATGATCTACATGGTATACATGATCTACATGGATCTACATGGCCTACATGATCTACATGATTCTTTCTTAAGTGGTAGAGAAAGTCAGCATATAAAAACCAACTCCTCTTCTTCTTCTATAGATAGCTGGATACTAAACAGAACCAACACAACGTCCAGTCCTTTCCCTGGCCATATTCAATACTGATTTACATACTTTATCCTAATCCCCTGCAACATCCTCTTTGGTGTGTCAAACGTGGGCGAAGTGTTGTAACCTGGAAAACCAAAGGTTCAAGTCCCCACTTGTTGTGAAATTTAATGGATGACCTTGGGGCAACCATTCTGTTTTAGCCTAATCTACTTCACAGGGTTGTTGAGAGGAGAACCATGCAGGCCTCCAGACCTCCTAAGAGGAAGGGTGGGGTGAAAGTATACTAAATAAATAAATATCAATATTTAGTGTCTAAAAAAAACTGGAAATGGAACCATCACTGGACATTTTTACTCTTAATCCCAGGTGAAAGGGATCAGTAAAAAGAAAAACTCCCCAATATTCTTGAAAGTAATCTGTTACCATTTCACATTAAGAATTTGTGTGGTGTAGGGAACAGTATGTTGGGCTCAGCTGGGAGACCAGGGTTCAAATCCCTATTCAGCCTCAAAGTTGTGTCCTTGGGCCAGCCATTGTCTCTATCCCAAAACTAATTCATAGAACTATAACTTGTTATGGAAAGGAAGGTGACATTGGTGTACAATGATCTCTTCAGATCTTGGAGGCTAAGTGGAGTGGTACTTGGAAGAGAGACCACCAAGAAAGACTCTGCGGATGAAAGTAATGGCAAACCACCTCTGCTTCTCACTTGCCTTGAAAGCCCCTTGATGGCACTTTACACGCACAAGTAACTTGTTATGAGGAGAGGACAGAGGGGAAAGAGAGCCGTGGGTGCAGCTCTCTAATCCTTGGTACATAGGCAGCCAAACGTTTTGGTCTGTGGGGCACAGTGACATACAGAAACGATCTGGAGAGGTGGGCCAATGTGGCACCCCATTTTATAAGTACCGTTATCTCAATATTAATGACAAGTGAGTATGGCAATGCTTTTAACAACTACCCCAAAAGTCTAAAGTTGCACAAACTATGTGGACTATATAAAGGTAAAAGGTAAAGGTCCCCTGTGCAAGCACGGGGTCATTACTGACCCATGGGGTGACTTCACATCCCGACGTTTACTAGGCAGACTCTGTTTACAGGGTGGTTTGCCAGTGCCTTCCCCAGTCATCTTCTCTTTATCCCCAGCAAGCTGGGTACTCATTTTACCGACCTTGGAAGGATAGAAGGGTGAGTCAACCTTGAGCTGGCTACCTGAAACCGACTTCTGTCGGGATCGAACTCAGGTCGTGAGCAGAGCTTGGACTGCAGTACTGCAGCATACCACTCTGTGCCACAGGGCTCCTGGACTATATACAACCAGCAAATAATTTTTAAAAATTGTACCATTTTATACAATGGGATGAAACACAATGTTAATGTGAGCTATGAAGTTGTTGTGACTTGTGGTACAGAATCTGTCTAATAGGAATGTGTGGAGTCTGTTTTCCGCTAGGAAGGCCATCTGCACGCAGCATGCCCCTCCTCAAGTCCCTCATTCTAGCTCCGCATTATAGACCACTGGAAAGCAGTTCAAGAGTTCTTGGGTTCAATTAAATCACAATTATTCACTGTACACACCAGTAGCAACTTTAAGAGGCCTAATTAGAAAGATGGCAAAGCAGGCCTCTCAAGCAACTGGTTCTGGCAGGGATGCGTGCATGTGCTCACTCAATTTCACTAGCTGGCCTGAGTTCCAAGCCTTTGGAATCGACTGAGGACCTCATCTCGCCAGCTTTACTCCACCCAACCCCAACAGAAATAAGATTTCTTTTTCTGCCAACCCCAGGATATGAAGTAGAGACAAGCTTGTCTAGTTTCCTGGGCAGAAGACTCTCTGTTCTTGCTCTAGGGGGTTGGGGGGAAACCTCTTATTTTAATTATGAAATCTTTTAAAAAGCCAGGATTTATCTGGCCACCTACCCCAAACTACCCTGGATGTAGGGGCAGCCTTGAGAACTTTATCTATTTAAACATTTATTTCTCCCTTACTCAAGGCAGCTTACGATATAAATAGAACAACAGTTATAAAACACAGTTTAAATTCTCAATTAGGACCACCAATAAATAAAAACCAAATGAATCAAATGCAATCCTACATTAAATTGTCTTCAACTGCCTCCAGAAGACTGAAAATGAAGAGGCCAGGCACATCTTGTTGGGGAGGTTGTTCCATAATCCTGGGGCTACCATCCAAAAGGCCCAGTCCCATGTGCCCACCAGGCAAACTTCTTTGATTGGTGGGACAGTCAAGAGGGTGGATCAGTAGGCACTGTAATTGTTGTACTATCAGGGTCACATGCTCCCGATAGAGGGTCCCGACCAGCAGTGTAGCCCCAGCATTCTGCACTAGGCTGCAGCTTCTGAACACTCTTCAAGGGTAGCCACAAGTAGACTGTATTGCAATAGTCCAGCCTAGATGCAACTAAGGAACGGATCACTATGGCTAGATATGACTGAACCAGGAATGGATGCAGCTGATGCACCAGCTGAAGCCCAGAGCCCCCAGAGCTACCTGGTTTTCTTAAGGTGACCAACTGTGTCAAGCAGTACTTCCAAGCTGTTCTGCCCATGCAATGGTGAAGAAACTGAGACCCGTGAACATGTCTTTTTATACTGCTCTCTCTATCATGAGTTAAGATCTAACACTATCCAAGAAATTTAAAGAAATAATATAGGGCTACCTGATAAAAATTTGTATCCAACGATTACTGGAAGATAGTAACCCACAAACTTCAAGATATGTGGCCAAATTTTGTGTTGCTATATATAAGGCCCAAAAGGATGCAATTTACAAATAGGTAAAATTTGATAGATAAAATTTTTAGAAGCTAGCTTATTTGCCTCTTTAGGTATGGGATTTTATTGATATATTGTATTTTGTGGACTCTTTGTCTGACTGATATTGTTTTTATTACAAATTTATGTTACTTTTGATCAGATGTGTTCTATTCTTTTGGTCAAATGACCGTAAAATAAAAACTAACTACTTCCAAGCTGTGAACCTGGATTTTCAAGGGGAGTATAACCCCATTCAAGACAGGAGAGATCGCTAGTCCCTAGTCTGCCTTTGTACTAATCCTGCCTTGACAGGATTGCTAGCTAGGTTAGTTCAGGTCCAAGCAGGCATCTCCACATCTTACCCTTTTACCTTGATGAGAATGAGCCAAGTTTAAATTTTAATGTTGGTGCAGACAGACCATAATGATGCCAGTTTCACAAATGAATTTTTTTTTAATTTTACCTGTATTTGCTGTCATTGATTACAGAAAGGGGAAGTACACTGTTGATCAGCAAATTATGTAACAACTACTGAGGAAAGAGAAAACCCCTGGTGGGGTTTTTCAAGGCAAGAGAGGTTCAGAGGTGGTTTGCCATTGCCTGCCACGGCATCATGCCCCTGGTGTTCCTTGGAGGTCTCCCATCCCAAAACTTGCCAGGGTCCAGGCAGAGAGTGTGTGACTGGCCCAAGGTCGCCCAGCAAGTTTCCATTGCACTAGACAGTGAGAAAAAAAACACAGAACGGCAATAATTTGGTGAAGATGGTGAAGTCTGGATGTTGAGAAAGAGTTAATTAAACATTTACCTCACATTGATGTAATTTTTTACATAGATAACTGCAAATTAAGCTTCATTTCATGAAAAGATAGACACACCAGTTAGCAATTAAATAAAAAAATAAAATTGTATGAGCTTGTACCTGGGTTCTGCCAGAGACTACCAGATCAGAGACTACACAGAATTGTTATAAACAACAGTTTCTTCATGAGCTACTGGATGTGCATGAATTGTTTAGTTAGTTTCTTTTATTCGAATTTTAGGCTGTGCTTTCCTAGCTGAAGCCAGGCTCAGAACGGCTAACAACAGTCTAAAAACAGTTTAAAAACCATACATTACATAAAACGTTACAATGAAAACCAGGCATCTTAACATGTCCATAACATTTGCTACTTTAGCAGCCATAACTATTTAACCCATTTGGGGGCACATAGCAGAGCAAACTCAGGGAAGGAGAAGCCAGCTAGATTCAATCCCAATTGAATATATCATGGCTGTCCTGAACCATATGCCTGACAGAACAGCTCAGTTTTACAGGCCCTTTTGCTTTAGTTCCCACAGGGCCGGGACCTCACTGAGCATACGGTTTACCAGGCCGGGGCCAGAGCCAAAAAAAAACCTGGCCCTGGTTGAGGACAGCCGGATGCTTTTTGGGCCAGAGATCACCAGTAGGTATTCACCAGATGAGTGAAATGCTCCAGCCTTTTTTGGCACTGAATTCTGGTTGTTTTGTTGCATTAATGTTTTCTATTGTGCAAGCGATTGTGCTATTTGCTATTGAGCAAGCTACTTTAAGGGTATATTGTATGAAAAGGGGTGCAAGTTTTTCAAATAAAGAAAAGAAAACATTGTATCAACATAAAACAGCTTAGATTTACCCAATGCAATCTTTGCCGGCCCTTTCAGAACAGCATTCAACAAGTGGAGTACTGCAGGCCCAAATTACCAAAGACATAATTTGTCAACCACTGGGTCTTTCCAAAATCATTTCACATCATCTGTCTTTCATCTGTTTCAGTCCTTCTGTGCACTACCTGCCATTTTTTCATAGACACCTACCCCCGCCCCCAAATCATAGAATGTTTTGGATCAGACTAGTAGAAAAAGTCAGGAAGAGCCAGTGTGGCATAGTGGTTAACAGCAGCAGGACTCTAATCTGGAGAACTGGGTTTGAATTCCCCACTCCTCCACATGAAGCCTGGTGTGTGACCTTGGGCCAGTCACAGTTCTCTCAGAACTCTCCCAGCCCAAGCAGAGGCAGGCAAGTTCACTGCAACTTGATGTCACTTTACACATATACAGACAGTAGGAAAAAGGAAGCATCACCAAAGGAAAATGATTGTGGCTTCCCAGCATCTGAAGGAGTGAACTCTAATTCACAAAAGCTCCTGCTGGAATGCATGTCCTTTGTCTTCAAGGTGCCACTGGATGTCCGTTAAATTTTGCTATGATAGACTAACATAGCTACCCCTCTGCAATTATCCCCAGGGGTCAGCAACCTTTAAAACTGAAAGAGCCAAAATATCAAAATTCAGAGCAAGAGATCAACAAAGTGCCATTTTGAGAAAGCCAATTTGCATCACTGAAAATATATAACTGAACATTGTTGAAAACTGATATGTTAATTAATAACCCATAACATTTCCTCAGCCCAAACACTGATTGGTATAAGTCCTTTATTGGGAAGCAGCACACACAAGAGATCACAGTATGTAATAAATAAACACAGGAGCACCCTCCATAATTGTTTTACTGCACTGGCATAAATCAGTCCATGGTTTGCACTTGGATTACTGGCAACTGTTCTCCTCTATCATTTCCCTTCCTGTAACACATCTCTAAGAAGCCATTTAGTACCATAAAAATATTTGCCAGACATTCCCTTCACATACTGGTTATTCTAGCATCCCAACTACCCCTCTAATACATACCTTAATTTAAATATTTCATTTTTCTTTTTGAAAAAGAATCATAATTAGTTCTGTACTGAGCTACATTTGGCTCTAGAGCCATAGATTGCTCACCCCTGTGTTAATTTTTATCCCTCCTGGCAGATTTGTGGGAAGGGGGTCCCATATGGATCCACATGGCCATGCAGGGAGTTTATATTCTCCAAACATTCTCAGAAGAGTTTGGGGAAGGCTTTTGTAACTAAAAGTCTCAGCTGGTCCCTGCAGTCACCTGATAAGGAGAACATATCGCTCACCTCAAGAGGGGTATTCATGGCTATTAGTTAAAATGGATACTAGTCATGCTGCATGCCTATTCTCTCTAGTATCAGAGGAGCATGCCTATTATATTAGGTGCTGTGGAACACAGGCAGGATGGTGCTGCTGCAGTTGTCTTGTTTGGGGGCTTCTTAGAGGCACCTGGTTGGTCACTGTGCGAACAGACTGCTGGACTTGATGGGCCTTGGCCTGATTCAGCAGGGCCTTTCTTATGTTCTTAATCTCCTGCCATTCGGGCCTCAGGGCTCCCTGCAAGTATGTTATGTTGGCATCAGATGCTTCTCCTTCCAGATTTTGTTGAACAGCTGAGTTATGTCCTCTTTGTATCCCTGAAGTTCTCATCACCTGCATCAGGGAGGGTGATTTTTCTCAACTTTTAATGTTTGTGGGGAAACTGTGGCATTTCTAAGAAACAGTTAACCTGGCTGAATAGAATGACTTAAAGAAGAAACAGTGCGATGGAATTTTATAAGTCTTGACCTAGATGCAAGCGTTAAAATGGAAAGTAATGTTAAAGAGAGCCACACCTGTGCTAGACCAATGTGTATATATTTCTACATACAGTGTTTATGTATGTATGTATGTATGTATGTATGTATGTATGTATGTATGTATGTATTCGATTTCTACACGTTGTAATGAATAGTAACACATACATTTTTTTCAGTGGCGCTGGTTCTATGTGATGAATATAGTTTTATGGTGTAAATCAGAGGTTCCCAAACTGGGCAGTACCACCCCCTGGGGGGCGGTGGGATTATCTAGGGAGCACTAAGAGGCAAGGGGAAAGCAGGGGGCGCTAGAGTTGGGCCCCTTCAACTGTGTTGTTCACTAATTTACAATAGATCAAGCTATGGCACCATGCTGGCAAATTTGGTGGAAACTATCAGAATTTTTTTCCAGACTTTGAAGAGCTGGTAGCACTGGATCAAATTCATCAGTTGTGTTGAATAAATTGCAACTAAAAAGTTTTAATTTTATTTTGAATAGATGTGCAATTAATTGTTTTGAAATTGTATTGTTACTATCTTCTTTAGGGTATCATGCAAACCCCAATTTTGAATAATCCTTTTTATAGGATGGGGTAGGGGGCGCTGGGGTTGAGTTTGTGGAACCAAGGAGGTGGTGGCTTGAAAAGTTTGGGAACCACTGGTGTAGATCAAGCATTACCAAGTATGGTGTCTATTTTCTCATCTGTCTGAAGGAAACTACCCATCAGCTGACACTTTCATAGATGTTCCAAGTTAGGCATTGGATCCTGATGGTGGGTTGCACCCCATTTATGGTCATCTCCCCAAGAGATGTTTGGTGGCACAGTCTTTGTAATCCTGAGGTACCGAGATATGTCCATCTTAGTTACTCAAACCTTTGATGTTAGATTTATTTATTTTTTAAATCTGTGACTTGCGCTGTTTTAAGCTTGCACTGATGTTTTTTAGTGTTTTCTTCTGCTTTGCTGGGAAATGGTACTGACATTTGGAATTGTTTTTGAATGCTTTTCTGGGGTTTGTGCTTTTAAAGATTTTTTTTTATTGGCTTCCTATTTTAATGCATATATTTTGCATTTGTTGGTGGTTCCTGTTATGAAAGTACAAGGAACATTTTGAATATAGAAAGGCGGGACTGACATCTTTAACTAAATAAATAGTTAAAAATCTGGAAAAGTAATCAATAACAGAAACTATTCACTGCTCCATCTTTCCGATCTCAAAGATATTTGTGCAAACCCATCCTAAGTATACATGAAGCTGCCTTATACTGAATCAGACCCTTGGTCCATCAAAGTCAGTATTGTCTACTCAGACCGGCAGCTGCTCTCCAGGGTCTCAGGCTGAGGTCTTTCACATCACCTACCTGCCTAGTCCCTTTAACTGGAGATGCCAGGGATTGAACCTGGAACCTTCTGCATGACAAGCAGATGCTCTGCCACTGCGCCACAGCCCCTCCCATCTAAAGTGGCCGTCTGTGGCAGGGATAGTTGTCATCCCTTTCTAGACCTCTGGTAGATTTTGGCATGCCCTCCCATACCCCTTCCCCAAATAGCCAAAGGAGAAGAATAAAAAATTTTCCACAAGATTTTAGACATATATTCAATTATGTGGAACGTTATACTAGTATTCCTGCAGAAAACTGTTCTGGAAGATGTATAAACAAAGTCCACATACCCACGTAATTTCCTGAGGAAATCTTCAGGTGAGCACAGCTGATGTATGGGCGTCTAGCCCACAGCAGAGTGTTTGTATATGTGTCAGAGAGAAAGGAGGGGGCTGAATGTGTCTATGGAAAAGGAAGTAAAGCCAGTACATACCGACACCCTTTCAATTCCTGGCTGCCATAGTTGCCTGAGGGAAATTTTACCAGCTGGTCTAGATTACAGTATAGAAGATATATGCTTCAGTTTGTTAGAGTCTGAGCTGGTGTGGAATTGGCCACAGCAGCAAAATATCTCAGCTCTTAAACTGCATTTGCTTTTCCCAATAACCGGGAACCACATATGGCAATGTGAACAATAGCCAAGCTGGTCTGAAAGTATTCTCTTTTGGATGGGACAACCTGTCAGAGGCATCAATACACATCTAGCACTATGCTAAGGAAATAGAAATCATAACGCCGTCTCCACCCTTTAAAATAACACCAAATCCCCACCCCCCCCGAAATAAGAAGCTTTGCAAACAGCCCCGTAACTCCAGTTGTTATAACGTTTATTGCAGGAGTTCATAGAAAACTTTTCCCAAACACCTTACAAAGACTGACCACATCCTGGCTAAGACCAACTGTTGTGTGATAAAATGTCTGCCGGGAACAAACCACAGCAAATTCATCACAAAGAGGCTTCTGCTGAAAACAAGTAATTTTAGTTAGTTCACAACAAAGAAACTACAACTGGAAATGGGATGTGTTTCATCAAAAATGCAGGGATAATAAATCCCATTCTGAGAACCCTGAAGTCCAGATATCTCGGTAGGGTCACGGCATTCCACTTCGTGCACACTCTGGCCAATCCATTCAGCACTGCCTTAACATCACTGCCTGATCTTTGGCATAGACTTACTTCCCTCCTTGCAGATGTCTTGTGGGTTCTGCAGTTACTAAAATCACAGTGATGTGTTACATTCTCTCATTTGTCGTATGCACAGTATAAAAGTAGGAAAACTTGGGAAACAGATGTGGGTTGCACACTTCTTGCAACTAATATTAGCCAGATCTTCAGTTCTGAAGCTTTGGAAAGACTTGTTTCAAAACCCATTTCTCTTTCATTACTAAAGTGAATACTATTCTTGCCACCATCCCTTTTCGCCCAGTAAAAAGGCAACATTAATGGTCTATCGTTTTCCAGCATGGTGCTAGTGTTGCATAATGATTAGAGTGTCCCTCTAGCATCTGGGTGTCCTGGATTAGAATCACCCACTCTGCTGGGTGACCTTTGACCTGTCACTCTCTCTCACCCCAGGGTTGCAGCTGTGAGGATAAAATGGAGGAGGGGATAAGTGTTGCAACAGTGCAAAGATGAGAGAAGAAGACGACCCTGCAGGGGGCAGCAAGTGGGCAGTTAAACAGGGCTGTGAGGTTAGGGACCTTCCATCCTTTTAAGAGTCATCTCTTGTCCATTTCCAGACTGATACTCTTAGGGCAATATCCTCCTCCTTCTCGAAAGTCTATCTCTGCTCTCTCAGGTAGTTAGGTAGTTAGGAGACTGTCTCTGCCCTTACTCATTACTATCTATTATGTAGTTCCTAAAGAAACATCTACATCTTAATCAGATTTTGCAACTCCACTGTGTTACTCGCACTGTGCTAACAGTAACAATGTTTGAGCTACTTTGGATCCCTATTGGGGAGAAAAGCAGAGTATAAATTCATAAAGGGACATGGCATTGGGAGATGGAATTGGAGTATTAGAGTATGTTCCTATGTCCAGAATTTCTCATATGGTCATTCTGTTAATGTAAACCGAATATAACCTAAAACTTAATATAGTAACACATTGTGTGTGTAAAGTGATGTCAAGTCACAGCCGACGTATGGCAACCCATTTTGGGGTTTTCATGGCAAGAGACTAACAGAGGTGGTTTGCCAGTGCCTTCCTCTGCACAGCAACCCTGGTATTCCTTGGTGGTCTCCCATCCAAATACTAACCAGGGCTGACCCTGCTTAGCTTCTGAGATATGACGAGATCAGGCTAGCCTGAGCCATCCAGGTCACATTACTACCATAATAATCATAATTAACATTAATATACAATGCCTTTATGCATTATACATTACATTTGAAGTGTCCCATAAGCTTCACATTCAGCGATCCTCACAACAGCTCTGAAAGGTAGGACAATATTACTAATTGCATGTTGCTGATGGGCTGAGGCTGAGCCTGCTTGGATAGAAGCTAACTTTAAGGCAAGTAGTGAATTTCTTGATATAAGGGAGATTTTGGACTATTTTTTACAATTTAATTTAATTTGACTCTTATCCCACCCTTCTGTGGCAAAAATCAGGGTCAGAGCGGCTCACAACAATATAAACAACAATTTATCAAAACAAAAAACCCACAACATCAATGCATAAATATTAATTTAAAACTACATTTTAAAAACCAACCAGTTTAAAGGTTCCTAAATACAGACAGAGACCCATGGCACAGAGTGGTAAGCTGCAGTACTGCAGTCAAAAGCTCTGCTCATGACCTGAGTTTGATCCCAAGGGAAGTCAATTTCAGGTAGCTGGCTCAAGGTTGGCTCAGCTTTCCATCCTTCTGAGGTCAGTAAAATGACATCCGTATGGGATGTCACCCCATGGGCCAGTAATGACCCGGTGCTTGCTCAGGGGACTACCTTTACCTTTAAATACAGTCTGGCCAAGATCAGCCCCAGAGAGAACAAACTAGCGACCTGTTAGCTCTTCACTCACTTTCTTATACACTTTCTCAGTATACAAAACCGAAATGACACAACAGAGTGTGCAAGCACAGTTTGGGACGCTCAGTATTTTATATACATATATATCCATGCAGAACTGGCTGGTCTGTGCCCCATCATTTCCCCAAGGTGCTATTTTTGTATGTACATGAAGTTTATAGGGGGGGGTCCCCCATCCTTGAAATGTGAAATGGATTGTCCCGCAACATGGCATTCTGCTGATGGGATTGCTGGATCTTTTAACGAGAGGGTAGAAACTCTGGTAGTGTAACTTGTCTGGAGCCAGGAAATTAAACTCGTTCTCTTTCTAGTCCCTCCTTATGTGTCACACCTTTATTGCTGTGGTGACAGCTTGATGGCTCCACTGAAAGCTCCCTTCCTTTAGAAAGTCCCCTCCGACCTTCTGTTTCATCCAGTCTATAAACGTGGGTGGATGTTGCAGGATAGCTGTGAGACCTTTCAGTTCCCCTCTCGCTTGTCTGTCAGAATCTGGTAACTCCTGCCCTGGCTGGCATTTTCCTTATAAGTGGAAGAAGAGGGTCTCCTGGAGCAAATTCCAGACTCTCGAGAGCCAGTGTGGTGTAGTGGTTAAGAGCGGTGGTTTGGAGCGGTGGAGTCTGATCTGGAGAACCCGGTTTGATTCCCCTTCTCCACATGAGTAGCAGACGCTAATCTGGTGAACTGGATTTGTTTCCCCACTCCTACACATGAAGCCAGCTGGGGGACCTTGGGCTAGTCACAGCTCTCTCAGCCCCACCCACCTCACAGGGTGTCTGTTGTGGGGAGGGGAAGGGAAGGTGATTGTAAGCCAGTTTGAGTCTCCCTTAAGTGGTAGAGAAAGTTGGCATATAAAAACCAACTCTTCTTCTTCTGCTCCTCCTCCACTTTTTGGGTTAAGGTTCCTCCCGAACCCTCTACACAGAAATCAGAAGGTCCGGGGGCCAGGATTGCCTTGCAGAGCGAGTCCACCTTTAATAATAAAGTAACAATCAGAAATGCAGCATGAAAAGCTTCATTGGCCTGTAGAGACAGTGGCGGGGAAAGCTTTAACTATTGCATTGATCTGTGTCATGTACCTGTAGGGGGGCCTTTCTGGGAGAAAAAAGTGGGGTAAGCACTCCAAATGAGTATGCATTTGCACTGTTAACTCTGGATAGTAAGAACAGACTCCCAGATGTTGGTGACAAATGCCTTCTCAGCACTCTGTGCATGCCTGAAACTGCAGAAAGAAGTATTTGTTCACACAACAATTAGTTAAATTGTGGAACTCCCTTCCCCAGGATGTGGTGATGGCTGCCAACTTGGAAAGCTGTTAAGAGGGGAGTAGACATGTTCATGGAGGAGAGGGGTATGCATGGCTGCTAGTAAAAATGGATGCTGGTCATGATGCACACCTATTCTAAACTTGTCCAGGATCAAAGGAGCATGCCTATTATATTAGGTGCTGTGGAACACAGGCAGGACAAGGCTGCTGCAGTTGCCTTGTTCGTGGGCTTCCTAGAGGCACCTTGTTGGCCACTGTGTGAACAGACTGCTGGACTTGATGGACCTTTGTCTGATCCAGCACTGCCTTTCTTATGTTCTCAGAAACTTGTCACAGGAGTGCCTCAAGCTCTTTCTGCCGAGCTGCAAGACGGAAACATTCAAAAGGTATCTTCATGCTGGTAAACTCTTTATTGGAAGAATTTTTCCATATGGTGCAGCTGGACACAGTAGCCCACCCAGAAAAAAAGGAGAGGGCACTGGTTTGCAGTGGTTGGTTAGCTGTTTCTGCTATCTGGCTCAACAAAGAGAACTGGGTTCAATTCCTCCTTCTGCCGTGGAAGCTTGCTAGGTGACCCTGGGCCAGACACTCTCTCTCTCTCTCTGTCATCTCACAGGATTGTTGTGAGAATAAAATGGAGTAGGGTAGAACAAAGTTGTAAGCCTTTTTGGGTCCTCGCTGGGGAGAAAAAGAAGGGTCTAAAATAAATAAATAAAATGAACACATTTTAGTAGTTGAAGAATGCCTCTACCAGCCTAGCCAACTCATAAAGGTTTTCCCCCTTGCAGTCCTAAGGAGCATTGTCCTGGGAGTAAGCCCCGTTGAATTAATTAGGCCTTACTTTTGAGTAAAGGTAATGGTCCCCTGGTCAAGCACCGGGTCATTCCTGACCCACGGGGTGACATCACATCCCAACGTTTACAAGGCAGACTTTGTTTACGGGGTGGTTTGCCAGTTCCTTCCCCAGTCATCTTCCCTTTTCCCCACAAGCTGGGTACTCATTTTACCGACCTCAGAAGGATGGAAGGCTGAGTCAGCGACCTGAAACCAGCTTCCGTTAGGATCGAACTCAGGTCGTGAGCAGAGCTTGGACTGCAGTACTGCAGCTTACCACTCTGTGCCACAGGGATCCTTGCTTTTGAGAAGACCTGCATAAGCCGTCATCCTATAAAATAGCAAAACATCCTCAGAATCCGTTCCTCTTCCCAAATCAAAATTTATCTAATAAATGGTGGCTCTCGGGGTTAAAAACAAGGCGAAGTTGCGCTGCAGTTCCCCACTAAACATTTCCCCTGTTAAAGAACGGCACAGAGTGCCCGGGCCACGGAGACGAAACATCCTCTGCCCGGAGGTCTTACGGTTTGCAATAGACACGGACAAAGTCTGGATGGAAAGGAAGGTAAGGAGCGGTGGCGGCGATGGGACACGGGTGTACAGAAACCTCCCCTCTCCCGCAAAGAGAGGATAAAATGCTGCCCAAATGACCTTTTATGGCCGTCTGTAATTGATTTTTGAGAGGCCTTTTGCGCTGTTAAAGGCACGCTTGGCTATCTGAACTGCTCAGGAGTTCCCTTCAAAGGGGACCCACCAAAGCGGAGTTAAAAGTTTCTCCCGCGATGAAGTTAAACATTAAGAAGGGGAGGAAAAGCACCCCGATCTGTGGGGTCAGATGTGTTTTGGCTGCCTGTCCCTGGTTTAAATTACCACTGCTGTGAAAGGCCAGTTTACCAGCTTGGTGGTTCTGAGCGTCTACAGCGAATAGCGACAAGTTTCAACTGGAACGCCTAAAAGCTTTTCTCTTTGCATTACGCGAATTTATTACTTGGAAACTAAATATTTGTTCAAAGAACCTCTGGAGGTGTTCGAGTACATAGGCGATCCCTTCTCCTCCCTCAAAAGAGTGGGAGAGAGTTTAGATACACTTTTCTTATGGGATAGCCACATGAGCCACCCATGGTCTGAAATCCTTTGATAAACAAGGGTTTTTTTTTCTTTTCATTTCTGTGTTGTTCGCTGATGGATTTTGTTACTACCACGATCAATTTTCAAAGCGCTTTCCAAAGGGAATCGCATCGATCTGTCCTGTAAAGTAGACCAGCAACCATCCTTGTTTTACAGATGTGGTGCTGAAGCTGGTATGTTACCATTAGGCACCCAGTTCTCAATAAGGGTGGACGGAAAATGACTTTCCCAAGGCCCTACAGGAAGTCTGGGGCAGACGGGACGTGAAACCAGTTCTCCCAGGCCATTTCTGCTTGGTAATTAGCTGCGCATTCCAGGCTGAACATAAGAAAGGCCCTGCTGGATCAGACCAAGGCCCATCAAGTCCAGCAGTCTGTTCACACAGTGGTCAACCAGGTGCCTCTAGGAAGCCCCCAAACAAGACGACTGAAGTGCCCCGAATTTTTTTTTTTAGTTTTTTCACTCTGAACCGTCATTCAGGAAGTGACTGCGAAGCCGGCGCATGCCTGCTTCGCATTTCTTTAGTGCCCCTTTAACTGGAACTTTCGCCCCTGCCTGGAAGAATCCCCTCAAGCAAGAATGCAAAATCACAGCCATGTATTAGCTATGCAAACGGTGGGTGCTAATGGAAGGAACGAAGGAGCAGGCGAGTGGGGGGTGGGGTGGAATTTCTCCTTTTGAGTCGGGACCGTGAATAGGCGTTTTAGAGGTCGCATTTTAAAAAAAGAGCTTTGAGCGAGCATCAAAATTGACCCTGCGTAAATGGCCCCGGACTATCCGTTGCACAGATCTCTCAAGTTCCGCTGGCCCTATGCTTCCGTTTGAAATGCACCTCGAGATCCGGTCTGCTTCCACAGCTTTAAAACTGTTCCCTGTGCATCAATTCCTGAAATGTTCCCGGAGGTGGGGGGAACTGCCAAAAACGGTACTTTCCCCCCCCCGGGAATTTCTTTGTGGAATCTCAAGCACTTTGGCCGGGGGCGCTAACTGTCTACGAAAGAAATCAAAGGCTCCTTCTCTCAATTAGCCCACAGGAGGTCGTTTGCTTGAAGAAATATGTCCATCTTTTAAGGAGTCCCTCTGCTTTGCAAGCAGGGTTGCCAACTTTTCCTGGCAGGGATGACGTGAGTTTAACCGCTCCCTGACTGGAGGGAATTCGCCCTCTGAACTTCTTCCTGATATGGAACTTCAGCGATGTCAATAGTCACCCTTTATTTGTTTGTTTAAACCAGCTTATGCAAGTGTTGAAGGCCCAGGCGCCCCGGAAACAGAAAGGTGCGTGTAGAGTTGCCAGCTGTTCAATAGACAGCTGCAGCTGTGCCTTTAAGAGCAACGGGCTGTCCTGATACTGGAGGGGAGAAAGTTTCTCTCTGTTCAGTGGCAGGCGACTCCAGCTGATTTCTCCAGTCCGAGTTGCAATTAGAAGCATAAGAGCACGCCAGTCTCCACCCCCCCCCCCCATCAGTTGGCAACTGATTTTATGCCACGGTCCAGACCCACAAAGACAAAATAAACTTTCCTGGGCTTTTGAATATTTAAAAAAATCCTTCCCACCCCCTTGTAAACACGGCTCCTTCATTTTATTGCAGTGTTAACCCTGTCTGTATCCTTCCTTTTCTGCGGTTGCCATGGTTAGCAGCTACACTTGATGTAAGCACCCGTCACCGTCTCCAGGAAGGGATCCTCACTTTCGCCGCCCCCCCCAAAGTATGAACCCGGCATTATGCCGAAGATTATCCCTGCGCCTCTCATTCACTACAGGAGGCGCTTCAGAGCTCCCCCCCCCCATTGCCAAGGCCCCCACGCAGATGTTTCCTCCGAGCTGTATTAGCCCCTAAGAGAAATTCAATCGGTGAGGAATTTTTGGGGGGAGGGGGCTGCATTTCCCGAAGGGAAAGGCTTCTCCGGTTCGATTGCTGCCTGTCAGCCAAATGTCCAACAAACAGCGATGCCGACGATTGCTAACTCTCGGATGCCCTAAAAGGGTAATTTTATGCCAAGCGCCGGGAGACTTTATCTCACTAGCGACTGAGTAAGGAGAGCCAGCCCGGTGGGGACGCCAAGACAGAGTTGTGAGGAAGGTTTACCGGGCCAGAGGGCGCGGCCTTCCTCCGCGGGTGCGGTTTTAAAGCAGTCTCTCTTCTTAGGAAGCTAGCACACCGCTCTTGGTAGAGGGATTATTTATGGGCAGGGTGGTGCCCCCAAAACCGAGGGGGTTCATATATACAGTGGGACAAAAGGAGCTACTTTATACAGACATAGTCTCCCACCTAGCAGGTACCCAAGATGATTAAGGGGTTTCCTATGAGGAAGGGCTGAAGAGTCTGGGACTTTTCAGTTTAGAAAAAAAAGGCAAACATGGGTGGGCTTGATAGTGGTAGAGAAGAAGAAGCAGGAGGAGAATTATTTTTTATATACAGATTTTCTCTACCTTTTAATCAAACCGGTTTACAATCTCCTTCCCGTCCTCTCCCCACAACAGACACCTTGTGAGGTAGGTGGGCTGAGAGAGTTCAGAGAACTGTGACTAGCCCAAGTTCACCCAGCTAGTTTCATGTGTAGGAGTGGAGAATCAAACCCTGTTCTCCAGATTAGAGTCCACCGCTCTTAACCACTATACCACGCTGACCCCAGCCCCCAAAAAGATAGAGCTCAGGGGCGCCCAATGAAACTGGTGGGCAGTAGATCCCGGTGGGACAAAAGGAGCTACTTCTTAACCTGTGGTTAAAATGTTGAATTGTCTGTCCCGGGATGTATTGATAGCCACAGGCTTAAAGAGGGACCTGACAGATTCACGGAGGATAGGTCTAGCAGTTAGTAAACCATGGTGACTAAGGGTTACCTCCACCTTCACAGGTAGTAAACCTCCAAATACCAGTGGCCGGAGGCAACATCAGGGGAACACCTCGGCCTCTGTGCCCAGTTGTTGGCCCTCCAGAGTAACTGGGTGACCACTGTGTGAGACAGGATGCTGGACTAGATGGACCACTGGTCTGATCCATAACACAAATACCACACAAAGGGCCACAACGTGGGAGCACTTTAATTCTGTTTTGCCAACACTCAGAAGACCATGGGGGTACTTTTGGGTAGAGAAAGTTCTTTTACTTGTGCCTCAGTGTTGCCCGGTCCACACATTCCAGTGAACGCACATACACCTTGCCTACATCTGTTTGCAAGAAAGAGCCAACACCAGTTCATTTTGCAGACGAAACCATGGACCAGAACCTGGATAAATGTGGGGTCAGTGTTACCTGAGAGTGAATCAAGGCAAACACAAAGAAAAACCCAGTGTACGCGGGTTCACTAAAGCTTGCGAACAGGGCTAGTCCCTCTAGGTACCCCGTGGACAGAAGCAGAAAGCTGAGTTGGGGGGGGGAGGTCTTCAGCCACCAGCGAATGCCATCGGTTAAGAAAGCCAGCGTGGTGTAGTAGTTAAGAGCAGTGGTTTGGAACGGTGGAGTCTGATCTGGAGAACCCGGTTTGATTCCCCTTCTCCTCCACATGAGTGGCAGAGGCTAATCTGGTGAACTGAATTTGTTTCCCCACTCCTACACATGAAGCCGCCCTGACCTGGATGGCCCAGGCTAGCCTGATCTCGTCAGATCTCAGAAGCTAAGCAGGGTCAGCCCTGGTTAGTATTTGGATGGGATACCACCAAGGAAGTCCAGGGTTGCTATACAGAGGAAGGCACTGGCAAACCACCTCTGTTAGTCTCTTGCCTTAAAAACCCCATAAAGGGTCGCCATGAGTTGGCGGCACTTTACACACACACACACAACCTTGGGCTAGTCACACTCTCTCAGTCCCACCCACCTCACAGGGTGTCTGTTGTGGGGAAGGGAAGGTGATTGTAAGCCATTTTAGAGAAAGTCGGCATATAAAAACCAACTCTTCATAATAATAATAATAATAATAATAATAATAATAATAATAATAATAACGATGAGTCTCTTTTCTATATCTCCTGGCATTCCACTCTTCTTCCCAGGGGCGCTGTCCTTGATCCATTTCTCCACAACGGCCCTCCATCGCAGACTGGGGGCGCTTCACACTTTTTTTGCCGCTATACCAATAGAATAGCAACGACGGGTTCTGCTTCCTCTCCTTCTTCAGCAAACAAACATCAACAGCACATCTGGGTCCTGGAAACGGGGCGTTCTTCCGGAGCGAAGCTTTAGCTCCAACGACTCCATTTTCCAACCCATTCCAACTCTGGTCAGTTTGTGGTAGAGGAGAATTGTCCCTTGGCGCGATTGCAAAGGTTGCCTGTCCAGACCCCCGCCCACTCAGCTGGTCCTGGGGGGGGAGGGGGGAGCAGGGGTTCACGTGGGAGTGTGGAGCTTTAGAAGAAGGCTTCTGGTATCTCTTGAGACTGCTATCAGTTCAAGTAGCTGGGAAAGGTTTTACCTTTGCACAACTCTGAGAGAGGCAATGAAAGAGCAGCTTTATAAATGGTGAAATATTGATGGCTGGTTGTTCTGATGGCACAAGGAGCCAAATGTCTATAAAGGGGTTAGGAGGAACACATTAAGCTGCCTTGTACTGAATCAGACCTTTGGTCCATCAAAGTCAGTATTGTCTACTCTGACAGGCAGCGGCTCTCCAGGGCCTAAAGCAGAGATCTTTCACATCACCTACCTGCCTAGTCCCTTGAACTGGAGATGCCGGGGATTGAACCTGGGACCTTCTGCATGCCAAGCAGATGCTCTACCACTGAGCCACAGCCCCTCCCCAACAACCGGATCTCTGTCCACTGCTCTTATATTTCTCTCACCACCCACAAGTCCTCATCTTTAAGGCAATTTGTAGTATGCGACCCTATTTACTTCTTGGATATCAGGCTTTTATTTGTGGCTGGGGGTGGGGGGATACTTTGCTTTGGTTGGATTCCAAAAGCCACTCGAGCCGAAAGGCAATCGCACCAAGCAATTAGCCGCGCTGACTTTGCAAAGTAAAGAGATTTGTTAGGAACCAGAT
The DNA here is from genome assembly GCF_029931775.1 of Euleptes europaea. NCBI lineage: Eukaryota > Metazoa > Chordata > Lepidosauria > Squamata > Sphaerodactylidae > Euleptes > Euleptes europaea. The sequence continues at coordinate 40,915,591 of NC_079322.1, forward strand.
CAAAGCGAACATCATTTCTGTGCGCTTTACCAGTAGAGCTAGTAGCCTGCCTCCCCCGCCACTAATGCGAGTGTGTTTTGCACTGCCGCATATTAAAGAAAGTAAACATACATCTCGGGAAGGAGCCTATAGGAACTTAACTGTGGACTTGTAAAACTCAAGGAGGACGCAGGAAATCTTCAAGCGCTTCCCATCAAACCTTCATGCCTTCCTGGATGCCAGCGGTTTCAACTGAGGCAATAAAAGGCAACTTTAAAAAAAGGAATAATAATCGTGGTTTCAATTAACAAAAGAGAGGGCGGGCGGTTGGAAGAGAGACACCGGACGGGGAAGGCAAAACACATCCGAAGCCTCTTGCTTTTGCTGAAGGCACTTCTTGGTGCGTGGAAGTTTTCAAAAGCCCGGCGAAGAAATCCACTTGTACACAATCCAGCAGACGAGGAGACATGTCCCTGCTGGAAGCGCTCGGGTGTGTTGAATGTCTCGTTTCACAGGTCAGCAAATCAACCCTGCCGAAAATATGCATTCCGGAAAATGTCCGTACCTGGAAGATTTTCCTTACTCGAAGATGAAGAAGAAGAAGAAGAAGTTAGTTTTTATATGCCGACTTTCTCTACCACTTAAGGGAGACTCAAACCGGCTTACAATCACCTTCCCTTCCCCTCCCCACAACAGACACCCTGTGAGGTAGGTGGGGCTGAGAAAGAGTGACTTGCCCAAGGTCCCCCAGCTGGCTTCGTGTGTAGGAGTAGGGAAACAAATACAGTTCACCAGATTAGCCTCCATGGCTCATGGGGAGGAGTGGGGGGATCGAACCCGGTTCTGCAGGTTAGGGTCCACTGCTCCAAACCACCGCTCTTAACTACTACACCACACCGGCTTATTTCTTCCGGGAGGCATGTTATGAACCCGACTTTGCAAAGCTTGGGGGAGAGGGCAGGGGAGGCTTGCAAATATCAAATGCAGAAACGTAGAATCAGTCGCCGGTTATTCTCTTCGCTAGCTGGAAGCTTGCCTTTGTTTGGAATAAACGTGTCGTGGCGATTATGCTCAGCCGCCCTGATTCCATAGTGTGCCACATCACCAGGGAAGGGAATAATTGGGTAAAGACGCAACCCAGGGCCATTTAAATTCTGAGTATCCCCATGAAAATAAGGGGTGGGGCTTCCCAGGACTAGGGACACAATCCCTACTGAATACAGTAGGATTTACTTCCAGTAAATTGCGTTGTGGGTTGCGGCCTCAGGAACAAGGGAGGGGGTTACCGCACTTTGTATTCCCAGCCATGTATTAAGAGTTTGAAACCGTTATAAAAAACATCGCTTTAAAAGGGTTTTTGTTACCACAGCTTATAAAGTTAAGCACTTTTAAGACTACCGTTTTAGAAACACCTACCGTTCTAAATACCATAGAACTCGGTGGGTTTACTTTCCAGGTAAGTATACACGGGCTTGCCCGCGGTGCCCGGTTTATTTCAGTTAGAGAGACAGAAGTACAGCCTACAATTCCAATCAATGGCACCTTTGCTACTTTAGCAGCGGTGATGGTAAACTCAACATACTAATGTACCTCGGTTAGCAAAGCTATTCCCACTTCAATAGAAATGGGTTCCATGGAATATATTTAGGAAAGGGGCCTCTGATCTCTTTAAATCCGTGGGAGTGCTGCTACCCACATGCTGTAACAGGAAGATATTGCCAGTGCAATCCTAAACACAGTTACGCTCTGCTATAGCCATTGAAGTCAACTCTTTTTAGGATTGCACTGTTACTCGCTCAATCCAGAAAGCATGAAGTGCCTTGAAACTTCCAGTGAAATCTGTGGCCCTTGTTACCAAATCACTGTGTCGACCTCGACTGGAATATCGAAATGACAGGAAGAGTAGTGGTCATAGGAAGACCCTGCAACTTCAAACCAAGGGTCCAACTAGTCAAGCATCCTGTTTCCAGTAGTGGCCAGGCAAATGCTTCCCAGAAGCCTGCAAGCACAGAGTGAAGGATCAGCCCTCCTCTGCTGTTGGTTCAGGCCATCCTGCCCCAGCTGCCGATATACTAAGGTAGTTTTAGGCGGGTAGCCCTGATAGTCTGCAGTAGTAGGACAAAATTCAAGTCCAGTAGTACCTTGAAGACCAACAAAATTGTGCGGGGTGTTAAGTCAAAGCTCACTTCATCAGATGCAAACAGGAATGACAGATCTTTGAGCTTTGACTCCCGACAGTTTACGATGGGGGAATGTTTGTTGATCTTTAAGGTGTTACTGGACTCAGATGTAAGCTGCCTCTGAAGGGACGGAGACCTGACTAAGGAGGGGCTGTGGCTCAGTGGTAGAACATCTGCTTGGCATGCAGAAGGTCCCAGGTTCAATCCCTGGCATCTCCAGTTAAAGGGACTAGGCAGGTAGATCATGTGAAAGACCTCTGCCTGAGGCCCTGGAGAGACGCTGCCGGTCTGAGTAGACAACGCTGACTTTGATGGACCGAGGGTCTGATTTAGTAGAAGGCAGCTTCATGTGTTCATGAGTGCTTCCAACAACAGCCAACTCAGAGGTAAAGGCAGAGGCGCTCCCTGCCCAGACTACGCATCTTTTCCCCTTCTTCCTCCCCTGAAGCTCCTCTGCAGTGACTTTTAGATGGTAAACTTCTGGGAGCCAGGAGCTCTAGTTAAGCCCTAAGGCGCCACTCGCACAAGTGCCAGCCTTGCGTTAGCCGGCCGCTCCTTCTTTGCATTATTCCATGGTACAGGCGGTGTACTCTCACAGGAAGAACATCCTCGGGCCACTGAAGTCCGCAAGGACTCCCCTTCGGATCTCTCTGGGCCTTTCAGCCTCATGAACGAGTCTGGAAGGAGACAGGGAAGGCATCGGAGGCGCTTGCCTTGTTCTAATTGCAGTCAAGGTTGGGGTTCAACTGGACAATGAACAGCAACGTGGAGTAAGAGGAAAAGTCAAGGCCACCTTCTTGTTTGTGATATGGATTTTATTCTGATACAATATCAGCTCTGAATAAAAATAAAAGTTAGGTTAAAATAATAAAATAATAAAAGTTGATGGTTTTGGGAGGGATGGTTTGAAGAAGAGGAGGAAAGATCTTCTATGGGGAAAGGTTTTAAATCAGCCGTTTACGAATCCCACTAGACTAAGAGGAGGGAAACTTTAGCTTCTTCTGATCTCCCAGAGGCCCCGATTTAAGGCTGTTTGGCCCACAGACTTCTGGAGGGGGGTCTCTTTAGTGAAACCAGGCAAGGAAGCCCAAAGTAAAAAACAATTAGCCTTTGCATTTATCAGGCATTTAGTTTGTCCGTAAATGACCCCTTTGATATCCTCGCTAATGCAGATTTAAGGAGCTTGGCTGGGCCTTCAACTGTGTCTGACTAAAGGCTGAGGGTGCATCGGATGGAGAGCGGCTTGGCCCTCGGGGACTGCAGAGTCTCTTGTTCCTTCTCAGTTGTGGCCTTTCCTTTCTAACCACCTTTAGCAATCCCAGTTGTCATCCCCTGGTGTCTTGACAGCCCGATTCTAAACACAGGAAGGCTGCAATCTTACCTGCGTGGCGCAGTGGTTAGAGTGTTGGTGGCCAGGCTCTCGCTCTCTCTCTCTCTCTCTCTCTCTGTGTGTGTGTGTGTGTCTACTTCATAGGGTTGTTGTGATGAGAAAATAAAGGAGAGGCGAGAATCATGTTCGCCCCTAGAGCTCCTTTGGAGGAAGGGCTGGGATTTTAAAAAGCACTAAATGAATAGTCCAACTAAGGGTCGCGGAACTTACTTCCGAGTAGAGAGTCTGGCTTGTGATGGGGAGCAGGTCGAGTGAATTCCCCCACCCCTCCGCAGGATAACCAGACTGTTAAGTGTATTGAGGATAGCTCCAAGGTACTCCTTTGCGCTTTTATTTATTTACTACCTTTAAAACTCGCCTTTCTCCCCAATGGGTATGCAAGGCAGCTTACATCATTCTCTCTTCCATTTTATCCTCACAACAACCCTATGAGGTAGGTTAGGCTGAGAAACTGGGACTGGCCGAAGGCCCTCAGAGGGCTTCCATGGCAGGAGTGGGGATTCGAACCTGGGTCTTCCAGTCCGACACTCTTAACCACTACACCACACTGGCTGTCAGACTACACTGCCTTTTCCTTCCTCCCTCTCTCCCTGAATTAAATTATTATGTCTATTATTATTATTACTATTGTCTATTTTGTATTATCCTTGACCTGGATAGCGCCAGACTAGCCTGATCTCCTCAGATCTCAGAAGCTGAGCAGGGTCGGGCCTGGTTATTATTTGGATGGGCGACCTCCTTGGCCAAGTACCCCCAACCCTTTCCTCTTAAGAAACCACGCTGCATTCTGCACCTGCTTGTTGACATCAATCCAATTGGTTCAGTCTCAAACTGAGAGGACATATTGGAAGAAACAGCACCTTGTCTGACTGCTTCATTTCCACCGCCTCCTCCTCCTTCACCCTTCCTTTTCTTCTGTCTGATGATCATTCAAATATTAGATTTTTTAAATCCAGCGTAGTTGCGCGGCGGCACCTCTGGGGACAACCTTAACCCACCAAAAGACAGGATACTTCAAAAATTCAGCGTTTGTGAAAGAACATGAATGCCATGAAATGGCCAAACACTCTTGGCTTCCTATTCTGGGGAACCAGAGCACTGACTCTGGGCAAGCGCATCAGCAGAATGTCCTCCCGAAATTGCTTTTGGGAGACTAAAGACCCAACACGAAAATGAGTATCTGGCAACATATCAGCATAGACAAGGCGGAACTGCTGCTAGTAAATTCTGAAAGACCTTCTGAGCAGGTCAGTCCCACCGGTCTCTCCGTCTACCAATCATATTTTTTTCCTTTAGGGACCTCACTGTGGCCTCCACGGTTCTTTGCCTCTTCCTCCACTGCTCTAAAGGTGACGACATACGGGCTATTCCACATTCTAAGCTGGTGTTCACTCCTGGACTTTGCATTTTAAACTTCCTGGTGACCCACTGCCTGTTCATCACTAGACGACTCCCAGGGGAACCGGCGCCCCCCCCCCGCCCCCTTCAAAGACCTTGTGCAAGGACAGCTCCATCCCTGCTGTCCCCTCCATGATGGCTGGCGTCACCAACCTGCAGCCACGCAGTAAAGACCTCATTCCTTTCTTCTTGCACCACTTTGTCCCAAACCTAAGTTCTTCCAGATACTTGCTGGGCAGTTTCCTGAAACATTTCCAGTCCTTTGGCTGTCCACAATGGAAATCAGTGTGGCTTAAAAATGCATACCTGTTTAAAAACTCAGGGCAGCCACCGGCTTACATAAGGATATCCTACTTCACCCTAACAGCTAAGGTGTAGGGGCCTGGCAAAATGAACACAGGAGTTCCATAACTTTCCTCTATGGTGGGAATTTGAACCTGGCCTTCTTAGACCAAGTCCATACAGCTGGCCACACTAGAATCGTTGTTGTTGTTTACACACACACACACACACACACACACACACACACACGGGAACCATCCTGATGCACAGAGAAATTGGCCTCCTCGAGCCCCACTAGCACGAGCGGGGTGGGGGCTGCGTCAGGAGAGCGAAGCTCCCCTGGGGCTCTGCCCACCCTACCTGGCAATCCCAAGATCTGCCCCTGGTCCTCTGTTGGCATTCCGGTGTCTCCTTGTGCGCCCAGCGAAGACCGGGAGGAAGAAAAGGGAGGGTGGGGGGGGGAGCCCAATCCCTCCAAAGGAATTTAAATCCGTCGTGGCTCCATAAAGATGAAATGGAACGAGTGTGTTGAATTCATAACCTTGCTGTACAACAGTCCCAAATTTGTTGGGCTCCCTTGCCATAAGGCCTTGTAAAGGTACAAGGACACCTTCGCAGCACAAGCAGCGTTATGTTCTCGACTCTCCAGCGTAATTATTTCCAGATTTTCTCTCTCTCTCTCTTTCCACCCCGAGAAGCGAGTTGTTGAAGCCAGAGCTGTGTCTGTGTTTCAAACCGCTCGCGCCTTTGCAAACGTTAAATGCCCTAATTGCAAACGGCAGGCGGGTGGGACGCTCCCTTGTCCGGGCTCGGGGGTTTCAGACGCGCTCCTTGTAAATGGCAGGATCAAGAAACCTCCACCCCCACCCCCGGCTTCCCGGTCACCTCCAGGCTGGTGGATTAATTACAGCAGGACTGAAACAATCAGGGTTTAAATGGGACCTTTATGCCGAAGAAGAAGAAGAGCCAACCCGGTGCGCCCTGGACGCCGAATTCATTCCGAGGGTGGAAAAGAAGGCGGGCGCCGAGCTTGGGGGAAAAAAAACGGCGTCGGTTGCTGGCAGCAGAACTGCTGGTTTGTCTTAAATAAATAAATAAATAAATAAAATGAGATTTTATGTTGGGGTTTTGAGCGCAAAATAAGATGCCCGCTTCACAACTCGCCCGTGGAGCACCTTTCATCTGTTCCACTAAAATTCAGCGGGGTGAAATATATCGAAAGAACCCCAAGTAAATGACCCATGGGCGATGAGCGCATACTAAGGAGGATATCTATTGTCATTTCAGGAGCCAGCTAACGTTAAACACCTAAGCCATTTATGCATGGGAGGTTTTGCCTTGGATCTGCCATTCTCTAGATGCACATTTTCCCCATCCAAATTCTCAAAACTCAACAGTAAGCTCCCACGCAGAGTTTTGAGAATTCGGATGGGGAAAATGTGCATCTAGAAAGCAGCAAATCCAAGGCAAAACCTCCCATGCATAAATGGCCATAGAGATCTCATTGATTTTCACTAGGTGCCCTTAAGCACTTCCTATTGAAGTCACTGGAAATTAAAGGACCTTGACATGGGTTGGATCGTGCCCAATATTGATGACGGTGGTTTGTTCTGTTTCACTACTTTTGAAAACATTGTGCCTATCGGAGGCCAAGACAACCGCACAGAGCAATAATCCACCCACTGGCAAACTAAGATACATTTTGGTATTCTCTCAAAGGCGCCGGAACGCAAAATGTAACTCTTTATATTGACGATTTCATTCGTCTCGCCCTCCTTTTCTGACGCCGGATTTTGTGGGAGGAATGGAGCGATCGTTTTAAATACATAAAACATGAAGTGACCTTTGCAAACAGATTGTCCTTAAAGAGGGAGAGGAAACTTTTGCTGGTTGAATGTGAAGCACACCCGTGAACTTGGGCGCTGTTTGCAGGCCTTCCGCAGCCAGTTTTGGGGCCCCGGTCCCGAGAATGCTGCGCTGTTCTCTTCTGCTGTTATGCCTCGTTCCAGCGTGTGGGAGGATTCTGACGTGGGGAGTGGATATTGTAGGAGTCAAAACTTGGGAAATTAGGTGGTGAAATATGGATGTTAACCCCTTCCACATCTTCAAAATAAAAAAGAGCGACTTATTTTTTAAAAAATAAAAAGACTAAAGTAACTAGCCCAAAGTCAAACAGCTAAATCTCTTTCCTGCATTATTTAGAAAGGCTAAAAGAATCTAATGGAAATTCATTCACGTGGTAAATAAATCCTATGCAGTGTCTTTTGGGACATGAGTTTGAATGGCTTGTTTAATATTTTCTATAACAGGTCAATGATTCCCCGTCCTTACAGTGTTCGGTTTGTACAGTACAAAATTATTTCTTTCAAAAGAACATTTGGATTATGTTGTAATGGCACATAAATAAGCATATATAAACACGAGAAAAAATTGCCTATAATCAAACGATCCAGCGTTTACCTAAATATGCTAGGAAAAATCTGTCATGCTAAAGAATTCCCGAACGTGCAGAACTGCTTTTCTTTTGAAATCCAAAACAATTTTCACTAAGCACATATTTATTCACAAGTTAAATGTAACGAATTCAACATCTTTCATGCAATGAATTATGTATTATAATGCTACCATGCACACCTGTGCATCTGAGAGGCACATGTAGACATAAATGATTTTTTATAATTAGTCAATCCAATGTCCTTAATTCAATTACATATGACCCCAAACGTCATATATATGATACAGCATGCCACAATCCCTCTCAGGCACATAAGGCACACTTAGAAATCCTAAGATTTTAAACAGATCTGTCTGGGCATACGCTCATTCATGCATGTGTACATACATTGAGGTATACACCGTCTATTAATATCTCGCTCTCAAAAGCCCTTCTGAAATCCCATTGCGTTATATAACTGAAAGGCTAAGCTTTCAGGTAGGTCTCATCTATCCGCTGAACTTTAGGATAATATCAACACGCCTTTATAAACTACATATTCCTCACCTATATAGCGGTATAAAATATATCTCTGTATCCCCTCGTGTCCTGCTAATTGCCCGTCTCTGTGTATCTGCCTTTCTTTATAGTCAGGCTAAAGGTGTCTTAGCAGTCAGTAAACCATTTGGAACTAGCCTGGGTGTCTGTTTGTACATCGGAGATATTCTTAATTAGAAATGTGCTCCCTCCTGAGAACGATTTTCCTTTTAAGGAAGGGAAGGTAGCCACAGGCGGGCCAAAGAAGCCGCGGAAGGTGAGTTCCCGTTTGAGGCTTTAAGGACACGGCGTGTCTCTGAAAGCAAGCTGAACCTTGGACCGTATATTGTACCGAAGTAGAAATTGCAAAGTAAACTCATTTACCACCCGGGCGTCCTTGACTTCAGCTGATTAAAGTGTGATCCGGCGTGTGTGCTCAGCTTTCCCATGTGTTATTTAAACACAATCAAAAGTAATAAAAAGTATTCCGATTGCGTGAGGAGCACAGCGAGGAGGCAGACGTGGCTGCGAGGAAACCCGGCCTGAAGGACCGGGTCTCGGCGGCAGACATCCTCTTTGGGGCGGAGGGAAACGGGGAGAGAAGGACGCGGGGAAATTATAAAAGGAGGACAAAAGAGACGCGTTTCATGACCGCACGGAATACTGGACTTCGAGCAGAGGGAGATCCAAAGCTGGGAAGAAAGGAGCCGGGTCACTATCATTAACTGGGAAGACATCTAGTGGGAACGTCTTGTAATTGCAGCTCCTCCAGAGGGTCAAGATGATCTCTGGGGATGTGTGGGGCAAGGACCCGCTCTCCATCTTTCTGCTGTCAGTTGCTGGTTTACTTCTCAGTCTTATCATGTACTTTCTGGCATTAAATATTCCCTTCCTGTCCTGGAGTCTCTGGGAGATCTATAGGTCCCCATCAGGTGACTGGAGACTAGCCTGTCCTCTGGACTTCTTAGACCTCTCCTCACATCAGCAGTTCCCTGTGCCAATCTGGCCCAGTACAACTTTCTCACAACCCCACCACCAGGAGCTGCCCACACTTAGCCAACTTCTGCCAGAGGATAGTAGCCTTGAGCGTAGGAGTACAGTTGTTATTGAGCCACCAACCTGCCCAACTGGAGCTCTGGATTTAGAAAGAAATATTTCCATGTCTAAGCCGGTGTTGACCTTTCCCCTGTGCTTAACACAATGCTTGCGGTAGAGTTACAGCCCTGTCCTAAGCAGAGTTACACCCTTCTAAGCCAATTGTCTTCAACAGACATGGACAGGTATCACTGCGCTTAGGATAGAGCTTTTAAAGGTCCAGAAAGTAGGTGGAATCCAGCATTGCTTCCATCCAAGAGCTTCATATGTAGGTTTCCTTAAGTAGTCAAACTCTCCGCTTATGGACTTACCCAAGGAATGGGCATTACATTATCTTTGTTTATAGGAGTGTGGTGGTATCTGTATTCTCCCCTAGGGACAAAATTCCAGATTGTTTATCCTGATGCTAATAATGTAGTGAGGAGAAATGATGGGACAGCTGTGGCTATAATCTTTCATGTGTGACCCCAGAGATGAGACCCTAAGGCAATGTCAGTCTATCAGGTAGTCTATTCATAGGCCAGGAGTAATAGACCTAGAACTAATCTTAGCAATAGATTTGTTCAGATGGACCTAGAAATGTGCACACAGCCTAAGGGCCGGATGATAATGCTTCTTTTTTCAGCATGCTTGCATCTGTTATATGGGGAGAGGAAAAAGGAGTAGCCACTTTGGCCTTTCACAGGGAAGTGACCTCATTGTGGTGTAGAGAGTAGTTAAGAACCACCAGAAATGTGTTCAATAAAGCAAAGGCATGGAATGGTGTTCAGAAAAAAATAAATAAACAGAAAATGTTATACTATGCCCCTCCCAATTAAACATGGAAGCAAGTGTGTAAGTCAGGAAGTCCCTAGCTTGAATAGAGACTACTTTGCATGGTTGATGTAAATAATAAATTCATATGAAGTGATCTGGACCATACTGGTGAGTTATCTAAGTTATCTAATTTCAGATATGTCTGGTTGGATTTTGTAACCAGAACAGGGGATATTCATGTGCAAAAATTATTAGACTGAAACTACTATCCTAAACATTTTCATTGCAATACTGATGCATAACCATACAGTGGTATGTTACACCAGTGTAATAGTAGTTATATGTGCTAATATGAAGCTGGAGGATCACTCAGTAAAGCTTGGTGTAGAAAACATTTAACTTTACCAAAAGTCCTTGAGAGCGCAAGCCAGTTGAGAATCATTAAGGTCTTTTGTATGTTATACACCCTTTTAAGTGATATCTGCATAACAAAGGAGTGCATATTTTTGTCATTCTTTCTGTTCATACTGAATACAAAATTCACTGAAAAGTATCTGTAAATTTCTTCCCACTACAGCCAGCAGTAATATACTCCTCTATGGGAACTAGTTTTTCAATATCTTCTTTCTTTCTTTCTTTCTTTCTTTCTTTCTTTCTTTCTTTCTTTCTTTCTTTCTTTCTTTCTTTCTTTCTTTCTTTCTTTCTTTCTTTCTTCCTTTCTTTCTTCCTTTCTTCCTTCCTTCCTTCCTTCCTTCCTTCCTTCCTTTCTTTCTTTCTTTCTTTCTTTCTTTCTTCCTTCCTTCCTTCCTTTCTTTCTTCCTTTCTTCCTTCCTTCCTTCCTTCCTTCCTTCCTTCCTTCCTTCCTTCCTTCCTTCCTTCCTTCCTTCCTTCCTATTTTTCTCTGGTACAGTTTTTTTGTTGCTGCTGCTGTTGATCTCAAGCCCTGTACACTACATCTCTATTGGTCCCTCTCAATTTGTGTGATTAATTCTCTTAGTTCTCTTCCCCACCTGTCTTTGAAGACAACTTGGGACAGGAACTTCACCATCCCATTAGTAACAGACACCCCCCCAAGGGTTAAACGTGTCCTGTCACACCTGATTCCAGCTTTCTGGTTGTTGGTGCAACATGAATTAATGTTGCTTGGTTATAATATAGATGGAGAAAGTGATGAACAACCTTCAAGGGGAAAAGGTGAAGACTTTTTTTTGATCCTCCAGGTTTTTTTCAAACACTTTTTCAATGCATGACAATATTTACTCTTCACCTCTTTCTCCCAACTCAATAGTCTTTTCCTTCAGGCTCCTACAGGAAGTGTTTTGGATTATATTTGATTGCTTTCATATTATATTATGACCATATTATAAATCCAAAATTAATAAATACATGATATAAAAATAGTAAGTGGACAGATTGTCCCACGGGGTGAAAATCACCAGTTTTACAAACAAAAACACAACACATCAATGCATATCCATAATTATATTTGATTTTTTTAAAAAATCTGATTGTGGTAAACCGCCTTGGGAGCTACCTCTGAGGAAATAAATGTTTCATTTAAATAAGCTAACAAGTAAGCAAGCAAATGAGTTGTGATCTTGATCCAGGAGCCTAAGGGTGAAGACAAACAATTGGTTCCTAAACATTTGTTATTATGGCAGGGCATGCATGTCCAGATTATTTCATACATTGAAAAGGCATGTCTGTCTTCAGCCTCACTTAAAATTCTTGGTGCCGCTTCTGTCCCCTATATATTCAGTTTCAATTCAATAAGGGATTATTCCGGAGTCATGTAAAACAATAGAATTGTTCTGTAAATTTGAACCTACTTAGGACAGAGATTTTCTTCTAGTTCATTTCGTTTTGTCACAGATCAGTGACAGGGAGTTTCAGTTTTTCAAGATAATTCGAAGTTCAAACATACATCCTGAAAACAAATGCCAGTTCGAACAAACTTGGCCTCAAACTCAATAAGTAAGTTCCATTGCAATCAATGGGTCTTACTTCTACTTGATGCGAACCACCGATTCCATCTGACACGGGCACTTCAAGAAGGGTTTACATTTTTAAATCAAAGGTTTGGGTGATTTCTTACTGTGACGTCAATGGCATCTATTTACTATTCCCTTCTCCGCTTATTTTTATATTACGCCATTTTTGTTCTTCCTCACAGCCTTTTGGGGACTGATTCTCCTCCCCATTTGATCTCCTAACCTAATCAACAAAACAGAATGTGTTCATGACGAAAATCAAAAATTTTATGTCAAGCGGAATGAGTAGACCCATGGTCACAGACCAAGGGTTAACTTAAGCAATCCCAGTTAAAGAAATTGGTTATGTTGGCTGATCGGACATCAGCACACATCCCATCCCTTTTTCAAAACCCTTTACACCGCTCCCATCCCGCCCTCGCAGTAACAGATTCCATTTTCATTAATTTGCCAAAATATATACTTACGAGCGTCACTCCAAGAAATATTGACATACCAGGGTTTGTTCCTTCCAGTTTAAGCACGGATCATTTATGACTGTTGTTGTTTGGCAAGAAGTGCCCGAGTGTTCCACTTCCATATTGAGCAATGGGCAAGCCCTTAAGGAAGTTGAAATGCATTGGTCACATCGTCAAAGTTTTCCAGCATTTTTTTGGGGGGGTGTGGTCCACGTTGACTTCCCAGGAACCACTACCCCCCCTCTCTCTCTGTCAACAATATGAGCTTCTTTTGTCCTGAGCATAAGAACATAAGAAAGGCCCTGCTGGATCAGACCAAGGCCCATCAAGTCCAGCAGTCTGTTCACACAGATCTGAGAACCCAACACTTTACATAAGTGGTCAGCAGCCCCCCCTCCCCCCATGTTGGTTTTGATCTACAACTTCCATGTAAAACTTGGGAAGCTGTTTGCTGACCTGTCCATAACTTCATACAAATTAGCTGGTGATACTAATGAACTATCATTCTTCACTCAGGTCCCATCATCCTTCCAAAATCTTATGCAACCTGACAAATCAGTCATTGTTTTCGATTACATCAAATTGCACTGGCTCTAGGGTGATTGCAGATGACTTGACATACCCTCTCCCCACCCCCTGCCAGTCTCCAAAGAGGGGGTGAAACTCAGAATACATGGCTTTTTGAAAATTAGATGAAAGCAAATAATTATTAGCAGGCTCCTAGGCGCTATCCCACAGTAAGAAATGAAGGGCGGCTACTCCACCACCGGTACGACCACAGTGAAGTCTGCAGGCAGAAGGCCTTTAAAATGGGTGCCTTGAGACTCTGGATTAAAAAAAAAAAACTTTGGGTATCTGAGCTAAAACATTATTGGCTGCATATAACTCTAGGCTACCCATATATATGTTTGTTTTAATTAATTATGTGTGGGTTACAAAGTACTGGGAGGAGGGTTTCAGGAGATGTTTGTGCCATTGTGCTGAATGAAATGATTGACGGGGTCGAGAACAGCAGGCCTGTTGTTGTAAATTTCTCTTCTCCCTGCTATCTAAATAATAAGTATATGCAGCAATCAGCTACAGGGTCCTTTGCTTTCATCTGACTGCCGCCATTTCTGATGAACCTGGTAAACCAGGAGTGCCTTCATTAAGGCCCTAGAGGGCCTGGAGCTCCAAAGGGAATGAGACACACTCTCAAACCTAATCAGTGGGGGCATTTTTTTCAGGGCATCCGCCTCCATATACTAGTAAATAGAAGGAGGAGGGGGAGTGTGCATTATGAATCAAAACCATAAAGCTGATAATGGCCCCATTCATGAAACAATCCCTGTGCTCCACCAGCGCTCCATTGTCTTCGTTAACTTACTCTGGGAAGCCTATATATATACACACACACCCAAATCCTGTTGGTCTCTGAGTTGTTACTGGACTCCAACAGTTGTTCTACTCAGACCAAGTAGGCTACCCTCTTGAACTAGTGCCAAAAACTGGCCTCTCCTTTCCCTGGCACCTAAACTGGCTCCGCTCCAGACATTTGCTTAAGCTTTATAGTGCTGGTGAAATGGAGTGTTACCACTGGCATCCAAAGGTTACCCTATATTTTTCTATTATGAAGGCCTTTATCCTTCTAACTTCTGACTATAGGGTTTTCTGCAGAGGTATTTTCTGTTGGATTGTTGTGTTTCAGAGTCTAACTCTCCAGAGTTATTTCAATTGTCTTCCAGCCTAGAAGAACTTTCCTCTCTCACCTTAGGAAGTCAGCCTTTGAGGCCAATATATTGTGCCTCTCAGCTCGGGCTGGTGGAGGCCACAATGGGATGTCTCCTTCCACTCCACAGGGCAAATTCTGTAGGCTAAGGAGCCTTTCTCCGGTTTAAGGGGAGGAGGTGTCCTTGGGCTGGGGAAAGGGAGATGAATGTTTACTTTATTTACAGTCAGCATTTCTCAGTGAGACTCTGGTTCAAGGAGGGTTATGCAATATAATAGGAGTAAGATTACAAAACTGCGGGGACACACACACACACACACACACAAATATTGGGCATATACCAAGCATTGCAGAAAAATGATATTACAAAAGTAGGAAACATTGCAAGAACAGCAGGGTAACACATACAATAAACAGAGAATGCATCCTGTCCAGAGTGGTACAGTTTACAGTCCTGTTCCTTGAAAAGTGCCTTCCTGAACCATTCCATCATAGCAGGGGCCCTGACCTTTTTGAGCCTGTGGGCAAATTTGCAATTCTAACAGGCATCATGGGCACAGCAACAAAATGGCTGCCACAAAATGGCCGCTATAGCTTACTTTCAGTCACAGAATGAACATCCTTGTGTTGTGGCGGCAGCTGCTGCCAAAGCAACTTTTTTTAAAAAAAATCTGCACAACCCATCAAATCTCCAATAGCCAATCAGAAGCCTTTTGGCAAAACACACTTCCTAAAAACACTTTGCAGGCGCCAGGAAAGGTGTCAGTGAGTACCATGGCGCGCACAGGCACCACATTGGGGACCCCTGCATTATACTATATAGCCCAAGTACCTTTATCAAAATGCCCTCCTAAATTATTCTGTTTTACATAGTTTGTGGAATAACACACCCACAGGAACTTTCCTGACCTCCTCAGGCAGGCCCTTTCACAGGGTGGGGGCCAGAGCAGAGAATGCACCTATGTCGAATCTTTAAGACATGATTCCACCAGTAGGCAGAATCTTGATGACCAAGGGTTGGATCCCGACTAGAGTTTCCACTCCCCCAAGGCACTTCTCTCAGTGGAACAGAATGTCCTCTCTTCCCCCTGTACCCACCTCCCCTCCCCAAAATGCTGCTCCTAGGGGAGACGGGATCTTCAGGAACAGCATGAGAGACAATTGGGGGGTCTGCGGCAGGAAGAGGAAGTTGGGGGAAATGACCCTACCTTTTTTTTCCGCGGGAAAGGGAGCCCATCCCTTAGAGTGGAAGCTTCTGAAGCAGCAGGAGGGGTGCGCCCTGCCCTAGGCACTGCAGGAGAAGTTGCTATCGACACGAGGATTTAGCCATGGTTATTTATTTACATGGATACGTTAGTTAAGGCAAGCGTGGTGTAGTGGTTAAGAGCGGTGGTTTGGAGTGGTGGAGTCTGGTCTGGAGAACCAGGTTCGATTCCCCATTCCTCCACATGAGCGGCAGACGCTAATCTGGTGAACTGGATTTGTTTTCCCCCTCCTACACACGAAGCCAGCTGGGTCACCTTGGGCAAGTCACAGCTCTCTCAGTCTCGCCTACCTCACAGGGTGTCTGTTGTGGGGAGGGGAAGGGAAGGTGATTGTAAGCCGGTTTGAGTCTCCCTTAAGTGGTAGAGAAAGTCGGCATATAAAACCCAACTCTTCTTCTTCAAGTACTGGGCACCAATGCAACCCTATGGTAACTCTCCATCCCCACCCCCCATTCGTTTACCCATCTCGAATTAACAAAGTTGGAGGAAAATATTAAAGCGCACCTCCTCCGGGGTGACTGCCTTGTGTCTGTTTAAGCTTAAAGTGCCGGAGGCCCAATGAAGTGGCAGGGATTGGGACAGCCCAACCGGGCGCTGTAGCCAAAGTTCTTACATGGAAGAGAACGGCGGTACTTTAGATTCAGCTTGTACTTGGACAAGTATATCGTGTGCCTTTCCCCATCTCTAAATTGTTCCATAACAAACTAATTAAACAGTCCCCCCCTTCCTCTCCGGTTGTAGCAGACTTTATAAAATTTACATGAGAGGACGGCAGAACACCACACCATGTGCAGTCATGAGAGAATTAGCATCTCCGCCAGCGTAGATGTTGTGTTGCAACGACTCGTTCTGGCATGTTTATTGTCGTTTAAAGCATTCCGCTGGAGGATTAGGTTACTTAACTTTTTGTCATCTCTGATGGAGATTCTGCAATATTCCTCGTGAACTGCGAGACGCCCTCGGCCATTACAATAACAGGACGCGCGGATAAAGGGATCTGCTCTCCTGAACATGCGCCATCGCATGGTTTTTATAGCAACATGGCTCCCTGCAGCAAGTCGCTACACCAGAACGTCCCAGGTTTTTTTTTAATTCCCGTTTATTAAAGCAATGACTCTTTTTAAGGATTGTTTGGAGTCTGAGCAACACTTTTCTTTACAACCAGCTGGGAGAAAATCGTCCCTAAAGAAAGAATTGTCGGACCGTGGCGGCCACGACACTCAAGATGAATATGTCTTCTTGTCACTTCCAAAGCCATTGTTTGGTATATGCCCAATATTTATTGTCCCCCCCCCCCAAAGTTTTGTAATCTTACTCCTATTATATTGCCTAACCCACCTTGAGTCAGAGTCTCACTGAGAAATGCTGGCTACAAATAAAGTAAATATTCGTCTCCCTTTCCCCAGCCCAAGGACACCTCCTTCCCTTAAACTGGAAATAGGCTCCTTAGCCTGGAGGGAGTCTTCAGAATTTGCCCTGTGGAGTGGAAGGAGACATCCCATTGTGGCCTCCACCAGCCCGAACTGAGAGGCACAATATATATTTTAATTCCACCGATCTTATTTAGAGACAATTTGATTTTCTTCCAGGGAAACATATGCTGGAGCAGGTCACTTACTCTGGAGCAATTTTTAAAAAATCTGAATTGACTCTGAAATTATTGGATCTAGGAGCTTTGCTTTATTTGTCGGTTTTATTATAGCCTCTGTATCCCGCCTTTCCTCGTGGTTCAAGGCAGCTTACAGTAATAATTAAAGACGTTTTCATTGAAACATTTTAAAACCAAAATAAAATGGCAAACTCCAAATCTTTCCCCCTTCCCGTGTGTAAAAACTACTCGTGTAAACCCTACTTAAATTAATGGATTTTACTCCGTGGACGACCCTCTATCACTCTGAGACTTCAGAGATGGAGTGGTGTGAAAAGCTAAATAAAGTGCCAGTCCTAAACGACCTTACTTGGAAGTGTCTCACTGAAATCACTGCTCCTTACTTCCAAGTAAAAGTGTTTTAATTCCTGTATTGATTTACTGGTGCTTCCAGAATGGATCCAGAACATCGGGTATGTCACGAATTGGGCAAAGGAAACGGGGGGGGGGTTGTTAATATTGCAAGCCAAAGATGCTTGGACCCGTTTCCTAAATCCCTCAAAATATGACTGGACTCAGCTCGACCCATTAATAATTTCTGGCACACTCAGCGAGTAATTACTGGTCATTATTTCTTTCTTCCCCGGGACATCCCTATGAGGTAGGTCTCATTCACAGCTCGGTTTCACAAGGGGGAAATTGAGAGCGAGAGTCTTGTTGAGGCTTTTCGCGAGAGTTCCTTTCTTAAGCGGAGACTCGAATGCAGGTCTTTCCAGGTTTAACTCACAGTTTGCTTAACTTTTCCATAGCGCCATTAAAGTCTCCTTGTACATTTGCTCATGACTATCCCATACCAACACATTTGACGATTTTGGGGATTAGAACTAGCAAATCACGTTCTTCTGTGCAACACCTAATCCAGTGGAGGAGAGGAGTTAAAAAAAGGACCACCACAGAATAGTAAGAGGAACGATACAGGAAAACACGAGTTTGGGAAACTGAAGTCTCAGGGGCCCGCGCTGACCTTGGACAAGTCATCAATGGCCTTGGGCCAAATATTACTGTCCCTCGATCGCTGGAACTGTAGCCTGCCTCGACACTATGAGGCTGAGGTCACGTCTCATTCCTGAGGGAGGGATATAGCTCAGGCTGCCAGGTCCAGCGAAACCACACACTGGGTGGCAGGGGCCTCGGTGAGCTCTTAGCGGACTTATTTCAGGCACAGGAACTGTACAGCGTAATCCAGGGCGATTCTGCTCTCTCATAGCAACAGCCACAATGCATTGCTTGGTCTTGAAGAACCAAGAATTATGTATCAACACGGGCTGCATTTTCAGACGTTAATTCTGCACGGCTCGTTTCGACGTATGCAAAAGGGACCTAGCTAAATGCAGAGCTGGGGAAAATGGGACAGGATTATTACCCAATAATGTATTTTCAACCAACCCAAATTTGGTAGTGAAGCTTGACAGTTGTCCCACGTTCCTTAAGCCTGCAGTAAAACTGGTAGGTTTAGCTAAATGTACTGACATATCTCCAAAGAGGAATTCTTCTCCTTCCCCCAGCGGCTGATATCCATTGTTTTACGGGAGGGAGAGACCTATCTCAATGCACAAAGTCTTTGTGTGTGTGTGTGGGGGGGGGGGGGTCTTAAATGTTGTTGTTCTGTGGGAATGCTAGATGCAACCCCTTCCTGGGAGTAAGACCCTCTGAGTAGACCAGAGTAGGATTCTGTGTATACCTGCTTAGGATTGCTCTCTAATAGTGCAATCCTAAAGACACTTTCCTGGTAAATAAACCCCAATGAATAAGATGGGACTTACTTTGAGCAGACCTATTTAGGATTACTTTCTGAAAGAGGAGATCAAGCTAAGAATATGAATGCAAATTCACTAAAATCACATATCCAGCCCAAATGGGCTTATGGAGCAAGTACCTCACTCTTGGGTTCAAACAAACAACACCCACCATGCCCAACTTTCTCATTTATTATTTATTACATTGACATCCTGTCTTGTTTCTCCCCCACAAAGAAGAGGAGGATCCAAAGGACTTGTATGGACTATAATAGGTTTACTTTGAGTAAATTACTTGTGGCTTATAGCTTCAATCATTTCTTCCTTTTTTCCAAGGGACATATCAATTTGTTCAGGCGGTTGTTAAATCTCCTCCAGTTCCTTACTAAGCAACTCAGATAAGACATTCTGTAAATGCAGCTCTACTGAAAGAATGTGGCACTTATTTATTTTAAAAGTTTAGGGGACCCAGTTTTCCTCTAAGGCTTTGTGAATGGATTTAGGAGGGGAATGTTACTTCTGGTATTTTTTTTTCTGAAATAGACCTAAATATTACAATAGGCTGGTAGCTCAGGAAGGACTTACAGTGCTCAGAGGAATGTACAATTTTTATATGTCCCTAACAATGGGAGCTTGTAATCATGTGGTAGCAATTAATCTAAGCTCCCGGCAGAAGTGAAAAGATACCAGCAAGAGATCACTGTATCCTGTTCATTTGGGTTTTTTCCCCCAAAACTGAGACGAGCTAGCAAATAAGATATGGTTATTCTATTACACGTTCTTGCTAGAATTTAATAACCGAGAGTAGTAATCGGTTTGTTAGAAGCAGTGTAGGCCTCTCTGAAAGTCAAACTATTAATCATGACTTGTAAAAAAAAAGGTTTTATTTTAAAAACTTTCCAGAAGTATTTATTTAATGAAGCCATACTGACTGGTTCAATTCTATAAAATAATCTCCTTTTTTATGGCAGTGATCCCAACTTCAGACATGAATGGCACATCCCTTCTGTTTATTTTCACAATATCCATGCTGCGATTTTATACAATCTTCTCCTAATAAGTTTTCACCCGAGGTTGATGTTGTTTTAGCGCATCATCTGTATCAATAGAAAGTGCCTGATGTCTTAGAGGAGACATTTTTTGCCTATGTAAAAACAAACCAGAGTATATCTTTGTTTTTTCCCCTTCTTCCCCCTCCCAAGAACTATTTTAAAATTTGTAAACTTTTGAGAGGATCCATTAGAAATTTTGCAGAGGCGATAAAGGACATGAGAGAAGTGTATACTGTATATATATACTGTAGTCACACAATAGGCTCTGAGTCATCCCAAGCCTCACTTTGATTCATTTTATGCTTCCTGGCTCTTTTGAATACCTCCTGTGTCCGAACAGAGGATTCAGGGAGGAAAAGCTGTTTGGTTTGTTTTTAACCATTGAGCAAAAAGTAAAGGACAGAAACCCGTGCACTGGTTTTACATGGGGGTGCATATGTTGTAATATCTACCCTCCTGTTAAAGAGGAATTCGCTTTGGGAGTGTTTAATCTCTGCACTAGTCTTCCAAAGCTGATGCCCCTTTCCTATGTGCTTTTGAAAATCCTTCTTATTTTCTAAGTATCTTTTTTTTAAAAAAGCACTCAGTGGGAGGGAGAGAGTTAGGATGTCCAGCAAATGCTGGTCGTAAAGCTGTTTGGTTACATTAGAAACACATGAATATCTTGAGATGCAAAGGGTCCTTAAAACGGCCAGGGGAATGTTGATACGGGGGAAAGGATAGCAGAAGCAGGCCTTGACAGCCCTCCACCAAATTAATGTGTTGGCAGGTAAATTACATTTGCTCATGAAAATCAAATCCGATTAAAGGGCGGCTTCTACTATCTCCTTGGGTTTTCTTGACTCTTCGGGACTGTACTATTACTGGGAGGCTGGAGAACTACACTTCCCAAGGCTAATCTTTATTTTCAACAACAACAACAAAATTAATATTACCACACTTGCAGCGCAATCCTGAAGAGAGTTACTCCAATCAATGGGCTTAGGCTGGAGTAACCCTGCATAGGATTGTGCCGTTGGTGTTGTAGAAGAGTAGTAAAAGTATCCTGTGAGTCAAAAAGCAGATAATCTACAATTATTGGAAATTAATTTTTTTCCTCTTGCTCCAATTAGGAAAATATCATCTGCAGGGCAGCCAAATTTACAGTCTGGTTTTATGCAAATTTACACAGCAATAAATACCACTGATTCCATAGGATAGGATCGCAACCTTAGCCGCTCTCTTTAACACCACTAAAATCAATAGACCCAAGTTAGTCAGCCAATCAGACTTCAATCATATTGATTTTTATAGGGTTTGTTGAGCAAGAAACGTTGTCTGGATCGAGGCTTCAAATCCATGGATATTTAGATGGTCTTTAGGCAGGGCCTAGTACATCTGCACACATCTGTAGTTTCTTTTATATTGACTTTTTGGGTAAGAGCATTTACCAACCTTGATCAGATATCGTATGAGAAAATAAAGGGTGTGTGTGTTTAAGCTTCGGTGCCTGTGGGGCACCTTTTATTTATCTAGATTTTGTGATCACACACAGTCTACCTTGTGTAAAAATGTCTTTGAGGTTATTTTGTCTTGGGAACCGCTAAAGAACCACAGGGACTAGATTGTCCCCACCTTCCATGTATTATATATGCGGATGTTGCAACCTCATTTTCCTCGATATTTGTAAGCCCCTTGGTTCCCTTCAGAGAAGTACAGAGGGGATGACGACTCCAAAAAGACAATTTCCTTTGATGAATCGATCTGTCCTCTCCCATCAAGTATCAGCCTTTTTATTCAGCTGTCGATTCCATTCAGTTCAGTTGGATTTTCGTTTGAATGAAGAATCAGACAGGATTAGTGAATAAGGGATGCAATTTTCACTTTTGGGATCTCAATTTATTCTGTGATGCGGGGATACTGCAGACATTAGCAGTTACCTTGCACATTGGAAGTGGTTAGGCCACTCCGATTAAAGGGGTGTGTGTGCCTCCAATGTCTGCTTTACAGAGAGGCGAAAGAAGTAGGCCAGATGCATTAACAGTGCAGTCCAAACAC
Organism: Euleptes europaea; assembly: GCF_029931775.1. Taxonomy (NCBI): domain Eukaryota; kingdom Metazoa; phylum Chordata; class Lepidosauria; order Squamata; family Sphaerodactylidae; genus Euleptes; species Euleptes europaea. Next base: position 40,937,537 of record NC_079322.1, read on the forward strand.
ATCCACGCCCTTCCAAGTCCACTGAAGTCAATGGGCTTAGAAGTATGAAACTCTGTTTAGGACAGTACTGCAAACAGAGTAAATTACAATGGATTTTATTCATCCCATGAAATTAATAGCCTTCATAAAAGAACACAATAACCAAAATATCAATTCTTTCTATTTCTCTGTAGACACATAAACTTTGACCTGGTAAGTTGTGCCTTTCTTCATAGTATTACATACAAATCAGATCACGGAGTGGGGGGCGGCTGTGTAAAAGTTTTGAAGGAGAGAGTTTGTGGACATTGTCCGTGAACTACACACAGGTACACAGTACACACCAACACAGATAAGTAAGTAATTGCAACTTCAGGTGCAAACACATGACCATTACAGTGAGTAGACCTAGTTCAGAACACACATACACACCCATTCCATTAATATCTTCATTCTAGGGGGCTGGCCAGACTCTGAATTCAAAGTTTGCCTTCGGAGAGCAAACACGTTGTCCAGCTGTTGGGTGTTTGTGTAGCGCAGCGCAGTTTAATATTCTCAAAGGGCAAAAGAAAAGCTCAACCGTTTTCTACTCACGCATCCCCCCCCCGCATCGTTTTCCTGTTCAAGCTATGCTGTTCGTACCCTAGAAATATACACCATCCAAAGACAAGATTCGCAACAGGGTGCAGGAATCCCGTCCACCTATAATGTTTGAGGTTTTGTAAACTGACTTTCAGCACAAGGTTTTAGATACTTTTTGAACCCTCCTGAATAGAGCTCCCAAATAACTAGTCTAACTGGAGCCCTGGCGCAACTGTACCAGCAACAATTAAACGCACACACACATTTTATCCTAGGACTGCCATTTTCCTCCTCTTAAACCCATTCTGAACCTGAGAAAAGGAGAAGCCCATTAGTTCTGCTAATGCTTTATCTGCATAACAAATCTGAGAGGGGTTTGCAGGAAAGGACGGTTCCGTTTGATTTCAGATCTCTCCAAACAAAGCCTTTGGAGAAGGGACGAGTATCGATTCCACCATCACCCCCCCCTTTTCCTAATATTGGAAAATAGCCAAACAAGTAAATACAAACAAGCGGTACGGATGCCCAGCCAACCCTCCCTAGCTGGGATCGTGTCTCGAAAGCCACAATTTCACACAGCTTCTCCATAACTTGAGGGCAGTTTCCTTGCCTGGAAACTGGAATCAGAGAAGCAGGAGAGAGGGAGGGGGAGGGAAACGAAGTTAGGAAAAGGGCGATTAGCTTTCTCTGGGCTGCTCCTTTTTAGCAAATCAGACAAGGTCCTCGGGCTGTGAATGACACTTCTAGTCCTGGCTAGTCTGCAACTTTCAACTTGACCTTGGCCTCTAGTCCTGTCTAACCTGTATGTAAAACAGAGCTGGCCATTTAGCACTTGGGTGGGGTGGGTACACGGCAGGGCTGGTTGAGCTGTGTGTGTGCGTGCGGAGGGGGGGGTTACTTTGGCTCCTCTGCGATGCAGTTTCTAAGAACGAGAATCACCAACAGAAAAGGAAGGAGTGCGGAATATTCCCTGGCTCCCTCCTCTCCAAATGCAAATATTTCCTAAACTCTGAAGCCAGGAAATGAAAAAAAGAAAGAAAATATGCTAGAAATAAATATTTGTCTTTGGCTATTAGAAAGAATGAGGAAAAGACAGTCCTGGAGGCGGCTGGGGGTGGGGTGGGGGAAGGCGAGAGGAAAGGAGTTCTTTATTGGCTGCAATCAAGAGACTTTGCTGAAATATTGTTTAGTGACAACGGAGTCCCCTGCACCACATACCATTCTCAGCAAAAGCGCCAGACTGGTGGACAGGCGAACTGACAGATCTGTTCCTTCCTTGACATACAAGGAAAAGCCAGTCCCCAAAACAATGCACGGTTTAGAATTCCATCCTTGTAGCGATGCGGAGAAAACAATGCTGCAATGCCCAGCGCTAGCACAATGGTGCATAAATACCTGTCATGTGGACAGCCAAAAGACACGCAGCTGAAAAAGGGAGTTTCCTCTGCTCTTTGAGCCGATCAACAAATCCCACTACGTTGTAACGCTGTTATATTTAATTCGCGTGTATTCCGCATTAATCCCAGGAGCATCCGTAAGCAACAGTAGCTGTATGATAATTACTACGTTGCGTGGGCGTTCAAATATAACCTTTAAAAATGATCCTAGCTGGCTTCTTCTTCTTCTTTTTTTAACCACGCTAGTGTACGTGTTTATGTCCATGCAAGTCTGAGAAATTCGGTGAAAGGGATTTTTAATATGGTTATTAATAGGGGGAGTCCCTGCGGTCACTCACGGACTTTTAAAAAAAAAAAAAAAAAACCCATGCAATATTATTATAGTCGGGAAAGATTCAGGCAAAAATTGTAGGCGGCAAGTTTTATTGTTGCAATAACAAATAATGTAGTGTGGTTTGTTCTGAGGTCTACTTAACCCCTTCGGAACCGCATCTCAAGGGTAAATCTGGTGTCTATTTTGCCTGAATGCAAAAGATTCTGGAGGAGCGTTTGTTCAAAAGTAGAGCCAAACTATTTTTTAAAAAAGAAGTGAAATGCATTTCTTCGGTTCAGAGGAAAATGCGTCGTATTAGGTGTTGACAAACATTCTCAAATTGTTGAGGGTTTTGGAAAGAGGTGAAATATGGAACATTGTAGCTTTTACACACACACACACACAAAGCCGTGGGCTCTGGCAGTCATATTACATGAGAAAATACGAGTTTAAATCTGGTATGTGGGAGATGAGGGGGAGGGACGTGGTGGAACGGCCTTAAAAAAAAAAAAAGGATCCACCGGTTGAATAGCAAGACAAACACGGGAAGTTTAGAAGGGGGTTTGAAATTGATATTGACAAGACCATGGAGACGGGTTTCCTATACAAAGGAGGGTTTCCTATAGAAAATGCGCTGCGGGGAAAGAGGGAGGACCACGCTTTGGAGGGGGTGGGGGAGAATACCTGTCCTTCTTTTGCACCCCTGTCCGTGCCCGGCCGGCCCCACCAAGCCGTGAGTGGGAAGGGGGCCGCCGCCACCGCGCGCGCGCCAGCCCCGGTCCGCCGCTGGGATCCCCGGCCCCTCGCGCGATTAGGCCATTATTTAATTATCTGCGCTTTATTCCTCAGATGTTTATCAGCTGCTTTGCATATCACGTGGGGGCGGGCGGGCCAATGAGCGCCGCCCTGCCGCGCCACTGGCGCGTCAGCCCTGGTCAAGTCGGGGAGATTTAGTATCTCTTTTTTCAGTCTTTGGGGCTTTTAAAAAAGAGCCACTGGTCTCAATGCGGATCGGGCTATGACCGCCTCCGTGCTCCTCCACCCCCGCTGGATCGAGCCCGTCATGTTCCTCTACGACAACAGCCTGGAGGAGATCAACAAGAACATGGAAGCCGGCTTCCACGCGGCGGCGGCGGCCAACCAGTGCCGCAACCTGATGGCGCACCCCGCGTCCCTGGCCGGGGCCCCGGGCAGCGCCGCCGCCTACTCCTCCGTCGAGGCGCCGCCCGCCGGCATGGCCGAGCCCGGCCCGCCGGGCAAGCAGTGCAGCCCCTGCTCGGCCGCCGCCCAGAGCCCCGCCGGACCCGCCGCCGCCCTGCCCTACGGCTACTTCGGCGGCGGCTACTACCCGTGCCGCGTGGGCCACCACAACGCCGCCCTCAAGTCGTGCGCCCAGCCCGCCGCCTCCTTCGCCGACAAGTACATGGACACCTCCGCCGCCGCCGCCGCCGCCGCCGCCGCCGCCGGGGAAGACTTCCCCTCCCGCGCCAAGGAGTTCGCCTTCTACCAGGGCTACGCCGCCGGGCCCTACCAGCCCGTGCCCGGCTACCTGGACATGCCCGTGGTGCCCACCATCGCCGGGCCCGGAGAGCCCCGCCACGACTCCATGCTGCCCATGGACGGCTACCAGCCCTGGGCCCTCGCCAACGGCTGGAACGGGCAGGTCTACTGCCCCAAGGAGCAGAACCAGCCGCCCCACCTCTGGAAGTCCTCGCTGCCGGGTAATGCACCTGCGGCCCCCTTCGCCTTACTCCAGAGTAGGCCCCCCTCCCACCCCTCTAGCGCGCTCAGCGCCCCGCCAGCCCAGCCGCTGCCCTCAGGCGCGGCGCCGCGGCCGCCTCGGCTGCCGTCGGGTTCGTTTCGCTACGGCGCCCGCCGGCTTGGTACCCGCCGGATGCCTGCTCTCCCCCGCCGCAGTGGCAGCCCTTCCACCCAGAAGGAGCGATGCTTCTGCTCGGAACGAGAGGCTCTTCGGTTTAGTCGCTTCCCTCCCGGTTGCAGAAGGGTTGCTCGTCTCCCCTAGCAGGCGCTTCCCCCTTGGAGACATTTGGTAGAGCCTGGCACGTTGGAGTCAGCGCGAGCCCATGGAAAAATCAGTGGGGCTGACTTAGGGGGGGTCGGGTTAGCGCTCTGCTGTCAGCCTTCACAGCCTAAGGCTGCGACTTCTTCCTCTCATCATAACCCTTTCCGAACTGTTTCTTTTCGAAGGGTATTTTATTAGTATCAACCCCTTTGCCTCTTTTGCCACATCGTCCCCAGTATTAATAATAACGTCTGATACTAAACCTTGTCCTCTTAATATGGACATTCCCGACTTTTTCCCGTAATAATTCGGTTGCCTTTCTTAACGATAGTTTCCGTCTTCCCCGTTCTAGTGTTGCCTGCGGCACTATCGGCCAGCCCAGCTTAGTTCTGATCGTGCTCCTGGCTTTGGTCTTGCAACAAACCTTGACTAACTCGACTCCTTTTTTTGCTCTATTAGCAATTGTCAATGAATTCACGGGGGTTACTGCAGCTTCAGGCCCCTTGAAGATACACTTCCCCTAGGTTAAGCCCTTCTAACAACCATATTACTACTTCTCTGAACTGTACTAACAGTCCTCTTCCTTCTCGCTGGCTTATACGTCGTTACCCATTCCGCTTGCTTTGCTGCTAAATAATTCTGGTCCTCCTTGCGACTGCTTTTCCACACACACACCCTTCTTTAGCAGTACTAAACCTCGCTATGGGTATCGTCGTAGGAATGAATACAGGAAATATGCATGATTAAATTATGATGTAGACTAGGAGGGAAAACAGCTTGAAGAAGTCTGCTGGACAGTATTAAGTATTATGGGTTAACATGAATTTTCCAGTAGCGCCTCAGCTCGCTCACTTCATAGCTCGCTGAAAGGGTGATTAATTTTCCTAAAGCTCTCTAAAGTTTGAGCATAAGATGTTTGTTGAGGAGTTCTGCTATGTAGTGGGGGGGCAGCCATGTTCTAGAGGGCGGTTAAGAAGGCTGGGGAAGCCAGTGGAATAAAAAAAAAAAAAACCCACTTTAACCCCAGTCCTCTTTTGAAGGAGGAAGATATGCTCTAATAAATTATTAATTAATAACAGTGTTTTAAATACGTGCCTTCTTGTTTGTTTGCTTTAGACGTGGTTTCCCACCCCTCAGATGCCAACTCCTACAGGCGTGGGAGAAAGAAACGGGTGCCTTATACGAAAGTCCAGTTAAAAGAACTCGAAAGGGAATATGCTACAAATAAATTCATTACCAAAGACAAGCGAAGGAGGATATCGGCCACTACGAATCTCTCAGAGAGGCAGGTCACAATCTGGTTCCAAAACAGAAGAGTCAAAGAGAAAAAAGTCATCAACAAATTGAAGACGACGAGTTAATGAGTTTAATGGAAAATGCAGCTTGCTCAGAGCTTTAAGAACTATTTTTTTTGGTCCAGATTAAAATAATAATAATAATAATTAAAAGACAAGACAATGAACTTTTTCTTTCACTAGAACTTTGTGTCTTTGGAGCTATGACTTCGGAAAAAGTATGACTAGTAGAAATGTTTTTCAGACTGACAATTCCCCAATGTCCAAAAAGAGGTCATTTCAATGACTGACTGTAGAGTCAAAACGCCCACCCTCAAAGCAGAAAAAGATATCAGTGTCAGTTAAGAACGATACACATTTGTCCGATATGGTGTAAGTATTACTGTGACTGTTCTGGGACACTGTTTAAGACTATAATCTGGAAAATGGTTGAAAAGGCAGTGTGTGTGCACACAGACACAGACACACCAGCACGCTGACTGGTTGCTCAGGTAAACATAGTGCAAAATGTACAATTACAGTATGTTTAAGCAATACGTTCTATGTTTTCTTTTTTTAAAATGGCAGGTACTGAATGAAGCTTTCAAAAAATATCAATCATGAAGGGAACTCTGTGCAGAGCTAATAAGAGAGGCAACTAAAGGCAGTGTAGATTTATTGGGGATGAAAATGGAATGTCCCTAGATCATTTTTCAGCAGATGATGTCTTGATATTTTGCTCAGAGGTCTACTGTTCCTGTAAAGGGTCTCTACAGTTTTGATGCCCCCACAGCATTCATCAATGTTCAAACAGTGTAAATCCAAGAAACTGACCTATTAAAACCTGTTGCTTAGATTCAAACAGCCACATGCATGTTGTCATTGTGGTGTGGGGGAGAGACCATTTTCTGGGTGGGGGACAATCTCAAAGTAACCCATAATGGGGGGTATTTTGTTTCCCTGATGTGTTTTGATTTTAATGCTATATTTTGATCTATGAATAATTAGTGAGTTTTCCTTCTTTTTTTCTACCAGGCCGCATTAGAAAGTGTAGGAATACATTTTACAGCACTTTTAAAAAACAATCGGTTATTTCAACCAGCACATTATTTTTTTCCTGTTCACTAGAAGATGCTATCTTGTAAATAGTTTTTAAAAAATCAGCACACTGTGAAAATGTATTTGTGCACCCTTTTTTATATTTTTACTGAAAATGAAAATCTAAGAGCTGTAGATAGATATTAGTGTTAATACTGTTAATAAAATAGTCACTGTAATAAAAACCTGATTAAACCCTCTTTTATTCTCCCTCCATATTTGCATGCACCTCGTGAAGAATGTATTTCTCTTGTAGTCCTAATAAGTTCTTCTCTTAAATTACTGATATAGCCCATATTTTGCCCATAAATTATGGTGCAGAGGGAATGAATGCATGATAACTAGCTTTGCTGAACTATAAATGTTTCAATAAGGTTAAAGAGTCAGGTATTTTGAAGGGGGAAAAGAAGATATAAAAGTAGGGCCGGAGCTCTCCTAGGAAAATGAGAAACAGTTGTTAAGCCACAAATGCAGGAGTGCCGTATTTAAGGTTTATTGGCAGGACTGGTTAAGAGTTGGGGGAAAGGGTTGGTATTTGTTGAAATGACAGGACTAGGAAGGCCTTAAACCTTGACCTTGATTTATTTTTTTAAAAAAAGAGAGAGAATTTGTGACCTTGACTTTGACAGCTCATGAATGGTCTTATTCTGGATTAGTAGATCAAGGGCGCCACCTCGTGTTTCCACTTCAACTTTGTCTCTACTGCAGCTGAAGATGGAAGTAAAGGAAGGGATGGTTACCTGGTGCCTGTTTCCCAAGGCAGCCTCAGCCGAGCTAGTCAGGATGGCGGGAAGCACAAGGATCTGCACATCTTTTGAGTTAGTTGTTATGATCATGGACAGACCAGACATAGCACAGTTTAAGGCACTTCTTTGGGTGGTTGGCTCTGAGAACAGTTTGGCAGTTGCTGTGTGGGAAGGGGCTGTCAAAGGGAGAGAGAGAGAAATTCCTCAGGAACTCTTCACTTCCTGTCTTCGCAGGTGGTCTACTACTCTAATTGGAACTACTGGACAACTTTTAAGACCAGTTGCTTTCTTCCTTTTTCTTTCCGTTTTAAGCAATACCGGGTGCTCTATAGTACTGGCTTCTTGAATTAACATATGGCCTTTTAGGTCTTGGTCGATATACATGCAGGGGGGTTAAACTCTGGGAGCTCACCTGGGTAGGTGGGGAAGGTGCGGAAGCCACAATTATAGAACAATAAAGACAGTCAGCAAGCAAACTGGTTCCCGGATTTATTTATTTATTTTGGTGCTGTGTGAGGTATGAAATTAATGATCCGAAAGGCTGCGTTAATACACTTGATAAACAGCTTGTCAAGCCAGCTAAAAAAAACAAGATTGTTTTATAAAGGTTGCCTCTACACTGCATCAGCCCCTGAAAAACTGAAATCAATAACTTGGGAGATGGAGCTAAAACTCTCAAATACTGCAATGTAGGAAATTAAGATAATTTCTGCTTGTTTTAATATCCAGCATTTGTTTAAAGGTGAGTTACTTATGGTGTCACGGACACACTAACGATCAGACTACTTAGGAAACTAAATACAAGTATTTGATTGACAAATCTTCTAAAGCATGCAAGATATTTAGATGGTGAGGAAATGAATGAAATTTGGTGCCATTGGATGCCTCTGAGGTTTTATTTACTGTTTTATTACATTTATATTCTGCTTTTCTGAGATTCAAGGTGAGGGGCCTATAGTTCCCATGAGGTTCTCCCATCTAGTCACTGATCATATCTGTACTCGCTTATCCTCTGTAAATGCTGGGCCATGTGCTTGCCACTTATAAACTGGGCCAGATTAACTGCATGGCACACAAGCAGAAGGCTCAAGGACCCTGAAACTATTGGAGAAGTCCAAGAGAAATGAAGGATTTTCATGCTTGCTTCTGAGAACCTGCAGATCAATTATTTCCTGGCTAAAACTACAAGATAGGAAATCTGTTCTGGGGAAAAGGGCATGGCTTTGATTTTTCTAGCTGCACTTCAGAACACATCTACCCAGAACAAGGTAACTTTTGGATTCTGAGGTCTCTGGAAGTTAACAGCCAAATTTAGAATTCACCTTTTCCAAATGTTCTTGTTCTTTTTATTACCCATGTCTACCTGCTAGGAAGCCACTTTGTAAGTGCTGGGATGATGCATGATTGCATTTGTGGATAGTAGAAAAGTGCAAAACGAAGTGCACTTGCATCACTGTCATCAATTTAAAGGGGACTTAGTTTACCTTGCCTATCTGTGGATTGTGATTAATAGATTGATCCACATTGCTCTGCTTAAATTCTCCAGCTGGATTCTGCTGACCCTTCCTACTATTCAACTGGAATCACCAATAAGCAGAATCAGTTTGGGTCCTGCTTAGGGTGGTGGTGGTTAAGATTGTAAAACATTGTTTATTTTCTGTAGTTTTTAAAGTTTCAGTGAATGCAAAGGCCACGATACTTTAGTGTTAGCCAAGGCTTAGAATATTTTAAAATCAGTTGCTTGGAGCTGGACTTTTCAAGAGCAAAACTAGTGGTCCAGGCAAGCCAACAGGTACTGCCTATGGCTAAAGTAGCCATAGCCAGACAATATGCTGGGGCATGTCTTGTGTAAGTGCATGTACAGTAGACTGTTTACCATTTAAAATACATACTGAAAGAGTATTGAGCTAAGACTGGGGAGATCTGAGTTCAAATCCTCCCTGTAACAGTCACCCTCTCAGTGAAACCCACTGCCCAGAATTGTTGTGAGGATAAAATGGTGGAGAGTGGAAGCATGTACCCTGTCTGGAACTCCCTGGGGGAAAGGTGAGATAATGTGAGACAATTGATGGAGAAAGTAGTAGGTTACATGAGGATCACGTGAATTATCCAATTAGCAAACCAATTTATGTATGTTTTACATAAAACATAGCTTGTTTGTACCATATATGAAAATCTACTTATGTAAACGAAGTTTATTTGAGATGCGGAAATGCTCATTCTGCAGAAAGAAAGTACAATCTGGTTCCATTGGTGCTTCTATTTGAGCTCGTTTTGGATAACTGGCTCGGGATTCGGAATGCCGCTATTGTGGCCCTTCGATTTCCACCTTAACCCTGTGAATGCGCAGCTTTCACGAAATCTACAATGCTTCCTTTTAGATAAGGTATCAAAGGAAGTGGAGAGAAAGGAGAGATTGTTGAGATGTAGATATTAGATAGATATGTGTACACTCACCCATGAAGGGAAATGTATCCCTCCGCCCTTCATACTGCAGGTAGGTAAAATTTTACTGCAAATATTTCCTCCTAACAGGGTGTTGGCGGGTAAACATGAATTATCACTTTCCCGCCCCCTGGAATAACAAAATTAGGTGAACAGAAAGCATTGAAGTTAAAATGTGACTTTTGAACTCAAGTTTTATAAATTAAGAAGCCTATAGACGGGGAAAATAATTTTAAAAGAAAAAAATCATCTTTACATTTTAATTTCCAATGGTGTCTTCATGTATATATGTGTTTGCATGTGTGCGTTGCCTGGTCCTAAGAGAGAATTCCTTCAGCCTTAATACTAATTATATGGATATTTAATAGCAGTAATAGCAGCAGGACGGTAGCAAAGGCAGGGCTGATAGTAGTAAACAGATCAGCATCCATACAGGTAGCGATAATGGTTGCTGAGATGTAACCTCGGCTCTTCCTTAAATGAACTGAATTTTTTCTTCTGAATACAGTGAGTACTGTATTTAACATAGCACTTTTTTCCTGAAATAAAATAACAACTTTTTTTTTACTCCTTCTGTTAGGAGAGTATTATAAAATGCCTCTTTGGTTCCCATAGGAGAATAAAATTCAGTCGTGTAAGGAGACCATTCAGTCAGTTGATTAGTTCTTCAAAATATTTCCTTAGAAAGCCAGTTCTGTACTTTTGAACAAGAAACAGAAGTTTGGGTTTCTTAAAGAACAGAGACGATTTAAAAATAATTTATGCACACAGTATATATCGAGCCTGATCTTGATTCCAGTCTTCATATTGGGACTTTTGTCAAGGATTGCAAATGATTCACAATCTCCCCTGGATTTTGGAAGTGACCTCTCCTCCAAGTTTTTTTTTTTTTAAACTTCCTTTTTGGGTGTGGATTCTGAACCTCCAAAAAGGCATCGACAGAACATTAACAGAAGTTCACTCAAATTCTAAAATAGTTTACTGCAGAGAAAATAATTTAAATCGGATGTACGTTCATGGGAATATTTTTAGGATTGCCGTGATCTTGCATTAGCTTCCAAGAGTTTTCCCGCTTGATTAAAAGAGTCACATGGCTCCCGATTTCAGGGATGGATTTTATTAGTGCCTTAACTGAACATTTCATGAGCCCATTTGCTTAAGGAGGAAACGTGCTTTTATGTATGGTTAGGATTTCTTGAGTGGGGGACCACGAATGCAATAGTTCCTTTAACCTCAATACGCAATCCATTTAAATAGACTAGTCGATTTCGCTCAGACGTGCAGCATGGTTTTCTCAAACACATTCACTTGGGAGCAAATTGTTGTAAAATAGAAATTGCTCCGAAGTCAAGTGATTTTAAAATGGCAGGTTTAGGCTAAAATACCGTAGCTTTAAAACTGACCGCTGCAGGGTCAATGGATCGGGTCCACTTTGCCCTCCTCGGCCCCCATCCTAATCCCGCATTATTCTTTCCTATATAACCTATTGGAGAATACATCCTAAACGTTAGCCAATGCAGGTCTACTGGAAAGCCAACCACGCTGAATGCATTCCAGGGGAAATGCCCACCAGATTGCCTTTCTTAATTCCTAATTAAGGAGGGGGGCTAGGGAATGGCCAGAGAACAATGGGGCGACGTTTTCTTCTCGGCCGTGCCTTTCCATGCGTTTGCAGTCTTTTGCTTCGGTACTAGAAATGCCCAGGCGCGCTCCTAGGTGTCTCGTGCAGGGGGTGTGCATATTATTTATTGCCTTCATTTACCCTTAAACTGTTGGCACATATATTTCCCGGTACAAATTGCTGCTCTTGTGTCGCGCTTTCCTCTCTCTCCCCCATCTGCCGCCTGCCTCCTGAAATATATGTGTAATATCTACTTTAGAAGAACATCGATCAGAAACTAAATCCGTCCCAGCAGTGATGAAGCCTGGCCTCGCCGAGCAGCAGGTTCGGTCGCAGCGGCCCTCCACGACAGGGAATGCCCAAGCAGGGTGGGTTTTACCTTGGTGCTCTTGAACGGGTCTAGAGAAACACTCGGGTTTCATCTCCTCCCAAAAGCAAAGAAAAAGAAAAGAGTAGGGCCATTTATGCATGGGAGGTTTTGCCTTGGATCTGCCGCTCTCTAGATGCACGTTTTCCCATCCCAATTCTGAAAACTCTGCATGGGGGCTTACTATTGAGTTTTGAGAATTTGGATGGGGGAAATGTGTATCTAGAGAGCCGCAGATCCAAGGCAAAACCTCCCATGCATAAATGGCTCAGGAAAACAGCAAGATCTTAATAAGTCGACTAGACTTATGTCTAAATAATTCTGTGTTCAATCTCCGGTCATATATAGGTATATCTCCCCAAGCTGTTTTATTTTTTGAAGAAAAACATGACATAACTCCCTCCCCCACTCCACCCCCTGATTCGAAAAATTTCCCTTAAAGGTAGGGAAGGAAACATCATCCTCGGTAGTATTCCACGACGGTGTTTCTATCTGTGGCTTTTTCGTGGCCTGGCCAGCTCTAGCAACGATATAGACATCAAAAATGCCAGCGTCGCGCTTCTCGCAGCTCAGCTCCTCTCCTTCAACAGCAGGCTTATTCTTTCTGTAAGTTTCCTTTTTTAGAATTCCTAAAAAGCAGGAAAGGAGCAAAATATTGATCGCAAGGGATAGGTGAGTTACAAAAAACCCACAAAACCTCTCTCCCAAGAAAAGGCCACGCTGAGCGTGTCATTGCCTCACAAACTCCGGGCAACAACGAAGGTGTTTTGCAACAGGAAATAGCATTTGACAGCAGTTGATTTCCTAGAAGGAATTAAAGTGTAAGTGCAAATCAATATCTAACCCATGGCCTCCCACCAAACATACTTCCGTTTTAAAATACCCAGTACTTTGTGCCTCCAATCGCAATGATAGGAATATAAAGTATGTTATGCTTTACAGGAAATTATTTTATTGGTTTGCTGGAGGGAGGGGGGAAGTTTCAGAACTGTTGATTTAGTTGTTTAGGGAATGACCACAGTTGAATCCAAGAACCGTTTCAACGCTAGAGTGGACAATCTGGCTGCTGAAAGACAGGCTGGATGCTTAACGCAGGGAAGGCGAAAATTAACGAGGCCTGGGAAGGATGGATCGGGGCGAATCAGGAAGTTCTTGGAAAGGGCTCAAGAAAAGACCTATTTGGGAAGGAGAAAGGCGCTGCGGTTAGCAACGCATCTCCCCTCTCGCTCTGAAGAAACCAAGGCCCGTCCCAGAGAGTTGAATGGGTTCGTCGGAGTGCCACTCTCCTAGTTTCGCTTTCGCCTTCTCCCCCCCACCCCGTCCCACCCCTTCGCTGCTTTTTCTGGGCGAAAGGGGGGGCGGGGAGGATCAGAGGGTGGTCGCATCCCGAATGGAAGCGGACGGTTTCCGATCAATGGCCGCACCATTTTTACTTTATTGCATTGTTTTAGAGAGAAAGAAGGCTCCTTTCTCTCGTGAGTATTGGTCCGAACCTGACCCGCAAGCTCGGGGCGGGGTGGGGAGGCGCTCTTTCCCCGAGTGGGCGAAATAGACCAAATATGGCGCTCAGGGAAACCCAGGGGCCCTCGCCGCTCCTGCCTCCGATTTCCGATTACAGATCCCCGGCGAGCGCATCTTCTCCTCCTCCCGCCTCCCTGGCTCGCCTTCTCTCCCCCCTCCCTTCCCCCCTCCCCGTCCCCCCATGCGGCGTGAAAGAAAGCGCCCTCTTCTACGTAGGAAAGGTCAAGTCCTACAACGCACACCCCACGGTCATTACTGTACGGTGACCCCTGGTGAATTGGGGAGGGAGCATCGGGGTGTCCCGTAATCAAAAACCCTCGGACTTCCCCTCTTGGCAGATGGGGGGCAGAGAGAGGGAGAGGGGCACGCGGGATCCCGCCGCCCTCGGAGCCGGCTCCCTTCACCTGGTCCCGCCTGACAAACCACCCTCGGGACTTTAATCGGCAGGATTTGGGAGGAAGACTTAGGCGGCCTGAGCGGGAGATGCCGGGGCCCGGTCGGACGGAGACCGGGGCGAGAAGGAAGAATGAACTCGGGGGGGGGGGGGCTCGGCTCTGCGGATCTCCGGGCGAGTCAGGCCGCCGACGGGTCGCCGCGATCCCCCTTGGATAAGGCTGTATTGACTGAGGGCGCTCTCCCCTCCCTCCCCCCCAAAGGTATATTGATCGGGAGCTTTGGAGGCCAGCAAGGAAACCTGCTCGCCCACCTTCCCTTTTGCGCCAGCAGACTGGACCTCGGAGACTGGGGTAAGCCCGTTCCGGACGCCTCCGGTTAGAAGGACGTCGCTGCCCAACATCTTCTCTTTCCCCTGCCGAATTCAAAACGGTTCGAGGCTCGGTGCCTTTGAAGTGTCTTTCTGCCAGCTTCTGTTCCGCCCCCACCCCTTCCCCCGATTTTGCCACCCCAAATCTTGCCTTTGAACTCCCTCTCTGTCAGCTTCTGATCAACGCCCCCCCCTCCCCAGCAAACACACGCAGACACGCACACACTTCGATTTCTCCACCCCAGGCATCCTGGTTCATGTACTACATAAGGAACGGGGCTTATTTTTAACAACTGGATAGTGGCCATCAGGCATTTATCAAAAGCGTTAAATCTAATTTCTTTCCACAGCCCATCCCCTCCAGAAAACGTTGTTGGCAGAACGAAATAGCAAAAAGGCTTTGAAGCTTTGGTTTTTCCTGGGATGTGTTTACGGGTAAAATGGGGGGGGGGGGTTCTTCAACCGGGAGAGAGAAGGTGTAGGTGTATATCAGTTCTATAATTGGAGATATCTTTCGAGATTTCTGTTGGGTCACCGAATTGTTCTCCTCCTCCTTTCAAATTGCTTTCAAATAGAAGAAGTGGGGTTGCGTTGGTTCTGGTTGGCTGTCCCCCGCCCCGCAAAAAAAGCTTTTTTTGCCTTCTTTTAATCTAAAACTTCAAAATATGGGTGAAACCCTCATAAGAGCAGAATTCGTCAGTGCATACTCTAATATGATGATTTATCTCCAAGACAACTCAGCATTTGTAGGAGAAACTACAGCCATTTACGCACAAGAGATTTTGCTTCGGATTTGCCACTCTATAGAGTCGCATTTTCCCTATCTGAATTCTCAAAACTCTACATGGGGGGTTATTTTTGAGTTGGATTAAGGAAACGTGCATCTAGAGAGCAGCAAATCCAAGGCAAAACCTCCCATGCATAAATGGCCTAGGAGAACTCCCCCCCCCACAACCAAATGTCGATTAATCGACTCCCTTTTGTTATTGATATCCAGAATCGTCTAAAGGCACAAGGTGGTTGGTATAAAGGCCCGTGATCTGTAGCCTGGTTCTTGCCTTCAGAACTCCTTTGGGTTTGAGTGGTTTGTTCCACAAATATTGTTTTGGAGGTGTACACTAAACCTTTGCCTAGGTTTAAATACGATTCATACCCCCCACAAAACAAAGCACTCATTTGGAGGATACCTAAGTGGAGGCGGCAGGAGGGATGAGTCGTGGGGGATTCCAGTTTTCCCCTAATAATTATTCCTCTGGTCATCATGACTGAAGCCAAGGAAGGGGCTGGTGGCCCTCCAACAGATACAATTCCATTTGGACCCCAGATCAGGCCTGTGGGCCCACCGCGCTCGAGTCATGTCAGCCATATTCTGCTGAAGGGGGGGTCCTGAATGCGTCCCTTGCCTTCCTTCATTGTTACAATCTATGGGCGTCCAGCCACCCCCCCCCATTTCAATTTGATCAGCAGAGATGGAATCCAATCGGCAGCCCGATCTTACCCGTTTTTACTCAGGAGTAAGCCGCCACTGATCCCAGTGATACTTACTTTCAAGTAAATGTACACAGAAGTGCAACGGGTTCGCAATCGTATGGGCCTCCACTGGGAAGTAACTCCCTTTATGCTCACTGGGGATTACTTTGTGAAATGTGCGCCGGATTACAGCCTTAATTCTGTGCGGCTGGTTTGGTTTTTGTCTTTTGTCTGGAGTAGCTGAGTGACAGGGTAAAGAGCTAGGTAAAGCCGCCAGTAAAAAAAATTTTTTTTTTTGGTCTTTTAAGGTCTTCAAACATGTATACTTAATGTATTTGAAGTTAGTGGGAAGTATGGAAGCTTCAAGGGGGATGAATGGTGGCAGATGAGTCTTCCTGATTCTCAAGAATAGCTTTTCTGGTAGTTGAGCAACCAGAAAGAAAGAGAATGTTTGTGTCTTTGTTTTGCGCTTAATTGAAAGAGAGAACCTGGGGGTTGGGGGATGGGGAGAAGATGCCTTTAGAACAGGTGGTACGATTGTACAGAAGTCAAAGTATTGCCATATTAGTAAATCTTGTTTCGGTGCTAATACAGGCTTTTACGGCCAGCAGATCAACCGACAGACAGAAGTGCATGAATAAGGGGAAGGGGGACACAAATTGCAATCATTTTAGTTAAAGGTTTTGTACCCGTTCCGTTGATTAACAAACTTAAGGTCAAGTTCAAGGCATCACCTGGGAGAATACTTCTAAATATTGTCATACCGGGGGTGTTGTCCTGTGGTTGTTTTTGCTGTTTATAGACGAAGGGAAAGCGAGGGAGGAAACAGACAAGACAGAGAACTTTAACAAAACACCGCCAGGCCCTGAATCCGTGGCTGGGTGAGAATGATCCTGATGATTTCATGTACATTTGCTCCATGTAGCGTCCGGGGTTTTGAAGCAGCCAGCCGCTAAAGCAGTTCTGGGGAGAGGTGGATGCGCTCTTGAAAGGGACTAAAATCTGGATCCGGCAGCATCAAAGAAAGGGGGAATGGCGTGGCTCTAATAATCGCAATCCACTGTTGCTTTTCGTGGGCCGTGGCAATGAACATGGGCGGAATCCCGCGAATAGGAGCACACCGCGTTTGAATGGAAATCTGGCCTTTTCTTCTTCTTCCCTCCTAAACCAGCTGTCTAGACATCGTAGTTTCTTGCATCTGTATTTGGATATTTTAACAAATTGTGTAGGTTTCCCATATTTGAATTGTGGGGGGGGGGGAGGGAAGGAGGGAATGGAACATGAAATGGAGGAAGTGTGCGAAACAGTGTGCCATATACGGGTCCCTGTTAATCTGTTATAAAAGAACCTCCAGAATCACGAGAATTCCTTCTTGCTTCCAATTTTTTTGCAAATGGCTCCCAAGTGCAAATTATCAGACAGTATAAAAAGGTTTACCAGTGTGAAGGTTTTCTGTGATTGGAGAGGGGTACAGAGAATAAACACTCATGTGGTCATGATCTGAGCTTTTAAAACTTTGTTTTTATTTTATTTTATTACATTAATGTTACATGGAGAGGGTCTGATATATTAAAAACGCCACAAATACAAAGAATGTCAGTAAAGAACATCACTTTTCCAAAATAAAAAGGGAACGCATGAGAAAGATAGAAAAGATAATAGGTTACTTGGATGTGAACTTCATTCAAAGCATGCTTCTAACACTGGGACGAGTGACTAATAACATTACAGATTGTGGGAGGATAGATTACAGATCTCTGATCCGCAATAGCTTGAGAAAGGCGGACAAGGCGGACAAAGAGGACAAGAATTATATGCTGTCCTTGTGTGAATTAAACAATGGCATCATAATATTTATTCTGTCCCTTGATAAAGAGTATTTTAAAAAATGAAATTAAAGGGAAGCTAGTCATTTCTCTTAATACCCTGAATATAACATTTTTATGGGAATTAAATGTGCTTGGGCAGGATCCAGGTAAATTGAAGCGTGTTTTAAGTCCCATTCGTTTCAATAGGAGAGTTAATGTGCTTAGTTTCTTCCAGTTTAAGAGAGTGTAACCTTGAAAGAATAATCACCACTGATTTCCCCCTGTTAGAGATTGGGTCTAGTCTAAAATATTTAATTGAAAGTCGCCTCCATTGTAAACAACGGTTTGCTTCCAAATAAATAAGAACGTTTCCTTTCAGAATAAATTAACATAATTGTAGAAAGCAACGCAAAGGTAAAGTTATCTATTATTGGTTTGCATTTTGGAGTTAAACATGTACACTATCCGAATCTACATGTCATGGGTAACCAACATCATATACAATGACTGTATGTTGTTAATATTAATTACATGCTAGAGAAATAGGAAAGAAAACATATTGAAACTTAATTATCACTCTGGAAACATGCCATACCAGGGACACGATCCATGGAGAGTTAACTGCTTTTAAATACCGTAGATTGAGATGGGATCACAAGCGGAAATCCGACCTACTGGAATTAGTGGGATTTAAAAGTGTTTAACTTGGCAGGAGCCCGCTATCTGAATTTATTTATACGTTTATATAAGCAGGCTTCCCCTCCCCCCTTGGAAATGTGTTTTTGAACAATGATAAAACAGTACAGCGAAAATAATGGGTGAAGGAATGGCTGGAGGACGTTTCGATTAAAATTAATATTTGACAAGCTGTGTTCCAGTAGCACAACAATGCTTTCATTGGTCAGGAAAAGCGTGGATATGATAAGCAGCCTTTTATTCCTTCTGTTGAAAGGGGAGCTTTCAATGTTGCATTGACACACACACACACACACACACCCTAAAAGATGTAGCAGAAAAATCTTCTGCATGTTCTTGTATTTGTTTCTGTGCCAATATAAAATATCTAAAGATCTGACATATTAGACAACCACAGCACACACACAAACAACATATCGAACAGGTTATCATCACAAGTCTCCTAAACTGAAAATAATTTCCTTGGAATTCGGTTCCTGACATTTCGGTTAGATGTCCGTGTATGACATGGGCCAAATGGCAAAGAAATGCTGTGGCCTGTTTTTCCCCCACAAATACTTTGCCGAATAGACACGCACATCCGTTCGTATAAAGCTGCTAGCAGATGTCTTTCAGAATACCTTATAAGAAAAAAAAAAGGTATTTGCTTATTGTGGAGCGGAGTCCTTATGGAACAAATGAAACATTTTCAACTGTGCCTTTTTTAAAAAGAGAGAAAAGATCATTCATATTCTTCCCATATATGTGTCCCTGTCCCCCTTTTGTGTAAGCGTCGGTGGTATCCTATAATCTCCACCACACGCTGATTGCAGCGACCTCCATAGCCTGAGACCGCCATTGCGGAACCTTTCCCTCTATTCTCCCCGTCCCCTCCTCCTTACATGCAGCCACAATTCCTAATTTTCTATCCGAACTTGGGTGCCTGCTGTTGTTATCACACGAGCATCGCCAAGGTAAGCGGGGAGGGCGCCAGACTGGAGATGCTCCCTCTTCCCCCCCCCCAGCCCCCTCTCCAGCCAGGAAGTCGCAAATATTGCATTACAGGAGCATTTCGAGAAGAAAGCATACAAAAAGCCTACTTATGGCGTTCAAAAATAGCAACCTAGCAGCAGGCTCGCCTTCATTACCGACACCCTTTGGAGGCTTTGGCCTCCATTCGCTGCCTTCAACTTAACAGTGAAGAAGGAAAAGGATTGCGCCTTGGGTGCCTCCTGCTTCCTTGAGGAGCGGCACCCTTAGGTCCTTTCAGTAATGCTCTCGAATGGCTCCGCCAAATGTCAACGTTTGGCAGGATCCCCTGCGTCCCCCCCCCATTCATTAAAATGCAGGTTTCGAAAACCCCCAAGCATCTCTCGGGTCCCTGAGAAGTCATAACCTATAATCCACGCTAGACAGGAGGAGGCTGAGGCTGGAGACAGCTCCCGCGCCTTGATTCATTCCGGATCGGTCCCCCTCCCTCCTCACCAATCTTTAATTTTCTTCTTTGTCTGGAAGGATTAATCAGGCAGGGCTCCCAGGGAAAGGGCGAGCCGGAGGGCTCCAGCGCCCGGCCCTGCAGACCACCTTCCTCCAAACCTGCCCACCCCTTACTGTATGCTCAAGGCTGCCGCAGATTTCTTGACTGCAAAGAGGGAATCCACGTAGGTGGCGTCTGCTGTCCTAACGTTGGTCTGCTCTGCCGTTGTCTGCTCCGAGACAAGCTGAAGGTGACTGCCAAAAGTGCCATAAAATCACACACACACACACACGGCCAGTCTAGAACTGTTTTCAGTTCTCCCAGACGCGCCGGGTTCAATTAGAGCTTGAAAAAGACCCCCTCATACAAGTGCAAGAAAGTTGTTCGCCAGGGCAGGAGAGGCGGGGCCAGTCTGCGCAATGGTGGCGCCTTTGTTATACACTGGGGTTGGGGGGGGGGAAGAGAAAAAGATTCCTTCAGAGATTCACCCTTGTGTTGGGAGAAAAGGGAAGGGAATGAAACCATTTTTTTTTCATGTCAAGAATTGGAGCAAGGGAAGGATGTGCAAGGAAACCGTTCCCGGGAACCTTTCCTTAAAAAAAAAAAAAAAAAAAGAGGCCGAGGGAAAATAAAATAAAAAAAGCTCTGGTTACAACCAATTGGCAAGCAAGAGTGTCACATATTTCTGCTCCTTCCCCCTCCCCCCCAAAAAAAGAAAAGAAATAAAACCATTTTATAGTCCCACACAGACCCGAGCAATCAGTAAATAGTCCTTTGATGACACGCTTATCTCCTATCTCCATCCACTCTCTTGGCAAATAGGACAAGCAGGGGAGATTAATTAATAATTTCAAGTTCAGCTCACAAACGTTGAAGGCCCATAAAAGTTCTTGCAGCGATCCAAAATAAAGAGTTCATTAAAGGGATATGTCCAAAGGCCTTTGATTTGTGATTGGTAGCCCTTGTAAAGCAGAGAGAGAGAAAGAAAAAAGAAAGAAAGTGTGTGTGTGTGGGGGGAGAGCTAAAAGGCATATAAACATGCTAATACATTCGTTTACTCCACTACAAAGTAATTACTGCATAATATTAATATTTACAGCTTAGTACAATAAAATCGAACATAGGGAAAATACCTAATGAGAGTATTTTTTTCCGCCAGGATCCAACATGATTAGATTTGTTATTGAGTCAGTTAGGATAAGCTCAGCAATAAATAAACAAATCGATCCTGACATTTAAATCCCAAGGATTGCCAGTATGTACAGTAGAGCTGTTACTCGCTGGTACATAAATACAGAATTACATCTCGAGGAACAGTAGGGTGTGCGGTTTTTTTTTAAGTAAGTTATATTTTTTAAATCTGTTTTTTTCCCCATCCCAAATTTCCTTTCCATGGCTTTTGAAAGGTCCACTCCCTCCCACCTCACAGAAAGATAGGAAATCTGTTCGGTTTCCAGACTACCCCAAACCCAGAATCAGTTGTTTGTGCCCTTTCCCCTCGTGATAATTAGATCCAGCTAAGCAACTTTTCTTTCAAGAATCAAAATAGCACATCTGTACAGAAGAGCGGGCCGGCTTCCTGTAGGTGCTGGTTTGCTTGGCCCTGCTTCTCTGCTTTCTTTGGCTCTCCCTGGGTGGAGGGTGTGCTTCTTTTTACCACCAGACAAACGCTTCATGTGCCGCTCGACCCTGTGCATGCTTACTCAGAAGCAAATGCCACAGAGTTCAGCCAGGCTTACTCACACGTATTTGCGCTGGGTTGCAGATTTAAGCTCTTCTTCTCTACAGCACCCTCCTTTCTCAATCTGCCCTTTCCTCGGTCAAAGCCGTTGCCAAATTCCTTCTGCAGGAAAGGCGAAGCACCTCTCAAAACATGTGATCTTCTGTTTCACAAGCGCATTAAACTTTTACACCCGGGTTCTAATAAATGAGAGGCTATCGGTGGTGGTGAATCCAGTGAAAATCAGCGGGACTTACTTCCGAGGAATACCTTTCAGGATCGCCGTGGTGTGTCGATCATTGAACCTCTCCTTGGTTTCTCAAGCCTTTAGCTCGCCTCATGCTCTTTCTACCTGGCGGATTGCAATGAAAAAGATTTCCTGGCATTGCAAGGAACAATAAAAACCGAGCCCCAGGCTTCCCCTCATGTGGGAGGTGGGGGGGGGGGGGCTGGAGAGAGTGGAAAGCCTGGCCGGCCAAGCATCAAGTATCACTAAATATCTGGAGCAGCCGCCCGGGCTATCTGAGGTTAACATGTAGGAAAGGGGGGGGGGAGAAAGGAAAGCACTGAGCGCTTCGGAAATGAACGTGAAGGCAAGCATGTCATCCATTCACCATGAAAATCAGTACAGACTTGACCCCGGCTCGTTCTTCCCACCGCGTCTTCGGCAAGAGAGCCTGCGGGACTGGGCGAGGGTCTTCTGCAGGAACACCCCGTCGCCGGGACCCGGGGCGTCGGGAGCCAGGCTTTCTCAGAAGCCCGACCGGGGCAGAATTAGAAGATTACCCGGCACCTCGTCGAAGCCGTTCGACAAGCTTTTGAAAGGGGAGGGGAATCTGCGCGCCTTTCTAATTGCATCCCCTGGGTTAATGGGCTCGAGATCTCCTGATACGGGAGGGGGGGGGAAGCTGGTAGAGAAAGGAAAATGCTTTGAGACAGACAGAAAGAAAGGAAGAGGGGCCACGCGTCTTACCCCCCCCCCCTTCTAATCATCCACGAGGCCAGTGTGAGTTACATTTAAGATTTCTTGGCTTTGGCCGAAAGACCCAAGTGACGATCTGTTGCTTCCCTTGAGATGGCTACAAAGAAGGGGAAGGAGGAGGGGGAGGGGTGGAGAGAGAAAGAGAGAGGGCCCATACTCGCAGCTTGTCAATTTCAACATTTGGTCACATGACCAGCGCCTCCCTGCTAAGGATGGGGATAGATTTCCACGTCAGCTTACGTCTCCAAATTTCTTACTTCACGGATCTGCTTCAAAGAGGCAGCTGCATTAGAGAATCATGTTAAGCTCGGCTAATGCGGAGAGCCCGAGGTAGCCCCAATGATGGATTTTGATGAGCGTGTCCCTTGTTCCTCTAACATGTATTTGCCCAGTTGTACTTACTACGTCTCGGGTCCCGATTTCTCCAGCCTCCCTTCCTTCCTGCCCCAGACCCCGTCCTCCCGCCCCGTGACATACTCCTACTCCTCCAACCTGCCCCAGGTCCAACCCGTGCGAGAAGTCACCTTCCGGGAGTACGCCATCGACCCGGCCAGTAAATGGCACCCCCGCAGCAACCTCCCCCACTGCTACTCCGCCGAGGAGATCATGCACAGGGACTGCCTGCCGGCCCCCAACACGGCAGCGGCGGCCAGCGTGGGAGAGATCTTCTGCAAAAGCCCGGCCAACGTGTACCACCACCCGGCCACCACCAGCGCCTCCTCCGGCTTCTACAGCACGGTGGGCAGGAACGGGGTGCTGCCGCAGGCTTTCGACCAGTTCTTCGAGACCGCCTACGGCACGCAGGAGAGCCACGCGGACTACGCCGGGGAGAAGACCGGCGACAAGGCGCCTGCCCCGCCTGCCTCGGCGGCGGCCGCTCCGGTGGCCCCGGCGGCGGCGGCGGCGGCAACTTCAAGTTCGGACGGCGGCGGCTGCAGGGAGGCGGCGGCAGACGAGAAGGAGCGGCGCAGGAGGCTGGAGAGCAGCAGCAGCCCCGGGTCGTCTTCTGGCAACAATGAGGAGAAATCCAGCGGCTCCAGTACGTATAAAGGCAGCGCCCTAGCGCTTTTATGAAAGGGGGGACTTGGAAATCTTTCGCGCGCCGCCGCTGTTAAATTTTTATATGCTGTTTTATAAGCATATAAGGTTTATGAAGGGCCTTTAGATTTCCCCCAACAAAACTTTGTTATAAAAAGGCGGGATCACGTGGCGAGGGCTGAAATTGGCCGTGAAATACCCACCGGCCAATGGATGGCTTTTTTTAAAAAAAGTTTTCCCCCCCTCTTAAATCATAAAAAATAAGAATAAAGAGGAAAAGGGGAGGGGGGGCTTCTGTAGTCAAGGTCTCGAAAATATAATAACGCACGTTTTGCGCCTGTAAATTCGTCCAAAAGGGGATTTCAGACTGCTTTGATATCCATGTAATTCTGTGATTTTTTTGATTTTTTTTTTATAAAAGCCATGTGTTCCCCCAGAAGTCTAGTTAGAGGCTTGAATTCAAAGCCATCCCTGTTTTTAACGATTGCATGAGAATAGTGTTGAACAGCTAAAGTTGCCGCCTGCACTGTAGCAATGTATTAAAAGCCACAAATTAACCTAAAGCTAGCCCTTTTTTTTTGTCTAAAGGAAGCCATTCTCCTAAGGCACGGTGGCAATTAGGTGCTGCCGTCTGTCCAACAGTTTGTTGTTGCTTGTAGTTGTTATTCAATCTTTCACAACCGGATATTTTTTTTAAAAAAACCGTAGGGTTTTTTTTTCTCTTCACCCCACCCCAAAAGTCAAGAGCAAAAAAACAACAACCTTCTTACAACCAAGATGTACCAGGAAAGGGAAATTCTTAAATGGATGGCACTAATATTTAATATAACAAGCACTGGAAACATGCGGGGCCAGGGAGTAAAAAAAACATGGTTTCAGAAGAGACCAGTTTTGCTTTAAAAACATGACAGTCAGTGTGGCGAGGACAGAGAGAGCAATGGGGGAAATATTTTGGGGGGGTTTTCAGAACAAAACAGTAGGGCCCACTAACACCGTGCACTTAACTACTGATAGTCATATGCAAAGGGATGGATATTTTTAAAAGGGTGGGGAAGAGAGAAGGGAAGGGAAAGACACAGAAAAGCATCACCAGGAGAGGTTTAGGATTAAAAGCATCTTCAGTGAGCAGGGAAGCCTATGGGGTGTTACCCATCTTGAAGGCAGGTCCACTTGGAAAGAAGACCCATGTTATTGTATAGGGGTTTACTCCAGGGAAGTGTTTTTAGACTGTTGAGATTAAAATTTCATTGGGTACCTTAGCCTGCAGAGCTCGGCTGAAGCTGTCATCTTGGGTGACATATCTTTAGCCAGAACCTTTCCCAGTTTCTTGCACAAGCCCTGGTCTTTAAAGCAGCCTTCTGATTGCTTTCAGCATTTGTTCCACCTTGTACATCTAGGCACTATGTGTGTGCCTGGACCCACTGCCCATCCTGGGTTGCAATCACTTACTTCAGAGTAGGTCCTATGGAATGCCAGGAGATTTGCTTTTATTAGACACGTGCAGTATCATGCTGGAAGTCTACGGTTTGGCGGGGATACTTCCTGCTATTTTCTTTCCTTGTGGTATGCACATACAGAGGTTTTTTCCTAACATAAGATTAATGTAATATGTACATAAATGCTGAGTAGGAGAGAACACACTTACCTAGCTAGGTACTACTCCAAAAGCTTGTTCTCACATATGAGTGTCCTTTGATTAAATAAGAACCACAACCCCTCCCTCATCCATATGTCTCCAGACTCACTGGCTTCTGCCTTTATTTTTTTCATTCCACAGGTGGACAACGTACCCGTAAAAAGAGATGCCCATACACCAAATATCAGATTAGAGAATTAGAAAGGGAATTCTTCTTCAGTGTCTATATAAACAAAGAGAAACGCCTCCAGCTCTCCCGAATGCTCAACTTGACCGACCGTCAAGTAAAAATATGGTTTCAAAACAGAAGAATGAAAGAGAAAAAAATTAACAGGGACCGATTACAATATTACTCAGCTAATCCACTCCTTTAAGACTCGTAGCTTTTTTCAAGACGAGATTAAATTCAGATCTCGCCCTTGACAAGGTCAAGCCACAAGGTTACCTATGAGAAGGAGTTCTGTAAGATTACTGGAGGACTATGAAATACTAGGTGACCTCCCCCCCCACACACCCATTTAAAAACAAAGCAAAACTACAGATTTTATTTTCTTTTCTTTTTGAAGTTCTTCTTTATGTATCAACTGGAATCAGTTTGGAGCCCAACATCTTTTTTTTTTTTTTTTTTTTTGGTCCTTGTGCAATTTCCACCTCTTACCTTCAGACACCACCATGCTGTTAGAGGTTCACAGGGAGTGAAGTACTGGCTTCAGGTTGCTTTTAAACTATGTTAACGTGGTTTACTATGGACCATTGGTTGGAAGGATACCCATGGCAGCATCGGAGTTTGAGGATCAATTGGGGGGGGGGGGGAATCAAGCCAAAACAGAGATCCTTCAAATGTCCTCCCAGTACCATTTTGTTATAGATGCGCAACCTCTTCCTCCATCACCCTTTCCTCCAACAAGAAGGTTTACCTTCCTTACCAAGTCAAGCTTAACATACTTGTTTTAAAAATGGCTTAGTTCCTCGCAAGGTCTATCATTACCGTCTGCAGAGGACCAACGTTGACTATAACCGTGCTGTGATAGGGAGGTGTGACGTAAAAAGACTTGACCTGCTCCTTTTGAAACGATTTCAGGTATCCCTTTGCCATATATGGTAAAGAAACAATCACTGAAGAGGCGAATTCCTAGCAATTCGAATTCGCTTTTGTTTTAATGAATAACAACTGTCCGAATGTGGCCATCCTTTTTTGAGACAAATCATGATGTTCGTATTTATATGCTTAAAAATGGGGAGCGGTGGAGAGGACAGAGGAAGACTAATCTAATTCTTGCAAAAGATAAATCAGTTCAAGGAAGCTTCTGTCTCACAATTTTTCTTCAGGAAATACCTGTGGATAATGAAAGTTTGGCAAAGACCGCGCAACACTTAATTTGACTTCGGGTGTATCCAATGTACTGAGATCAGATCACTAAACTAAGTAGGGTTTCCTTAGAAGGCCTGGCAGCCAGAACTTAATGCAGAAAGCCAACGATGTAAATTGGATGAATTCGTTTTCAAACCTTGTAGTCTGCTGTTAATGTTGTAAGTTCTACTTGGTCGTTCACAAGGCAGAATCAAAGAACGGAGAGCTCCTTGGAGTTATTTTAAATATATATAAAGAAGTATATTTCCCAGCAGGAACCAAAGCAAGAGAGAAAGAGAGAGAACCGTGATATTAAAAAAAACTATTTAAAATTCTATATCAGTTTACAAAGAATATGTGTTTTATTGTAAAGGTCATTTGCTGTTGAGAATATCTGAATGTATATTTCATACAAGAATGGTGTTTTTCAAGACCTGTACATTTTAAAAATGTTTTTTTTGTTGGTATACTTTTTAAAACGGTTGTTTTCTTTGAAAGGTGTCAGGTTTGTCCTTTTAAAAAAATATGTGAAAAATATGGTGACAGAGATGTTTTTAAAATCACCAGCTTCCAAGATGGATGCAATTTCTTTACACAGTTCACAAAATGCAATACATTTATAGCCCATCACTGTTTGAAATATGTATTGTCATATTTGTATATACAGTTTTCTTTTTAATATGCGAACGTCTTTGGTTGCATGTATACAGTGGAACGGTGCACAACGAAAATAAACATGTGGGAAAGTTATATTTTTTATCCTTGTGGTACATTAATGGAGATTCTCTTATCTGGCCTGAAGTTTTGAACCAGGCTGACTGAGATGTTTTGGCGAAAATTCCACTCACCTATTGTTGCTAGTCATTCATGATAGGCCAGATCAGCATGTATGGTATTTATGAAGGCGTAGGCAAAGTCCAGCTAGAATGGTACCAGGTTTTACTGCTTTGGGAAGACAGAAAAAAATAGTCCTTCAAAATAATGGCAAATTACACACTTTATGGGCTTTTTTGTTAGCAGATATAAAACATACTAGAGAAGCTCATGTCTTTGTTGGATTCAGGATGTGCTGGGTTTTTTGGACTCCATATGTCTACATGCACTTTGAAGGTATAAGCAATGTTTGTGGTGGAATTTGTTCTGCAACATGGCATTTTGAGCTGCTCTGGAGAGGCAGGTTCATTGAAATAGGTTTGCGCCTATAGTTTTCTCTGCTGGGCAACAGGCATGTGCTTGGGGCCGAAATGCTTTGCAGAAATCTGTGAAAGGGAGGGGGAGAGACTGAAGCCCCCCCAAAGACATTCCTGAGGAGGTAACACGAGGTTGATCATTTCCCCCTTTTATTCTTAATCAAGAAAGAAAGTGCATACCGTTTTTTCCTATTGTTTATTGGCTTTGAACTTCTGTATTGCTTTGGACATCACCCATAACCTTGAGGTGAAGGGCTAACCGGCCCGGGGCTTTTGCTGACAACCCCCACCAAGCCAGACAGCGTCTGGTCAAAGGAAACGTACAAAGATGAAGGGAGGGGGGGAGGCGGGTGAAGAGGAAACTTGTTTGTTTGTTTATTTGGCTGGCATGCTACAAAGGAATGCAGCTCTTTACAGCGGGAGATAGAAAGAGAGATGGAGAAAGGCAGACAGACCCGCAGAGGAATAGACGGGTGGCCATAAATGTTCAACCAGCAACTTCCTTTCCTAGTTAAAAATTAACTGGTTACTCATGGCTAGGCTGATTCATGGAGTTTCTCCAGGCTGTGGAGGAGATGGTGGTGATGATTTCCTGGCCCATGTCCTTTCTCTCTCTCTCTCTCTCTCTCTTTAAGCACATCCCCTGTGTTGCTGGGACGAGAAAGTCATAAAAGTGCCCATGACCTGCCCATTTGCATCTGTAGAAAGCAACCCCTATAAACGAGGGCGAAGATTCGCAGAAATCTCTTAGCTGCAGAGGTTAGCTCTGTGCCGGGCAATTGTCTGGAGCTGCAGTATCTGTTAAACAGAGCATTTTTGTGTGTGGGGGGGGGGGGTTGGTTGGCAGGTCAGTTCTGCTTTGGAACGAGATCGCCACAAGATGGCGTTCTCCAGATCAATGTCAAAGCCGCATGGGAGAAGGGGGGGAGAAAAGAGGGGGGAATTCTTGGCCTTTGTTCCCTTTACATTCTAGGAGTTGCACATTATATTATTTCACGTTCCATGGTCAGATTTGCGAAGGTAAGCTGAAGGCGATTGAGCACTCCTTCAAGGAGAATAAAGCGAGACGCCCGAAGTTATATCCAGGGCTGACTTCCTCGGGCTGAGAGGACGCCAGAGCCGTGAGTATTTTCGAGCCTAAGCTTGGGAAGAGGAAGGACCTTTTACAAAGGTACAGGCCAGAGTGACCTTTATATCTATTGAAGCCTGATTGCTTGGGTGTCTTTTCCGTTAGGACTTTAACCTACTTTTTAAAGGCTTTCTAAATCTGGAGACGAGATCTTTGGAAGGGGGAACCTGGAGAAAGCTTTCAGGTAGAACTCCAGGGCGCAGGCCATGCGGTGGTGAAACAAACCTAGGCCGAGATGGCAAAATCCTTATAAAAATTGCACCCCTGGAAATATTATTAATCTTGACGTTTATGTGGTCGAGTGCGAGGTGTGTTTTATCGACAAGATCTATAGTAGCAAAGACTGAAAATGGCAGATTATTTTGATGGCCTTATTGAATCTGAGCTGCAGTTTACTCATTCCGGTTTGGCAAAGAGCATCAGTGTGTGGTTAACAGCAGTATTTATTAAAAGCCTTTTTTCTTCGGAAAAGCCTTTCCCTCCCCCCCCCATTTCTAAGCGGAAGGTGCAAATCGATACCCCTGGACAGAAGAGCGAAAGTCCCGTAGGACAGAGGCCAGAGTTCTAAACATCTCTTATCGATTTGGAGTTTATTTATGTGAAAGCATTTTGAGAGTGACGCAAAGTGAAAGGGGGCTTATTATTTGGCATCCTGATCCTGACCACGCCGGGCAGTTTAGGGCAGGCCTAGATCTCACCAACATTTCACAGGAGGTGTGCCGTGGACTGAATTCTTAAACTGTAGTCCGCGGCACTGTTGACTACGGCACAGCCTCAGTTGAACCCAATTTTCTGGATGTTCAGGTCACTGCAACGCACCCCTCCCTTCTTCTCCCCTCCCCATGATATGGAAGACCAGTGTCCATCGTCTCTTGGGTTTACTTGCCTGTGGTATAGTTAGGATAAGGATGCCAAACCCAGAACACAACATTGTGACCCATGGCCGTTACCGTTGCTTGGAGGGGAAATTCCTGGTTTCTAAAGGGAAGCAATTGGACTGACCTTGTGAGATGGTCTCTCTGTACAGACAGGCAGAGAGAATAGATCCAGCATAGCGCCTTTCCCCACAGCCCTGCCTCCTTTAGAAAGTTCGCCGGTGGGGTTGACTTGTAATAACTTGTATTAACTCTGCATTTGTTTATATATATATATATATATATATATATATATATATATATATATATATATATATATATATATATATATATATATATATATATATATATATATATTTCGCCCCACTGTCAATGTTACATTAGAAGCCTCTGATCTGGCTATGGTCTATTTAAAACAGGGTCGGCGAAGTCGGTGTTGCTATAGGGGGCCTCTTGAACCTTGCCGCCAGTGTTTCCTATGGGAAGGCCACCGATTCTGATTTGTGTGGCCCTGCGGTGGTCGGGCTTGCAACGGCCAATGTGTATTTTTTTCATTGTTTCATTTCG
The DNA here is from genome assembly GCF_029931775.1 of Euleptes europaea. NCBI lineage: Eukaryota > Metazoa > Chordata > Lepidosauria > Squamata > Sphaerodactylidae > Euleptes > Euleptes europaea. The sequence goes on from NC_079322.1 coordinate 40,967,584, forward strand.
AGACATTGATCTGTAGCGTGGATTGTCACCAGTGATGGGCGGTGCTTGAAAAGTACTAGGGTTAAGAGATGATGGCCAATAATCATCTGGTTAAAAAAAAAACATATGGGGGACCTCTCTCTATTGTAAGGACAAACCCAAAGAAAGGTTTAAGATGGTCGAGATATTTTTTGATGTCTTCTCCCTCTTTCAAAATGTAAATGCCTAACCTCCACCCCAACGCCTGACACCTGGGCTTAAAAAATCTATTGGTTATAAAGTATTTACTTACAGGTCAGAAAGACACTTGGTTGTGGTTGTTATTAAAGAAATAGCACATTTCTTACAATTTCCCCCCTTCACCCCAAATTTCTCCTAAATTGGAGTGAGGAAAATGTAAAATTACTGCTGAGTAAGGGGTATTATTTTCTATCCCTTTGTAGGGGCAACACTGAAATCCTGAGGGATTTACTCGAGCCCGGTGAAATGAATGGAGCTTACTTATGAGTAAATACACATAAGTGTGAGGCTACCCAAGACAGACACACCTGATTACTCTTTTTGATAGTGTGTTGGAACCGATATAATAGAAGCACTATTGAAAGACGATATTTTTTCGCGTCTCCTTCGGGAGTTGTTGCATTGGGTGGGATTGTCTTTCCAGAAAAAAATTAGCTCAGGATTTGCAGCCAGAAAGCTCATGCCTTGATGAGCGGTTGTTGCCTCTGCGTCTGAAAGCAGTAGCGCGTCTCCAGACTGTGTTGAAAGCAACAAAAAGAAAGGAAGACAATAGCCAGGGGTAGGCGCATGTTTTTAGAGTGCAGCGTCGTGTTTTCTGTGCTTCGCAATCGACTCGGGTGGAGTCATATACAGATCAATACGCCCTGCAAGTTTCACTAATAGGCTTAGCTCAACATTGGCGTGGCTAATGGCCTACTTCTTCATTAAGAACTACACAGAGACGGCCAAGCAGGGATCCATTTGCCAAAGGAGCAGCGTGTTAACTATGCAGTTCTAAGCGGAGTTACTCCCTTCGAGATCCATTGAAGTAAATGGTCTGAGAAGGGTATGATGCGGTTGAGCGTTGCACTGCGAGACTGCCGCAACAAAACTCGGGGCCTTGTGGCGCCTGAAAGAGGAGCAGGTTTTCATTCCAAGGCCATTTATGCACGGAGGTTTTGCCTTGGATTTGCTGCTCTCACATTTCCCCCATCCAAATTCTCAAAACTCAAAAATAACCCCCCATGCAGAGTTTTGAGAATTCAGTTGGGGAAAATGTACATCTAGAAAGTGGCAAATCCAAGGCAAATCCTCCCATGCATAAATGGCCCATGTGGAGGTCGCTTGGCCTGCCGCTAAAGCTTGTGCTATTTTTCTTTTTAAAATGTTCTTCTTTAAGCTGCCGCAAGACCTTTGTCTGTAGGAGTTCAAAGCAGCTTTTGCATGTTCAGGAGCTTCGAGCTGAGAGACCTTGGCCAGGCGGTAGCGCCCACTTGCACGTCCCTTCTTAAACACGCTAGCTTGGGAAGAGGCGCCCTTGACTTCAGCTGAATTTACGTCCAAGTAAATAGACATGAACGAACCCAAGGTTGTGGCCCCGATAGGGGAAAGAGGTTCCCGTTTGAATGCCTTCCGCATCAACATCCTTAGCATAGCCGAAGCCTGGCAGTGATCCGGCCCTGGTTTCCCGCACATAAATCCCATCCATATCAATGGGAAACTAACTCACCAGAAACGGTGCGCAGGAATCCAGCCAGACCAGAATTCAAGCTGCCAGAGGCATTGGGTTTAAGATGCAAAGGCAGTCTGGATTTGAAAGGGAATAAATCTCCCCAAACTCGACTATAGCTCATTCTTACTTTCTCTCTCTTCCCCCCCCCCCCACTCTCTTTCCCTTTTACCGCGAAAGAATTTCGAAGTGAAGATAAAAATTACTGGGATAGCCATTTGTCACCTTTCTTGGCACGGAGATGCAGTTCTTAAAATGCCTGGTGGAAAGCCGCCTGTTTGGGAATTTATCCAGAGGGAAAACTGGCTTGGCACGCGGTCACATTCTTGACAAGTGACACGTCCAATATTAAATAAGTAGGCACTGATTGCATTAATTTGGGTTAGGATTTACAAAACGCTATCTGCCGCCCTAGATTTAAGGGCCGGCAGCTTTGGCAGCTTTTATACAGTTCCTTTCTCTCCCCCCCTTACTTCTCCCCACCCAACCTCAATTTGCCCATGTCAGAAATATAAAGCTCCTCTTAATTAGCATACAGCAAGAACAGCCACCCTTGATTAACAATGTTGGACCTCTTGGTTCATGGTGGAAATAATAAATGGGCACTCTTCAGAAAAGAAAGAAATGCTCAGTTTACACAAGCTCTGGGTTGAGGCCTGGTGCCTTGTTTATCTCTTCAAGTTTTGGATTTTTTTATTTAGTCCAAACTCATAAAACAGCTTAACGACTCTATTAATATAGCCATTATATTTCCCAAGGATCAATAAAATTTTATTTGGAGGGAGGATTCTGCCACCGACTCGAAAAGATGCTTTACTCTCAAAACTTACTCTCTAGTACCAGGTTGCTTTGCCAGTGATCCGGCGCAGCATGGCTGTGGAGCTGGCCTTTTACTTAATCCCCCCCCCCCAGTCGAGTTCGTTGGCAGGGGCAAAATGAAAAAGCAGCGGTTCCTCCTCCTGTGCCCTGCACAACCGTCTCAAGAAATGCTATAAAGCTCTGCTTAATGTCCGAGACACATTGTTAAGTGCTTAAAATGTGGCCGCTACACACAATGCACGCCAAAGTAGTTTAGTTGCTCCAGGATTGACCATTATCTTTTACAGTTAAGAATCAAGCACACATTATTAGTTTTACTTCACTGACTTTGATGATGCGCGTTGCTGTTCGCTCGCCTTGGCCTTGTTCGCGATTAAAGAAAGCGCCCGGCCGAGTTCACCAGCTCCCAGAGCCATCCAGCAACGCCTTCCACTCAGTGCGCCTTTCCTGACCATTGGCCGCGCTGGGCTTTGGATCAGGCCCCCAGTGCCTTGATCGTCAACGCCAGACTCTGGGCTCCTATAAAGGCAACAATAAAAAAAATGCCCTCGATGCGAGCTGCCGGTTCCTTGCTGCCCTGTGCTTTGGGTTAAAAGAACCGACGGCGCTCATAAAAGCAATCCCCTGACGGCGGAGGTATATATCTTGAGCAGGGAATGCCTCTGAGGGAAGAGAGGAGGTTCAGGAGAGAGTCAGTGGAAAACTCCCTGCTCAGACTTCGCTTCCCCCCACCCCCAAGACCTCTCCTGAAGTGTAGCCTTGCCGGATCGGCCCACCATTTTCTGTGCAATCCCATGCGTAATAACACCACTCCAAGTCTTTTGATTTGAATGGGTTTAGATTGGAATTACTGGCCACAGGGCTGGTCAGACATCCGAGGTGTGTATCTAGGGGCTTCCGTTCCTAGATGTGTTACTCTTAGCCATTGATAGACCCATCCATCGCCTCTCCGGTCTTCCCTCCTGCACTCACTCTTTTTAAAGGCCTTTCCAACAGGGCCTATAAATTCGCCATCATTTTATTTAGACTGGGAAGGGTTTTACAGACGTTTACGGCTTTTCCCTTAGCCTCCCTCTCTTCAGCTCAATCGCCCCCTCCGTGTACCAAGGTAGCCGAGTAGGGTGCGCGCACGTGTGTTTTAAAGCATTATTTTAATAACTTGGAAAGGGTTTCCGTTAAGACTTTGAAAGCTATTTCTATTTGATCTGGCAAATGGAAAACAAACATCTCGGCCCGAAGGAGTGGGCTTCTCCCAGGGCGAACTTTTTTATGTTCCTGATGCGAGGCGAGAAAAGCCTTTGGAAGAAGGTGAACGTGGAAGCCGGCTGGTGGGCGGGGTCCGATTTCATTATATTTAGATCTGTATTTATAACGCTAAGCCTATTGATAATAGGGCTGCCATCTACTAGCCAATAAAACGGTTCCTTATATGGCATTCGTTTTGTTAGCAGTTGATACAACCCTCCTAGGAATCTGATAAGGGCCTGTTCTCTACACATTAACACATTGTCTGGTAAATCGAGCTTGGGGACACACAAACAATATTACCAAGAGGAGGGGGCGCGCGAGAGAGAAAAAAAAGATGGAGAACTATTTCTGCAGGCTACTGGGTTGCTCCTTCTGTTTGGCTTGGATGGTTCTACTGGAAGCCTTCAGACGTTAAAGGCTGCGGTATAGTTCTTGGCGGGTTACCGGTGGGAGAGAGGGGAGAAAGGGGGCAGCGTTTAGGCGAGAGGTTTTGCTGTTCCATAAAGGCATTACCAGCCCGGCGAAGTTGCCACAACCTCGAGCAGGCTTCCGGTCCCACCACCACAGAACTTCATGAGGGCTTCTCCGTTTTGGCTTGCCTGGAGAAGCTCCCGTCTTGCGTCCCGTTGCCTTCTGTACTCTTTGAGAATAGCCCGTCTCTACGAGGAGAATGGCAGGGGGGTGGGGGGTGGGATGACCGTAGGCCAAGCAAGAGCAACCTTCAGCTTGACAGTTTAGCTGCTGCTGGTGAGTTAGGGAAGGCGAGGGGTGGCATTTGGCAACCATCACAGTGGCCCTGGTCTCCAGCTAGCGGCATTGTTTGAACGCCAAGGGTAAGCGCCGTAGGAGAGGGATATCTGAAAGCCCTCGCCTGTCCTCGGTGAGGCTGGAGCAGAAGGCGAGCCGCCTCGATTTCCTTGGCATCCTTAGCGCTTCGGAAGGCTTTTAATGGCAGGAGAATAGGGTGCCAAAACGGAACCCGGAGGAAGATTTACTGAACAATATTGAATTGATCAAAAGAATATTCATGCTCGCTTGGGAGCAGACCCGGGACATCATTTAAGTCCGGCCAGCTGGGGTGGTTTGGAACAGGAACATGCGAAACAGGAATCTGTAATCCGTGCTAAAAAGGGGAGGAGGGAGACTTTTACGCGCATCTCTCTCTCTGTATATATATATATATATATATATATTCATATAATTCCTAAAGTGCCCGTGGACAGGATTGTTCCAGGCCACTTTGCATGGTTTCGAAACAGCACCAGAAGTATACCCCCTCTTTGGTTTCTTCATTATAAAATCTATCTGCCTGTCTGCCGGCTTCACAGGCTGCCTGCGAGCTGTCTAGGGTCTTCGCCGCAAATACAGACAGGGCACCTTCTAGCCGTGCCTTTCAGACTACGGCGAAATAAGAGAACAGATTGAATTGTCTAAACAAAGACATTGAGGGGATATTTTGCAGGCGATCAACTCTTAATCTCTCTCTCTCTGGGGTGTGTGATATCATATTAGATTCCATTTGTACTGAAAGGATTCTGAAATGTTCGGGTCCCCTTCTTAATGTTCCTGCCGCGGCACCAGGCAGAATTGTTTCTTTATTGCTCAGCATTTTTGGTTAACCGTCTCTTCTCCTCCGAGGCCACAATCCTGCGCACACTTAGGGGAAAGTAACTCCCCCTTCCCCAGTGAGACTTACTTCTGTGTAATGCAGGCATAAGGCATTGTGTTGCAAGTCAGCCTGGAAAAGCAGGGGCTTTCTCTCGGTTACAGTAGCTGACATTTGGGGGAGCCGTTCGGCGGCTCTACCAGGTCCCTCGCCCTTCAGGGCTATTCAGGAGGTCGGGCTCGTTCAGAGCATTCAGGGGCTCACGAGGTAAGCCAACACCTGCCCCAGAACCTAGCCGTCCATGCTGAGGCTTGGTGGCTGTATTAATTTCATCACAGGCATAGACTGTGCACTGGCCAAGAAGGGTTTTGGAAATGGCAGAACAGCAATGGCACGCACTTCAGGTACAGAACACTGAATAACAACCCTGCTCTCTAGCATTTTTACATTCGCACATATGCTGATAGACGCTGTCTAAATTATGGGTCCCAATAAAACCAGGCAAATTGTTTTCCAAATCCCCCCACCCCCCAGTCTCGCCTCGGCGTGCAGCTGCAGGCGCCTGGCTTCCTCCCTTCCTTGCAGAGAGGCAAACGGCAACGGGGTGGGGGTGTGGGGACATCGATTACAACGGAATATGTCTATACCCGTATCTATAATACACAGAAATAGATATATTAGAAATTCAGAAGTCGTCCTGAGGAGCAGCTCAGCGCCTACGAAACCAAACTGGGAGGGGTTGCTGGGGGAAGGCCGGCCTTCCATTGGCTGCGCGCGCCCGCCGCGGCGCGGGGGTCTCTCTAATCACATTCAGCATGTTTTGCACAAGAAATGTCAGCCAGAAAGGGCTATCGGCTCCCTTCGCCAAATTACCCCACAACAATGGCATGCTCGGAGAGCCCGGCTGCAAACTCTTTTTTGGTGGACTCCTTGATCAGCTCAGCCTCCAGCAGAGGGGAAGGAGGTGGTGGTGGTGGAGGTGGTGGTGGAGGAGGTGGTGGTGGTGGAGGAGTTGGAGGAGGCGGAGGCGGTGGAGTTGGAGGAGGCGGAGGCGGCTACTATCCCAACAACAGTGGTGTCTACGTGCCACAGACGTCCGATCTGTCCTATGGGTTGCAAAGCTACGGACTTTTCCCCGTCCTGGGCAAGCGCCATGAAGGCCCTCCTCCAAGCATTGCCCCTTCGCCTCACTCCTACATGTCAGGGATGGAAGTCTGGCTAGAGCCCCCGAGGTCCTGCCGCATGGAAGAGCCCGAGAGCCCGCAGGCGACCTCCTGCTCTTTCGCGCCCAGCATCAAGGAGGAGAGCTCCTACTGCCTCTATGACGCCGACAAAGGCCCCAAGGAGGCGGCGGCTACCGACCTGTCGGCTTTCCCCAGGCTGAGCGCGGACTCGGGCTGCTCCATGAACAACGTGACCGCCGGGGTGCCGGTGCCAGGCTACTTCCGCCTGTCGCAAGCCTATGGCACCGCCAAGAGCGGCGGCGGCGGCTACCACAGTACCCACCACCCCCACCAGCAGCATCACCAGCACCCGGGGCAAATGGTGGCTGCCCAGTTCGCCCCGCAGCCCCCCGTGCGCTTCGAGACGCCTCCTGCCCTGCCGCCCGCCGCCCCGCCGCCCGAAGCCCCGGGGAAAGAGAGCGAGGAGTCCTCCCCGGCCGCCACCCTGGCTTGCGTCTCCCAGAGGGGGGAGGACGAAGGGCCAGCCTCCTCCTCGGCCGCCGAAGAGCTCTCCCCGGCTCCCTCGGAGAGAAGCAAGCCCTCCCCCGAGAAGGAAAGCAGAGGTAAGCCAAAACCCCACTCCGGAGCCAGGCAGGGCCGGCCGGGATCCCAAGCCCAGCTCCACCGGCCCCGACCAAGCCCCTCGTATTGACCTCCTGAACTGCCGTTCCTGTCTGGGAGCTGAGATGCCCCGGGTAGACTCGCGCCATAACGCACTGACGCCGGTCCCTTCGAGTCCCAAACCCTCCACGCCCTGGGCCGGCGGCGCAAACCAGGGCGCAGCTCAACCGGGTGGGGGCGGGAAGCGGCCCTGCTGCTGGCCCAACGCGAGGCAGAGGTGCCTGCAGAGATAACAGAGATGTTTGTGAGGCGTCCAAAGTAAGCAAGAGGCCAGCGCCAATAAATAAACCCATTAACAGGCTAAGTTCTAGTTTACGATATTGAATGCCTTTTTTGAAAAGAAAGCAGCTGGGCTGAAATCCTCCTTCTATGAAGCCCCATCAAATCAGGCGGGGAGGGGTGGGGGGAATGTCCTTCATCGCACAACAAGGCTCCCTATTATACCCTGGGCGCCATATATTTGGGACCTTCTGCGCCTGGGCAATTGGCATGAATGGGAGCTATACGAGGAGCCCTGCAGGGGTCCAGTTCAGCACCCACCGATTTCAGTGGGGCTTGTGCCGGAGAAAATTTCCGGTGCATTATTCCCCCCCCCCCCTTTGAAAGAAAAAAAAAGAACCAAGCCTGTTTTCAGACAGGGTTTTTCTGTTCAGTGGTCACTCACGGTTCTGAAATTGTAACTAGCCAGACATAGGTTAGGTGTAAAAATGTACTGGAGTCTTGTGGTACCTTTAAAGGTGAAGTTGTTATATTCTTCATTATATATATATATATTCGATTAATCGCTTTTACGGTGCCAAAACAGACTGACACGTCTGCCCCTCTGATGTGACCGGTGTATGCAATATATATCGTTATATTTAACATTTATAGAAAGATGGGACCTATTTTCCTTTTCACACATAGGTATATAAACAGAGAGATCTCGGTGTTAGTTGCGGGTAACTACCCTACCAGTAAATTGCCCAAAAGTCATAACACAGATAAAAGGGAATTTACAGCCCGACACGAGAGGCACGTTTATCTGCAGGTCTGTCCCGCTGAATTAAACTGGTTTCACGCCCGAGTAAGCGGGTGTACCTGAAATCCCAGCTTTAATTGATTGGACTGGCGCCGGTCAGATTTCGATTATCAGCAGAGCGGTTTTAGATTTAGTAGCTCCTCTGGGTTGATAAATATCCAGATATTCCGGCTTTTTGTGTGTGCGCGCGCCTTGAATCAAGGCCTGAGGAGCGACGCCTGCAGTTGAAAAGGAAACCGGAGCCCGTCAGGACACCACTCACTGCCAAAGGCACTTGCAGGGATTGGTGTCAAATCCAAAAACGAGTTTTTCAGGCGAGCGCAGGGGGAAAGCAAGTCCTTAGGCTGGCGTGTCGTGGCGGTGCTCTTGAGAGGCTAGGATGCAAGCGAGACCCCGAAGGGGAAACATGGGGATTGGTGCCCACCGAAGACCTGCTTTCGCTGACATTCCCTAAGAGGCGCTGGGATGTGGGGGGGGGGGGTCCCCTACCTCCCTCTTTCCTGGCGTCCCTCGGTAATGCCCCTTTCTTCCTTTCTTAAAAACCAGGCAGTTCCAAAGGCGAGAGCGCGGCCAACTGGCTCACCGCGAAGAGTGGCCGGAAGAAGCGCTGCCCTTACACCAAGCACCAGACCCTGGAGCTGGAGAAGGAGTTCCTCTTTAACATGTACCTGACTCGTGAGCGTCGCCTAGAGATCAGCCGCACGGTCCACCTCACGGACAGACAGGTTAAGATCTGGTTTCAGAACCGCCGGATGAAACTGAAGAAAATGAACAGAGAGAACCGGATTCGGGAGCTCACAGCCAACTTCAATTTCTCCTGATGAACCGAGGCGCGCCTCTTGAGGGGTGGAAGAGCCAGGAGCGTTTGGGTTGTTGTTTTTTTGTTTGCGCCTTTAGGCTTTAGCTAACTCGCACCTGTATGGATTTGAACGTTTCGGTTACATTTTTTTTTGTTCTCAGCCTCTCCATAGCCTCTTGGGTCATTGATTTCATTTGGGATAAAGCCATAACGATGCACATCGCCCCGTGTCTTGGACTGCCCTGGTTCCATTCTCGGGTCTTGAAAACTCGGACACTGAGAAACAACATTTCCACGACTCTAGACACTGATTCCCACCCCCCTTCAAAAAACTGAGCCAAATTTAGGGGAAGGCAAATTGCCCCCCCCCCCCCAATGATAAGGGGAGTCTGTGGACTGGGTTGAGTGTCAGCCTTTAAATTTGGTCACACCGCTGTTTAATGTGTGGTGGGGGGGTCGCGTCTTATACTGAGACCAGTTCAGCCGGTCTCTTCGGGTTTCCTGGGATGTCCAGCAGCAAAGCCGGCGCTGCCCCCCCTCCCCCAAAAAACGCCTGACATTACAGCTTCCACGAAAGCGAGGCCGCCGTCCCAAAACGCTCCTCCCCGCCGAAAGACAGCGAAAAGTTTTGTGTTCTTTATTGGCTGAATAATTACACTTTCTGGTTGTAGGTAATTCCTTTATTTTTAAATTCTGGATCGGCTGGGCGACCGCTAGTTATGCTTAACAAGCACATGCAAAAAGGAATTGTCAAAGACACATCTTCCCCGCCTTGGGGAGGGGGGAAGAAAAGAAATCCCTTTCTCCACCCTGTCTGTGAAGAAGTGTGCTTTGCTACACACGTGTATATTTATTCCACCAGAAGCCTTCTCGGCCAGAAAGGGAGGGGAAGGGTGCCCGATTTTCTTTGATACTGTGAAGTTACATGCGTTGAGAAGGTCAAGCATGTAGTGCGAAAAGAGAGAAGAAATATCTATAAATACAGATATGTATAAATTGTCTATTAATATTATTAATATTATTAAAATGCTGAGACTGTTGGAAGCAAATGCATTCTATATCGTTATTCTAAATGTTAGCTCTAGTTCTTTCTCGTCCTTACCTTAAATCGGAAATAAATTAATATTGTAATCCTGCTGTGCGTGGAAGAAGAAGAAAAAGTTCAACAGCAAAAAAAAATTATGGAGATGCTGTTTTATGTTCTCTTAGAAGAATAAAAAGAAGTGGAATGAATTCCCCCCTTTTAACACACACCAAAAAAATACGTCGTTTTGTGACTGTTTATTCTCAAGTTCCTACTTTAGATCTCCAAGAACTTTTACAACAGGAATACTTTGCCCGAGTCCCCTGCAATTGCTTTAGGAATCTATTTAAATATTACCTAGACGGTCGTAATTTGTCTGGGCCATATAGCCGTGGTGCTGTAAGGTTTGTCGGCTTTTGTTCAGTTTTATGACTTGCTAGTATATCTGGATTGTGGCTGTCTTGGACGGCGTGGTTTCAGTTGAGCGAGAAGCTGCACAGGCGGAGGAAGCAAAGGGGGCATTGCTTTGAGTGTAGAGGATTGGCTTTCCATTTTATTTTATTTTATTTTTATTCATTCATTTTTGGAGGAGAATGAGTTTAGACTGTCCCGGCACTGGGGCAGAGCTATGTTGCACCTTCAAAGGAAAACCTAGAGGGCTCAAAAGAAATCGGAAAAGGTGAGCACGAGGGAACGAAGAGCTGCTGCTGCTTCTTCTCCTTGTCGTCCAGCTTGTCCGCCATGTTTGTCCGTCTCCTACCTGGCTGCCTGTGGGTGTGCTTAGACAGAATGGGTGCCTTGAGCTTCTGTAGATTCAGAAGAGTGAGCGAGTGTGTGTGAGAGAGAGAATGAGAGAGGGGGGGGGAGAGAGAGATTCAATGGGCAACCCAATTGTTTCTTTCAAGGAGGAAACAGACTTTGAACCCGGCCATCTTCCTCGAGAGCCTTTGGCTGCTTAGAGTCCACCGCCTGCCTTTTCAGTCTTTAACAAACTTTGCACGAGGATTTCTCTAAAAAGGATTCAGTGTCAGGGATATTTCTACTGAAACTGTAAATTAAAAAACAAAACACAAATCTGAACAGCAATAAGGTAGAGAGGCTGTAGACGGGGATGGCGGATGCTGGGGGGGGAGAGGAGGAAGAAGGGGGGAGGCGAGGGGACTGTTGGAGTCACGTTGCTGGTTTGTATTTATTATGTTGCTTTTTATAGCGGGATCCTCTTGCCTCAGGAAAGCGGCTATGGGGAGCCCTCTTAATTAGGAGGCTGAGAACTGGTCGGTGATTTAGGTAGTTTCATGTTGTTGGGGCTGGAGCTGTCTCTCTCTCGACTGCACGAAACTGCCTTCATTACTTCAGTTTGTACTCATCAAGCGGGTCTAATAAGCGCGGGAGTAACAAAAAACAAAACCCAAACACCCCAAAAACAAAACGGCCTTTAAGGCCCGAAGAGATCTGGCGAGGCGGCTTCTCCCCTCCTCTAGGCGTCAAGTTCCAATGCCATTGTTTCCTCCGGGGCGCCAGCAAAGCTCCCCTCCCGCAGCCCCTTGCTCCGACTAACGCTGCAGCCCAGGCAGAGGAAGAGGAGGAGGAGATGTTAGAGAAAGGAAAGAAACGGAGGAGACCTTCGGGGCTGGCCGGCCCGCGCTGAGCTGGGTGCTGGGGCTTTGGCCTAAGGATTCCCTTCAAGGTCAGGGCCACTTTGCATCACAGGAATCTTCTCACCATCTGGATCATTTTTTTTTTTTTTAATACATGACAGCGAAAGGGGACCTGACCTTTCCATGCTGAGCTGAAATCTTCTTCCACCGTGCCCGGCCTCCATTCACTGCTGTGTAGAGAGGGAATCTGGCTGGCTTGCTGGCTTGCTCCAGACTGCTTCCCCCCTCTCTTTCTTATTATATTTTGTTGAGCTCTTTTGTCTTAAGAGGGTCCACACACACACACACACACACACACACACACACACACACACACGGGGCGCTTCCTCTCCTACCCCCACCCCCTCTGCATACAGTGGTGGCATCCAGCATTTCCCTTTCCCCTTCCCCGTCTGGGGCCAAGGGGACCGGGCCCAGGGAGTTCTCGAATCTGGGGGGTTCCCTGCGGCTCCCAAGGTTATGATCATTATTGGAGGGTGTCCGGGCGCCGGCCTGCCCGTGAGGCGGCGTAAGCAACAGCGACCTCGCCCGGGCTCGGCGCTGCCCTGGGCCTCCGCCTCCCCTCTTACGCACAGCAGACCGGCGGAGGAGCCTCCGCGTTTGGTGGGCGTCGGAGTCACACTGTTTACCGCTGGTGTAAATGAACAAGACCTGTCCTTGGGGAGAGGGGCAGGCAGGGATAGACCCTTCCTCGGCTTCCCCAACCCTCCTGAATGTGTTTCGGAGGTTTCACAGTTCCGAATATTATTAAAGAGACCAACCACTCTAAAGGAGATTTGCTCTGGGTTATTGGGGGGGGGGGGCAAGGGCATTTTTCCTGCCTTCAGCTTTTCAATGGAAGCGTCACGAGATACACACGCGGGACTGAGTTGGTCTATCTGGTGTGATGTCTGTCGGCCTGTCTTGGTGTGCCTGTTTGTTTCAGATATACATCTGTATGTTTCAAGGCTTGAATCTAGGAGACAGATATGCCTAAGCCCTGTGAATTCATGAAGAGTGAAGTGCCTCGCAGACACCTCTAGAATGGTTCGGCTTATCTGTGTTTCCTCTGAATAATTCAGGGTAACATCCTGATTCCTTCAGCGTTTACTCCCAAATCTAATTCTGTGACCTTTTCTTCCAAAATAGGCTTCTGCCAATGCTGGGGATGTCCGCAAGGACGTGTGGTACATGAACGCCACAAAATAGTTCGCCAAATAGGCTAATATTAGTGACTTCATACTTAGGTGCCTTTGCATAAATATGTGAACATACATTAAACAAGTCTTTGGGTGTAAATTTCTGTTGACTTGGGATTGATTTCCAATCAAACATATCTGGAAATGGTCTTATCGGCCAAGCTCTGCGAAAAGGGAACAAAAAAATAGAACTTGAAAAGGGCGGTTGTGGTTTTTCTCTCTTCGGTTCCTTGCAAAGGATGGTTTAAAGCATCCGATCGAAATATAATGTAAGACAATATATTATTTGGGTGGAAAACGGAGGTAAACTCATTAAAGCCGATTCAGAACTGGAGCGAAAGCATTTGCTGAATTAGTTGATTATATTCAGATGCTGAAATCCTCACCGCCCTTACTTGAAAATAAATCCCAAGCATTTTGGGTTCAGGATGAGGGCCAAAGTCTAGTCAGCCGAATTCCTTAACTCCCAGACCGAAGCTTATTTACTTGGAAGCAATGCACTTTTATTTGAATGGGCTTTTCCTTTCAAGGCGCCAGACAGAAGCCCGCGCTTCCATCCTGAGCTACCGTGTGTTTTAACACTGTGGTTGCTGTTATATGAAATTGCCTAACCTCAGTTACAAAGATTTTAAAAATAATAATCTTGATCTGGCTTTGCAGTTACTCCGCCGCTAGAATTTAACATACGCTTCCATTGCAATTGTTTCTCAGCTAGGATTTTATATATATCTGTATATAAAAGGAATAAATCAACAGTTTATTCTTCTAGTATAAATGGATACTTTTTTCCCCTGCTGCTGCTAATTTTTGGGGGGACAGCTAATCAGCAATGAAACAGCCCAGCAGCTCCCAACCCCGAATGTAGTAAAAGAAAACATTCGGGAATCCTGCTGTTCAGATTATTTTTCTCCTTAAAGGAGGAAGGAAGCTGAGCCGACATATTTCACAACAGCTGACTCTCGATTTTAAACAAAAATGACGTAAGGCTTCCGTCTCTCCAGGAAAGAAACGGTATTGGGGTGGCGGTGGCTTTTTCTTCCCTGGCAGGGAAGTCAGGATTTGGCCGGAATTCCACCGAGAAGACCTTTGTCTCCATTTTAATATGACTTAATTGGGGGATGGGCGGGCCGCCATTCGCCTGCGAGGCTGTTCAGAACCGTTCCTGTTTAGATCTGGGAAGCAGGAATCGTTGCGGGGAATCTCAAGGAAAGGCCCCGTCCCAATTAGCACAAAAGCGGTCTGGGGGATGTGAGAGCTTCCCCCAACACCCTCGGCGTTTAGCTAACGGGGAGACACGTACAGAAGAGGGGAAGGCTGCAGCGGTGTAAAAAATAATGAGAAACACACTTCCTTGCGTGCAGCGTATTTACACATGCATTTAATTAGCCAGCGGTTTCCTTACTCTTTAGCAGTCTTTAGTATGAAACAAAAAAAAGAAAAAGAAAATAAATAATTGTGGAGATAATTCCCTTCTCTCCCCCCTCCCCAGTTTTGGGTGACAGTGCTTTTAAAATACAGAAATAGAAGCAAGAGCAGCCAAAGGATCCGCCGAAGAAGAGCACGAATTCAAATGACAGATGCAACCCGCATTTAAGCATTACTCGAATTCACAGCACTGGACTTGATCTGTGGGCCGCATCACCTTTTGGGCTATTCTCTCTCCCCCCCACCCATCCAACAGAAGGCTGTAACCTTCCGCTTAGTTCAGATGCTGCAGTGTTATACTGGGAAGGCGCCCGAAAATAAATATTTACACTTTTTTCTTCAAATCCGGTTGCTGGGAAATGAGATTGAGCCACCAAGCCCGAATAAAACCCTGCCGGGGCGAACGGCGCCTCTCCAACAAGGCGCAAAGGCCGACTGTTCCTCCTATCGCTTTCACGCACACTTGGAAATTAATCGTCATGACAAACAAAACAAAAAAAGAGGCAATGCTCCCCCCTCCCCTAATATACAGTCCGCCAGGGCTGTTCTTTATCCCTTCTAGACGGAATGCGTAGTTACACTTCACGGGGGAGTCTGACACAGGGAGGGAAGAGGGAAGCGAAGGAGGCGACGGGCACGGATCCGCCTCGCAGTCAACTTGATCGAGGGGCCTCATCCACTTCGTTTTCTCCTCCAAAAGTCCATGTCCCTTCCCTGCTTTCTTTTTTGGAGGGAGGGCTGTCCACGTGCAAGACCAGACTCCTTCCCCAAGACATTACGGATCGCCTCTCAGATGGCCGGTCGTTTTGTATATATATATAAATATATATATATATATTTAAAGAGATCCCCCAAATTACCTCAATAGACTTGCAGGTTAACGGGGATGGGTGGTGGCAGTATTTCGAGGTGTCATTCCAGCCGCCCGCCTCTCTGCTGCTTTGGCTGCTGCGGAAGTTACTTCTGGGGCCGGAGGCCGAGATTCCTGGTGGATTCCTGGTGGACCCGGCGGGGCGGCGGCGGGGGGGGGGGGGAAACCCGGTCCCCAGTCGTGGCTTTGGGGTCGGAAGGGGCCTCCGAAGATGCAAATGCCGGCATCGATTGGCCCCGGGGCTCCCCTCGCCTCCTCTGCCGGGCTGTGGGTGTGCGGGAGGAGGCGGAGGCACCGGCCCCTTCGGAAGGAGCGCGGGGTTGGATTTGACTTTTCCCTGCCAGCCTCCCTTTTAGCTCTGAACTCCGCGGCGCGCGGTTATTTACAGTGAGCTCCCAAACTAAACACAATAGTATAATTTAACCTTTCCAGGCACTCGTAAATTTTTACTGCCGGGAAACACAGCGATGCAAATGAACGTGCTGGTCGCTCCCGAGTTAATAACAGCGCCGTGGCTCCCGAAACAATAACTCCTTATGAAATATAATAAATATATATATATATTTAAATACAGAACGCCGCCGATGTTATTTTGCTTTTTTTATTGCTTCAGTTATTGTATAATTTTATGTGAAGGTCTCCGATCAGAGGAGGGCGGGCTGGGTGCGCGTGCAAAGAAACACGGGCCATTGATGGGATGATTAATTGTGATATAAAATAGTCCGCTTCCAAAGGGTGGTGGCCACCGGGAGGAGGGGGGAAAAAAACCCCTGATCTTTTTCATCTCCGCTGGCCACAATTAAAACAAACTTCGCCTTGTAACTCGCCGATCCCCCCTTTGCATAAAAACATATGGCTTTGCTATAAAAAATGACGACTGGAAAACACTGACCCATTAATAGCCTGCGGACTGATTTATACTTTATTGTTCTGCTGCCCGGCCACGTGACGCCCGGCAGCCAATGGGCGGGCGGGCAGCCTCCAACTTATTAGGTGACTGTACTTCTTCGCGAGGGCCAAGTTGTTACATGAAATCTGCAGTTTCATAATTTTCCGCGGGATCCTGCCTCTCTCTCCCCGCAGCGGGCTGGGGCTGGGGCTGCCCACCGGCCATGTCTTCCTCGGGCGCGCTCAGCAACTACTACGTGGACTCCTTCCTCCTCCACGAGAGCGAGGAGCTGGTGCAGTCCCGCTACGCCTCGGCCCCCCTGGGCCAGCCGGGCCGGCAGGCGAGCCTGGCCGAGCACCCCGAGTTCGCGCCCTGCAGCTTCCAGTCCAAGACGTCGGTCTTCAGCGCCTCCTGGAACGCCGTCCACCCGCCGAGCGCTAGCAATGTGCCCGCCGTCTACCACCCCTACGTGCACCACCAGGCACCCATGGCAGCGCCCGACGGCAGGTACATGCGCTCGTGGCTCGAGCCCATGCCGGGCTCCCTGTCGTTCCCCGCCTTGCCCGCCGGCAGGCATTACGGCATTAAACCTGAACCGCTCGCGGCCCGGAGGGGTGACTGTACCACCTTTGACACCCACGCCCTCTCCCTCACTGACTTTGCTTGTGGTTCTCCTCCAGCTGATAGGGATAAGCAAGCCAACGACGGGCCGTTCTCGGAAAACAATGGAGAGGGCGAGGCCGGCGGAGACAAACCCCAGCTCGACCCAAGTAAGTCCCGGGCCACCGCCTGGAGGGCGCCTGGACTCGGAGAGGCGGCTTTGGCTGAGGCCGGTGCGCCAAGCGGCAGGGGGGGGGCGGCGGCGGGAGGAAGGGGGAGCTGCTGGAACCCTTCAGCGACCAGAGAGGGCTTCGAGCCTCCGTGGGCTGCGGGGGGCGTGGGTGGCAGGAGCCTTCCCGAGGGGCACAGAACTGGACCAGGCGGAATGGGGCGTGTGAGCGCAGAGCAGTTCCCGGAGCGCAGGGGCGCATCGTTGGCGTGTTCTGCTGGCCGGGTCCACGCTGGAGCTATAAAGCTAGAGAGGGGAGCGTGGGGCGGGGGAAGAGGGGCGTCTGAAGAACACAAGTTTCCTTAGCGAGATGGCGAGTGGGTGGGGGGGAGGTAGAAAATCCTCTCTGCCAAAACAGAACATTGGATGTGAATCTGATCCCTTTGTGATGAAGGACTTACCTAAGGACAATGGTCGGGGAGGGTGTGTGTGTTTTGTTTCTACTTCCACCCCCTCCTCCTTGAGGTCCACCTTGCGCAGAACTGAACAGCTAGGCCAACATGCCGGCCCCCAGCAAGAATGCCCTGCAAATCAGGTTCATAAGCCAGGCAGGGTTCGCCTCCAGTTGGGCTGGAGGTCTGTGAATGTTATTCTCTGTTCTGGTGGAGAGCTTCCAGTTGTGGCTGATGCAGGAGAAGGTCACAATGGAAAACGGAAACATCTCCAATGCCTCTGTGTTCTCAGGGGTCCTCCAACAAGCTTGGGGGGGGGGATCAGGGGCTTGGCTGGGAGGAGGGACAGGAGGAAAGGCTGGCTGTAAAATGACATTCTAGATAAACACCATGAAGCAGAGGGGAGGCAGCCGGTGGAGTTTTACTGCTAGTAATTCTATGTGACCTCTCCGTGTGTCTCTCTGTTTTTGTCTATTGTGTCTGACCCATCTTGTATGTCTGTCCAAATGAAAGGGACATCGTAAACCACCAATATCAGGGTACCTATCGGCTTCAAAAGGTGGGGGGTGTAGGTGGGGGTGGGAGGGAGAGCACACCAAAGGAAGGCCACGATTGCAGGCTGTTTTTGGGGGGCGACTTTTCTTCTTCCCTAACCTCTTGGCATCGTTTCCCTGCAGATAACCCATCTGCGAACTGGTTACACGCGAGATCCACCAGGAAAAAGCGCTGCCCTTATACCAAGCACCAGACGCTGGAGTTGGAAAAAGAATTCCTGTTCAACATGTATCTCACCAGGGACCGACGGTATGAAGTGGCCCGGCTGCTGAATTTAACCGAGAGACAAGTAAAAATCTGGTTTCAGAACCGGAGGATGAAAATGAAGAAAATCAACAAAGACCGAGCAAAGGATGAATGATGCTAGGGTGCGGGTTTATCATGTCTCCAGCAGCAAAATCGCCTCCTCCAACACAACCACACACACACCCCATCACACCAGGCGACTGTGTCCAGGCCGCACGTTGATTTTTTTGTTTTTGCCAATTCATTTCTTGAATGTATCTCGCCAGCGCGCAGGGTTGATGGTTGACGGTGCTATAAGGAGGTGGCATGATTCCCCATTGTCTGATCGTAGGAAAGAAAAGGGGGCATTATTAACACGCAAAGCTGATTTGTTGGCTTCTTTAAATCTACCTGTCAAGAAAGAAAGAAAGAAAGAAAGAAAGAAAGAAAGAAAGAAAGAAAGAAAGAAAGAAAGAAAACTACCTTTTTAATGCACAACTCTTTACGGACTGTATAGGTTAGTCGAAGTAGTTAATTTTGTTTGCTCTTTGCCTGGCAGAGAGAGGTCTGCTCGAATACTTGAACACTGTGTTTTATCGTGGTAATTATATTTGTGACTCAATTTTTGTGCTTGGGTGCTGTACCAGACGTGATTGTGTAAGCTAGAATTCAATTTGAACTCAGGTTGTTTATTATAAAAGTTGCATAGAGTATAGCTCTGTAGTGTAAGAAGTCTTTTTTCTGTATTATTAGACAGTTAACCTTGGATTGTGCGGGAAAGAAAATTTTCTCTTCCTCTCACCCTCCCCCACTCTTAAAAACAAAGGGAAAAATTGATCTGGGCTAGAAAAAGAATCACTAGCTCTGCATTCCTCTGAAGCAAGTCATCTTAGTATGCACAGTTTGATCTATATATCTATATATATAGTACCGTCTTTGTCAGTTGTACATATATAATCTATATATTAAAGATTGAACCCTTAATAATCAGATTAGCTTGAATATTGTTTTTGCACCTGTGAGCAGTTTTCAGAAATCGGAGCTATACATATATGTGAAAAAGGTAACTACCTATGGTTTACGTTTTTAAGTTTAATCAAATAATTTGATTCTTATTGTAATGAAATTTAATTTTATTGTTAATAAATTATACGCTCTAAAACCTACATTTGGTTATTGTAGATTTGTATCAATTATTATAAAAAATAAAAATCCTGGAAGTTATGTTTATGCGGAAGCTACACTGTATATTTTGCAATAGTTACCTCATGGCCTATTGACCAAATAGTTGTGTCGAAATGATATTTAACTTTTTTGCTAAATAAAGTATATATTGATTCTTTTTATATTTTGTGATGTTTTCAAGATTATTAAGTGGGCACTGGTCCACAGATACCCTTCCGAGGTAGATATGCATATCCAGATATGAGTTACACCCAGATCCTCAACATGGTTACTCAAAAGTAAGCCCTGTCTCTTTTCGTGGGACTGACTTACAGGCAGTTCTGCTGCCATAGAGACAGATGTATGAGCGGAATAATTCCATGTAAGATTGCGAGCTGACTGCTTTTACCCGACATAAAGGGTGTTACCCTGAGAACGTCCAATCATGTAACAAACCCCAGTACTGAGACCAAGAATAGCAGGTATTCTGCAGGCTTTAAAGGGAGAGGCATGAGCATGAGAAAATGCGGGGGGGGGGATCTTGCTTCCCCATCAACGTTTTTAAACTACCGACCCGAAATCTTCACAAACAAAACCAAACTGGTTCTAACAGAGACAAACAGTCAATCGACCAAACCCACGAGGATGAAATTTCATCCTCCTGTTTCATGCAGAAAGCAGAGCCCGGCCAACACTGAATAAGCTGTTTTCTCCTTCTCCCTGGCAAAAAGAAACGCACGGTGTCTGAAATATAGCAGAAGCGGGTCGCCTTCCAACAACACCTCTTGTAATTTTGTTTGTGATTGTTTTAATTCAGATTAGAAAAGGAGGCTCTTTTAACAGAAAAAAAATTGGGAGGGAGGTTGAACCTATTCTAAGAGCCAGGAAGCAGACTTATTTGGGAGGGGGGGTGCTTGACTCCAGCCGCACAGCCATACAAAGGCTCCTTGGGCTGAGAGGAAGGTCTCTGCTGCCTGAGGCACCCGGCTTGGCTCGCAGGAGGCGGCGGCCCCCAAACCCCAACTGGAGCAGAACTGCGCACAAGAACAAACAGGAAGCCCTTTGCAGAATCAATGCCCTGGTTTCTTTCTTTTTTTGAGAAGCCAAAACAAGCCCGCACACTTCCCGCTAACAAGGCTTGGCTCAAGATGCCGTTAGGAAAATTCGGAGCCATACACAGCCATAAAAGAAAATGACGGCTGTAACTGTTTATGGGGTGTAAAAATGCTGCAGGGTGAAAGAGGAGAACTTTCAGAATGTCAAGAACTTTGCAAAAGGTTTGAATGTCCGGGCATTTCTCCGGCCCTGTCCTAATTAAAAAAAAAAAAACAGGAATTTTTCTGGTAAGATGTGTTTAATTAGCAAAAAAGCGAAACAGTTCTTGTGTAGCCAAAAGGAAAAAAAAAAGAGAGAGTCTCTAATTGATGCCTGTTCCAATGGCATGGGAGGTTGGGACGCCCTCTGTTGTTGCAGACAGTGGGGACTTCAAAGAATCAGCACTAGAAGTGCGTAATAAATGGCGGGTCTGCAAACTGTCTGGAATTCGGCCCTTAATGAGTTTACAACTGTCCAGCCACAATTAAGATTTTCTACAAAAGCCCTTTCATTTTGTTTTGTCTGGCTGTTTCAGATAAAGTGGCTGTGCGGAAATAGCTAGCTTTTATTATCCCCTTTTCCTCTTAAATGCAGGCTGGACTTTATCTGTAATGAATTTGCAGCTGGGACCTTTTGTGTAATTGCTCCTTCGTCGCACAGCAGATTATTGAACCAGTTGCAGTGGCCGATATCAAGAATGTTTGAGATTCCGGCGCCTGTTTTATTGCTTGCAATGACCACGGTCGATCAGCAGATGGCACTGTTGTTCCACGAAAACAAGGACTACTCCACCATGAAACCAATAGAGAGCTCGTAAAATGTCGACTTCCAGGAGCATATGCGGATTTGAAACTACTGATCTAATTTTAAAACAAAGGACAAGAGTCTTAAGTGGATGTATATGAATGCCATGTCTCCTGTTTGATTCTTAAATATATCCTTTTGTTGGCGTTAACTTCAGCAAATGAAAACGCAGAGATCTCTGTATCATGCTTGTTTTGAAAGGAAGCAGCTCTTTAAAAAATTAATTAGTCTACCCTCCCAACAAACGACTCCTGAATCTCTTGCTTGCCGTTTCATACTTGTATGCATTTAGATATATAGTGTGAAAATATGTGTATGTCCATATCTTCTTTATAAGCATTCCATACATTATGTATTGTTGTTTATGGGTTTTCATGGGCAGCCAGCACATTTTCTTAGCCCTGGGTGGATTAATATAAAGGCAATATGTACCACGGTGTGTGTGTGTGTATGTATACTATATGCATACTATATGTATAATATATATATGTAGTACAAAAGAGCAAGAGTCCAGTAGCACCTTAAAGACTAAAAATATATATATGTAGTATACATATTTACCGAGTATATGCGGTATGAATGCAAAATACAATGAAATAGAAGTCTGTCGAGGCACTGATTAACAAACACCATGCCATTGAATGCATAAAAGCAATAATATCAGCATGTATGCATTTACATATCTCTACAAAATGTGATCACTTACATTAAGCCATTGCTAGCCAAGTAAACTATTTGCACCTTTCTGAGGTTACTTGAGCAATTTTATAACTAGGAATGTGGAAACCTAACCGTGTTTCAGAGAGCCTTGTGGATGAATCCAGACACAATTCCTATATGGTTAAGAACCAAGTTGTCCTCTTAACTGCTGGAACAAAATTCCGGGCCAATAGAATTTTTTAAAAAAATCTTTTTTGGACCATCCACAACGGAGAAGGCAACATAACCAGCTGGAAAGATCCTGCATTGTAAAAAAATACTTGCTCTCCATAAATATATTCCCTTGTTAAGTGTATGAATCCTGTGTGGAGTCAAATCACACCAAAAAGGTCGTGCTTAGCCACAGAAACAACCAAGATGGCGCTGATAAAAGTGGCCAGGTTGCAACATTTAATTTGAAAATTATTTACCGGCCACTGAAATTCTTCAGCAGATGCTTGTGATGCAGTTAAGGGCTCCGTTAGTTCCCCGAGTAATTTCGCCTCTGTGGGATCTGTTTTAATTATATTATGCAGATGCTAACAGTCTGATACACCACAGGAACAGCGTGCCTGTGCAAATCCATTCTGGAAAGCTTCCTGCTATTTATTTACGATTTCTCTCATCAACAAATAGTACCTTCGCTTCTGGGTTTGTTCGCTGTGTTCGATGTTGTCGCATCACCAAGATATATTAAGAGAACTGATGAGTGTCAGAAATCGTGCGATTAAAGGGCACAACTGTGAATATAATATATAAATATTGAAAATATTGGAGGGGGAGATCACAATATTATGCAAGGAAACTCTGTCAACAAAACGAACGCTCTGGGATCTCCTGAAGGTAAAATGGAATTGCTGGTTTTTGCGATAGGGATACAGACGGGGGAAAGGTTCCCAAAAGATTTGACTCCAAAGGAGGGGGAGAATGCATACGGGTTTAACCTAGCCAGTCGCAAACGGGAAACCAGGCTTTCTCCCAATAAAGTCCTAATATATTACTTGTTAATGAACCAGTGCTTTCAATGCGGTTTGGTGATGCTATCCTTACCTAATTCGTCTGGACTGAAATGCAAAGTCGACTGTCCACGTTTTGTTGGGTAGTCCAAAATAACACAAGAAGCTAAAGCAGCCTAATAAGCCGCCGGATCCCGTTCATAAAGAGA
Organism: Euleptes europaea; assembly: GCF_029931775.1. Classification (NCBI taxonomy): domain Eukaryota; kingdom Metazoa; phylum Chordata; class Lepidosauria; order Squamata; family Sphaerodactylidae; genus Euleptes; species Euleptes europaea. The sequence continues at coordinate 40,990,602 of NC_079322.1, forward strand.
CAGTATCGGGCGGCTCAACAACAAACGGGTCTCCAGCAACCTTTACTGAGAGGAAGCAGCATAGAAGGAGTCCTTGTCTACAATTGTGGATTTTAAAAAGAAATCTGTTCCAAACTGGGGGGGGGGGGGGAGAGGCTTGAACAGAGCCGCCTCTCTCCTTTATCCTAAGAAAACCTTAGCCTGGATCAAGTCCGTTTTGGAGCGCCTGTCGGATGGATCCCGCTGGGGGAGGAAATTCCTTATTGGAGGGGATTCCTATCCTGCGTTTCCTCGGGAGTCTCCTTCGTGCGGCAGAGTTTTTGTGAAATATGCCGAACGTTTCCGAGAGGGGTTTAGGGAAACGTAACCAGGACCAAAGGGGGGGGGGGTTAATAGGTTTAACAAATAGGTTTGGGGACTGTGATGTGTCTCGAGCCTTCGGCCTAGGCAGGCGTTCGCACTTCATGGTGCCTTTTCAAGACTCATCGATAAAATCCTGTCTTGCCTTATCAATACCCAAGTCTAGACTGGCGGTTCTGTTTGCTGCTGCTTCCTTCTTGCCTCTTGCTACGGTGTCACCAGAGGAGCAATTTATTGGTCTAATGCCGTCTAATTCAGCCTCTTTGATCTCGCTGGCTTTGCAGGTTTTGCTTCGCCTTCCTGTAATTTCTCTCCCTCATTTCTCGCAGCATTTTTTTTAAACTAGGATAATTGGGGAGGGGGTTTCCTCCACCACCACGACCACTTCGGGTGGTTCATTCATTCCTTGGGTTTTGGTAGGGATCCTGGCCGAGAGAAAACCAGGAGGGTTCCCTGGATACAACCAGCTTGTTTGTCCAGAAATAGCCCTTCTCGCAGGCTTTGGGGGTAGACTGGCAGAGGTGCCCCTCAATTGCCCTCAGCGCCAGACTCGAGACCATCCCCGGCCCACCTTTATGGTGGAATCGCAGGGTGATCACCCCTCGGCAAGCTGGGCTGCCCTATAGCCCCCACCGCTGTGGGTCCCAGTGGGCACCCTCGGCCAACCTCTCTCCACGGGTTACCAAAATGCACCTTCTCAAAGGTCCGTGCGAAAGATCTCCAGGGACCATTTTAGCTGGTGAGAACTTCTTTGTACACACCGGACACCAAACTATAATTTAGAAGGGAGAATTTCCGGAGCAACCCTATTGTCCTCCTTCCAGTTTATGATGTGCAATATAGCAGGGGCAGTAAAAGCTGGCTTTACCAAACTCCCCGTCTGAAGGAAGGAAACCACTTTTACGATCCGTTTAAAGGAAGGGTCGGATGCGACACCCTCAATGGGAAGCAGCCTTATTGTTGAGGGGGAGCTGGATTGTAGAAATGTAGGAGCCTGAGTGTGTGTGTGTGTGTGTGAAATCTTCGCTACTAGCACAGAGGTACTTTTTACTAGCAGAGACCAAAAAATGGACCGCCAGTCCTTTTTGCATCTAGTTTGTAAAGCTGCCGAAAACAAATGTATTATTTACCTTGATTTTTTTAAAAATGCGGGGTGGGTGGGTGCTGGTGGAAGGGTGATGTTATACCGCTGTTGGACAGAGCAAAACGCTCCGGTTCACCAGATGCAACCTCACAATCATTAAAAAAAATAAACATCTACACCCAGTTCCCCTCTCTGCTCCTTCCTGGAATAGAGGGAATGGCCCATATTGACCGTTCGCCCTGCTTTGAGAGCGGAGTTGAAAACCCCAGTCTTTGGAGAACTGCTCGTCATTTCGGCGCCCTGGTTTTGAGGCAGAGCGGTTTGCAACCAGAAAAAGAGAGAAAGAGAGAGAAAGAGAGAGAGAAGAGAGAGAAAGAGAGAGAAAGAGAGAGAAAGAGAGGAGAGAAAGAGAGAAGAGAGAGAAAGAGAGAGAGAGAGAAAGAGAGAGAGAGAGAAAGAGAGAGAGAGAGAGAGAGAGAGAGAGAGAGAGAGAGAGAGAGAGAGAGAGAGAGAGAGAGAGAGAGAGAGAGAGAGAGAGAGAGAGAGAGAGAGAGAGAGGAGAGAGAGAGAGAGAGAGAGAGAGGAGGAGAGAGAGAGAGAGGAGAGAGGAGAGACGAGAGAGAGAGTAGAGAGAGAGAGGAGAGACGAAAAGGCTTTCCTAAACCTTCATTCACATAGCCCGAAGAGATTAGCCGAATGCATTATGTCAGTATCTTAATAAATCTGTTAGCAAATTAGGAAACCTCCTCTATAAATAGTTCCCTCTTTCCATTCCCTCAGGAAAAGAAAATGCATGCATGATTTACAGAATAGTTTTTTGCTGCTGCCTTTGGGGGGGGGGAATGTATCCCGTGATTTTAGTTGACTGCACAAGGGCTCGAGCCCTTTTTTGGGGGGAGGGGGTCATCATTTCTTTCCTCTCCCCTCCCCGTTTCCAAACAGCAAACCAAACAGGCAAACAAGCAGGGTGGGGGGGAAATAAGCTGGAAGGTAGCGAGAGCTGCAGGCGCAGTGCTGGGGTTTCACCTGAATTGTGTAGGAGACATAACTGCAGACCGAGAGAGGGGAGCCTGCAGCAGCAGAGGGACGTGCCCCCCCCCAAAAAAAATAACCATGACACGGAGCGAGAAAGAGAGAGCTTTCCATTTCAAAGCTCCGTGCTCTTGTTTCACACCGGAGCCAAGCCAGCCTTTATTCTTTGGCTCTCCGGACCGTCCTCGGTGCTGCCCGGATCGCGGCGCCCCCGTCCGCCTCGCTATTTGTCAGGCATTGGAGGTGATCCTCTTCCCCCCTTCCATTATAGGATCTTGCGAGCCACCCTGATCTATACCACCTGTGATGCAGGAGGAGATTGGAGGATGGGGTCATATGACTGATCACGTGGTGGAGGCAGCTCAGTCCAAAAGAAAATGGGGTTTGGTGTAAATCTGGGGGTGTAATGTTATCATATATCACGCTACCTCGTAAAACCGACACCGAAGCCTACCGGACAACAAATCACAGGTCAAAATTATGAGTTCTTCGTATTATGTGAACGCTCTTTTTAGCAAATACACGGCGGGGGCGGCTTCCCTCTTCCAAAATGCGGAGCCCACGTCTTGCTCCTTCGCCACCAACTCCCAGCGAAGCGGCTATGGACCGGGCGCCAGCGCCTTCGCCTCCTCCATGCCCGGCTTGTACAATGTGAACAGCACCCTATATCAAAGCCCGTTCTCCTCCGGATACGGCCTGGGCTCAGACGCCTACAACCTTCATTGCTCCTCTTTTGATCAGAACATTCCCGTCCTCTGCAGTGACTTAACCAAATCCAGCTGTGAGAAAGCGGAGGAAGGCAACCTGCACAGCCAGGCTGAGAGTAATTTCCGGATATACCCCTGGATGAGGTCTTCAGGTATGGGGCAGGGGGGGCAGACGGGGCGGGGAGGGAGGCGAACTTGCCAGCGGTCGCAGGCAGGCAGGGGGCGAATCAATGCGGAGCACGCCAAGTTGCTCGCGAGGAGCGCCTGCCTGCTTTTAATTAGAGCAGAGGCGCCATTGCGCGGAGAGCCTGTGGCATTGTATGTAAATGAGTCTCATAAAACTTTTTATTGCCCAATTAATGGGTTCTAGCCTCGTAAATTTATTTAACTCCGGTTTCGCTGTGCGTTGGAGCTATGCGGGGTTGGCTGGGTCGGTTCGACAGGGAAGGCCGGGGGAAGGTGCCCGGAGAGGACCACATGGGGAAGGGGCGGGGGTGTGGTGGCAGAAAAGTGAGCCTGGGTCGGGAAGGGAACGTGGGCGAGAGGGGGCGGCAGGGAAGGGGGGCAAAAAAATTCTATTTTGTTATCCCTCCCCCCTTTTCCTTTTTGTTTCCCAGAAAAATAGGGTCCCTTATAGATATGGGCACGAGAAAGGGGTCTGGGGGCGATGTGAACCGTCCTGTTTTGTCTAGCACTGGAAACAAACTGTCTCGACCGGTGGGAAGGGGAGCGACGGGTTCTAGACACGGTTGTGTCGACTTCCTCGGGAATCTGGGACAGCCTGGCTCAGCCTCCCTCGCAGCCCTCCTTCCCTCTCCACCTGGCTTTGAAGACACGTATAATTATGGGCTGCAAAGAGACGTTCTCTCTTCTCTTCCCTCCCCCCCTCTTGCTTGGGGCTTTTCAGACAAGCCACGGCTGCAGTCTGCAAACCCACTGAGCCAGGCATAAGGCTGGGTGCGCTCCCCTGGACTTTCTTCCTAGTCGACCAAATCGGGCCGCAAATTTCTATTTCTGCTCTTTCCGACCCGGGCGTTCGGCGGGTCTGAAACGCCTTTGTTAGGAAACGAGCAGGAGGAGGGGGGAGATTAAAGGTTGGGTCCGTTTTCCTCCCGGGCTGTTTGTAAAAGCCATGCCTTCTCCCGAGGGGATCGCTTCCAGGTCCGGACCCTCTCACTTTCCCCCTCTCTTTCTCCCGCCCCCTCTTCCAGGTCCGGATAGGAAGCGAGGGCGCCAGACCTACACCCGTTACCAGACCCTGGAGCTGGAGAAGGAGTTCCACTTCAACCGCTATCTGACCCGCCGGCGGAGGATAGAGATCGCCCACGCGCTTTGCCTGACCGAGAGGCAGATCAAAATCTGGTTCCAAAACAGGCGCATGAAATGGAAGAAGGAGCATAAAGAGGAGAGCGCCCCGGCCGGCGCCGCCGCTCCCCCCGTCCCCGCCGACGACCACCACAGCGACTCGGCCGCAGCCTCGGTGGAGAAAGTGGAAGACGAAGAGGAAGAGGAGGAAGAGTAGCTGCCCGCGGCCGGAGACAGTCGGCCGACCCTGTATGCCCGGGACAGTTGTAAACGCTCCCTCCGAAAACAAAAAAGGGTGATCATAATCATAAAAGAAGACCCTTGTAATGGCCACTCGTAGATCAGATCCCTTCAACTGGTCTTCCGCACCCCCTGAACGCCCTAGATCACGCCCTGTGTAAACTAGGAGTAACTTCTCATTGCGCATCCCGGATCGCTTTGGCCTGGGTTGCCCGGGCCTCTATTTAAAATGTTGAATTTTTTTCAAAGTGTTACTGATATTTCTGACTGAAAGAAATTGGTTACTTGCACATGTGGGGGGAGGGGATCCTTCAACCCACACACACAAAAGTTAACGCTTCCAAATAAACTACCTGACTGTATTGGTCCCAATCAGTCCCTAAGGGGCGGGAATGCATTAGGATCATTTGGAAACTACCTAATTTAGACTGAATGTCTACGTCCTTCCATTTACTATGGGATGGGAATTTTTGTTGTTGTTGTTAAAATAAACCTGGGGGGGGGAGGAATCCTTGAAAAACAATGACTGAACCACTAAACTCAACAGCAGCGACTTGTACTACCTATTCTCAAAACTACCTATTAACTAGCTCCGCCTACCTATCTTCAAAGCCCTACTGTATTTTATTAATAAGGAAAGGGATTCATGCCAGTGTTACTTGTCTGCAGGACCTAAAACGCAGAGAAGGAATCGAAGGGGGGGTAGAAATATGGGGCCTTCATAGCTCTAATAGAGAATCTGGGTCCGAGTATTGCTGAGTGTAATTTAAAAAGAAGTAAAAATAATAATATATTTATTCCAAGTCTGTTACTAAGTGATATGCTGCAACATAAAAAAACTATCTTCTCGTGTCTTCGCCATCTGAATTTTAAAGAAATCCTTGCGGAAGTTTGTATAAAGCGGTTTCATCTCCTGTATTTCATTTTTGTGTTGCGTGCTGGGCGGCAGATTCCATGTTTTGGGTTTGCATCATTAATTCTGCTGCAAAACAGATCAACAGCTGCAAAAACCACCGCCTCGGCGCCTCCTGTGAATCTAGCCTCCTGTGAATCTGGGCAGCGGCCGTATACCTGCTTCCCGATCACCTTTCCCCACTGTCCTGACAACCAGAACAGAATGCATAAGAAGCTGCGTGAACAATGAAAACGTCTTGTATCTTGGCCGGCGACTTTGGCTATATCTGTATCACGTCATAAACTGGGAAATCTGTACTTAATTGGGGTCACTCTGTAGCATGATGCCATGTTAAATGAGCTCTGTATAAATAAATTGCACCTGGAAAGTTTTTGGCTAAACTTGATTCATAAATTGTATGTTACAATGTGTGTTTTCGATGTGTTCATTGTGAACATTGAAGTATTCCGTGTTTTTAAAGAAAAAAAATGGGAGGAGGGGTTGAATGTGCGTGAATTCTCTTTGGAAGTGCTTTGGTGTATTCAGTGTGTTTTATGTTACACAGAAATAAAAATGCTTGTTGACAAATGGATGGTCTTTCTTTGTTGGGAGTGGGTATACGCACACACATGTGCACAAACACACAAATACCACCCTGCAGAGGGGGGGGGATAAGAATGTCCCTTCACAATATCCGAAAACATTCCGTACCCTGGTCCTACTACTTGGAAGTAAGCTCTTCCTTAATCCTAAAATCTACTTGTGTGTAATACGCCCAGGATCTGAGTGTAAGTAATGGTCTAACTGGCATTGGGGGGGGGCACCCACATTCTCAGGTGGGCATTAATCTCCTAGATTCCAAGAGGGATTTTTTCCAAGTGGGGAAAAAAAGAGAAGTATGCATTTAAAACATTTATTCACCTGCATTGAAAGGCATCTGCAGAAGTAAATAGCGAAGTAAAAAGCACTCAGTTCGGTGATAGTTACTTCTAAGTCAATAGGCATACGGTTGAAGACTCCCTTTAGCCTTTGGAATATAAGAAGGCTTTAGATTTGGGGGGGGGAAGCCATTTTCTGCAGCATAAACGAGAATCCGCATCTGGGCCCGTGGCAATGCGAATTTCCTGGGATAAAATGAATACGGGCGGGTTAAGGCGCAGCCTACGGAGTGTGCGGTAGCCCTCTGCCCGAAAAATTCTGTCTGTAACGCATACACAAACTTCCCTATTGCCAAATATTTTCTATACAAGCTGTTATTTTCTTTTAATGAACCAGTTCGGTTGGTTAAAAAAAAAAAAGCACTATTAACAGTGGAATTAAGAAAAATGCGTAAAAGAGCGAGGCGAAGAGGCGTGGAGAAGAGAGCGGTCTTTGTAGGCTCTGGTATTCTCAGTACCTTCAGTGCAGATTTTCTAATAATGGAGAAAAGGGGATCCAAACGGTGGGTCCTTTAAAAATCTAGCTCTGCCTCTCTGGTAAAATGGCGCCCCTCTAAGTCCTGCCTCTTTCTTAGTGATGAGGAAAAGGCCATAAATCCGTTGTTGTTTATGAAAATTTACAACTTTGCAATACAACTTTATGAGTGGCTGGGTTTCTCCATTGGTCGCCGACGGTCATGTGGATGGTAACCGTGAACATGAACTTTTTTATAATTTCCCTGGCGAGAATAGAGCTGCATTCTTTTGCTCGGCTCTGTCCTGCTTCGGATCTCTCTGGCTTTTCAGTCTCCCCCCACCCCACCCCCGGTTATCATTAGTCCTTTGTAAGTCAATAGGGAACCGGGAGTATGGAGGTTCGGCTTAAGCAGCCGCCTAGGACACAGCTCTCGGATGGCGATTTCCATCTCCTCCGCCGGAAGGTGTGGCGTACTGGATTCAAAACGCTGGAGTGGCAGATTTTCAACTCGCAACCTGGCTAATTTCCTGCTTCTTCTGGCACCAAAAGGAGGGCGATTCGTCTCCGGGGCAGCCAAAACGACAGCTGTCAAAGTGGAAGGGGCTCCTGCCAGCCAGAACCTAAAGGTGAGAAATGCAGAGAAATGAGCGAGCAAACCTGGACACATTATACAGCCTGCAACAGTAACCTCTCTGTCTCTCTGTGTGTGTAGTTTTATATATGTATGCATTAGATATAGTATGTTTACCAAGCAAGGAGTAAATTGCTCCGTGGAAGGCTCGGTCGACTGGATTTAGGCTGAGCGCAGAAAGGGAAAGGATACCCACGAGCCTATCCCTGTCATTTTAACCATGTCAATCAGGCATTTCCTTTATTAATAATAGGTTATATCGGTGGATTTGATAAAGCTATCTAATTGAATGCTACATTCTTAGAATCACAGAATGCTCCCCACAATCACCAACAAACCTGTTTTCTCGTGCTGAATTTGTGTTTGCTGTTTATAAGGCGTGCAATTAAAAAAAAACCAGTGGTTATATCATATTGTCAATGTCAAGAAAATCTCTATAGACACCTCGTTTTAGACGGAGATCAATTCCGCTAACATCAGAGAATTAGACCAGTGAGGGTGCACAGTATTGATTATGTCTCGCATACAGTTTGGAACCTGGATAGTATTACAGACTTTTTAAAACTCTGGAAATGTGGTTTATTCTTTAATGGTAATGATGGCTGAAATACAACAGGGGACCGTATTCCAGATCCTCACTGTGTCGCTTTTGGGGGGGGCACAAGGTGAATGAAACCGGAGGAAATTCCCTTTAAAACTCAGGAGGGATGTGGTGGTAGAGGCGGACGTAAGATTTTCTTAGGAGTCATAACGTTTGGTTCGCCCATTTTGTATTGTGGTTCAAATACTGTTTCCGAGGTGGAAAAAATCTTTCTGATTGTGCAGTCTTGCAATATTCCAATCTTAAAATATTCATTACTGTTGTGAAAAATGAGCAGCGGGAGTCCTTAATGTTCAAAACGACGGGTTTCTTCTATGTTTTCTCCGAACTGGCAAAGAATTACGTGCGTGTTCCCAATGCAGTATATGTGCACGACTGCAACTGCGGAGAATGTCGGATTATTTATCGCCGAGAGAAAGCTACTCAGTGCTGCCACGGTGTGGCCGAACTAGGCACTAGGCGGGGAGAGGGCCAAAGGCAACTGCCTTTTTTTTTTTTTTTTTTAAAGACCTAGCGGATTGCTTTACCACGGGCAACTCCCGGCTGTATTTTTTTAATCGGTTTTCAGTTGTCTCATCCGACCTTATCTACATAAAGGGTATTTTCCCATGCGTGTGGGTTAAAGGGGGAGGGAGGAGCACCCTTTAATTATGTTATTGAGCTAAATGTTTGGCAGAGTGAACGTTGGGGAGGGTTTTTTTTTGCTAACACACGTTCAACCTAAACAATGGCCGGGATAGCGAGAGCTGTTTGGATTAGCGGCTATTAGCTAAAAGTTGCTTCCTGTTACATCTCGGAACATGAGACGGATTTGTAAGTGGATTTGTACCTTGAAGGAAAGAGGCTTTTAAGCTTAAGAGGGTAACTGCACAACACCCCCCCCCCCGCACCTGTATTCGAACTTTGTTTGACCGATAGTTTCGATTGAATGGAAAGGCTGAAGGGGGAAACCCTCGTGGTGTTAGAGCGGTAGTCACATTAAAAAAGAAAGAAAAAGGCATCCTTCTATTTAAAGGTTTTTTTGGGTTTTTAAAACAAAATGTTTTGATTTGAATGGGTCTTTGCATGGGTCTGTTTGTTGGGTCTGTTTACCTTCTTCCCCTCTGCGGTGCTCCCGGCAGACGCTGCTGTTGAGCAGATGTGGGTCTCGAGGGCTCTGCTTGGGGGTGGGGGCTTGACTCATAACAGTCGTGGATGTTATTCATTCATTGGAATGAAACCACGATACTGGAAGGGGGGACAGATTAATCTGCTAGATAACCTACTTTCGTCGTGCTTGCCTGCTGCTCTTTTCCTTCCCAGAGATGTTTTCTTGGATTATTCTGATCAATTTTGCCACTGGCCAGTTCAAAAGAAATTCAAGGGGATCCTCGGCGTCTTCCCCTAATTTAACCGTCCATTTCCTAGCATGTCTGGGTTTACAAGCCTCTCGTATAGGCTTTGTACGGGGTGACCTGGGTTGGGAGGGGGGGGAGCTTCCACCTTCAAAAGCAAAAATCTCACTGTGCTAAAACTTTTCCTAAAAGTGGAGACAAGGAAGAGAGAGACGTTGCTGTAGTTTGGACTGGGGAGACCCTTTTCAGTTCTGTCTCTCCTGATTACTGCGTTAACTTCACTAAAAACACTTATTTATTTTTTATTGTTGTGCTTGCCTCGTCAAAATCTTTGAAAGGCAATGTATTTTTTACTTTCAGTTATGGTTGTTTTCCTTTTAAAAACAAACCTGATGCATATTTCCCCCCTTTATTGGCAATTGCACTTATGGGTTACGTTTGAGTTGCTGTTTGTGGCTAAGAATGGGACAAGTCCTTTGGCAAAATAAACCATTATTGCAGGCAATCGAGAGCTCTCTGGGAAACTCCAGTTGAGGCACAAACAATGTGCACGATTGTAGCGGTGGGAAGGGGGGGTTGTTTTAACTTACTGCTGTTTTATAGATACCGTAATCGGACTCCGGAAATGAAACAATCCAATCCGAGTCTCAACAGCCACAAACCCCCCCGGGTTGCAAAGCCAATTGAGGGCCGGTCATTACAGAGCCCATTCAACCCGGCCAGTAGGTTTAAAAGCAGAAAGTTGGGGCAAGTGTGAAAACCACCTCAATTGGCACCGAGAGGAAACGGGCTGGTGGTGACCTGCCTTTAGAACTGAGGCCGAATTGGGGAAGGGGAGACAAATAAGGGGCTCCCTTCTGACTCTTTCTTTAAAGCCCCCTAGAACCGCAGGCCCGAACTGAAGCTTTTATTTTAAGTGAGTCTGCAATTATTTGCAACGATAAAACGGAAAATGCAAAGTCAGCGGTTGGCTGGTCTAAAAAGCGAAAAACAACCCGGTTTAATTAAAACGTCAGAATTCACAGCCAAAGGAAGTCATTTTTGAAAGTGCTCCTGGATCCAGGCTTTGGGAGGGGGAGGCAGGGGAAAAGACCCGGCCCTCTTTGTTTGTTTTTCTGCCGGATTCAGAGAACAACAACAATATATTTTTTTGAAAAAAATAATTGCACAGCACTCAACCGGCAGACCGAGGCCTGCCTTTCCTGTGATCCTTCCCTCTCTTCCAAACGCCGGGTCGCCGGCTCGGTTACTTTGGAAAGGATTTTCTGCAAGCGCCCAGCCGAAGGAAGAGTTGCTACAGGAAAAATGCAAACCCCTTTCTCTTGTCCGGTTCCTGCTACGCCCCGAAACTGTCCGCGCTAGGCTAAATGTAGCCGCGTCAAAGGGAAACGTTTGGGGCCCGCGACTCCGGTGCGGAGCGACTTATTCCTTTGGGGTAACTCAAGCGAGGAGGGGAGAGGGTAATAACTGAATGTTTGAGGGGAGAGCCCCTTTCTGACTAAGCGTCCAGGCGCTTCTTCTGGATTTCAGATGGTTTAAAACTGTCCTTTAAGAGAAACATACAAACAAACCCCAAAGCCTCAGGTAACACAGGGATGGCTTTTAATCGACTGCCGTGCTTTCATCTCTGGGGAGGGGGTGGTGGAAAGGAACAGCCATCAAAAGAGGGGCAGGGGAGGATCCTGTCCTGCCCCCGAACTTTGCAGAAGGCCCCCTCGGATTCCAGCGGCCAGGTGCCCCCTGCCCCCAGGGCACCCTCCGTGCCACTTCCTTGGCGCAGCCGATTAACTGACCCTGAAACCCCCCCTCACACACCACTCCTGTCCACGCACACTCACACGCACCCTCCCCCCCCCGTCCTCTCCCGCTCCGGCCCCTCCCTCCCCTGGCACTTGGGAAGGTGGCTGCCGTGCGTTGCCATCCATCTGCCGGGCTCCGGCGGCGGCGGCGGCTCGGGCGGGGGGGGGGGCTGTTGTTTGTAACTTTGCTGGCTCGGTGGCGGCGGGTCCCAGGGGAGAAGGCCCTCCGCCGCTCGCTCATTGGTCGCCCCGCCGTCAGCTGGTGCGATTTGCTGCTGTCGCTTTTGGCGCTCGGCCATCCAGAAACAAACCACTCGGATGACTACTAATAGTTATAGCCAGATGTACTAATACACAACAAATCACGGTCCGGGGTCTGGGGAGCGCCCATGAGTTCCTATTTCGTGAACCCCTCTTTCCCGGGGAGCCTGCCCAGCGGGCAGGAGTCTTTCCTGGGGCAGATCCCCCTCTACCCCGCCGGCTACGAGGCTCTGAGGCACTTCCCCGCCTCTTATGGGGCCGGCAGCCTGCCGGACAAGAGCTACGCCTCACCTTGTTTCTACCAACAGTCCACCAACACGGTCCTCGCCTGCGGCCGGCCCTCCTCCTATGACTATGGGGGCTCCTGCTTCTACGCCGACAAGGACCTGGGCGGCGGCGCCGCCTCGCCCTCCGGCAGTGGCAAGCCCCGGGCCGGCCACCCAGGGGACCCTCTGCCCTGCTTCGCTCCGGACCAGCAGTACAAGCCCGAGAGCGGGCCGGCCAAAGCCCTAAATGACGAAGGCGGCGACCGGAAGTACACCAGCCCTGTTTTCCCCTGGATGCAAAGGATGAACTCGTGTGCTGGTAAGTCAGGGGAATGCCATCGAGAAGGGGGGTGGGGGGTGGGATGGGGTGAGGGTGACGGGGGGGCGAGAAGGGGTCCCCCCCATGGAGGGAGATCGTTTTGGGAATGGATATCCTTTTTATTCGGGCTGTCTCTGAAGAGCAATGAAACCTGCAAGCCAATGGGGTAACCTGAGACTTGTCCCCACGTTCTTTCCCTACCTGATACTTGAGCTACCTTGAAGAAACACTCTTTTTCTCAAAAACAAACTGCCACCAGCTTGGGCCCATAGTGGAAGGCTGCATTCCTAAGCACACTTCAGTGGAAGCCGGTTCCATTAACATGAGTATGATGGACTTCCAAGTGATTAGCTCTCAGATTTGATAGTAATAGTCACAGTGCTAGTGTGACAATACACAGATTCCTCATTCAGTGAGACTCAAAGAGCGATGCTGAAGATGGTCCCCTCTCTATTGACTACTCCATATATTTGCAAGACACTCTATCTCTGCCCCCTCCCTTCGCCCACTCATTAGTGTATAAGTATTAGCTACTGAATGCACGTTTTTCTATCATATGTGCGCGCACACACAAATCATGGGCGTGGGAGACTGGCAGTGGAGAAAGAAACTTGATCAATGGGGAAACTCCCATTGATTTCAATGGATCAGAATTTCAACCTCTGTCCTCCTTTATTTGTGGAACTTTAAAATGGATAGCAAAGGGAGGGAGGGAGACCTGCAAGGAAAAATATAAATGTAAGAGGTTCTTCCCTAAAGTGGCATGGCTTTTAAAAAATCAGCACTGTAGGCACTACAGTCCTTTCAGAATACACAATGCAATCCATTTCAGCCATGTAATAGTTTTAAAGTGGACTTCTTATTTTAAGAAAACATGAGTAAATTATTATTTCCCTAAAACTAATTCATCTCTAGGCTTACTTGGAAGAAGTCTTTACTGCAGTCAAGGAGACTTGCAAAGCATTTAGGCTGTGGCTGTCCGTTTGCTGAAGTTCCGTTACCCCAAAGGGTCACGATTCCCTCTCAGTTCAAGTCCCACTCATTTGATTAGTAGAGGATTAAGTCCAGACACTTGTTTGGATCTACCGCTAAAATCAGTGGGGCGTGATGATGAGGCTTGATTTTGGTTGGATCGTGCCCAAATATTCTTCTTGGTGCTTGCAGCTTCCCTACAGAATGTATCACGCAAGGTCATAACAGTACATGCGTGAGCTTTTGGGAAATCCCCATGTCCAGCTCTGTGTGAAACCCAGCTGTTCCTTAATCTGGTTCCCAAAAATCTGCTCCTAAATTAGGAAGTGAAGGACGTTTATAAACATTAGGTCCTACAAATCTGAGAAGCTCAGGGTCTTCTATTATAGAATCTGTAGGGAAGGGGGGAAATAAGTTCCCAGGACTGGGAGCCGCTTCTTGATCCTCCGTAGCCCACAGCATTAGGCCCGCTCCACTGAGATCTGACTGTCTTTACTTCCACAGGTACAGTATATGGAACCCACGGGAGACGGGGCAGGCAAACCTACACCAGATACCAGACCTTAGAGCTAGAGAAGGAATTCCATTATAACAGATACTTAACCAGGAGGCGACGGATTGAGATTGCAAACGCTCTCTGCCTTACCGAACGACAAATTAAAATCTGGTTTCAAAACAGACGCATGAAGTGGAAAAAGGAAAGCAAACTGATCAATTCAACACAGCCCGGCAGCGAAGAAACAGAGGAGAAGCCAGGGGAGTAAAACCACGCTTAAGCAAAATTAACAGACCTTGCCTTGGTGTCTTGAGCCACTTCCCCCTCCTGCCCCTTCCTTTCCCGGTCCTGCGCTTCTTTTCACTAAACTCCCCCCCCCCCCCAGCTTTTTTGTGTCTTTTTTTTTTTTTTTTTGTAAAAGTCTGGTGGTTCTGAAAGGCTTGATTAAAATATATTACATATTTATATATAGATATATTTGCAATTAACTGTGAATTTTCTGGATCCATAGAATTATGGAATGTAGAAGGGCGTGGTGCGCGTGGTCAGGTCCCCGCAGTAGAGAGGGTTGTGTTGCAAGCGCATCAGATCTGAGCGCGGTCCCCTTTTTTGCGAACACACCGGCGCAGTTTGGAAAGGCCGGGGCACCTGGCTGGGAGAAGCAAAAAGCACAAGCCCGGCGCCTGGAGGAGAGGACGCCTCCCCGCTCTAGAGTGGCCAGGGGGGGTGGGCAGGCATCTGGGCAGCCTTCGCTGCTAGCCCGGGGTTGGGTGTTGCTGGCTGCGCTACAGCCTTTCACTTCGGCACAGAGTCCCTTCATTGGGAAATAAGATCCCCCGGTTTCAGCGGGGCTGTCCCGGCATCCTGATGGTACTAAAATGCAATAGGTGAAGAAAATGTCTCTCTTTGTACATTGGATTCAAAGATATAATTAGGACAATAGAAGCGAGAAGGGGTGGTGGTGGCCAGATGGAATATTCAAGTGTGGTTTTTTCCTTTCAAAAATTATCTTTTAAAACGTTGATGATTCGCCAGCTGTATTTCCAAAGTAATTAAAAAAAATACTCAAAACCATGTTTTTTTTTTAAAGTCAATACTGTAATCACAACGATACAATGGTTGGGGTGGGGAGTGTTCAGGGAGGCACATTTCTAGAGTTCTTGTTAGAACTAAAGAAAAGGTGCTTATTGACCACCCGAAGAACTTTTTCTTCATTTTGGGGTGCAGTGGAGGGCGTTGACAGTAGAAGCTAGGAAAGGGCTAGAATACTGAACGGAGGGCTTTCTCCCTCCCCTTCGTGTTTCTTTAAATCCCATAATAATAATAATAATAATAACGGTAGTAATAATTTTGAATGGCAGTTCCAATCATAGGATTTCATATGGATTGTTATTGATAGTGGAAAGAGAGGACAGCGTCCTCACAACAGCGCAGAGAAAACATAGCATCGTGTATATATATATGTATGTATATGTGTTTGGCGTTCAATATATATATGTATGTATATATAGAAACATGAGGATCTTTTTTTAATATATATATGCAAGGTGCTCCATTTGGGTGCCGGCTCTGGATATTTTTAAAAAGTGAACTCTCAAACGATTTCTTTTTTGCCAGCGGATGCGTTATATTTATGCAAAAAGAAAATAGGAGGGGGGGAGAGCGGATCCCAATGGCGATGGCTGTGGTTAAATTCTATTAGATTTTCCGCCCTTTGTAAAAGTATACCATGCGACACTTCTATTGAAGTCGAGATGCTATTTCAACTCTCCATGTCGTAAAATACAGCTCGATCGATGCCCCCCCTCCGATTTTTAAGCGCTGCCTCAGCAGTCGGTGCGGGAATGCTGAGCTTTATCCTTTCCCCCCTCCCCCCCAAAAATCCTTAAGTCTAAAAAAAACCCTAAAGTTATTTCGCTTTGCGTTTACAGTCTCTCGCAGACTATAAATGGCCATTACTTTAAAAGAAAAAGAAAGGTTTCAAAAGAAATCGTATTGGAAAATCAAGGATGAATATATCCCCCCCCCTTCTGCTTCTGCATTCTTGCCGGTTTTGTGATCTGGAGCCGATAGCCCTTAACAATCGGTACGTACTGATGGGGACTGTGAGAGAGAAATGCCATAATTTTGCTATAATGGGCTGTAACCTCGATTCGACCCCAGCCAGCCTTGCTGCAGCCCCTGGAGGGAAGGGTGAAGATCTCGCTCGTCTCCAGAGGGTGGCGCACGAGGCCGACTGACAGCCCGCAGCTGGCGGCGGGTACCCGCGCCGCGGGCACGCGCCCCGGCGCTCCAGCATCCACCCCGCTCCCCCCCCCCTTCATTTAGTGCACGAGTTTACCTCTAGAGGTCATCAGGCAGGATTTACGACTGGACAACAAAAGCACGTGACATGGAGCCGTACCCCATATTTGGGTGCCTACGTAGGAGGGAACCAAGTACATGTCCCAGTCATTTCCATAATTCATCATAAATTGTGCAAGGGTGCTATAGACGCACCAAAAAACCGAAGCAAAGAGCCACAAATCAAAAGCCCCCCGATCAAAAAAAACAAAACAAATGAGCTCTTATTTTGTAAACTCATTCTGCGGTCGCTACCCAAATGGCCCGGACTACCCGTTACATAATTATGGAGACCCCAGTGCCGTGAGCGAGCCGTTCCGGGAGCCCGCCAGCATGCATTCCAGCAGGTACGGCTACGGCTACAATGGCATGGACCTCACCGTCGGCCGCGCGGCGTCCGGCCACTTCGCGGCAGGAGGCGCCGCCGAGCGGGGGGCGCGCCCCGCGTACTCGGCCAACAGCGCCGCCGCCGCCGCCCCCGAGGCCAGGTACCCCGGACGGACGGCCCCCGCCGCCGCCGCCGCCGCCGCCGCCACCCACTCGCCGCCGCCCGACCCGCTGCCCTGCGCTGCCCTGGCCGCCTCGCCCCTCGCCGGCGACGCTCATCACGGCGGCGGGAAGAACTCCGCCGCCGCCAACTCGACCAGCGCTTCTTCGTCCACCTCCTCCTCCAGCACCGCCGGCAGCGGCAGCGCCGCCGGCAGCAACCCCAGCGCCGCCGGCAACCCCCACCTCGCCAGAGACGGGCTCAGCACGCCGCCCGGCCCCGACGACGACGCCCCGGCCGGCGGCGAGCAGGCGAACCCCCAGCAGAACGACCAAAGCGCCGCCCAGCAGCCGCCCCAGCCCCAGATCTACCCCTGGATGAGAAAGCTGCACATAAGCCATGGTAAAAAAAAGCATGCCCGGGTCCCAGCCCGGAGGGGGGGCGGGGGATAGGGCTCTCCAAAGGGAAAGCTGGGCTCCAGCAGAGACTGCCAGCTCCTGGAGGGGTGGGGGGGCTGGGGGGGGGCGCGCGCCTGACAGCTCTCTGTGTGTTGGGAGGTTGGACCCTGGACGCGGCGGTGGCGTCCGAGGCGAGTGGGGGACCGGGCAGGGCGAGCCAGCCTCTTCTGACAACTCCCCCGAGTCTCCAGGGCTGCGAGGTGTCGTCCTCGCGGTGGTGGGAGAGAGAAAGAGGGACCTGAATAGTGAGTGTCAGCCTCGGTAATTTATGGCGAGGACGGTCCAGTGAAAAACAGCGTTACTAATTATATCAAAAAAGAAGTTGAGCAAATAGAGAGAGAGAGAGAGAGTTGGAGGGGGGATTTCTCTGGGCGGAAAGGAAGTCGAAGGAAACTTCAGAAGGGGGGGAGTGCTGCAGTCGCCACGAATTTGGAAGTCACCGGCCATTTATGCATGGGAGGTTTTGCCTTGGATTTGCTGCTTTCTAGATGCACACTTTACCTATCTAAATTCTCAAAACTCAACAATAAGCCCCCATGCAGAGTTCTGAGAATTCGGATGGGGAAAATGTGCCTCTAAAGAGCAGCAAAACCTCCCATGCATAAATGGCCACTCTTACTTCCACCTAAAGTCCGCCTTCGATCTAGGCTTGGAAAATGGTGCTTGGAGGGGGATGTGGGCGATCTCCTTTTGCAACGTGGTCTAATAAGCAGTCAAGAAACTAAGTCCAGAAAAGAGAACGCCCGGACTCTAACCCTTCTCATAGGAAGGCAGTCCCTCGAAAGCATAGGATACTTACTCGCCAGTAAGCATGGCTGAAGGGTCTGGGGAGGGAAGCCCCGCATGATCGTTGCCTCAGTTACCTCTGGGTTGAAATTCGCCAGTACATAGTTCCAAAGGGGGGGGGGGACGTTTCAACTTCACAATGCTGAATATTATTTAGGAAAGGAGAAGGGGGCAGGGACGGGTGGGAGGGAGGTACTTGTTGAGCCTTTCTCCAAGTAAACGCAAATAAAACCAACCAGAGAAAGGGGGGGGGAGAGGCAGAGGTGGCCCAGGAAAAGAGCAGGTCCCTGTCTCCCAACTCTCACCCGCTTCCCTTTTCTGTTGCAGACAACATAGGGGGCCCCGAAGGGAAACGGGCTCGGACTGCTTACACCCGCTACCAGACCCTGGAGCTGGAGAAGGAGTTTCACTTCAACAGATACCTGACCCGCAGGAGGAGAATTGAAATCGCACATGCTCTTTGCCTCTCAGAGAGACAGATCAAGATCTGGTTCCAAAACAGGCGCATGAAATGGAAAAAGGATAACAAGCTGAAGAGCATGAGCATGGCAGCCGCAGGAGGAGCTTTTCGCCCTTGAGAGCAACCCCAGCCCGGCTTCTTCCTCCCCGGGAAAGGGAGGAAGGGAGGGGGGAGGAAAGAAAGTACTGAGCAGTATTATACGAGCTGACCCGGCGTGGAAATGTCAGTCGCCGGTTTCTTCTCCCTCTCTCGTCCTCCCTCTTTCCCTTCTACGTCGACTTGCCCCCCAACTTCCCTGGGAGGCTTCCCCCGAAGACGCTCCCCCGTCATCTTTTAATCATGAGCCTGTTTAATTGAGCCTACCTAGCGCGTGTTACCAGTAGATCTGCTTCCCCCACCCCCCCCCGTGCATTTCTTTGTCTTGAATGGCTTTGTCTTGGGGGGGAAATGTAGATGTTTTAACTTATTTATATGAAGCGAGTCGTGTTACTTGAAGTAACTGTTTAAAAAAATGTGTGGGGGGGAGAAACCTACACACTCACAGGAAGGCCAGGAGGGAGATCTCTTCCCCTCTTCTCTCTCTTTCTCCCCCCCCCCCGCCTGTTTTAGCCCCCATGTTCTCTCTGTGTTGCACTCCGCTTGTGCTTAACTGTGCATGTGTGTTCAAAGTGTCAGTGTCTGTATAGCTCCAAGCTGTGGCCAAGATTTCCAGTCCAAAACTACCTAAAATTCCTGTGTCATTAATGGCTGTTGTAGAGGTGAAATGATGAAATACAACTGAACGTGTCCTAACGTGTAGTGAATAGTGAATCTGTGGCGAAAACTGTGATTCCAGACAGTATGTCCTTGCTGTGCCTTTGTATATGACTCTTTGCACGAACTCTTAGAGATGGCTTTGATTCAGCTCAGCTCCAGTAACGTCTAGTTCTTTCCTTCCCTCCCCCCTTTTATTTTTTTGTGAACAAAGTTAAAAATAGAGTCAAAGTCTGGCTATTTGAGCAAACATGTGATCGGCTTTTTTTTAAGAAAATGTTTTTTTTTTTAAGTACTGACTGGACAAATAAACTTTCTATTGTAAGTTTTTTTTCCCCTCTCTTTCTCCCTCCCTCTTTGCGCCTATTCTGGTTTGTGCCTCCTTAGTTTTGTCTGTCCCAACAGAGCAAACTTGGAGAAGAAACTCTCTCTAATGCAACTCATCCCAGTGCAATTGTCCAACACACATCTGGAGCTGTTAAGTTCCTCTTTGGATGGAACATTGTGTTAGGTGGGTAGAGGGGGGAAACAAGCTGAAGGGCGGCTTGCTTGCTGTTGGGAAAACACGCTGCCTTCTTCGACATTTCTAGATCCCGTTTATTTCCTGGTAGATCTCACCTTGTGCCTATAGACTTAGGAGACCAGCCCTCCAAACTCTCTGCACCATCCAGCAACCACAACACCCGCTCGCCCCCATTATCACCCCACTTTCCTCCTTAAATTGTTTTGGGGTCGGTTACTCTTCTTATTAAATTTTGCGACAGTTAAGTTTTGCTAGAAATGTAAGGTTACTTACCCCCACCAGGGCTTGAATGGTTAACTCTTCTGAGCTTCTAAGAGCAACTAAAGATTTGCACATTTACTGACGGGCTACACTGATGTCTTCCTTTAAAAGTTATAAAACAATAAACTTTATAAGGCCCAGTTCCGGCTATATGACATTTGGTGCCAAATGAATAGGGTTTTGTCTATGAATTAGATCGTAAAATCATCCATAGAACAGACAGATAGGCTCACTGGCTATAAAATGTCACGTGGTGCCATTAAAGTAAGTTTTATGGTTTTCGGGAGTTGTCATCCAACATTATATGCCACATAACATATAATCTCACTGACGCTGGACTTCATTTGACTCTTTTGCAGGCTACGGGTGCTTCCTGGTCATTCCAATTGTCAGGTTTAGGTACAGAAGTATCTATTGCCCAAGTTCTCAATATCTCTGTGAAAAAAAATGGCTCCTTGCAAGTTAAGGTAAGTTTTGTGTACAAGTTGCTTAAGTTTATTTGTACCGTGGAGAACGCGGCTTTCCTCACCTGGGGTTCTTGAATGATCACAGTGATTTCTAAAGGTTCTCTCTTAAAGACGCAGGTTTATAGCGGGGGAAGAGGAATTTCCCTTCACTCTTCTGTAATTCTTCAGGCTCAGCAGTTAGCAAACTCAATATTTTATCAGTCAAATCTAACTAACCCACAATAAGTGACTTTGGCAGAGATGGAGGTTTGAGGCCTAACTTTAATTACTTTGACTACAGCAAATGATAATGACTTCCTTTGCTTCATGGACTTTCCAGTTTCCAATGATTTTGTTTATCAAGGGACTGAGACCGCAGGCGATGTTTAAAAGGAAAGGCTACAGGCGATCTGTAGAACCAATATCCCTATCTCTGTGGATGGTTAGAATTGGATAAACTTTTTCCTCTTAGAAAATGGAAGTTGCTCTTGGCGCTGTTGCTTTTGTGTTTGGATTGTTGTGGATTTCTCTGTGTTCAGAACCGGCTCTACCTATATGCGTGTGTCTCCATATACATATACTGTAGATTCCTTGCCATGTCAGTGTATTTTCACCAGTTTCTCTGTTCTGGAAGGACCAAATTGACTGTAACTTTAACAGGAGCTTCTACATCCCATTAGAGTACTTGAAATTATGAAAGACAACCAAGGTTTATAGGCGATTGTAAATAATGCCCCATTTATATAGATATCTTTATTTTTTTACTGGCTAGCAATTGCAGGGTAGGCCCCAGCTGCCTGTTTATTATCAGCATTCTTTTTACTTAAGTAGACTCTTCTCACCAGAGTGTGATTACTCAGCAATAAACTTTATGGCCGGATTTAACTTTAGGTCTTTGAATTTGCTGGGTTGAAAGAAAGCGCGAAACAGCAATCCCCTTTTTCCCCCTGCTGCGTTTCTTCCCTTTCTTCATTGGTAGCATTGGGGTCAGATCCTGGAAGTCCATACCAGCCCTAGGCAGGCCAGTAATGTCTTTGCATTTCCTAGCAACTAAATTCTATGCAGGTGAATTAAGAACTGGTAAGACCAAACCTAAATACTTTAAAAGAAAGGGATAGACTGGCTGATTCTTTAGTTTGTAAAGTGTTTAGATTGGGCTGCCGAAATATTGGGGTTTTAAAATGGAGCCTCCCCTCTTACTTGATAACAACTTGGTTGCGTAGCAGTATAGTGGTTTTACTAGATTCTTTCCTACTAGTAAACAGTCTATTTGGATCCTCAAAGAACAGCTTTCTTCCGGTTGCAAGAACTCTCCACCTATCTTTGGTCAAAAGAAAGCCTGGCTGGGGGCCATGAGATTTCCTCCCAAAAGCGTAAGATTTCAACCAAAGAGCCCCCCTTTCAAGTTTCCTAGTATATTTTTGCTTACCTCACTTAAGGCCTGAAGGGCGTCGGACAACCTAACCTACGCTAACTGTATAGTTTAAATGTACTCTACGCCAAGAGATGGCCAGATAAAAGAACCTCTTCCTTATGCTTTGCCTCCTAATCTAAACACTTTAGAAGGTTAGGAAAGTTCCTTGTAATATTTCTAGACAGTATCGTGAGTGAATTGCCATTTTTTACAGTATTTGTTTTCTTTTCCTGGATTATTAGTGTCTTTCCCCAAACATCAAAGAGAGAGTTGATGTACACATAACAAATGGGCCAGGGGTGCATTTTAAGTGCATTATACATTAGCCCCAGCTCTATATTGTAGAGCTAACCCTGTAAAATATAATCTTAAACATATTTGTCCCTTTCTCGGTACCTGTTTCCCCAAAGTTCTAATAGAGGCAATGCCAGTAAACACGTTTGAAATGAGTGGCTGGAATTGTTTTACTCTTTAGATTTTGCTATATACATCTACAAACTATTTGAATACTGCTGCTGTTGCTAAGGGGGGCGTCTCAGGAAAATAAAACATTTTGCAGTGCAAAGCAAAACCGCTCTTCAAGACTGACAGCTTAATCCTCAAACCAGTTAAATTAAAATACATGGATTTAAATGTATCTCATTCCATTTCTATCAGTGGGACCATGTCTGGGTTCCTAAACTCCTTACTTGAAAGTGGGTGACCTGGAAACCCAAGGGCTTTACCTCCAAGTAAAATGGGATGCCCCTTTTGTTCGACTGCGAATCTACTTCAGTTTAAGGAGGCTGGAATGCAGTTTATTCCCCGTCCAAACTGACACTGCAAGGCTCAGATTAAATTAATGGGAGATTGTTGTTCAGGAAGGGAGTGGGTTAAAATTGTAATCCACGCTGCTGTGGAAGTGAGTTTTTCTTAAATCATTTGGGTTTACTTCCCCCAAAAAATGTTGCTTAGGAGCAATGTGGATCTAATTGATTCAGGGCTATTGACTATCGGACGATTGTGCAATATTTTACAGATCTGACATTTTATCCGCTTATCCGATCTACCTACCTGCCTATCTATTCATAGCATTCTATTTCATTCATTCATCTGAATGTATATGTGGTTAGATGGTTGAACGGAGAGGCGTAAACCACAGAACAAATCGGTGCAATGGCTTAAATGGAGGCACACTCACTTGTACACTCGCCTCCCCCCCAAAAAAAACCCCTCCAGCTCCCCAAAATAAATATCTGGAAAATCACCACTATATTTCAAAAACATAGTTTTCAACCTCATGTCAATATTTTCTTTGCCATCGAGACACACAGACTCACACAAAAGTCGAAATACCAAATACCAAAAGAGTATTTTAAAAATAATCTATTTATTATACTACAAGCATAGTTGTTTCGTGAGGATGTCTGCCTTGTTCACTGTATTGTCTTTAATTGACTGGAGCTCGGTTTATTTTACTTAAATAGTTGCCACTGAGCATCTGAATATCAGATATAGGTCAGTGACCCAGATCTAAGAACCAGACCGACTGTAGGTTAGAGAAGTGCTTGTGTTTACAGCCAGGAAGTTAGAGAGCTTCGGTTTCTTTAAAGTGTAAAATGGCTTTTGAAAGTCACATGATTGGTAGGTTTGCTAGTGCCCTTCTTAACAAAGCCTCATGGGAAAATTCCTAGCCCCCCCCCTTGTTCCTTATCTACAAAGGTGACATTGCACCCAATTTTTTCCTTCTGTAAAGCAAGTTTAGCTCTCCATTACAGGGCATCGCATTTTTATACGGCGTATCTTGTTGAGTCAGTCATGCTGGAGGATTAGGTGGCTATTCTTTCCTACCCCTTACCACAAGAACCAGTTTGAAAGAGAAAGGCTGCATTTTCGGAAAATACAGGTTTGGGTTTCAACTAACATTGGTGGCACACTGTTTCCAAAACTCCCATTTATTTTTGCAGGATATATAATCGCCCAAATTAAAATAGTCTTCCTTAAGCCGTTCCTACCGCTTAATCTAAAATATACCCACCAACACACACAAAACTATGGCTTTGTTGCTTAGGTGGATGCAAACGACTTCGAATTACTAGAGAGAGAAGATAGGACATTTTGCAAAGGGGTCCCTTTCCAGGGAACAGAAGGAATCTATTCCCTTTCCCCCTTTCCCTGCCGAAATGGCTGTTCAGTAATAATATTTGTTATGAAGGTTATTGGGTAATTATTGCAATTTTGTGAAACAGTCCTTGCTCGAGGTGAAGTCTGTCTCTAGATAATAAATGGCAGCCCTCGCAGTTCATTGCCAGGTTAAGTAAATGCAGAAACGAAGATAAATCTGCACCCTCTAAGACTCACCAGCAGAGCTCGCTTTAGACCAAGTTCACAGTCAAACTCTCTTCTCCCTACTAGCAAGGCTCCGCAAACACGTTAGATCTGTTGCTTAATTTAAAAGAAGAGATCATGGAGAAATGAGCAAACTCTCACTAGCACCTAGCTGGATTTAAAAAAACAACAACAACACACACAAGTGCAATGCCTACCTTCACATCCAGAACTTACCCACCTGCCACGGGAACCTCATAGCTCCTCTGAGTTTAAAGCAAGGTTCTCCAGCGCTGGTCACTGGGATTTGGTAAACTGATTTGACAGAGCGCTGGATTTTTAAAAACAAACAAACATCTACATTAAAAAACAAACACCGTCTTCGAAACTCGAGAAAGGAAACCCCAAGGCCACGGACACAAACAAGAGCGCGCCAGCCTCTCCTCAAAGCTGGCGTGGCTTTTGTATATCTTTGTGGTTAGGGCGTAACAACTTCGGGTCAAAAAGTTGAGGGTCAAAAGTTTACGTTTTGCACCGCTCTTCGTCATGCGCCCAGACAGAGTTTGATGTCAATGTTATAGCCCGAGATCTTGACTATCAACACAAAAGATAAAATGGCTTTGAGTGAGGCGTGTATCGCAGTATGGACTCCAGGTGAACTCGAGCGCCTGAATGACCTCAATTACAGAGGGAAGGAGAGAAAATCCCTCTTTTCAACATTAGTACGCGTTGTATTTCATCTTGAATGCTCAGCCGCCTTTTCCCGCGGAATAGCGTGGGCTGGCAGATGCATCAGGTGAACACGCGTGTCGAACCACCACCCTCCCCTTCCTTTACGCACACGTGCACAAACCGTTTTTAATGTGCAACGCGCATCCTAGCGGGGTCGAGGCAAACAGTCCCAAGGATCTGAGCGCAGTCTGCGGTGAATCTCCAGTTGTATTCTAAATTCCTCCACCGGATAACAAAAAGCTTCCAGCCCCAGTTCCCAATAATATTTGCTTAAGTGGGTGGACGGCGGTGCCCGTTTCCCTTTTGAATAGGGTCGAAAGATAAAATACAATCGCCATCCAGCCAAATGAGTCTAAGGGTTGAGTCTCTTCTGATTAGTGTTTCGGAAATGATCTTCCAGGATCCTGTGCAAACCACGCTGATGGCGATAGTCTACTATTGTTAAAGAAGGAGGCTGGGGCCATCTAAAACCAAACTACAATTGCTCGGTATCCGGAGAACTATTTATTTCTAAGGAATAGAGATGGGTTTATTTATTTGAACAGATCAGCAGGGTTGTTTGACCAGAGCGGCTTCCGAATTCTAGAGGATTTTCTTTTACTGTGTTCCGGCCACATTGTAAGAAACACAACATATTTTGCAGAGAGATTTGGTGCACGGTGTAATTACTAAGCAAATATATAGAAAAGAGTTGTTCAAATCAAAAGTGATCAGAATGAGGGGAGATGGGCTGGAAACAGGCTTTTAAACACTATTTATACCCAAGTGGTCTTTAAAGTGCCAGAATATATAGAAAGGTTGTGGCTCTTTGATTTCTTCCTTGAATAACACAGCCTCGAAATATCCAGAATCCTCTTCTGTATTTGCTGTGGAATTTAAAAATTAATCTAGCCACACAGTATGGAGATGATACCTACAGCTCATGGTGATAACACAGGTTGCTTGCATTGAATATAAAATTATCCTCTGCTCGTCCACACGCATACAATCAAATGTGAAACCTTCATTATATTAATCACTAAATGCCATGGTGGAATGTGCTGCTAAATATCAACTGATAAATGCAGACAAAGGAAAACTCTTCCAGATATCATATTTATTTGAGTCTGTTTGGAAGCAAACTCATCTGTTTAGCACTGGTGTGTGTACAAGAGACCGAGGAGAAATTTGGCCTCTCTCTCCTGGCTCGAGAACGTGTTCAACAGCCATCTCGAGAAGCATTGTCTTCTCTTGAACATGTTTACATTTATCAGCATTAAAAAAAAACCCAGTGTGGGATTGTGTTACCTTCTGCCGAAGCATCACCCTATTCCCCTTAAGCACCGACTTTGGTGTATTAAGATGTGGTCCTTCAGAGGAGCACCCTGTTCAGCTTCTAACTCAAATCCCCCCTACCTCTCCACCCCCAGCCACCACCACCCTAGCCTCAGATGTGTGTTTATTAACAGTCCTGGACAACCAGACCCCCTCCGAATGCCTGCGTGTCATAAAAATAGTAATAATAATACAATACCTAGGAAGTCTGAGGCACAAGCAACAGAAATAGCTAATTCGGAGGGAGGGAGATCCCATAGTTTCATTTTAGGGTCTTTTCTGATTTCAGGGAAGCCCGAGTCAGACACAGGCGTTACATTTCATAACGCTCCCCCAACACTTCACCATTCCTTTGCGAGTAAATGACCTGAGCAAAGACCCTCCCCCTCCCCATCTTTTAAAAGACACTTTTTAAGACCTCGCAGGAAAAGAGGGGGGGGGACTAAGTCCAAGGCCGAGGTGAACTGCAGGTCAGCGCGTCTAACAAATATGAAAATGTCGCTCGCTGAAGGGCGCGCCTTGTTATTTAACAAAGACTGTCAATGCGTAAGATTAATAAGAAACAAAATGCGCCCGGTGTCACTTTTCGGTCACTTTGAAACTTGGGGCAGGGTCGCATTCAAGAGGGAACGCCGGGTTAACTATATTCAAAACGCTGCGAATCAAATTCAAGCCAGGCTGCCGGGTGTCTCTCTCTCTCTCCCTCCCCCCACCCTCCCATCTCCCCCCCCCTCCGTTTCTCTCTCCGTCTCCCAGGCGCGTGGACAAGTTGAAAAGTTTAAAGGAATCCCATATACAAATATATCCTTGATAGACACACACACAAACACGTAGAACCCCGGCCTGTACATTGGATTTATTTGTTCGAAGGAGGGGGGGGATCTCATTCTGCACGCAGTTCGGCTGCGTCCGAGATGAGATCGGCTGTATTTCAGTGGAACCCAGCCCCCCAGACCTCTTTTCTGCCAAGGTCCTGCTGCAAAACGTCGGCTTTTAAAAATTTGTATTTCATTTGTAAAGAAGAGGCAGCACCTTTGCGCGTGTGCGTGTGTGTTTGCGAAGGGCGTGTGACGTTTGGCGAGGCCAGGTTTCGGGGTAGGTTCGTCCGGAGGTTGCTCGGCGGAGCTATAAATCTCTGGAGCGAGGGGAGGGGGGGACCCGGACCAGGCCGCTGGCGAGATAACACTCGGTGGTCTCTCTCGGCCCAGCTCTTGTTTATGATATGTAAACCGTACAGACAAGGAACAGGCCCATCTCTGCAGCCCGGAGAGAACCCCCTCCGCCCCCCAGGAAACCAGGCTGCAGCTGAGCGGCGCAGGTCACCTTGGAGATTTACAGGCCTGGAGCCCAGCGCCGGTATTTATTTCTCTTGAACTAAGCGAAGGAGACACCCAGTGGAAAGCTGTCCAGGGAAGCAGGCGTAGCTCTGAGATGTAATCAGGATAGCTAATATTAAACAGCCCCTGGGACCTTCTTCGAAGGTAATAATCCGCGGGCACACACACAAAAGGTATTCGCTTTCCTTGTGTATTTTTTCCCTTTTTAAAATGATGTGTGTGTGCTGTTGTTGTTTTGGACGCATCCTTGTTCTCTTTTATTTACTATAGCCTTCAGATCCAAGGGCACCCTTTATCTCAGGGGAGATGGATGCAGTTTATGTCTTAAATCCATGGCGCAAGTGTGCATACTCCAGTAGACACTGGCCATATCTGTGCGTGCATAATCTGCGCGGGGGTGGGGGGACAACAGCTACGCCTGACTTTAACCTTTTAAACTCATCTTGGGCTAATGTTGCTATCTGTAACGGGTAAAGTGGGTGTGAGTGTGCGTGGGGTGTGTGACACCTTACAGTGGGTCCACTGAAACCATAACGCAGGACTGAAGCCGGTCTGTAATGTCACCGGAGTCAAGGGCCGGCCCCAGCGGCCTCAAACGCGGGTGGTTTTGTCCAGAGCTGGCCTTCCCCGCTGCTTCCCAGTGTTTTATGGCCTGCCTGGTACCAAGTGACATCACGTACGCTTTCCCAAATAGGTATCAGAGAAAGCCTTTCATGCGAGGTCCGTGAGAGGTGAGTAAGAAAAGGAGGCTGCTGCCTTTTAATACGGAAGGATTCCCGATATGTAGTAAGCAACCACCTCTTTTCATCTGCCAGGACAGTGTAAGGGAATCCCACCGCCTTCGAGAAGGGGATGTGATTTACATGGGCATAATATATATATATACACATATATATATGCAATATGGCGAGCAGAGTGCCAGGCATTTGTTAGTGGATTAAGTAGGTGTTTAATAGAGATGCAATTTTTATTCAATTATGCCTTGTACACATCTGCGGTCACCACAATAGTCAAACAATCCACCTTTTGGGGGAAATAGACATGTTGAAAATGAGTGGCCATAGTATATGGATTTTTAAACGGTACCTCGGGAGAAGGAAGCTGAGCTCTAAATCAGAGCAGGTTTCGGGCTTCCTCATTTGTGTCCCTCAACATTTTTAATGCACTTTGTCCTTTAAAGTTTCAGATATTAAAATAGCAGGCATCAGGAAGACTAACTTAATAGGTCCTTTTTAAAAAAAAAGGTGACCTAGTTTTAACCTTCAGATTTCAATTACCCTGGGTCAGGCAGCCGCTTTCTTTTCCTTCCTGAGGTTCTAGCAGATCAATTTTCTGCAATTGTAGCAGAAGTCGAAGAGATTATTCACTTCTCCCGACTGCAATATTTAGGATACTTAGGATACTTACAGCAAGTAAGTTCCCTTCTTTTAAAACAGCGAACATTTAAGACTATGGAAAAAATAACCTTTCCTTCAAGGGCAATAATTCTCTCTTGTTTCTGGTAACCACGCGGGATTGATCTTCTTTCTTTCTTTCTTTCTTTCTTTCTTTCTTTCTTTCTTTCTTTCTTTCTTTCTTTCTTTCTTTCTTTCTTTCTTTCGGAATGTGGATGATCTAACTGCACCTCTGAATTACCGCGAGGTTTCAATATCTAAGGCGTGTTCTGTTGTCGTTTTGTTTTTTTTAATTTACTTTTATAGCAGATTCCCTACCTAATGACTCGCCGCCTTCACTTCTAGATTTGCCAAGGGGTGGAGGATTTTAAAATAATTAAATGGCCATAAAAGAGCAGCGTTTAAAAGCCCCGGGGAGGTCTCAGGGAGACACAAATCTCTGCCTGCAGTGAGGTGGCCGCCTTTCATAGGATCGAACCGCCGCGTGGACCGCGCTGCCGCCGCCAAGTCCAACCCAGGGGCTGCCCGGCGCGATCTCTTTATACACAAGGGAAGACCAAATTGTTGCTAATGGTCGCGGTCGCGTTGCAGATCCTAAACAAGTCTGGGGAAAGGGAGGCGACATCAGAATAAAACTTACATTGTGCTGGCTGATCTGTTTTAGATGCATTAATCGGAACTCTCGTTCTCCTTGCTTACTCCCTCGCAAGCCAGTTGCGGAGAACGTGGTTGGATGGCGATCGTCAGAATCCCCCACACACACACACGAGATGGCTGCCCTTCCTTCGGCATCCTTTAATCAGAAATAATGGCCACCTCCCCTCCCCCCTGGGGATTAGTAAAGGGTTAAAATGTCCACCCCATCCAAAAACAGGTATGGGGGGGGAAGGGAACTTAAAGCAACCTGATTAAAGTAAGATGTTGGGTGGGGAGGATGAGTCTAGTCTGCGTGGTTTCAGCTGGGTGATCTCACAAGTCAAGTACGCATCTTTGGCTCTTTCCGTCGAGAGCTGGGGGCGGGGAGGGGGGACACACCGAGAAACAAGGTCAAAGAAGGAGCCTGACAGAGCAGGGCAGATCTCCTTGCTCCCTTGCCTCCGATCTGTTCGTTTTTTCCCCGGTGGATCGTTCGATCGCCCCATCCTCAACTTCGCGCTCTGGCTGACTCGGAGGGCCTCCGGGGCGCCCCGGAGGGGGTCTCCTCCGCCCCAAGGACCTCAAGGGGAGAGGCAGGCCGGGCTCGTCCCGGGCTCGCTCTCCGGCCTCCCTCTCCCCCCCCCCCGTCTCGCCTCGCATTTCCTGATCCGGGCTCTGCCACCAGCACAGCAATTGGCCCTGCCGGTCAGGTGGGTGGGGGGTGGGTGGGCAGCGAGCTGTGGGTGCGCCTCGCCGTCTTGGGGTGGGAACTGCAGAAGGTGGGGGGGGAGGGGAGGAGGCCCAAACTTTGGCAGGCTGCGCTTGACAACAGCAGCCAGGAGGGGAGGGGGGGAGAGAGGGAGGGAGGCAGGGGAGGAAGGGGGAGGAGAGGGAGGGGCCTCGGCGAGCCCAGAAAAACGACAACGCGAGAAAAATTAGTATTTTTGCACTTCACAAATTAATGACCATGAGTTCGTTTTTGATAAACTCCAACTACATCGAGCCCAAATTCCCTCCTTGCGAGGAATATTCGCAGCACGGCGGCGGCGGCAGCTACCACCCGCATCACCCCCCGCACCCCCACCAGCACCCCCACCACCAGCACCACCAACCGCAGCAGCAGCAGCAACCGCAGCAGCACCTGCGCCAGCAGCACCCGGGCCAGCCGCTGCCCGACTACTACCCGCGGCCGAGCAGAGAGCCCGGCTACCAGCCGCCGCCTCCCGCGCCTCCGCCGCCCCCTCCCGAGGCGCTCTACCCCGGGCAGCCAGCCCACTACCCCGAGTCGCCTTACAGCAGCTACGCCAGCCTCGGCGGCCCCGCCGGCCCGGAGCAGCCGCCGCCGGGGACCTCCCCGCCACCCAACCCTCCTCTTCCTCCTCCTCCGGCGCCCGCTCCCCCCGCCTTGAAAGGCCACCATGTGCAGGCGCAGCAGCCCCTGCTCCAAGGACACGTCCCCCCGCCCCCCCACCCGCCCCCCCAGCGCCACTGCGGAGCGGCGGCGGGCGGCGGGGGAGACCCCGCTTGCCCCCTCTTGCCGGACAAGGGCCCCAAAGGGAAGGAGCCGGTGGTGTACCCCTGGATGAAGAAGATCCACGTGAGCACGGGTGAGTGCACCTTCCCCAAGGGGAGCCGGGGGACCCTGGGGGTGGGGGGAGTGCGTGAGGCGGGCTCCTCTTTTGGGAGTGTGGGCGAGAGAGAAAGTCTTTCCGAAGGAAAAGGGAAAACGTGAGGAAACCCTTTTGTAGGCCGGGCCCTCTTCCGAGAGATTTACGAGGCACCAAAGCGATAGGGTCGCAATTACAGCCCCCATAAATTGAACCGCCCTGGCAGAGGCTGTGGGCCGCGCGTCTTTGAAGCTTTTCTTGAACCCACACGCCCACCACCATCTTTTATGGCTCCCCAATTGTCTCCTATTGTCCGAAGCCGCTGAACCATTCCCCCCCCCCCAGTATCTGATCTCAACCCCACTGTCGAGTTATTACATAATAATGACGGTGTCCCGTTGCCTTCTTCTCCTTGGCCTGCCGGCACCTGGCTGGGTCCAGTCAACCCCAACTACAACGGAGGGGAGCCCAAAAGATCCCGGACCGCCTACACGAGACAGCAAGTCCTGGAGCTGGAAAAGGAGTTCCACTTCAACCGCTACCTGACCCGCCGGCGACGCATCGAGATCGCGCACACCCTCTGCCTCTCTGAGCGGCAGGTCAAGATCTGGTTCCAGAACCGGAGGATGAAATGGAAGAAGGACCACAAGCTGCCCAACACCAAGATGCGCTCCTCCAACCCCTCCGCACTCAACCCGCAAGCCAAAGCGCCGGCCCAGCAGCAGCAGCAACCCCGGGGGAAGCTGACCCCCAGCTCAACGGCGCTATGATGGCCCTTCATAGGCAAGGCCCCCCACACACAAACACATTCACACCCACCCAGGCCTTTATTCCTTTGCCACGGGACCAAACGACTGTCTTGAAGTGGGGGGCAAGACAAGAAAACAGCGCCTGTCCAAAGGGTGTACAAACCAAAAAAACTATTCCATGCGCTTATGGTCTGTCATGGTGTTTGATTCCGGCCATATTTGTTTGTTTGTTTAATTTATGCAATATGCCGTCTCCTTGCAGCATTAAAGGACTGTGGATGGATCTTGTCCCTAAGAAGGACCCTTCAGGAGTCAACAATGTTTATGTCACCTTGTGAGAGATGTGCGTGCGTGTGTGTGAACCTTAGGCCCGTGTTGTTCCGTGAAATGCTCAAGCACAGACAGACAGAAATAGGTCAATCATTTCATGGAAGTCTTTCAAACCTTATGGGGTTGGGAAACACCCCATGACCCCTTAAGGACCCAGAAGTTTTTTTAATGTGCCAAGAACAATTTAACTTTTTTAAAAAGTGTACTCTCTGCTGTAATTGTGCTACGTTAGTGTGTTTGCCCCCCCCCCATGCTTCCCTTTGCACTTATTTAAAGGAAAGACAAAAAGTACATCAATATTTGCCATTTCTGTCTTCTTATCCTGCCACCATCGGAGTCTGTGTACAGTTTGTGGATTCTATATGTATACATTTGTGAATGTGTGATGTATATAATGTCCAGTGCTGGAAATAAATACTCTGTACATTTAAAAAAAAACCAATTAAAAGCACTAAGAGGCGACATGAGAAGCGTAGGGTTGGGCTTTTTGAGTATTCACGTTGCCCTCTGTGAAAAAAGGAAGAATCACTGGAGTGGATTCTTGACTTCACACACACACAAACACGCAGTTCAGTTCATTTCTGTGAAGTCGGAGAAGTAGGGGTTGAAGCCCAGACATTTCCTTGTGCACCCGGGTCCTAACTAAGTTGGCTTGATATACTGATCCCAATGGATCGGATTTTCGCATAGACGTGAAGCCTGACGCCCAACTTTAGAATCAGACAAATAACAATGGGTACCCTCGAAATAAATAAACTCCAAGTACTTAGCTTTAACCAAGGTGTGGATGGGCCTGCCCATCCTGCTTTTACCTGCTTTTTTAATACTTCAAGGCCTTACTGTGTATGAACTCGGAAAGAGAGAGAGAGAGAGAGAGATCCATTCCCAGTGGTTACACCTCCACTCACGTAGCGATTATCGGCCTTCTGTGAACAGAAACGGAGTGAGTCCAATAAACCAGAGTGCTTACTATTCGTGTGGTGGTGATGGTTATTATTTCGTGCGACCCATACTTTGAACACTATTGCGACTTAAGTAGCGAATCCTCCTTTCTTCATTCATTAGATAGTGCTACCAACTTTTGGAAGGGGCAAGAGGGCCAAATGGGAATGGTGCCTCCCTTTTGAGGGGGGGCATAAACGGGACCTTTACAGCCCGCTAAGGATTTCTGTGGGATGCAGAAGATGGCTTTCACTTGGGGCCTGAACTGGAGTCTTCTGAATTGTTTATCCAAAGTTTGCAATAATGGCTGACCACTTCCCTTAGGATAATAATCGTTGGGCGTTCTTATAGTTATGGAAAACGCGCTGGGGCCTTTTATGCATCTAGAACAATAATTCGATGCTCTTCTTTTGGAGGCTTGAAATAAATGATTTAATTCAGTCGAATGTATTGTAAGCAGCTCCCTTACCCTTACTCAGCAAGCGCAGCACACTGGCCAAATGGTTTCAATGTATGGCGACCCAGAGGGAAGACCCCGGCCAGTGGAGCTCGGTAGCTCCAAAGAGGGTTTGCTGGGGGAAATCTAGCATCTAGTGTACCTTTGATCAACCCCTTCCTCACGTGTTCCATTACCTCCCTATCCTGTCTCCAGGTTGAATAACGAAAGGGGTTTCTATTCACGTGTTTACTAATCTTTGAAATCCCCATTCTGTCAGAATTCTTTTTAGAAATAAAAGAGAATAGGTTGGAAAACGTAGGTGTCTCCCTTTCTAGAGCCGAGTTCTTTGTCTAAAGCTTTTGTTAGGCTTGGCGTAGAGAATCTTCTTTTGCTAATTTACTCCAAAATTAACAAGTATGCTCAAGATGCTAAATCAACTATTTACCCAGAGCGTTAAGGTTCTTCTTTGACTTCCGCAGTCTTACACTTGAAACTCCCCTTCCCTCCCCCTCTTTCCCATTGTAAAAAAAAAGCGAAATGAAATCACGCTGAAAATAGCAATTTTACTGGGAATCATTAATCACTTCCTCCAATAAATACTTCTTTGTAATTCAACAGCTATTCTGAAAGGCATTCTCTTGGAAAAGGTCTGAGAAGACGCAAAGGATTTTTGCTGGGGAAAATGTGTTCATGTATAAAGACACAGTCGCTTGGCTGTGCGATGAAAATATATACTTTCTGGGTGGAGAATGGAGCACGCATTGAAAAATACATATGGCAGATTGTCATCATTCAAGGTAATGTTTTCTTTTTTTTCCCTCTCCCTTTCTCTCTCTCTCTCTCTCTCCCTCTCAAAAGCTGCAGTAGAGTTTGCTATGATGTGTGCGTGTCGGTGCTAGCTTGCCATAATCAATGTTACAATAAGTTGGAAATCTACACAGTGGAGTATAAACCCTACCATTGTCCTGTCTCTTCCAGGGCAACCAACAGAGTTCACCGAAAGGACACATTTTCTATCTCATTAATTTTTTTTTAAGAGAAAGAGACTGACCCTTCAAACCCTTGACCTTTAAAGACAGTCTTCTTTCTAATCTGGCCCTTGGACCACAATATTCCCCTCATGCACACACACACACAATCCCTTTCTCTCTCTCACACACACACACACTTTCTCTCACACACACATACACACAATGTCTCTGGCACACACAGCCACACAACCCCCGACACACACACTTTCTAACTCTTTTATATGCACAAGAGCATGCCCTATATTATAAAAGGGACTGGGCTGGGTTCTAAAGGTGGGGGGTTGTTAACGTTTCCGATAAAGGCCAAATGAAAGCAGTCTTGGCACCTAAGGAAGCAGTCCTAAGCAGATCTACTCAAAAGTAAGTCCCATGTTCTTCAGTGGGGTTACTCCCAGGAAAGTGTCTTTAGGTTTGCAGCCCAAATCCTCCTGATCCACGAAACCAGTATTTTTGGGTTATTGCACTGTGAATTCGAGTCTGGTCTGTCCCATGAAATAAGGGGAGGGGAGAGGGTGTCCAGAGACTGGTCTGGTTTCCCACCCCATTGCATGTCACTTCTATTTACTTACAAGAGCTCCTTCAGCTTTGTAAACAGGAACCGGGTGGTAGGTTGAGAAGACTGTGGCCCTGTATGACACCCCGGGTCTCCCTCCCTTCCTCCTTCCAGGCAGCATTTTCAAACACTGACCATTTCTCAGCCACTGACGGGCCCCGTTTAGTGCCTTCAAAGGCCACCGACCTGGCCTGAGTCAAGACTGCCTTTCCCCCCTTGAAAGTACCCCCACGTTTGCTTAGGTTGTTCACTGCAGAAATATACAGAAGAGATCAATATCTCGGTGACACCATTCCACCGGGCAACCTTAGAGTGAACCTACTCGAAGACCAATAAACAAGAATTCTAGTGTTTCTCCAGTGATTTATGGTGTGCAGAGGGGAGCCATCTCTCTCCCCACCCCCAGTTCCGGGTTTGTCAGCAAGAGTTGCCTTTACTTTTACATTTCCGTTACAAGAGCCATAGAGATGAGGCTAGATATGGGGGCTTTGGGCCCTTGAGGGGTGAGAGCGGGCAGCTTTTGGGGCTAGGTGTGAACTTCCGGATCGTGGTGATGATCCCACGGAGAGTTCAACTGTTTTGGCCACAGAGTAGACCTGCAGTTTTGCAGCGGGAGATTCAACCAATGGGACCAGGTCACTAGCTTGATTGCCTCTCAGGGAGCATCCTGCGCCAAGTACGGTCCCAGAAATGTTTGTTTTTGTCCTTGGAAGTCCATTGAGATGCAAGAAGAGCAAATCAAGAGAAATTAGGGGGGGTTAAATCCCATTCAACGGAATTGGTTTGCTGCCCCCCCACCCCGGAGTATGGGCTCCAAGGTGCCATATTTGCCCTCTGCCTTTCGCCAAAGTGTAAAACCTTTGTCCCCTTGAATTGAAGGTACCACCCCCAGCTGACCCCGACAGAAGCAGGATCCCCCCCCCCGTTGGTTCCCCTTGATAACCTGGGATTATAACCTGAGTCCTATTTTAAGAGCCCACATATCTGAGATCTTTATCTCCCGTGCCTTTGGTCCGGGTGCGTTGGCTAGAACCACGATGGAGGCTGGCCCAACCTGCTGCGGGTGACAATAAAAATCCGCATCCAAGAGACTGGGGGCTTGAGCGCTTCCTCGCGCAACTGTCTGACAAACTCTCGTTATTGATGCCCAGATGATCTCCCCAGCCAATTGAGAAGCTGTCAAAATCCGCCGAGATTATGAGGCCTAAATAAACAACGCGAGAAACGCTGCTAGGGCAGATAAAGGTGTTGCTGCCTGTTCTCGGGGAGATACTGAAATTTTAATCTGGAAGAAGAAGGGGGGGTCGGGTCACGTGGCTCATTAAATAATTAATGCCGCTCGTCAGGGATGGATCGGTGGCCGTCAGTTCTCACTAGGAGGAGTGATTCTTTCCGACGTGAAAGGGGACTTCCTCTTTTTCGACTTTCCCCAAAACAAAAGCCAGCCTACCTGATTTATTATTTTTTCCCCCGCAAGAACCCCTCAAAACTTCTTTAAGCAAGCAATAGAGGCTGGTAAGTATACACAGAGCAGTCGTGTGCCCTGATGGCTTTTCATTGCACGTGCTTTGCTGGGACCTTTTGCATAGCGAGGGGAAGATTTACGAAATGTTAAATCTTGGGTTTGCGAGCTGCCTTTCTGGTGAAGAAGCCTCCAAGCCGGGCGAAGCCATTTGACAGCGTCCTGGTCCTCATGCACACTGTGGAAGTTGCCTGCCACAATGCGGGAGTCCCTTTCTCTCTCCCCCCCCACCCTTCCCAATTTGCCCGGTGTTCATAAATCACCGGCCCTTGAGCTGGGCCGAGAAAGAAACCCGAGAGGCAGCAGTAAGCATTGTGAATGGGGGGGACGGGGGGGGGGACGGGGACGGACGGACACACACACACACACACACACACAAAGTGGGGAGTCTCCGGCAAAAATGTCTCTATGACTCATCATTAAGGCTGAGCGATTTAGGACTAAGTTAAAGCCCCGCCATTAATATTCGAGTGGAGGGAGAAGGACGTGGCTTTTCTAAAATGTCTGTGACGTTTTGCTGGCTCTAAAGCTACTTAGCAGCTCTTGGAAAGGGAAAGAAGGATCGTGTTTATTTGTCTGTTTGTCTGTTTCATTTTCTCCCCCCACCCCACCAAAAGAACTCTGGCGGTTTAATACACGGCGGCGTGCGGCTTAATCGCTCCCAAATACACGGGGGCGAAAAGTTTTATTGCATGGCAGGAGGCTGATCTGCCAATAAATAAAGAAGCGGGGAGCCGGCCGTCAAGAACCATCGCCATCGATCGCCGCCCCAGTTTGGTTCTTTACGGAGGGCGGTGGGGCGCGCCAGTGGGAGCCACCCAAGGAGTTCCCCGGGATGGAGACCTGGCAGAAATAGGGGGCAGGAGGAAGCTCACAAGCTTGGGTGCGCCTTACTTGAGAAGCGGCTGCCTGGCAGGACCCGCTGCCTGCTTCTGCCCTCAGAGCTCCCGATGAGCAATAAACACCCCCTGTAAGCTATTATTCTCGCTAATACTTATTTCTTTCTTTTGCGCTAGATGGCTATTTAGCTCTAAATTTAAAATTATGGTCGCAATTACCCAACGAGCCAATTACCACCACCAAATTCTGTCGTGGAAAGCTCTCCCAAGATGGATTTTAGACTTTCCAAGACTCTTGGCGACATTATTATTCCAAGAAATTGCACTTAGCATTATTAGCAATCACTTTTAGTAGTCCCGTTAAGACGAATCGAATGGGACTTCTTTTTAAGAAAGCCTGAATAAAATGCATGAAGAAGACCGAGGAGAGCTGGGAAGACTGCTCATTGTTGCTTTAGATTATAGATATATTGGGAGGGGGTGTTACTTTGTGGAGGGCAATAACCCGCTCAGTTTCAGCCCCATCCCTAATTTCTCAGTTTCCCATATATGTATGGAAATTTATATATCTAAGTGGCCTGGGCCAGTGAGAGACAACTAGAGACTGGTCAGCGATCAGGGCCGAATATTTAAGCATGCGTTCAGCTCCGCCAATTCTGTGCCTCGCATTGAAACTAAAGATCCATTTGAATGTCATTAAACAAAGATGACCACCGCCCGGTTGTATTTAATGTTTTTATTTGACTAAATGATGCCAAACAAAGGTTTCCCAGAGGAATATCAAGCCTGCGTTTCATATCAAAAGGCATATATATCCTTAGGAAGCGGCGCTGCATAATTTCAATTTCATACAGATTGCAATAGGCAATATTATTACATGTTTATGACACAAATCAACAACTTCGTTTTCATGGTGAGGTTCCCCACCTCGGATAACTCAGCAGCCGACCCTCGCCAGGGCTCTAAATGAAAATTATCTTCTTTCCCCTTTTCTTAGCTAATGCCTGTTCTTTGTTTACAGCACTCCTGTGCACCGGAAAATACGTTTCAAAGAAGCATAAAATCTGGAAAGAACTCTGTTCGGTGGCTGGGAGCGAGAGGAGGTAAGAACCCAGTGGGTGGGAGAAAAGAAAAGAAAGCGAAATCTGTTGCCGGAGAGTTTCAAATAGTTTCATGTTGCAGAGATGGCTTTTCGCTGGACGCTTGTTACAAAGGCCATTTATGCACGGGAGGTTTTGCCTTGGATTTGCCGCTCTCTAGGTGCACATTTTTCCCATCCAATTTTTCAAAAAACTCTGCATGGTAGCTTATTTTTGAGTTTTGAGACTTTGGATGGGGTGAAATGTGCACCTAGAAGAGAGCGGCAAATCCAAAGCAAAACCTCCCGTGCATAAATGGCCAAAGGTTACCGCGAGATTCGGGTTTGATAAATAGCTCGATCGGTTGGCATTTTTTCGGCGTGGTGTCGATTCGTCTTCTTTGGCCGGAGAATACGCGTCTTGTCAAACAAAGAAATGCGCAGGACCCTAAGTCAGAGCCAGGTCTTTAGGAGCCATGCAACACCGGTAGAGTGTACACCGCCAGGGGGGGGGGATGTGCTGAGTAAGTCTGGGGTTTTCTTTTAAAAATCGAGATCTTACATTAGGTTGGTGATTTCGTTTCCGGGACTCTCGGGGTGGTGTGTTGCTTTCTGTAGCTCTCCATCGTGTTCTAGAATGTTTACCACGTTTACTGTGTGAATTCGGAAAACAAAAGCCACCGTTAGGATTGGGAATATTTAACTAAACTTGGCAAGGTGGCTGCAGGCAAATCTCAGGACCGTCTGTCCTCTCTCTCCCCCTCCTGTGCATTGGGTTTTAAACTCCTTTCGGTCCACTGGATGCCCCATTGAAGGTGACTGAACATCTAAGCTTGGTTTTAGTGGAGTTGCCTTTCGCACACACACACCCCACAATCCTTGGAATCAATGAAAACTTTAAAGCTCCACCATACGGATGATTAAAACAACAGCCACAGTGGTTGAATACTAAAGGCTGTGTAGAGCTGTTAGAATTTCCTGCTAGAATTACCTGCTTTTATGAGGCTGGAGTACAATTAGTTTCGTTTACTACCTTTTAAAGGGAGGCATAAATTACCCTGCTAGAGGGGCTTGTTGTGTTGATTTAGCTGCTGGCTGAAAAGCTTCCTGCTAAAAAGGGCCTCCAAACAGCCTCCTTTAAGCCGGTTTAAGACAAAATGTTGCTTTAAAATTTCTAAAGGGGAAATAATTCTTTATTTTTCCCAGTGCGTTTGAGGTAAATCCCACAATAGAATCCCAGAAACAGCCTGGCTATTTGCTAACTTGACTCTGAACAATCTTACTTCAATGCATAATAATTTGGAGGGAAAACGCTCGGAGGGAACAAGAGTCTTTCTCTGATAGGAACCTAAACAAACACCCTGGCTTAGGGGGTGGTGAAAATCCATATAATGCAATGTGGCATCTTCCTTAACTGAAACAAGAGCACCCTACCACTAAAACAAGCAGACAAACAAAAAATCACCCTATCTCTAAAGACACATTACAATGCGACTCTCTGTTAAGCTCTGTGTAAAGGCTGCCACTCTAATCATACTTACTTGGAAAGTAAGCCCCATAGATCTATGTGGGACTTTCTTCCGAGTAAACATACATCGAATTGCGCAGAAAGTGTTTCCCATATTAAGTCATTCCCTATATCGGAGAACCTTATCCTGTATTTCAGTCTTAAAATGTGCATAAAGTCAGAGCCAGGTAGTTTAAAATCTATGATATTTTAAGAGTCCCGGAAATAATATGTGGTTGAATGGGTATTTGGTCGACTAGGACTTACTCCCAAACCCACTTTTTAAAAAGGTCAGTCTTTAATGTCAACAGCTTGAGGTTTGCATCAGGCACCGGAAGCATCATTACTTCGAAGCAAGGCCCACTCACTGCCTAGGCTGCAACGTTCAGCAGACTCTCTTGGGGAAAAAGGTCCCACTGAAGCCAACAGGACTTACCTCTGAGTGACTGAGGCTCAGCTTTTCAAGCATTGCAATCTGAACACAGACAATTCACAACTCAGCAGACAGCTGCATGCCCAAAGGCATTTTAAAGTGCCCACCCAGCCCACAACCCTCTCCTTCCTCCTCAACCAGAGTTCCCGGGATCTCAGCCTCAGGTCTGTTCCTTGTCTCTTCATAATGGATTCCAGAGTGGCCTGTCCTGCACAGAAAGCAGAAAGGGAGGAGGACACCTTCCCTCCTTCCTAAATAAAAATGTCACATTTCTTGAGCTCTCCCGAGGTTTTCAGATCTTCCTGTCCTTGAGATAGCAAATAAAAGCATGGCAATTCTCCCCAGTGAAGCAAAATGGGCCTCAATGCAAACAGCGAAGGCCAGCTGCTTTGAAGTCAACTTACTTTTGTATTCAAAGGCAGAATCCCTGAAGTTCCATCAAAGCAAATGAATTCCAGAACCATATTTTGTTTAAGAGCAATATTCAGCCAAGACCCAAGACTCCAGTCAATGTGAAGTGTCTATCTTCCTGGCTTCATGGTGAAGAAACAGGTCATCTTTGAGAGGTTTACTTTTCTTCAGAACTGGCTCATTTCCCTTACTAGATGCCATGTTAATAGTTAAACTGCAGTTTTCACATTAACTTGATGGTTAGTGCTAAAAAAGGTGCTGAGGGAGGGATGCCTGAAAAAGTGGAGCCAGACAGTGTTAAGGCAAGTAAGTTGCTGCTGAACCCCAGATTTGAGTGTGATGTATTGCTTTGGAGTTTCTCTGTGCTAAAGCCACCTTTCTGCTTTTGGCTCAAAGGCAGTTGACAAGATTTTTCTTGAGGCTTAGGAAGATGTGATGTGCCTTTTCCTAGGTCGGCTCCATTATCCATTAATTTCACTTCCATTGTTGCTGAACAACTTCACAGGGCCTCTTTTGACTGGCCTGAAGACGCACAAATCCATCCCCCCCCCCTGCGTTCAGCGTTTGTCAGTGAAAACTGTTCATGGGCAGTACTGAATGACTTGTGTGTGGCTATGATGCCAAGGAAGAGTTTTCAAAAGCATTTCGCTCAAGTTGTTCGTGAGAGAAGGACTTTCAGTTCTGATACTGTCGAAGAGCTCCAAGAAGGCTGTGATTCTACTCAAAGGAAATCAACGCTAGTCAAAGCCGATAGGGTTGCATCCAAGTAGGCAGCTTTGCCGTGGACTTTAGTATGGCTTTGGTTGTACGTTTTCAAGGGGAAGAGGGATTGAGGGAAAACAGACAGTTGCAACTTCTCTTTTAAGATGTTATAAGTTTATTACACCACTTATGCATGCCTTTTTCCATATCTCAGTGGAATAGTAGGATCGAAATTATCCGGGGTAGGTCCCAGCACTTGGGCTTTAACAAGGCTGTGGCTCGGGGAAGATTGTTATTAGAGTAGTTAGAGTTGCACAAATGCTTGAAGCCAAAGGAATAAGACTGCTCACAATTCCACCATAAGGCCCATCTGCTCACACACTGGGTAAAAAAAGAAAAAGAAAAAAAAAGTCTAGGGCAAGTGTTGAAAGAAGCATAACAGAATAAAACTTTCTTCAGTGTGTGTGTGAGGTGGAGAACAGCTGAAGGAAACTAGCTAGTCTAAAATGCAAAGTAGGCAAGACATTCGGGACCAAAACAGTCAAATAACGCCTATATAACGCACTGTGTAGCCATGAATAATTTTATCTTGCTGCCTTTATGAAACAGGAACCTATCCTTTGCCAAAGCATCATGTAGGTTGGGAGAAGTGTGCGGTAGAAACAGAGAAGGTCTTAGAGCTGCATGAAGAATCAAGATCAATTCTTTTCTTAGATCCACTCGTGGGACTAGCTTGACTTTCTTTTCTTTCTTCTCCCCCCTTATAACAAATAATCCTCCCTCTCTGGACAGTTGATCATTCTCCCCCCCCCCTAAATATTTCATAGTTCGAGAACCCTATAATTTTGTACATCACTCAAGTACTTGCATAGGAAATGCGTAAGCACAGGTTGAACAAGAAGGTCCCAAAAGAGTTTGAAAAATCCAGATCCACCACAAAGCGGGATGACGCGTGCCTCCTCCTCCGCCTCCTCCTCCTAGGGTGTTGCGAGGACAGAAGTCCGGCAGTCTCTACCAGAGGCTCCTTTTCCTTTTGTCAGGTAATTACAGGTCTTGGGGGTTCCTACAACTGCTCGGATGTAGCATGTGGGTGTGCAGCAAGCTCCATTCAATGGAAGGACAGAGGAGCCCGTGGGCTGGCGAGTGATCCCTCCTCGTTCTGAAGGGGCTTCCTGAAGGCCAGCCTAGTGGCCGAAGCTCCCCTCGGATGGCGCCGCATGCCCCCTTCCACCCTTGGGGTCACCGGAGAGTCCCACTCTGAAGGGCCAGTTGATTTGTCTCAAAGTTCAACATGCCATCATATGAAAAGAATAGTTCTTACCTTTCCGTCTGAATTTTGGGTACAGAAATATTAATGTGAGAGATGGAGGGGGGGAAATAATCTCCATTACTTGATTGTTTTCCTCTTCTTTAATGCACTTGAGTAAAGCTTTAAAAAAAAAGAGAGAGAGCCGACGCCAGAGGCTCGCTTTTCGAACCCTTGTTCCTTCAGTGATTCCCTATTTCAAATAAAAGGATTTAAGTTGACGTATGACCACGTGAGCATATAATACAGCGCATTATTGTGGCATTTGGAGTGGAGACCCGGACTGGCTTCGCCTGTGATTACGCTTTTCCAGTTTCTGTTCAGAGCAAGAGCTGCTTTCTATTATCCACCCCCCCCCCTCAAGCGACCAACCCGCTCACCCCTCGGAGAGCTTCCAGTTGGGCTACGGCGCTCGGTCCTTATGGAAAGGTTATTGCTGGGCTGTTAGGAGGAGATGCTTCGTTAAAAAGGATGGATTTTATTTTAAGGTATTTCCGTTGATTGTTCATTTGTGACTTATTGCTTGGTGAGGCAAAGGTCAGGAGAAAAGGCTTAAGGGTGTATATGGATACCAGTCAAGCCTCGTTTCCCCCTTTGTTTCAGTGTGCCGGGCGGGGGGGGGGGGGAGAGAGCATTGCAATAAACAGATCAGAGAATCGCTGTGTCTTTTTCACCCTTTTCTCGCGCGGCTTTTGCCTTTCTACGTGTTGTTCTTGTGCCCACTTTTCTGTCTGAATGATACACGCTCGTTTTTCTTTATACCCCTACCGGGGAGGATAATTACCATC
Source organism: Euleptes europaea (assembly GCF_029931775.1). Taxonomy (NCBI): domain Eukaryota; kingdom Metazoa; phylum Chordata; class Lepidosauria; order Squamata; family Sphaerodactylidae; genus Euleptes; species Euleptes europaea. The sequence continues at coordinate 41,034,166 of NC_079322.1, forward strand.
GTTTTTAGTGTTTAATATATTCCTCAGATGCTGGTTGAAGTGCATTTTGAGAAACGTCACGGGACAAGGATCGGGGCTTTCTTTCTTTCTTTCTTTCTTTCTTTCTTTCTTTCTTTCTTTCTTTCTTTCTTTCTTTCTTTAGCTCTCTCTCTCTCTCTCTCTGTTTTTCCTGACTCTCTTTCTCTGATTCAAAACTGCCAAATCGATGAGTATGCAATTCCGCTGCCATTTTATTTATGATGCTTCGTGGTACTATATTTGGGGGGGGGGGTTACGTGCGCCACTGGAACCGCCACAATTCCGGTGGAGAAACAGTACCGTCTCCCTATTTCTCCTTGCTAAAAATTCAACCTTGTCTCGCAGACTGAATAAAAGCGTCCCTCCCGTGATCCCCTAATAATCCACGAGATACTGGTGTGTGTGTGTGTGTATGTTTGTATAGTCAGGGATCTGGAAAAGAAAAGGGGGCGCATTCATCTCCCTCCCTTTACATAAAGGTTTACATTCTCAGATTTCCTATCCTGATCACCGTGTTTTACCCTTCAATTTCTTCAGTTTTATGGAGGGAAATGCACATTAAATAGCTGGAGGGGGGGATAATGAAAGCCCTGCTTGCGTTTTACAAGGGGACAAATGTTATATAAAATTACATCCACCACTGAGTCCCAGCATTGCGAAAGGTCAGAGTGCTGATTTTTGATTTATGTTGCCAGTGGGCTGGGGGCAGCGCTCTCGCCTACGCGCCGCTGTGCCGGTCCCCATTCCCGTCCCAAATTACCGGTCAATTGCAATTATTCCGTTTAGGGGTAGATTTCGGGGCGCGGGGGGGGGGAGAAAGGTTGAAACTATTAGAAATAAAAAAAAGCTTCCCTTGCAGAAAATGTTGTGACTATTTAATCCTGGAGTTTTCCCCGAGTTCCTGTAATGCGGAGATGCAAAAGGAACCTGCCCCTCTAATCACAAAGCAAAACAAAAAGGGGAAAAGGGGAAAAATAGTAATAACGTCTTTTTCTTTGAAAATCTACAATTAAATATGGGTTTTGGCGGGGGAAACCCCAGATTTCAACTAGGCCGACCGGGGCTTAGAAACAAATAAAACACCGTGTAAGCTTTTAATTGCGGCTCCATTACTTTGTCATCGTTCCTTATGATTTATGACCCAGTTCTGGAGCATTTTGACCCAGTTAAAACAGTCATAAATGAGAGTGTCCTGATCCTCTCCGCTCTTAGGTAGAGGAGCGGAAAAAAAGACTCGGTGGCAGAAGCTGAATAGGGAATCGTGTGTAAACCTCGAATAAATCACAAAACCGTTTTCCATGGGCGGTCATATAGTGCCGGTGAGATAAACCATGGTCAGGACAAAACCGTTTTCTTCCAAGGCTGGCCAGCTCGCCACAGTTCCAGGGCAGCGAAGCTGAAGACACGTACTGAGAAATAAGCACCATTGGGTTCAACGGTACTTACTTCCGAGTAAACGAGGCGTTTGGGACTGGGATTGTATCCACAATCTCTGCCAAGGATACCACCTCTGGATGATTTTCCCTCTGCCTATTTATCTCCCAATGATTCCGAGCCGTTTCTTCCATTTTCGGCACCCAAGGACTGGTCAGCGTTTGTCGAGATTAGAGGGATTTGAAAGGTTTTAGTCCAGAGAAGAATTGATGGGGTTAATCGTCATGACTGAATCCAAACGCGGGATTGAGGGTGGGGGGGGGGTTGCTGGCAGAGCAGCCCTTCTCCCCCAGGTTGCAGAAAGGGTGTTTGGAAAGAGTCGGCTTAGAAAGGTGTATCAAATCCCCCCTCCAATGGATCCCCCTCGGATCTATGCCGCTTTACTTCCAATGGCCACCGTCCTATTACCTTAGTTACTTGGAGGGGCCGAGCAACGCCCAGGCGCCTTGGGCTGAAATCCAACAATATATATATTTGTTAAAGAGTCAAAAGGGTTAAGAAAAGAGACCAAGCCCTTATATTTCCCCCCAGAAGCATTAAAACTAAGCGGGAAGTGGGGGGGGGCTGTAGCAGGTGGGGGGAGAACCTCTTCGGTATTATTGTTACTGACCCGGGCAATTCAGACCCGGGGCCTGGCAAACTCCTGCCCCCGAAAAGCGACAAGTTGTCTACCTTCTTTTGCTGGGAGGGGGGAACCAGATCTGATCTCTGCATCTGGACCTGGGACGGACTCATAACAAAACATCCCAGAGTCCTTGGAAAGCCGGGCCGCCTGCAATCCCGCGCTCTTGTGCTCCTGGGGCAGAGGCGAAAAGGCGCAGTCCTCCCTCGGATTTGGCTCAGGAGAGGGATCTTCTTCCCCCCCCCTCCAGTGTCGCCGAGCGGGCTCCTCGATTTGGGGGGCGGGGTGTCGAAAACGAAGAGGAAAAGCCACTTCAGCAGTTTTGAGAAGAAAGTGGGGGGGTTGATTATTGACAGAAGGGGCGTTCTCGTCCCGCGCAACTTTCAAGGAGTCGTTTTGTGGCAAAAATGCCTACCGGTGGATTTTGGCCCCTTCTCTCCCCCCCTCCTACGCTTCTCCTTTCATGTTGGGCCGCGGCGATGTGCTGCGAGGAGCAAGTGTTTTCTGTTGTGGCGCTCTGTTTACAGCTCGGGTGCGTGAAGTCATAAATCTTGCCTCGCCATAAATGACAAAAAACCATTGGTATGCAGAAGAGGCCACCCTGGCCTAAGAGTCCTTGTGGGTTCCCTTTTTATTTATTTTTTAAATGTCTTTTAAAGTCCCCTCTCCCCCCCCCCCTTTGGCTTTGTTTTGGCTTTAAGGTGACGCTTGCGGTTGCCGGAGGAGCTTTGTATTTTTAACACCTTGGGTAACGGAGGCCTGTCAAATTCACACCTAGGCATTATCCGGAGGTTCCTTTGAAGCTGCTGCGAGCCAAGCGGCACCTTTGTGTGGGTTCCCCCCCCCCAAGCCTCGCCCCCGGTGCCCGGTTTTCTTGGAACCGGGAGGCATTCCGCCCGGTGATGCTATGTCAGCCTGGCACAACCTGGGACCAAGGATGGACTGAATTGGGGGGGGGGGGTTATCGAAAAGAAATAGGCAAGAAGAGGAGAAGGAGACAGGAGCGAGGTCGGCCAAACGCAAACGTCCACACCCCCAACATGCACACACAATATCCCATATATCTCTGTGAGTATGTATTGAATGACGCCTTGTGGTGTGTTGTCTCTAGGTAAGGAAGGGTGCGGGCTCGGCTAGCTGTCTACTGGTCTTTGGCCACCCGAACCGCAACCCACCGTGGTCAGCTGGATTTTTTTTGAAGGTCCCTCCGTTTCAAACGGAACTTTCGCCTCCTGGCGTGTGTTTTAGGGTTTACTCGCGAGCAAACCCCGTTGGTTTCCTGACTGGATCGAGGGGACGTGTCAAGAGGTCCCATTGCTCCGGAGACAAAGGGCAGGCCTCTCGGTTTGGCGGGGCCTGACCCATGTAAACGCGTCCCCTTGTTTTCTAGGAATGGAGCTCAAAAGCAGACGCCTCTCGTTGACCTGCGAGCTGGGCCCTGCACATGTGTGCTGAACGTGTGGGGTGTCCCGTGCATGGCTATGCATGCGCGGGGGGGGGGGGCTGCCCGGGAAAGGTTCCCTGATGCGCCCTTACATGGGCATCTGGCCGGCGTTGCCCATCGTGGGCCAGGTCCTCGTCCCCAAATGTCATTTATTCGTTCCTTGGAGAGGGCGATCCTGATTGGCCCGGCTGCCAAAGAGTTCCTTTTGAATCATGGGGGGGGGGGGGATCCAAGCCTTGAACACCCCCCATCTCACCCCTCGCCCCTGCCCAGAAGCGCCCATCTTCACCACGCCGGAGCCAATATTATGAGCAGAGTAATAAAACCAAAACCAGGGGGTCGGGGCAAAGTGACCCTGTCGTGCGGACCCTTTGTCTTCATTAGCATACTCCCCTTGGCCTCCGGTGCCGCCCCAGCGCTCCGCTGGTCCCGTCCTCTTTCTTCTGGCTCCCTCCATTCCCTCCCCCCCCCCACTCGGCCGGCTGGACTGCCTCCCCCGGACTTCCCGAGGCAGCTGCCCTTCCCCAGCAGACGCCCCCATGGGCGTGCAAGATTTTATAAGAAACATTCCCTGCTTTTTCTGAACGACTGCATTGGGGAGGGGGGGCTCGCTCCTTTAGTCGGGGGTCTGTTTCTGCTCGCGGCTGGCCTGAGGGTGGGGAAGTGGAGGTAGGGGCTTGGGCGAGGTAAGGCGGAAGGGAGGGGGTCTGTCGGTCCGAGACAAGCTGGAGAAAGCGCCCCTCGCGTGTTCTCCTCCTCCTCCGGATTCAAGCGGGGCTCCTCCCGTCTTGGCTGCTGGTGGGGATGCGTTAGAGCTGGTACCCATCCCGGAGGAGCTGAGGGGCTTTGGCTGGGGGGTGCTGGTGGTGGTGACATAGTCCTGCCCCCTGGGCCGGGAGCGAGCGACTGTCGCCGAGCCTCCAAAGAGCAATGCTGGCTTCCCCCTCCGTCGTCGAAAGTTAAGGTAAGCAGGCCGCAAAATGCGCTGCTATCAGTGGCGAACGGCGGAGTTTATGTCCTGGTGATTTATGACCAGCGACTTAAATCTCGGTTCAAGAAGAGTTCACAGGCTGGGGCTTCCTTCCAGGCAGTGACGGATAGACCCTTTGCACGTCGAGTTCAGGCCAGTGGCCCCTCGCCCCTCGACTTTCCTTTCTCTAGCAGGAAATCTTGCGGTGAGAGGCTTTTGCTGTCGAGGGGGGGAGGCGAGGGGGGGCGACGGGGAAAGGGGTGTCCGCGCGGGTCACCGCTGTCGAGGGGGCTGGGGGTCGACAAAGGCGAAAGAGGGAAGCGCTGGGGCTTGGCGTTAGCCTGAAGTCGGGTCCACACGCCCAGCGAGGCGAGGGGCTGGCCCTGGAAACTTTTAGGCCCCTTAAGGAACTGAACCCCGAGGAACTAAATCGGCCCAAGTCCAAACATTCGGCCTGTCCTGGGGTATGGTTCCGAAGGGAACAGTGTGAGAAAGGGCGGAGTTGTTTGGGAGGCTGAGGAAACCAGCTGCCAGCCAAACTCCCCCCCCTTTCAATGTGCTTATTAAAAAAAAAGCAAATCAGATTCTTTCTTTGAAAGAACCGATCTTGATCACGCCGAGACCCCCTCCCCCAATTCTATGAGCACTTGCTAGGAAGTAAATCCTTTTAAGCTCCAGAGTACACGTGCATAGGATCGAACTACCTCCTGAGGTTGCAGAGTTGTACACCAGGCGGAATCTTGCCCTTTGATAAAAGATCAAGAGCTCCAGGAGAGGCTGTGCCTGCCAAGCCAAATTTATTTTGGGCCTGTTTTTGTCGCTGTCTCTCCCTCCCCCACTCCCCCCCCTTTATTGTTGTCGACTAACCTGCTGTATCTGCAAGAGACAAGTTATCTGGAGAAAGCATTTATGTTGGGAGGTATAATTTATTAAACGTAGGGTCTAATCCAAGCTGGGAGTTTTGCCACTGACTTCGGTGGAAGCTGGTTTGCAGGTCTCGTGTGGTAGTTTACTTGTGAGGATCCTGTTGGCTGTTAAGAACACTCTGTCTCACTCACTGACACTCTTCAGTGTTATCTTCCCCAGAGTTATGACTGGCACCGACTAGGTAGTGATACCTAAGAGAGCATGCCAACGTATTAAACTGTCAAGGTATTAAGAGGGGAAAGGGGGGGGGAGTCTAAAAATCATCACCGATTTTATAAGTCGTAGTTGTGTTTTAGGAAAGTCGACAGTTCAAACTCGCAGGCACAAAATGCGACTTTCTCGAAACCTGGAAATCTTAAGGAACAAACAACAACAACCGGATCTACCATGTAGGCCATTGATGCATGGGAGGTTTTGCCTTGGATTCGGCGCTCTCTAGATGCACATTTTCCCCCATCTGAATTCTCAAAACTCTGCTTGGGGTCTCATGGTTGAGTTTTGAGGAATTGGATGGAGAAAATGTGCATCTAGAGAGTGGCAAATCCAAGGCAAAACTTCCCATGCATAGTTAAAAGTAAAGTACTTCTGTTTAGGTCGATTTACTTTCAAACTGGACGAAATCGAACTCTGTCCTTGTAGGCAGCTGTGATTTGGGGTTGTCTTTAACTGCTTAGGTTTTCAGGTCTTGACTATTCAGCTTGCCTAATAACCACTGAAAGACTTGGTAACCTTTAAAAAAAACAAATTGGCAGCAGCCAGATGTAAAAGCCTTATTAAATCAATTTGGCGCTATAATAACTGATTTTGAAGAAACGGGTCTGCATTGAAGCCCAAACGCCTGCAATTAATTTGAAACAGAGAGAGAATATGATATCGTGTGATTTCGCCTCAAGCGATGAGCCTTGGCAGAGGAGTGTTTTGATCTGAATAGTGAAGTGTGTGTGTGTGTGTGAAGACGAGGGTATGCATAGGAAGGTGCGAAAAGATGCGTTCAATTTCTGGTACTGGCGAGCCTATAAAAGTTTTAGATGCTAGATACGATTTCTATGAACGGGAGCCCATCTCTAGCTCCCTGAGCTAAGGCAGGTAAACATTGTTTGAGTGAGCAGAAAAGATTCGCCTGGGCCGGAGGAGCATTCTGCGGTTTTGTGTGTCCGTTCGCTTCTCTGCAGCCAAATGACCCTCATACATCAAATTACATAGCAGTTCCAAAGACAGAACCTATTATCGTTGAGTTGGTAGGAAAGTTCAAACCGTGGTCATGGAGATGAACGCTGGTTTTTCAGGTTCCTGGTGTGTGTGTTTTGCCCCCAATCCATCATGTCCGAACAGGTAGAATTCGGGGGATCTTACATGGGAGGGGTGAAGGGAGGAGGAGGTCTTGAAGAACGTTTTAAAACTGCTTATGGATTTGATGGACTCCTGGTAAGTTTATTTCACTTCCCTCAGAATATAGTCTACACATAGGCTTGAAAGTACAAACAGATATTTCCCACAAAGAATGGCTGTCTGGAGGGTTGTTCTCAGATGCTTAGGCTTGGCTACATGTCCAGGCTGTTCTGATCCTAGAAGCCAGATTTGTGTCGCTGTGAACAGTCGCAGCATTTAAACATAATTTATGCTCAGGAAGTTGGCTGGTTATTAAATGGCAAAGTAAGGGGATCTCCCTAGTCGATCAGCAGTTTCATTACACGAGTGTCATTACGTGTTACAATTTCACTTCCTATCAAATGTTTTATGAGTTGGACTCCCTCGACGCCAAGAATTTGGAGCAGCCCATGAATTGTGAATATTACATAGGTATTTATTGATTTTTCTCGGAAGTAAATTGTATTCAGAATTGTAACTAGGCTTCGATCTTTTTTTTTTTTTTAAGGGAAGCAAAATTATGTCTTGCAAGCTGTAGCAGGAAAGATCTACCAATTAACGCGGAAGTAATAATTGGGGGGGGGGGTTCTTCCAGCGTCCATTTCAGTTTTCTTTGATCGCTCTTATCTGGAAGTGCTGGATTCACATAAGCTAGGATTTCCTTTCTATGAGAAGCCATAAAACAAATTTCAGTAGGGGGGGGGGAGTCTGGAAATCCTAGAAAGCCCATCTCCTACAGCAGTAAACCACACGGTCCTGGCTGCCAGTAAATCCAAGCAGTTTTTCTCTCCAAACGCTCCTCGCTCCAGGCCAAGTCATGCTGCTAAATATTGCTGACCACTTTTTCTGTTATGGCTTTCATGTCACTTAGCTATTGAAAGTAAGATGGATTTGTACCATTTCTTCACTCTCCTGTGCTTTCCCTACTCCCTAGGTCTACCAGGAGGGGCCATTGGAGGAGGAACGTCACGTGACAGAGGGGTGCCAATGTTATTCTTTAAGGGTGTCAAGACCCTGTCAGTTTGTGAAATAAATATTGGGAAACAACGAAATGCAAAAAGCGACCTACTACGACAGCTCTGCGATCTATGGCGGCTATCCCTACCAAGGAGCAAATGGTTTCGCTTACAATGCTAGTCAGCAGCAATATCCTCCGCCTCCTGCTTCGTCGCTGGTGGAAACAGAGTACCACCGACCTGCTTGCTCTTTACAGTCCCCCGGCGGCAGCTCTGGGCCCCACCATAAGGCCAATGAAATCAATGAGAGCTGTATGAGGACCATCAGCGGCCAGCCCCTCCAGCCCCCGGTCCTCCCAGAGCAACCCCAGCAGCCGCCTCCCAGCCAACAGGCACCCCCTCCGCCGCCCCCCTCCGTATCGCCACCCCCAAATGCCAGCGCCAATGCCACCTCCGCCAACGCCACCAAGAGCTCCATCATGAACTCGCCCACCATGTCCAAGCAGATATTCCCCTGGATGAAAGAGTCTCGACAAAACACAAAGCAGAAAAACAGCGGTTCCAGTTCAGGTATGGAAGGAGGGGGGAGGGGGGAGGCCAAGGGCTATCGAAGGAGGGCAGTACTTACACGGGCAGACAGACAGCTCCACCACCCAGTTCTTGGGATCCTTCACTCTTAGGTGTCGCATTGTGGCAGGACAGGTTTGGAAGGCCCCCCAAACATTTCACCTGGAAATTGAGCCTTAAAAGCCTCCTGAGATCGCAAGGATTCTCTTGTTTCAAATATTCTTTAAAAACAAACGGACTACAGGCCCCGGTCTCACAAGAAGGGAGCTGGAAGAGAAACTTCAGGTTGTTTTAGGTGACTTATTCCAGAATGTGAAGTTTACTAAGCTTCCCAGCTCTTCTCTGTGCAGGCTGGGAGATGACTGCAACAGCCATCTCTCAGCCTTCAACATTCCATAGCCAAGACCGCCCCCTCCTCTTTCCGTTCGCTTTAAACTATGTCAAGATACAAAGGTCCGGGCCTGTCTTCAACCAGTGGCAGGACTTGTGTTGTCACCCCCCCTTTTTTTGGCACACTACTCTTACAGTCACAAGACAGCGACCTGTCTCAGCTGAAGTCTAACAAGAGTAATATAGCTCATCATTATCTGCAGTCAGGATCAATGCATGGTTTGATATTCATAACCTCTTGATTTTAGCTCACAGACAGGGCTGCTGCCTTAGAGTGGTAAACAAAGCGTCGGGTCCTTTAGCACTTTGCAGGCAGGTCCATAAATACATTATGGGTGGATTATGGTGTTTATCAACAGTGCTATTACGTAAGTAAACCCAAATCGATGGGGAAAGTATTAGCCTCAGCCTCCCCAGGCATTTGGCTTCTGTTTACCACTTACTTCCTCAATTTATCTTCTGCTGAGAAAAATAGATTCTAATTTTTGTGCAAATGTTTTCTTCGATGCATTTCTAATGCTGTTATAGTTGAAAATCAACACTGGCTTGCTTTATTATTTAATATACATAGTGCTCTAAACTGTGTATTCTTCTCCCTACGTATTTTATAATTTTGAACACTGCCCCCATTCATAACCCATTTCTTCCCAAATACTAATGGTGGCAGCCCAGCCGATAACATGTTACCTTGGAAGTAAATCCTATTCAATTTTGTGGGACTTACTCATGAGTAAATATGCTGAGAGGCTGCAGTGCAATCAAAGAAACTTGTCCCACTGAGCCCTGGGTAACTTATGCACACAGCCTGAAATTAAACCTGTAAGCAAATCCATGGATTTCAGTGGAATTTACTTCCAAGGGAGCTTTGGATATCCATCTCCATCTCAGTGAACTAAATAAGATTTTTAGCATTTTTATTTTTACCTCTCTGAGTGGTGCATAAACACAAGGCCAAAAAATAGTTGGGAGGGGGGATGGGATCTAAGCAGCGCCCCCTCTTATGGTGATGAAAAAACAATACACTAAATCAGTGGTTCCCAAACCTTTTGGGCCACCGCCCCCTTGGTTCCACAAACTCAACCCCAGTGCCCCCTAACCTATCCTATAAAAAGCATTATTCAAAATAGGGGTTTGCATGATGCACTAAAGAAGATAAGAACAATAAAATTTCAAAACCGTAACAATTAATTGCACATCCATTCAAAATCAAATTAAAATGTTTTAGTTGAAATTTATTCAATAAAAATGATGAACTTGATTCAGTGGTACCAGCTCTTCAAAGTCTGGAAAAAAGTCTGCTAGTTACCACCAAATTTGCCAGCATGGTACCATAGCTTGATCTATTGTAAATTGGTGAACAACACAGTTGAGGGGGCCCACCTCTAGTGCCCCCCTGCTGCCCTCTTGCCTCTTAGTGTCCCCCTAGGTAATCCCACGGGCCCCCAGGGGGTGGTACTGCCCACTTTGGGAACCACTGCACTAAATGATTCGAAATATCCTGCCTTTGAATGACATTCTGAAATTTGTCTCCAGAGAAGTTTCAAGGTAGGCCAGGCCCTGCGTGGCCATTTAATCCCATTCACCAGAAGGGCCCACAGTTCTGTCTAACCCACCTGTTCTCCTTTACTGGTTTGTGGAACTGGCAGTTGGAAGCAGTAGAGGAAAGAAATGATTGGGGGATTTGGGCTTTTGCCCTTGGGTCTTATGTTTTGATGGTCAGTGTATCTTATTGTGAGCAATGAAAGATACCTTTTTGAAGTCTTTTGGGTTGGAAATAATTCAGGTGCAGTATCCTGAACCCACAGAGGTCAATGAGGTATTTGCATGTGATTTAAAGGGGTCAAGTATTGTCCTCCCTAAAATCTCCTAAGCAACAAAATAATTCAGTCTACAGACTTCAAAAGACTTTCATTCAATTACTTAGAAGAAATCCAATTCATGTAGCAAACATCCCTTGATTTGGTGGTTTGGGGACTGACAGTGTGTAACCCCAAAGTCTATATCTTCATGTACCACTGCATTTATCTTTTTAATAGAAGTATTTATGGGGCTGCATTTCTACCAGTTTTCAAGGGCTATATCCTGGGTCCTACCTATAGTCTGTATACATTTCTTAACCAAGTTACTATCACCTGATTATAGGGTGGTCACAGCAGGAAATCTGACCCATGAAAATGTCAGCTGGACCCTGCAATATGTCTATGTCAGTATGACAGAGGTGCTTGATTCTTTGTTGTTTGTCCGGGTGCCACCATGCTCACGTTGTCCTTTGTTATGATTTGCACAGGTGAGAGTTGCGCTGGCGACAAAAGCCCCCCTGGGCAAGCTTCCTCTAAGAGAGCCCGCACGGCTTACACAAGTGCCCAGCTGGTAGAACTGGAAAAGGAATTTCACTTCAATAGATACCTTTGCAGGCCAAGAAGGGTAGAGATGGCTAACTTGCTCAACCTCACAGAAAGACAGATCAAAATATGGTTTCAGAACCGCAGGATGAAATACAAAAAGGATCAGAAGGGGAAAGGTATGATGACCTCCTCTGGAGGACAGTCCCCCAGCAGAAGTCCTGTCCCACCGGCAACTGGAGGATATCTGAACTCTATGCATTCCCTAGTGAACAGTGTTCCCTACGAGCCCCAGTCGCCTCCGTCCTTCAGCAAGCCTCATCAGAACGCCTACGGCATCCCGACGTCATATCCTGCTCCTCTCAATAACTGCCCGCCTGCTCAAAAGAGATACTCTGGAACTGCAGCAGTGACGCCTGAATATGACCCTCATCCTCTTCAAGGCAATGGCTATGGCAATCCACATATACAGGGAAGCCCCGTCTATGTTGGGGGCAATTATGTGGATACCATGGCGAATTCTGGGCCTTCCATCTTTGGTCTGACTCACCTCCCTCATCCTTCTTCCGCCAATATGGACTTCGGCGGGCCGATGGGCAACAATCATCACCATGGACCTTGTGATCCACACCCGACCTACACAGATCTTACTTCTCACCATCCTTCTCAGGGAAGAATTCAGGAAGCTCCCAAACTCACCCATCTGTAATATACCATCATCAGTTACTATGTGAATCATAAATTAAATCCCTCTCCCCTCTTTTTTTTTTAAAAAAAGAAAAGGAAATACTTTAGGCCCCTCCCCCTCTACTTTACTTTGGTTTTCTTTTCTGTTGGGTAAAAAGCGTTTCCTAGTTTATGTGACGTAGCAATATTTGTTGCTTGAATCGCTCTCTAGTTTCTATAGTGAATATTTATCTCCTTGAACTCTTGCCTCGTGTCCTCGCTTTGAGAGTGGGCAGGGGCTTTGTACTTTCACTTCGACTCTTTTATCAAAACAGGGTATATGAACGAATTTTTTCTATCCAGACGGTTCTTAAATGTGAATTTGTTCGTACAGAATTGATCCCAGCCAGGGAAGCATTTTTATTTTAATTGCACTTCTTTTAAATAGCGAGAGAGAAATCAAAGGCGCTTGAATGGGGGCTCCCTGGGTGAAATTATTAATACGTGTACGTCTTTCAACATGTGTATGCTGGTGAACATTCAGATTTATTTATATTTTTTTGCAAACTTTGAATAATCTAAGTGTTTAAATTTTTTTATTTATCCCCATCTGTTCATATTTATATATATAAAGATATTAAAAAATACCTGTACCCTGAATATTCAGGAGATATTTACCTGACTGTATGTTAGATAGCATACGTAGGGTATATCATTTGAAAAGGAAACCAGAACTCCTTTATTTAAAAAAATGCAATAAAATCTGGAAAGCATACAACAGGCTGCCATAGGAACAAAAAAATGGATGTCTGTAACATCAAACTAAACGGGAAATGTGTAAACAGGAACAAGAAAAGAAACTAGATTTGTTTTGAAAGTTATACATTCCTTGCTGCTCACATTCTGGAAAAAAAATAAAATTTTTATTCTGAATAATACAGAGTTAAGCTACGATCCTTTGCCTTTAAAAGAGGAGGTTGCGTAAGAGAGAACGGCAGGCAGCTGCCCATCCTCTCAATTCAGCTTCTGAATACATAAAGTGTCCATACCCGCGCTTCAGCTCTTCCTCCTTTCTTTGGTTGGGCTTCCAAGCATTCGTTGGTTGCAAATAACAGAGGGCAGTTCGGTGCGCTGGAAACATCCAAGATGCATCCGCCCTTTGTGGCTAGAGCTGAGGATTTCCAGAATTTTTTTGATAAAATAGACATTGTCCAGTCTGCTGGTCCCTTTTGGTCTCCATTGACTCCGAGGCGGTACAGTCCCTAAGTGGAGCTCAGGTGCCGTCGCTTTGCAGAGGGGGTCTCCTCTGGAGGCCTCCGGCTGAGCCGGGTCCCGCTTGCAGGCTGTTCTTCTCCCCCTTCGCCATGTTGGGCTCCTTCTGCTGGGAACGGCCAGCCGTCCCCAGGAAGCTGCTGCTTCTGGCCTTTGAAAAAGGCCGGTCGCCTTCAAGACACCCACACTTCTCCTCTCGGGGTCAGAGCAGACAATTCAGTCACTGTTTACCATGATAGAAAATGATCTTTCTTTCTTTTTTTCCCCATAGACGAAATTAAACAAAAGGCGGCCGAACGAAGAATAACACGAAGGCCAGTGTAGACTCATATTTGGTATGGCACGAATTCAGGGCGCCTTTGCTTACAAGCAAAATACAATCTGTCATCTCCATATTGAAGGAAGAGGTTCAGCAATAATAAATCAGGCCTGTTTTGCAGGGCGAGCTGGATCCTTCCGGGGGTTCAGTAGAGGCGGTGGTTATTCCCTGTCCTCTTCCCCATAGACCGAGTTACTTTCATCTACTGGTTCAGAAACCGAGAAGATTTGTTTAAAAGAAACAATTTTGCACGTTCTGCTAATATAATTCACAGCCCATTTCCCCACCCACCCTTCTTTCTAGATTGGGTGGGGGAGGGGAGATTGGCGAAATCCCTCTTTACATAGCGACAGAGAGAGACAGAGAGATATGGGGTATTTTTTTTCTTTGTCTTTTAGAAAACAGCTACTTTGTAAATAGCTTTGGCTGTATCTCTAGAAAATTGTTCCCAGAAGGACCCTCAGGCTCCAAATCTTGCAACGAAGATAATGTCTATGTATTGAAAATAAGATTGGCTTGTGTGTTTTCCAGAAATAGAAAAGAGACCTGTCCTTTTAAGATTGGAGGTTTATTTCTTAATCTCGTTCGATTTTGGAATTCTGGGCCCCCAGGATGTTTTATACGATTTTCATAGATGTACTTTAAAAAAAAAAATTGTCTCAAGAAAAATGTCGCCATATTGGCTTCCCTTTCTGAAATATGATCTGTCCTCTTTTTCCCCTTCAGTCCAAGAATTGTCCTTGTTTCGTTTTCCATTAATATTTTCCCCACCTATAACCGAAACCCGGTTGTAATGTTCACATATACATTATTCGGCATTATTTGTCATTCTATACATACCTTCTTGCTTCCAACCAGGCAAGTTCCGTTTATATTTACTGCTGCGTGCTGCAAAGGCGACTCGGGCTGCCCAAAACCTTTTAAAAACGTAATCATATTTAAAAGAGGCTTATGATGGAAAAATCAATGTGAAGCTCCGGGATGTCGCTTTGGAGAAAGATGAAGCGAAAATGGATTGTGGCGGATCTTTCCCTAGTCAAAACGAATGCGAAAGAGGACGCCTGGCAGCAGGCACCAGTGGCGAATAACCGGCTGGTTTGGGCACCGAAAACCCACCTTCCAACGAGGACCTGCAAGGAACAGACCGCCGTCCTCATTTCTGTCTCATTTCAAAGGCAACTCTTCGAGTCTTTTCCTTCCCTGCAGCAAATATTTCATCCGTCTATTATTTTTTTTAAACAGCGAAGGATTTCTCCACGCAGCCCTGCAGGCAGGTATACCGTTGTTTATGTCTCAGAATGGATTTTTTGTGTGCATGATTTGTTTTGTTTTGTTGACCACCCCAACAGAAAAAATTCTTTGTTCCAGGTGGTTTTTCTATTAGACAGTCCACCACAAAATGCTCGGAATAACCCTCCCACACGAATTTGACTCACAAAGGCTTTCTGAACTGAACCCAAGGAACCCCCCTCCCCACTCGCCTTTCCTCCTTTTGGGTTACCTCCCCCGCCCCTAGCCCATTTGACTTTCAACCCTCATATTCTAGGCATACATAAAGGAGTAGAAATCTAGGGATGTCCCCTGTTTTCAGGACAATCCAAAAGAGCTGAGGTCCCCATCGTGAATACTAAAATCCATTTTGGAGAGGAGGAAAATAAGAAACCTCCTTGTTTACTTGCGTTTCTTTCTCTCTCTCTTTCCCCCCTTCTTTTCTCAGCCACATTTGATGCAGGAAAGAGCAAGAAGCTTGAAATGTGTTCTTAAGGGCCAGAAGCTGTCACAGCGTTTGGCGGGGAAGATTGATCGGGCGCAGGCTTCAGCGGAGCTTTGTTTGGAATAAAAGCAAGAAAATTAAAAAAAAAACCCTACATCTCCAACAGCATGTATATTTGTAAGGCATCCTTCCTTCCCCCCCCCCAGCTCTTAAAGAAGTATTAAATAACCACCACCACCCATCTACCTTTTGGGTTACAAATATTACAAGATCCCAGCCCCTCCCCCACCTATGATCCGTATTGGGAAATGTTATTTGCTTAAAACTAAAATGATGGCTGCTTCTCCCCCCCTTTTCTTTTTTGCTCAGTTTCACTCAAGCTAGTGGTGTAATGACTAGTTTATTATTTTAACCACTTGCGAGCTGTTCTCACGGTTCATCTGGGCAGTAGAAATAGACTCAAAGGTAACGGGTACACTTTTGGCTGCATCGGAATACATAAATATAAAAAAAAGCGACCCATTTTAATTTCCCAAAATAATAGGATGTCTGGCCTCTGCCTTGGAGAAGAAGAGATCTTGCCTGGCTTCCCACGCCTTCTTATGATTCTTCTTACTTCTAGGTCTCTCTCCCCCTTACCTTTTTCTTTTGGGACCACTGAAAAGGTATTCTCCCCCAAACCACTGGCATGTTAAACTAGCAAACGGGTGTGTGTGTGTGAATAGTGTGTCCCTAACAATATGGTTGGAACAAATAGGGTCCGTCGCCTTTCAGCTGTTTACAGCATTTAAAAAAAAAAAAAAACACCATTGACTTTTAACGTATTTCATTGGTATCGAAAAGACTCCCCCGAACCAGTTTCATTGAGGCGGCTTAAACAAAATGGGTCGGCAGACTCCAATGATATAGTAAATGCTTTAGATTTTGTTTTGTGGTTTCCCCCTTCTCCTTCTCTGGATCCCCTATTTACAGTCCCTGGGTCTAATGGCAGTCTCTCCTCTTTTGACCGTCCGTCCACCTTTGTGAAGCCAACCGCAGGGGAAAGTCGCGACCCACCAGGCTGTGTTCTGTTGCTCTTCCCATAGGAGCACAAGGTGGTGGAAGACATTCCTTCGACACAATAGATGGATGCAGAGACCGGCGGACGATTGTTCTCCCTACTGTACGCCCAGTCGAACAGGGGCGGCGGGGGCGGCGGCGTACAGATCCCAGGTTGGGAGCAAGGAAAAGGGGTGGGGGAGAACCCCCTTTTTAAAGGAAGTGGTTGCTCCTGAAGGCAGGGGGGGAAAAGTATGAACACCCAACCCAAGCAAGCTTCACTGTTTGGCATCACCGACCGGGTGCGACTTCCAAGGTGGCTGAGATGCGGGGGCCGCTGGTGTCAAAACTTTGAAGATTAATGGATTACTTTGTTAATGACTGGAGGCGTCCGATCGAGGCGCTTAAATGATTTGTGAGGTGCAAAGCGCCCGCCTGACAGTCCCAAACAATGAGAGAGGAGCGTGCGGGAGGAGGAAGGGGCAGGAGAAGCCCCCCGGACGGACGAGCCCGGCAGTTCTCGCCAGCAGCAGCAGCAGCAAGCGACAGCAGCACACAACTACCACAAGGCGACCACAAACACACACTCCGCACCCCTGAGATCATGCCAGATTAGGGGGCGGAAGGGGAGAGAGAGAGCGCGCCGGGCAGATCGCCGCCTCCCCCCCTTTTTAAAAAAAGTGTAAATAATGCCTCTCTGGCCCCCAATGAGGCGTTCCTTCTCGACTTTTTTGGATCAATCAAACAGACAGTGGCTTCTTTTGATTAAAGCCCAAATTGTCATTGGGCAGAGGCAATCATGTGACAGCCAATTCGGTCCAATTTCAACCTTGTCTCCATGAATTCAATAGTTTAATGGTAGCACGGTCCCCATACGGCTGTAATCAGTGAATTAGAAAAAAAACACCCCACCAGCGATCTTCTATGATATTTTTTTCCCCTTTTCTCTCTCTCCCTCTTCCTTTCTCTCCCTCTCTCTCTCCCCCCCCCTCTTCCTGGGCCTTGCTCCCCCCTCCCCCTCCCAGAAGCGCTAAATAAGAAGGGAACTTTTTCCTCCAAGGGGGCTGCGAGTTGAAGGCCATGAATTTCGAATTTGAGCGAGAGATTGGTTTTATCAATAGCCAGCCATCGCTCGCTGAGTGCCTGACATCTTTCCCCCCTGTCGGTGATACATTTCAAAGTTCATCAATCAAGAACTCGACGCTTTCACACTCGACACTGATTCCTCCTCCTTTTGAGCAGACCATCCCCAGCCTGAACCCAGGCGTCCACCCTCGCCACAGCAGCGCCGGCCGCCCCAAGCACAGCCCCAATGGCAGCCGCAGCAGCCCGCTGCCCGCCGGCGCCCTCCAGCCTCCGGAGTACCCCTGGATGAAGGAGAAAAAAGCCTCCAAGAAATCCGCCCTGCCGCCGCCTGCTTCGGCCTCCGCCACGGGACCCGCCTGCCTGAGCCACAAAGGTCAGTTGAAAGACTTCGCCGCAACGTGCCGCCTTGCGAGGGGCTCCCCGTCTCGACCCCCCTCAACCCACCCCGGTGGTTGCCTTCCCAACTTAAGGGACCGAACCGGGCGGCTGGAGGACGAGCCAGAGAGCGGACTGGGGGGGTCCAGAGCCAGAGGAACCAGAAATCGCCCCCCAACCCAACACCCCCCCCCAGCAAAGTTTCTTTCCCCCTAACTTGTTTAGCGTGGGATGATTTATTTGAGTTGGAGGTGACCTCCTCTTGTCTCCCTGTCCTAGAGTTGGGATATTTGACAGTAATGAAGAGTGATAGATTGCTCTTGCTCAGCTAAGCAGCTGATGCATTAATTATAAATTGTGGTATGGCTAATATCAAAGTTTGCTCGGGTATGGGTGGGTTGGGAGATGGAGGCGAAGCGTCGCCTGGAGCTCAGGAGGAAAAGGGGGTCCCAGGGACCCGGAGCACAGGAGTGCAAAACAATGGATTTACTGCATTCAAGGGCGGCCATTTTGTTGCAGTTGAGATTTTTATGCTTTACAGAGAAAGAGAGAAGGGTTTTTTGGGGGGGGCGTTTTCCTCTCTTCTACCACCCCTTCCTCAACATGCCTGGAAATTCAGAATCTCCAACTGTCAGATTTCCCTCTTTGGTGTCTACATGATTGTCATTGTTTTGTTTGTTTGTTGTTGTTTTTTGACACAGACTCTCTTGAAATCCCTGATAACGGCAACGGCGGCTCAAGGAGGCTGAGGACCGCTTATACCAACACGCAGCTTTTGGAGCTGGAAAAGGAATTCCATTTCAACAAGTACCTCTGCAGACCAAGGAGGGTGGAGATAGCCGCCCTCCTGGACCTGACGGAGAGGCAAGTCAAAGTCTGGTTTCAGAACCGAAGGATGAAGCACAAGAGGCAGACCCAGTGTAAGGAGAACCAGAACGTGGACGGGAAATTCAAAGGCTTAGAGGACTCGGAGAAAGCCGATGAAGAGGAGGAGGAAGAGGAGGAGGAAGAGGAGGAGGAGGAGAAATCCCTCTTCGAGCAAGCCCTCAACAATGTCTCAGGCGCTCTTTTGGAAAGGGAAGGCTACCGTTTTCAGCCGAACGCCCTGGCGCAACAGCAGGCTCCGGCCGCCCACAATGGAGACTCCCCAAGTTTCCCAGTTTCGCCTTTAACCAGCAATGAGAAAAATCTGAAACATTTCCAGCACCAGTCGCCCACTGTTCCCAACTGCCTGTCAACAATGGCCCAGAACTGTGCGGCCGGCCTGAACAATGGCAGCCCAGAGGCCCTGGACGTCCCTTCTTTGCAAGACTTCAGCGTCTTCTCCGCAGATTCCTGCCTGCAGCTCTCCGATGCTGTCTCCCCCAGTTTGCCGGGATCCCTCGACAGCCCTGTAGATATTTCAGCTGACAGCTTTGACTTTTTTACAGATACACTCACCACAATTGACTTGCAGCATCTGAATTACTGAGAAAGGACAGACCTGCCTTCGCCAAGGGTTATGCTATATTTCTTTCCTTGCCTTTTCTTCTTTTTGGGGGGGAGAGGGGAAAAGAGGGGGGAAATGGTTCGATTTAACTTCTTTCCCTTTTCCTGGTCAGTATTTTCTTTTGATTCTTTCCCTTTTTTATATATGATGTGTTGGAGAGCCATTTTGCCGTTTTCCTATGGCTATTTTTTTTTTTTTTTAGTTGTGTTCAATTTAACCTAGCCACATTCTAGGTCCTCCTGTGAAAGCAATATATAAGGCCTGCAAGAAAGTGATCGTATTGAACTCTATCTTCACTTTCTTTTTATTTTTGTATGGCATTAGGATGCGTTGTCATAAGTATTTTTGGTAGAATAAATTCTTGTTTGCTACAAGCACTTTTCTTTCTCTCTCTCTCTTTATGCACAAGGAATTCTCAACCATTAGTCTAAATTCTGAAATGAAACCAAACAATCCGGTCACAAGTTTTGTCCTTGTTCGTTAGAAATATATTTATTACAGGAGTAATCGCCTGCAAATACTTTATTTCCAAAGTTCTCAGCGTTCAAACAGAAAAACAAAAATGCCCCCAAAGGTACACTCCCCCTCAACGATACACATTAGAATCTATAATGCAGAAACAAGCTTAGAATTTATAGCCTATAAGGTATGTGCTTGTGCGTGTGTGTGGATTCTGTGTTTTTTACTAATGTTTTGTGAGAGGCAGAAGAGTCTGCCTTGAAAGAGGCAGGCGCTTTCATCTACAGGCTGCGCCGAACAGTCAACAATTTAATGCGCACATGTCTTTTCCCATTATTGAAAGCTTCTATCTATTCCTTTTGCAAACCATGTCTCTGGAGGGAGGGAAGGTGGAGGGAACCAGCATTTAAATGCCCACAAAGATTTTCCAGATGTCCCAAGATCCAGAAAAAAGATACCTAAGAGAGAGAGGAAATCAGAAATTATTATTATTATTTGTACAATGCATGAAAAAAGACATTTCAATTAGGAGTTTCTTGCAAAAGGGTTAGAGAACGAAAGCTGGTGGTTGTAGGCGATCCTAAGGATACATTAGGGGAAACTAGGTTAACAGGCGCACATTTTAGGAGACCACGGCAAGGGACCCTATTAAAGCAACAGCCCAGAGGTCCTTGTGATTAACTGGAAATGAGGGTTGTGTGCATGTTCTCCAATCCGATTTCAGGCGATCAGCAGGGTCCAAACGCGGTTTGCTTTGTGTGCTACAACCCTTCTGGGTACTGCGGGTGCCAGCAGGCAGCGTCTTCCCCTGGCCCGGGTGTCTGCACGCGTGTTCCTAGAAACCAGGGAGATGGAGGCCGATCCTCCGCCAGAGCTTTGCCTGCATCCGTCCCCCTCCTTCCAGCGGGGTTGTTTTGATCGCGGTTTGCTTCCCTGTTTCGCAGCCCATCTAAGTGGGGTGGCGCTGAGCCGCGTGGGTAATAGCTGGAAGGATTGGATGCAATTCTTCCTAAACTCATAAATCAAACGCTTTCTGTGAATGAGAATGTCATCAAAGAGATCAATTGCAGGAACACATGCACAAATAAAAAACCGTCTTACGTATTTGCTCGGGCTGGGGATCCCCGTCTAAAACCATTAAGTAGAAGGCGGTTAGTCATAATTCATTTTTATTGCTCTGTTAAAACAACAGCTTGGCTAAGCTTCAGGTGCGGCAGGGAATCCCGGGCCTGCGCGTGCTCTCGCTCTCTCCCCCCACCACCCAATGCTTTGCCTGCTTTCAAGCTGGATGCAGTTTTGCATTGAAGGAGTGCATTTTGGCAGTTTTTCGTTTCCAGCTTGGGGGTGGGGGTTGTATTCAAAGAGCAAGATTCAAACACTCACCGCACCCTATCCCAGTCGATTCCACCCCCCATATTGAAACAAGCTCTAGCTTTTGCTTTAATTTCAATAGCCAAAATGCGAATTGTTATTTCTGGGGAGGGAGATTTTTTGGGATTTTCCTTACGTTCGGTGACTGGGGATGGGGGAGGTTTACATCACTGACTTCGCCAGGTTCAAAAAAATATAAGATGAACCGATACAACAAAGGCGGATATCGGGTGAAGTGTGGGGGATGGGGAAAGGAAAAGCAGGCCTGTTTGAAAAATGCCAGGCGGGACAGGAGGATTGCGGAGAGCGGGCTTTTTTTTTTTTTTTTTTAAGGAGCTGAGTTGGATGGAAACTTTGGGTGTCTCTGAAATAGGAGGCAACGTTTCGATCTCTCCCCTCCCTTCCTTGCCCCCATCCAATTCTAGAAATTCTTCCTATTCTGGAAAGTGGAGGGATTGTGTTGGCCTCAGAATGCAAAGCATCAGGGAAGAGACAATATAACAAAAGGGGGGCATTTCTTCAGAACAAAGGCGGAGAAATGGAGGAAGAAAAACGCTTCAGAAAGGAGCTAAGGCAGTCTCAGAAGAGAGAATTTTCGCAGGAAGATGGATGAGATAGATAATCATCTAGGCCCACATTAAATCAAAAGGGGCATCTCTTAACTATATTTATATAATATTTTCATAGCCCATACGCAACAATTTGTTTCAAATAGTACTAGAGAAACATGAAGTCTATATATACAAAGCATTATAAATAGCACTTTAACATCTCGTCCTAAATCTATTTCGTTTCCATTAATATCAATGGAATTGAAGTCCAAGTAGTCGTGCATTAAAATCAATAGGGACTTGGTCAGTGGTGAGATAACTTTGTATGCCTTAGCTCTACTCCTTCCAACACGTAGAAATGCATGGGCCAGGAAGGGGAGAGGGAATGGACACGACCCAGCCAAAACTACATTTATTTAAAAGTCCCACCGGTTTAGATGAGTTTTATAGCCTGACCTGATTCCAGTGGGGATTTTTACCCAATCAGCATGCACAGAATGGCATTTTGAAGGCTTAAGTGACTGGATTCTGGTTGTTGACGCTTTGGTAGCAAAAGAGGATACAGGAAGTAGAAAGCAACTCAGTCGGCAGCCTAATCCGGATTGGTAGCATTTAGGGAATTAATGAAACCAATATTCTAGTTTAGTAGTATAGCATAGGCTTTTTTTTATCGATCTACTGAGATGGAGCAAAAAAATCCGTGTGAATATAACACAGGCGCATTCTTTTATGGAGATAATAAAGCCGAATAGGAGAGACTAGTAGAAATCAACCTAAGTACCCAGAGTGCGTTCAGCCACTTTAAGACAAAGTGCACATTGCTTATTCTTTTCTTTTCCGTTTTATGGCCAGTTCAGTTTATCTGCTCTGCCAACCTCGTTTTTTCTGTACAGGTTTAAAACACCTATCCAATTCCCATGTTCTCTGCGGGTTTGCCCGTCAGTAGGTCCCGACGTCCCAATTCTAAGCCCAAGGAGATCTGGCTGGATCATTTCTGGCGCAGGGGTTTATATCCCGGGACAAAAGCTATATTGGAGGAGCCACCAGCGAGGGAGCCGCGTCCACCACCGGCCTGACATCTCTCCCCCCCCCATCCCTCCGCCCCCTCCCCAACCCCGCGGCTGGGAACGAGAGCAGCGCCCCAATGACCAAGCAGCCCGCCGCGGCCCCCTCGGCCCTCTGCTCAGTCTCCGCCCCCTAGCCGCTGGGCATGGGATCGTCCAGCGTCGGTCGTCTGAAGAACATCACACACACACACACACACACAAACACCAGATCTCCTGTTTTTAAACGGCGTGGATGTGTGGGTGGGGAAAGGGAGGGGGGTTGAGGAGAGGCCGCTGAAACAAGCAAAGGTTGAGAGGGAGGGAGGGGGGAGAGGCCAGGGAGTCTGCACAGGCGCTCTGCTGGCTTAGCAGACGGGTCGGAGAGGAGCTGGGCGAGCTTCCCTGGCAACCTTTGCAGGCGCTGCCTCTCCCGGCCGCCTCGCAGCTCGCCAGAAGCCCTGCTCCCCGACGCCTGGAGCCCGGGCGAGGGCTGCCGGCGTCCGCCTCCGCCGTCCCTCCCTTCCCCTTCGCTCCATCCCACCAGCCGGCCGCCCCGACAACGGCGCCGCCTTGCAAAGCGCCTCATTCCCATGCAAATCGCCGCGAGAGGCCGGACAGAGCGCCTTTAACTCTTGCCGCCTCGCCTGCCCGCCCGCCGGAGGGCTCCTCGGAAAAGCCTCGCCCCCACCCCCACCCCCACCCCTCCTCGCCCTCCCCACCCACCCACCCACCCCCGGACCCGAGCCAGCCGGGGAGGGGGAGCAAGTCCAAGCGCCACACGATGCCCGGGGCCGCAGCCCTCCTCCAGCCCGGTGGCCACGACTGCCGGCTTACCTGCTCCGCCGGGGCTCCGGCCGGCTCGCGTCTGTGCAGGAGCGGACCCCTCCGGGCGGCGGCGGCGCGCCAGCTGCTGGCGGCGGGGCTGGAGGGCGGCTGAGCGCCCGGGCTGCTCTTGCCTCTCTGGCCCGGCTCTGCAACCCCGACGCGCTGACTAGGGACGGGGAGGAGAGGGGGGGGGAGAGGGAGGGAGGGAGGGAGGCGGCGGCGCGTCACCTTGATGGAGGAGCGCTCGGAATTTAAATGCCACCGCCAGGGTGATCCATCACCGGGAAGGACCCGGGCATCTCTGGCAGGAGGCGCCGCCATTGGCTGCCGCCCTCACGTGGCCGCCCTCTCCCTGCACATTCATATCATTTTTCTGCTGGCCCCCATGGAGGAAGTGGGGAAGTTGGCACGGTCGCCCAGGACGCCGAGGAGCCGGTCAGCCGGTGACAGATGGACGCGGCGAGGATGAATTCCTTCCTCGAGTACCCGCCCGTCCTCAACGGCGACGCCGCCGCCGCCTGCTCGCCCCGGGCCTCCTACCACCACCACCACCACCACCACCACCCCGACCATGGGATTACAACCACGTTCCAGTCGTGCGCTGTCAGTGCCAACAGCCTCGGCGGGGACGACCGCTTCCTGGTGGGCAGGGGGGTCCAGATAAGCCCCCACCACCCCCACCACCAGACGGGGGCTTACCAGCATCACCCCAGTCTGGGGATGTCCTACTCGCACCCGAGCTGTGGGCCAAGCTACGGCGCGCAGAACTTCGGCGCGGGGGGCTACGGCCACTACCCCCTCGGCCAGGAGGCAGAGATTAATGGGGGCTACCCCCCGTGCGCCCCGGCCCTCTACTCTGGAAACGTCTCGTCGCCCATGGTTCAGCACCCCCAGGGTTACTCCGGGGGTGCCGTGAGCTCTGCTCCGTTCCTGCCCCACTCCTACGGAGACGAGCAGCAGAACTTGCCCCTGACGAATTACAGCCACCCCTTGTCCCCTCTTCATGCGGGCCATCAGGAGACCTGTGGCTCACCTTCTTCGGAGACCTCCCCTCCAGCTCAGACCTTTGACTGGATGAAAGTGAAGAGGAATCCGCCTAAAACAGGTTAGTCGCCACCTCCCCGACTTTGAAAAGTTTCCCATCTCCCTTCCTTGCAGGTAGGTGACCATACCCTTCAACTTGATTGTCCGGACTTTAGGAGAAGAGATTTCCTCGGGATCCCGGATGCTAACTGCACATGGCATGGGCCATTTATGCATGGGAGGTTTTGCCTTGGATTGGCCGCTCTCTTGATGCACGTTTTCCCCATCGAGATTCTCAAAACTCCACAATAAGCATCTAAAGAATGTGCATCTAAAGAATGTCATATCCAAGGTAAAACCTCCCATGCACAAATGGCCATGGCGTCTTTTTGGGGAAGCGTTTTTAGTCATTTGAATGCTCATTCTGGGTATACTTTGACTGGTACGTTCCCCATCCCCGGTACATTCCAGTTCCCCATTCCCAGTCCCCCTTTAACCTCGGCGGTGGTTTCCAGTCCTAATTATCGGTGCTGTGCATTTATTAGAAGTGGGTTTTAATTTGGTTCGGAGCACACCTGTTTCCCATTGGGCCACGAGTGTCTTCCTTTCAGGGACAAGGGGCCGTTCTCGAT
This sequence comes from Euleptes europaea, assembly GCF_029931775.1. Classification (NCBI taxonomy): domain Eukaryota; kingdom Metazoa; phylum Chordata; class Lepidosauria; order Squamata; family Sphaerodactylidae; genus Euleptes; species Euleptes europaea. The sequence goes on from NC_079322.1 coordinate 41,059,070, forward strand.
CGCTGTACCTGCGCGCTCCTCCCTATCGATTAATGATTAATAAACCATTGCTGCTGGTTCACGAATCCTGTTTTGCGTGTCTGCAGGCAAAGCCGGCGAGTACGGTTACATCGGCCAGCCGAACACCGTCCGCACCAACTTCACCACCAAGCAGCTGACGGAGCTGGAGAAAGAATTCCACTTCAACAAGTACCTGACCAGGGCCCGCAGGGTGGAGATCGCGGCTTCCCTGCAGCTGAACGAGACGCAGGTCAAGATCTGGTTCCAGAACCGCAGGATGAAGCAGAAGAAGAGGGAGAAGGAGGGCCTGCTGCCCATCTCCCCGGCCACCCCGACGGGGAGCGAGGAGAAAACGGAGGAGTCCTCAGAGAAGTCCAGTCCGTCCCCCTGTACCCCTTCACCAGCTTCCTCTACCTCAGAAACCCTGACTACCTCGAATTGAACGCTGCTTCTCAATCTTCTGTCTTTCTGGCATAACACAACCCCAGGCACTATTTGATTTGTGTTCAAAATCACATTTTTTAAAAAAATGTGTCAGATAGCCCCCCATCCCCAATTCCCTGTGGTTTCCAGGGACTTTATACTCCCAAGTTTACTCAGCTGAAGTCATCCCCAGATGTACCCGGAGGCAAATCCCCTTGATTTCAATGGGATTTACTTCTAAATTAGGAAACACAATCCAGCTACAGCTAGCCAGGCCTCAGTCCGAAGCAATGGGGTGGGGTGGGAGATGCAGGACAACTGTTTGCACCTAGGAAGTCAGTTGATTCCGATGGGGCTTGTTCCCCGGTGGAGGACTGGTTCATTTAAACCCCATTTATTTTCATGGAGTTTAACTACTGCTAACTTCAGCTGGATTGTGCCCGGTGAGTTTAGGATCTTAGTCTTAAAAGGTTCTATTTATCATACTGAGGTTGTCCTGTGTTTACTATTACTCTTCCTCCCCAAGCCCTGTGGACAAGGAGTTCATCTCTAGACCATTTGTGGGAACAATCAAAAGAATCTGACAGACTGAAATAAAGTTGCCATGGAGGAAAATTTAGAAGGAAGTGAAGACGAGCGATGTGGGAAAGCGTACCAAAAAAATCCATGAAAGATGCACTACTGAAAGCGTTTACACGAGTTCTATCATCCTTTTAATTTAAAGTCCCCTTTTTTTCTTGTGTGTATGAGTTTGTTGGTTGTAAATACTTTTTGTCCAAGAGATTTATCTTTTTACGGATTTTTCTAGAAATGTTTAGATAGATTATGAGCTTAAACAGGGTGGATACGTTCTCACTTGCTTCGATTTTATAGCGGAAAAAGTGAGGGTGTCATGAACCAAAAGTGTTCGATATAATCAGATACCTCAAAAGAAAATCATAGACTGCTATTATTTCTTTGAAGGAGCTAGAAAAAGAAAGCCGAAATTGCACTAGGTTTTTTCTAAACCTTGCTTGATGTCTGACCCCCCCTTTACCCTTTACCCTCCCAAATCTGTACTAGTTTATTCTAGCCCTATTATTATTATTATTTTTAAAGACCACACCTCCAGTCTGTGTTCTTATTCGCCTTTCCTTAAATGATGTCTTTTCAGCCCAGTTCCTGAATATGATGAATGGCCAAACGAATGTATATTTTTCCCCCTCCCGTGATTCGTGTGTGGAACTTTGCATGATCCACAAAGCTTTGATGTACTACGTTAACACTGAGTTCTATCAGTTGTCATTTGTGATGGAGTACCTTTCTGATTTTTTCTGTACAATCATTCACGGTTCTGAGATTCTGTGTGTGGGGGAAAGAGGCTGGAATCCAGAGCAGAATTTTACGGGTCCTAAAAATCTCTGTAATAAATATATGAATATCTCAGGTTCTTATTTGCTTCTGTATGTTTGGGGGAAGGGAAAGCGGTTGCGCTTCGGTCTGCGCTCTCCCCTTGGCCATTTATGCATGGGAGGTTTTGCCTTGGATTTGCCACTCTCTAGATGCATATTTCCCCCCATCCAAATTCTCAAAACTCAACCATAAGCCCCCATGCAGAGTTTTGAGAATTCAGATGGGGAAAATGTACATCGAGAGAGAGGCAAATCCAAAGCAAAACCTCCCATGCATAAATGGCCAACCTCGAATTCTTGGCTCCCTTTGAGCAGTACCCCAAGAGCCGGCAAAGCAGGAAAATTAATCAGCACAAGGCGAGATCCTTGTTTATCCTCTGCTGTTCGCGAAGGAGGGCGAAAGAACCGGAGCTATTTTTTAATCACCCTTGCGGGAACTTCCCGGGTCAAGGGCTAACCTTTTCACCCCGCACTGAATATTGACCTGTGTGTAAACAAAGTCCTCTTCAAAAGCAGAAGCTGTCTTCAGCCAGTCGCTCCTCACGTCGCAAGGCACCAGTTAAAGGAGTCACATTTCATTATCCTTGGGCGTAAAGCTGTCCCAGGAACCCAACGTCACTCCTTCTAAATCGTCAGTGACATCTTCAAGGGACAAAGCATCATAAAAGTTGAGTGAGAGAGAGAGAGAGAGAGAGAGAGAGAGAGAGAGAGATCCTTGTTTGCACAACTCTGATTCCCGCTCCCAGGTGTGCACCTGACCTGTTCTTTCAACCCAAACCCGCTTCTTCCTGATTTGGAAAACAGGTTCAGGCAGGTGGTGACTTTCGGGAACCTTCTGAAAAACCTTGCGAACAAGTTAATAGATTTGTAATGAAATGCAGGCGCAAAGGAACTGTCCCCCTCTTCTCCCTCCCCCGCCCCAAACATTCTGGGCAGCACAGAGGTGTTCTAGCCACGGGACATCAGCAAAACGCCGAGGTTATCCGGCTCCAGCCCATTTCTAAACTCGTAGCCGATTTCACTCCGTGTCAAAAGCTCCCAGAAACATCTGCAGGCGCTTTCGCCTGCGCCGGGCTGGAGCGTCAAAGCCGCCAAGCCTAGATTTGCGGGCGCCTGGTCCATATCAAGAGAGCCAGGCCAGGCCGGGGCAAGCGCGCAGGGCCGACTCCAAAGGGCTCCCGGGGCTGCCTGGCCACATCAAAGCGGGAGGTCTCACTCCATCCTCCGGCTTTCTTCCCATCCTCCCCCTCCCCCATCTTCAACTTTTACCTTTTGTTGACGAGGGAAAGACCACAAAGCCAAACAGATGGCCCCCCGCCAGAGACTTTCAAGTCAGCCAAGTGGCATCTGCATGCCAGTGGGGCTGATCGGAATCTCTGAGAGAATCCGCCTTAGCCAAATACATCTGACCGCCCTGGGCTCCCCCCCCCCCCCACTCCCGGGGCTTGGCTTGATTGTGGCACGGAAAGGGGAACTCACAAAAGAGAAAGCCAATACACACCAGGGTGGATCCCCGGCCTTTGGCCACCCCGGCCCTCGCAGAAGTTAGCGAAGAGCCAGGTACCTCGGTCCTGACGTCATACTTCCAGAGGGGTTATTTGGGAGGAAATATCTCAGGTAGGTGCGAAGGTACGTGCCCCGAGAGAATCCTTCCGTTAGTACTTCTCTTAATAAGGGCAGGAACACTTCGACTCACTCATATGGACTCACAACTAAATCCCACCACTGGGGATTACTTCCCAACAACCACTCATTTTTTTTGCCTTCTATTTGCCGCTCTCTAGATGCACATTTTCCCCATCTGAATCCCCAAAACTCTGTATGGGGGCTTATTTTTGAGTTTTGAGAATCTGGCTGGGGAAAATGTGCATTTAGAGAGCAGCAAGTCCAAGGCAAAAACCTTCCGTGCGTTTTTGCCCACAGACTTGACACCAAGACACGTTAAACAGAACTCCTGTTCACTTCAGTGGGATTTACTTCCAGGAAAGCGGCGCTGGGCCGGCTGTTATTCGAGCCACCGACTCATCCATTCACAGCTCTCCTACGGAGGCTGAAGGCCTATCTCGAGGGTGGGATCAAGGACATTCCCCGGGATGAAAGAAAGCGAGACCTCACTCTAGGATTGCAGCAAGACCACGTGTACCTAAACTGTCTCAGATACGGTGATGCAGTTCTACTGCAGATGGTTTCTTTTAAGAAATGCACATTTCTATCTGGGCGAGCGAACGGCTCGATCGATGAATCACAACCCTGAATCCGTGATGGTCTCACGGCCGCTTTATTTGATATGGACGTTGGGATGAAGCTCTCCCTCCGCTTCTCTCCGAATTGTGCCAAAGGGGGCGGATCAATACCAATAACAACAACAATAACAGCAATTATAACCACCCCTCATGTCCTTGCTGGTTAGGTTCATTTTGGGAGAAAACGCATTGGGAGTTTTTGTCTTGGATTTGCCACTCTCTAAGTGCACCTTTCCCCCATGCGAATTCTCCAAACTCTGCATGGGTGCTTATTGTTGAGTTCGGAAAATTTGGCTGGGGGAAAGGTGCATTTAGAGAGCGGCAAATCCAAGGCAAAACCTCCCATGCGTTTTCGCCCAAATTCCAGCTTCTTGGAACGGGGGTTTTCTTTTCTTTTCTTTTTTCCTTTTTTTCCCCTCCTCCTGACGCTAAAATATATATTTAAGCTTATCTTTTCCCGCTCCAAGCTGGCATCCCACTTCTGATGTTCAACTTTAAAGTTTACTTTTGGTGGCAACATTGAAATGCTGGGTGTTTTCCTCGGGGGCCATCAGATTGAAAGCGATCAATATTTACTCAGTCTGAAAAGGGTTGTTGAAAAGGCAGCTAGCAACAAACCGCTTAGCTGCTCACCCGGGTTTCATCTCAGGTTCACCGAGAGTTCACGCAGAAATGAATTCAGTGACGGGTCACTTTAGAATGAGTCCCGGTGGTTTATCTCGGCTCTGTGCTAAAGGCAACAATTATTTACACGCACTCTCTCACACACACTTCCCCCCAGTCATGCCTATTATTCTCATGCTAAGCTTGGCCTTTTTAACTTAAAACTGAACGAACACTTCCTTCATCTGTTAGGTCAAACTCCTTTCCCCCCGTCCTCTCCCTAATTCCCTGTCAGTCATCGAGAAGCATGAAACCTAAAATCAACTTTACAAAAAAAAAAGAGCGATGCGGATTTGTTTGCAACAAACAAATATTTCAACCATAAGAACAAAGACACTTCTGTCTTCTGGTGGTGGTGGGACACCTTGTTCATTTCTGCAGAGCTGGCTTTTCAAGTACCTGCAGCATTTTAGGATCAAGCTTTTTCAAGTTGCTCTGAACTCTGTGAAATTGGAAGGTGTTCACCCAGATCTGTGGGCGGAGGTCATGGGAAACATGCCATCTTCAATCCTATTGCTTCGACATAATTGGGCTGAAGACTATTGGGAAGGCATCTTTCAGGACAACAAGAGCAACAAGACGCCGATTTCCCATTCTGCCTCAGACGCTGCTTAAAACAGGAGCGCCCAGAACACACTGCAATAATAATACTGCCTGTATTTTAATATTTCTCTGGTGATACTTCAGAAGACTCCTGTATTTCGGTGGGCATGTGTGCGTCTTTCACCTGTGTTTGGGCTACATTTTTGGGAAAGGGACTGCGGGACCCACCCAAAATCAAGCAAGGGAAGGAGGGGCACGTTGTGGCTAATTGCAGCAAGTCCCCGGAGGTCAGAGTGCACCAAATCGCCGCATAAATGCGTTCTGCATCGGACTTCGTGAGCCTTTTCCAGCGGCAGATCACGTTTGGAGCAGAGACTAATTTTCATTAGAATGTTGGTTAGCAGAAATGGCCACCCATGAACCCAGCTTATTTGTATCTTCGAGATATTGGGCATGTTTCCTTTAAAGTAAGGATGCACCTGTAAGACCGAAGGAATCCACATAAATAGAACGTCGTCAGAGGAGAGAGACAGGATGTGCCCCATCACTTCTGTTTGGGAAGCAAATCCCACTCAAATGCCAAGCTTCAGTTCTAATACCACTTTGGGATATCCAATGGAAATCCCAGTAGGAACATTTTCAGGATCACCTCTTTAAGATGCTTGCGGGTGATCAGAAATGTTTGCGAATGCCATGGCTGCCCTGGGTTCGGGGAGGGTAGAGAAAGGCTCCGTTGACACCGTCGCCACCACTCCAAGGCAACCACAAATCAGGGAGACATCTTTAAAAGGGGAAATTACTTAACACAACTGGAGGGGGGCTCTGCAGCCTTTCCACTTCCTCCCGCCTCCCCCCACCAGCATTCCAGCAGTCTCCTGGCAGACTCCCTAGTTTGTCTTGCACGGCTGAAATTCCTTTAAAAAAAAAATTAAATGGTTAGTAGTGCATTATAAACTATTCTAGGTTCTTTCTGTCCTTGTCTCAAGCTCAGGAATCCACAAGGACTGCCTGGAGGAAACCGACAAAGGTCGGAAAGCCCGGGGGGGGGGGGAGATGCTAGAAACCGGTTGATTTTCGTTGGTCACAACATTTGGGAAGGGACACAGAAAAAGACCCACGACTGCCCTTTGCACCTTCCCCGGGCCGCGTTTTGACGCTCAGGAGGCAGAGGCGTCAGGCAAAAGTCTAGACTCTGGCCATCTTGGCTGGGCTCTTGATTCTTTTGGGATAACCGGGCTTGCGAGGAGTGTCTTGAAGAATCGCGATGGGATGCTTAGAAATAAACTGGCGCTCTTAAAGGCTACCAGTACCTGCTTCCAGCCCAATTCTCCTGCTGGAAGGCATCTATCCGCTAGCTTGCGAATGCTTGTAAACGCAGAAAATTGACAGAACGCAAAGTGGGGCGGGCGGGGGAGAGATACGGCATCAGGGTCAGAGGAAGCTGTAGGAAGAAGAGCCCGGCGATCCAGAATGTTTTTTCCCCTTGTAGCCCCCCCCCCCCCAAGGCAACACTGCAGTCTGCAACAGGACATCTCATCCGAGGCGTTTGGAGATTCTACTCCCGCCTGCAGAAATTCGCGGGAACGAAAATGAATCACATCTTGACTTCCCTCCATAACTAGCCTGTGGATCGGACCCTGGGCGGGGTGGTGGGTCAGAAAGCAGAGGCGTGTACACAAGAGGCTTGCCAAAGGTGCGTTCCGAGTACATCGAGGGCGACGGAAAGCTTCTTAGAAACCCCTGCATAGCCTTTAGCGATCGTGTCCCTTGAGCGATTTCCAGGGTTGGGATTTAAGCAGCCACCTCGGTTCATCCTCATACATTTTGATTTTTTTTTAAAGTAAAATGCGGAGGTTGTTGAGGTCAGTGAACAAATCCTGCAAGGTACAAACATCAGGACATTTTGGATTGCCTTCCTTTCACCCAGGATTTACCCTGAACGAAGTTCTGCCGTTCTCAAAGACATTACTGTTACTATTACTATTGGGGTTGGATGACTTAATACGTATTAAACTGGTCAATTTCCGAAATCCTACCTAAAATCTAAAAATGTGACACAGGTCTCTATTCATGTTTAGCATTCGACTTTCAAAACCACTGCTGAAAATATTCCAATAAAATCGTTTAAGACCCTTTTAAAAATCGGAATATTCAAAACATGTCCGCGCCCGTGCCCTGAACTCAGATATGGATTTCTCTAAATCGGGTTCCCTTTTTTCCTTTCTTTTGTAATTTAAGAACACCCACACCCTCCCCAAAACTACCTAATTTGTGGCTATTCTTCTTTAATGCAACGATGTCGGTTTGGGGCAATTAAACTTTTAAAAGGGGGGGAGGAGGACCCTAAAAGGATTCCAGACCATCCGAATGAAGCACAGTTCTTGAGAATCGGTACCCGACCGGCTGTTGTTTGCAGCTTGCCAGGCAGGGTTCCCCCGTCACGTGTGTGACATTCACACATTTGTACCGGGCGTGTAGGGTCACCTGCCCCCATTCAGCGTCGATCAAGGAGCGGACCCTCGTCAATTAAACACAACTGGCTTTACGCTGGGCTTTCAGACGTCGTCCTCATCTTGCTGACCTCAAGGGTGAGTCTCCCATCCGGCTCCCAAGTCTCTCAACCCGACTGAGTGCGAGCCAATAAAGAGGGTGAACACAGAAGGAACACGAGCTGATGAGCTGCTTGGATGCTGCAAGACTTTGGAAAGAGAACCGAGTAGTGCAGTGGTTAAGAGCGGTGGTTTGGAGCAGTGGAGTCAGATCTGGAGAACCGGGTTCAATTCCCCACTCCTCCACATGAGCGGCAGAGACTAATCAGGTGAATTGGATTTGTTTCTCCACTCCTACACACAAATCCAGCTGGGTGACCTTGGGCAAGTCACGCTCTCTCAGCCCCACCTACCTCACAGGGTGTCTGTTGTGGGGAGGGGGAGGGAAGGGGATTGTAAGCTGGTTTGAGTCTCCCTTAAGTGGTAGAGAAAGTTGGCATATAAAAAACAACTCTTCTTCTAGGAAAGACTTTCAAACAGGACAACCACCTAGATGGACCCTGTATCTGTAGTCTCAACTCCCCAGAACCACACTCCGAGACTTCCTGTGTGTGTGTGTTTCAGTAGAGTGCAACTTAGGCCAATCAGAACTTCATTGGATTTCTTGGATTTTATTTTTTTTAAAAGCCTTAGCCATGACAACAGCATTTTAAATTCAAACAGGAATTTCATTCCCATTTTACAGCTGGGAAACCCAGAGAGTTTCCTCAGACTGAGTTCCTGAAGGGAGTTCACGGCAGAGGTACGACTCTGCGCCGTTTGGAAAACCAGGACGAGATCAATATTGGCCAGAGGATAATGTTTCTTGTTTTAGACAGGTCTTGTACTGTGGCATTTTGTTTTTGTTATTTTGTAACCCGACTTGAGACCCAACAAGAGATGGACAGACTCCATAAAGGAAGCCACAGCCCTCAATTTGCAAGACCTGAGCAAGGCTGTCGAGGACATATTCATGGAGGAAAGGGGTATTCATGGCTATTAGTTAGAATGGATACTAGTCATGCTGCATACCTATTATCTCCAGGATCAGAGGAGCATGTCTATTATCTTAGGTGCTGTGGAACACAGGCAGGATGGTGCTGCTGCAGTGGTCTTGTTTGGGGGCTTCCTAGAGGCACCTGGTTGGCCACTGTGTGAACAGACTGCTGGACTTGATGGGCCTTGGTCTGATCCAGCAGGGCCTTTCTTATGTTAAAGATAGGACACTTTGGAGGATATTGATTTGTAGGGTTGCCATGAGTCGGAAGCGACTTGACTGCACTTAACACACACACACAACCCGGCTTGAGTCTTGCAGACAGTAAGTAAGTGAATAGATTCATGTCACATGGGAAAATGTCACATGTCACATCGTCTTGTTAGTGGCTTCCTAGAGGCACCTGGTTGGCCACTGTGCGAACAGACTGCTGGACTTGATGGGCCTTGGTCTGATCCAGCAGGGCCTTTCTTATGTTCTTAAAAGGGGGTGGGTGGAGAGAGTGAGAGAACAGTCGACTGGTACCAGATCTCTTCCACTTCCCAGGAGCCATTCTTGCCATTCGCAAACCAGTTAAGTAACACCTCAGATAAAATCAACTTCTTTACAAAAGCTCAGTAAGATTACATAGTTTTAAAGATAATTCACAGTGGGTAGCTGTGTTAGTCTGTCTGCAGTAGTAGAAAAGAGCAAGAGTCCAGTAGCACCTTAAAGACTAACAAAAATATTTTCTGGCAGGGTATGAGCTTTCATGAGCCACAGCTCACTTCTTCAGATACCTATCTGAAGAAGAGAGCTGTGGCTCACGAAAGCTCATAGTTTTAAAGATTCACTTAGTACAGATTGCAGATCAGGGATGAATGAATAAAAATGAATTGAGATTGTGAATGCATACAAAGGCCCAGCAGAGACAGGGTAATTTAAAATGGCAAATGGACTTCAGCAAAGTGAAAATAAGGAGAATGACTGGACAGAGGAACCAATAATTTAAAAAGTAAAGGGAATTTGAAGGGAAATTTCACACCTTCTCTTTGCTTCTGCATCTCCGGATCACCTACGTCTATGAAGATGATGGTCGTGGTTTGGAGTTAAAGTACTGCTGTTTCCCTCTGGGATGCTTTACCAAAGACTCCATGCAAACAGTTGCAGGGTGGAGCCTGACCGCTACTGACCCCCTGGGCCGAAAGAGCTGGTCTTACTCAGTAACTCAATGCAAAAGAAGCCACTTTTCTTTTCTGCTTGGTAATAGAAAAGAGGAACTAAAATATCAATGCAAAGGGAGAAGAAATGAAACACAATGGAAATTAATGCTAAAATACTGCTACTTCAAAAGCATTATGAAGTTGCAAATGTAACCTGCACAATTTATGAACATATTTTAATTTTCCTCAGATCAGCCAAATCTTGGCAGTTTAACAACATTTCCAGCTTGATTACTCCTCATCTCATTTCTTTATTCCATTAATATACTTATTAGCACAATTGGGTGCGTTTCTCTTTCCCCCTTTTACCACAGCCTCAGCCAACAGTATATTGTGATTGGGTAGTCCTTTCAGAGGTTCCTTGGTGACAGATGCTGGCATTTGGAGAGTGCTCAGTAAACAGACTTGGACTGGACATTTTCATAGGCCCAGCTGTTTTTCATTTCCCATCAAGCAAGACCAAAGGAAGATGCATCTCTCTTCACATTGTTCATCTTCCCACATCTCCAGCCATCATCCAGCTTTGATGACATGAGCTGAAGAGCAGAGAAAACACAGGAGAGCAGGCCCTTCAACTGGGTTCCAGCCAGGTGGAGAAATGCAGCAAGTTCATCTGAAATATTTCCTGTGGGAAAAGGTCAAACCTATAAAGTAAAAGAGGGAAGAAATCCAGGTTGCTAAAGTATTAAAGTAAAGGCCACCAAGATTAGATTAATTCATGGCATCGTATTCCCTATTACTATGTATGGGTGTGAAAGCTGGACATTGAAGAAAGCTGATACGAAGAAAACATATTCCTTTGAAACGTGCTGTTGGAGGAGAGCGTTATGGATACCGTGGACTTAAAAATAAACAAATCAGACTAAACTGAGGCTATCGTATTTTGGTCACATCATGAGACGACAAGAGTCACTGGAAAAGACAGTCATGCTAGGAAAAGTTGAGGGCAGCAGGAAAAGAGGAAGATCCAACAAGAGATGGATGGACTCAATAAAGGAAGCCACAGCCCTCCTTTGCAAGATCTGAGCAAGGCTGTCAAAGATAGGACATTTTGGAGGACTTTCATTCATAGGGTCGCCATGATTCAGAAGCGACTTGATGGCACGTAACACACACAAAAGTATTATTTGACACTGTTCCCCCCCCCCCAACTAGTTACATTGTGGGTTCTGGAAGGGGACCCGGTGTTTGAATGCATAATATATTCAATGGGGTTGCATTGCTAGTGAATATATGAATGGACATTTTTTTTAAAAGTCTGTTTGATCTGTAGTTAAGATCTCAAGGTTTAACCAATTTCAGTGAAGACAATACATTAAGGTATGCTTATTGTGCACAAAATTCAGCACAATGGCCTTAGCAGCCTTTGGATGTGAACACTATTCTTATATACAAACAAACAGATTAAGCCTTCATGATCATCCATTTTGTCCCATGTATAGGTAAGTGCACCATTCTCTACTGAATGCCTGGTGGGAAGATTGCAGCTACATGTCTCCCTAATATTGCATCATTGTTTAAAGAAAAGGCTGATGAAATTCTCACATGAGACAACTGAATGATCTAGACATCCTGTTCCTTTTCTCTGCATTAACATTGGAATTACACCTACCTCTTCACGTGACTTCATTGATGTTGCTGTCTTCTTTTGAATTTGTTTCTTTACTATATGGACTCTGACTTCCACATTACGGGTGTTTGATTGTTCTATTTGTTCATATTGCCATTGGAATGTATCTTACTATGTGTAACATAGATTATTAGTACACATTAGTACACGTGGTTTAGTTGGAATACCCCACTGACTTGCAATTGGTATTTCACAAGGTATTTTCATGTATGTATTTCACAAGGTATTTTCATGTATGTCTGAGCATATGTTACGAATTACTAGTAAAATTGTTATTATTAGTAGCCACTGTCTGGATGCTTTCCAGAGTATTTGTATTTACCTAGCTGTTTATGCTGTTGTTGTTTTTGCCGCATCCATACAGCATTGTCTTCTTTTGATGTTTCCCCCCTGTCCCAGGGACCTTTCCCAAACCTGGTTTGGTATAATGTTTTGGGATAGATCCAGGTCAAAGCACCATTGTGTGCCTTATGAATGGAAAGTTGGGCATTTTTGCAGGTCCCTCCCACATCAGCACCGTTTTTCTTGTTTCAGTCCTCCACAGCCACCAGTTCCCCCATGACCACTGGCTTTTAAAAAGAATGGAAATTGACATTCCACTTTAACTTTAAACAACAGCTTTCAGTTTTAAACTATAGTGAAATGTCTTTACCAATTTTAAATTCTAGCAGTACGTTAGTTTCCAAATAAATCTGCAGTTGCTTTAATCCCACAAAGTACCTAAGAATGTGTAAACTTTTAAAATATCAGATGGCCATTCATACATTTACAGCTTAATCCTAAAATGAGATACATCCTTGCAAATGTACCAAAGTCGAAAGGCTTAAAAGGGTGTAACACTGTTTAGGATTGCATGGCTGATGTTATGAACCATAATACTAACACTAACACTAATATGAATTCTGTGCCATCATGTTGCAAACAACTCATGGTGACCTCAGGACCATGGGGTTTTCAAGGCGAGAGATGAGCAGAAGTGGTTTGCCATTGCCAGCCTCTGCATAGCAACCCTCATCTTCCTTGGTGGTCTCCCATCCAAGTACTAACTGTAGCCAACCCTGCATAGCTTTCAAGCTTTGATGAGATAAGACTAGGCTGAACTATCAGGCTGCTCTTCATATGACTATTAGTTGGTTAATACAGTCAAGAAAAAAATATTTTATTAAAACAAAGCCTATAATGGCTTAAAAGATCATCAACCAGCATTCTGACCCAAGAGTGGCCTTATTTCCAAAGGTCCTGAGGCAATTGTCAAGGGCAACACTTTGTGAGGAAGTTGGTGAGCCTTTTCACTTAGAATGGTACAATGTTAAAGGTTGGCTCACCTTGTATGCTGCAGTGATTTTGTTTACAGAAAACCAGTATTCTTTTTTTCCAATATTAGTGGGGGGGGGGGGGAAGTATGTTTTAAAATTTCCACACGATAGAAAGATGGAGAAAGACTCTTCATTCTGCCTGTCTCCACAACAACAACAACAACAACAACAACAACTGGGAACTATGTGGACAATGACATATTTTCATGTATGGACAAAATTAATCTCTCAGTCACTAAACAGATTTACTTGATGTTATTGGAACCGACTTTCAAATAAGGATCACAGCCATGGGAAAAGCAAAGTTGTTTTTCATCTGTTTCAGTCATGTATAGAACCACCACACATTGCCAAAATATTATTTTCCATAATGTTAAAAGGTCTGTGGTGCAGCCCATAGTCTGCTATAGTCAGTGATAAGCCTCCTGTTTACTTCCAAAGCTTAGAATTGTGTTCTATGCCGACATTTCAGCCTTCAACAAATTAGGAATTGTCGAGAAAGTCAACATACACCAGGCTCACTATGTAACCAGTTGTAACCATCTGTGACTAGGAAATCTTTTTGTGTGAATATACGCGTACCTCAGGGAAGGCCAGCTAATAAGCACTTAATAGATCTGGATGTGAATCTACAGTTCTTCCACTCCTCTCTCCAGGGCATGACACCTTGATTTGTCTCCAAGGAGACTATATGCTCTACATCTTTGGGGATTTCAGTTTTAAAAAGAAACACTTCCCAGGCATGTTAACAGATTACGGGCCTAGATATCTGTTTGGGGCTCAAACCCTAGAGGCACACTTGTGCTGTCAGAGGTCAAGAGACAGGTATACAGATGCTGGTGCTGGAATGAGAACTGACAGCAGGCTTCTGCCAGAGGATCAGAGCGATGGGCTCAAAAACAAGTAGGCAAACCTAAAGGAACTCTTTCTTTCTGACCTTAGATGCCATTCACTGAATCCAGAGACTCTGGGCCATTAGATCACGCTAAGGCAGCTTGCTTTATTTTCAGTTTTGCTTGTGCTTTTCTCAAAAAACATCTTCTTGTTTTAAATGTAAAGTTGTACTTGTGGTTTCGGCTTTATGATTTTGAGCAAGAGTTACTACCATCCCTGCACACAACACTGTTTGTGATATTAGGCTAGTGCACTGAAAAGTCACCCTAAAAGGAAAAGGGTGCCATAGATCTGTAAGAAGCAATGTTCTCACTTTTCAGATCATATGACTATAAAGAATGATTTTGTGTTCACAGCATATTCCAATCTGAAGTCAAAGTTTACAAAATGTAAGGAATCATAACATGTATGCTAAGATCTCCCTCTTACATGATGTTTTGCCCTCAACACAGAAGTAGTCACTTGAAGGGAATGCCCGTAGAAGAGGAATGGCTCTGTGCAATGCATCCTCCATTTTATTTACAAATGTCTTTTAGTCTTACTCACAACCATATGTAGAAAAGAGCAAGAGTCCAGTAGCACCTTAAAGACCAACAAAAATATTTTCTGGCAGGGTATGAGCTTTCGTGAGCCACAGCTCACTTCTTCACAACCATATGTCAGCAATGCTGATTTTATGACCTTAGGCAGATCATGAGAGGGAGGGCAGGAAGGTGTGCATCAGTGTTTGGCTGTCGTGGCCCTTTCTTGCATGCCCAAGGTAGTGCCAATCGCCACTTTAGGGTCAGGAAGCAATTTTCCTCCACGCAGGTTGGCCAGAGATCCTGGAGGGCTTTTTTTTTTGGCCATCTTCTGGGTGTGGAGTAGGGGTCACTGGGGGGGTGGTGAGGGGAGGTAGTTGTGAATTTCCTGCATTGTGCAGGGGGTTGGACTAGATGACCCTGGTGGTCCCTTCCAGTTCTATGATTCTATGATTCTAGGGAGTCATGCCGTGCACAGGTAAACGGATGAAGCTACTGAGAGCCAGATATAGGTATATTATGTATACATATCTGGGTATTCTATGATTATTCATACACCAGTGGATAGACCTGGAAACTCCATTTTTATTACATGGTCTTAATAGACAGGAATGCAATACAACACAAGCATGTAAGTGGAATCCTAGCACTTTGAGCCTGGTCCTACCTCAAGTACTCAGAGCTGGTGATGAAGTATGTGGAAATCTCTGCAACTGAGTTAGACATATAATGACTTGGGCCAAGATTTGAGACAGAATTTGACTATCCAAGACTTTAACACAAGGCCTCTGGTGGCACAGCAAGCCATTACTCCCCCCGCCTCCGCTCCTCTTTCACATGCTTGGATGTAGCAAAAGGGTGAAATGGCAGGGAGGGCGAGGGAACAGCTTCCTGGAGTGCTTCAGTATTACGAACTCTGAGAAGTTGGGGTTAGTGTGAGTTTTTAATTTTATTTATTGGTCTATTTACATTGTTTATAGTCTGCCTTTCTCACAGGGACTCAAGGCAGATTACACATACTGACTAAGTACAATCAACAAAATGGGATGTTCATTAAACAATGCATTTGAGTTGTAGAAGTCTGGAATCAACTAGAAAGAACTGAAGCATAGCATGTATTAACATGATGCACTGAGCAGTGCAAAACCTATATAATAGGGTCCTATTTACAGTAAGTGATACACAACAGTATAGACCACAGTCCCTGATCACTTATTCAAGTAAGTCTGTAAACCATTTTGTACAGTGCTACCCTAATACCTGTGCAGAAAAGCCCTCTTGAATAATTCAGTTTTGCACAGTTTGCGGAAAGCCAGGAGTTTGCCTGATGTCCTCAGGCAGGCCATTTCATAAGGTGAGAACCTCAACCATTTCCCCCTGTAAGTTCTTTAAGAAAGCCTGGAAAAACTGAATTAATTATTAATTATAAAGTAGGGTAGCTGTAAAATCACTGTATAAAAGTAGGCAGTGGCCAGGAACACAAGGAAATATTGATTGAAGGATATATGGAGTTGAAAAAAAGGAGGAACCAAGGAGAAGGTAGGACTGAAGCAAAATAGGAAGAAGGGTTATCACTACAGGAAGGCAGGAAGTGGTTAGACTTGGAAGGCTAAGGATCATAGACCAGAGAGCTGGTGGAGGCATAAGATCACTAACCAGACAGGGGATTTGCCCAGCTGTGTGTCTCTTATGGTTATTACAGAATAATGATCTGGCAACTCTAATTGGCTAATACGAGCAAAGTACAAGGGTGAGGGGCAAACTTCATATATTGATTTGAACTAACCATTCATTTCTTCTGCAGCAGGCATCTCGTATATTGTAATGTGACTAGTCTAAAAACCTTAGGCAGTGTAAATGTGATAGCCATGTGTCAGAATAAATGTAGCTAACTGCAATGACAGCCCAGAGAAATGCCTTTTGTGCCAATACAGTCTGTGCAAATTTACAATTAAGGCTTGCCCTTCTGCTACACCAGTGAGACTCGCGAAAAACATTGAGAAGTTGGATAGGCACATGCTTCTAAAGAGAGAGCATTTATCACAATAAAAACACCAGGTGACACTATCCTGCGATTATAATACCTTCTGTTGCCATTACTCTTCCCTCTGCATACGTTTGTCTGAATAATAATTAGCTTTCCACTTTAAAAGATGGATCCCACTCATTGTTCCCTCTTAAAATCATCTTTACCATTTGTAATATAGCTGGAAACCTTAATGGTTCCTTTGGCATATTGCATATACTGTAGCTGTTCTGTTAATGATATAGGGGCTTATATTATCATGGCTTTACCCTAACACTAGCTAGACTGAACTTTGCATAAACATACACTAGGATAGGTTTTCAGTGGTTTCTCAAAATGTTTCCCTTAAATTGCATCTCGATGTTATGGTTATGGCTATAGTCATTGCTGGAAAGCATCAATGTTTTAAGTGAGATAAAGGTGATTTAAAGTGCATTTGTGGCTCCTGCAATGAGTTGACAGCCATCTTTAACCAGCCTGACCTGGGAATGACCCTGAGCTCAGCTGGTTGTGAGATAGTTTGGTCTATTATGGGACAAAGTATCATGTCTGACAGGAGGCAGAGAACACATTATAAGATCACAGCTGAGTAACACTACAAGACAGAATGCAGTCTCATTTGACAAGCTAACTGTACACAAATGTTAAAACATTAAAAAACCCACAAATATTGTTGGCCCCAAATGTAAAGAAATCCACATTTGTTAACTTCTTGTTTTTATTCTTAGACTAAAACAAATGATCTTGGCCCCAGTACACATATAAGCAAGTTAATGCACAGTGATAAATTAAAACGGACATACATCTTTCCTTCCCTTGTGGCTTTTTGACTGGTTATCTGCACCTATTAATGCTGACATTCCTAGTAGTTTTATCCAAAACAGCATACATTATTTTTGTCTTGCACAATAGCTTTGGGAGGTAGCATAAAGGTGGTACCTCAAAGACACTGATTTTAGCAAAAACGTGATCTGATGCCTGGCTCTTGCCAAGTCACGTTTGATCTGGGAAAGTTGTTACTATGCAAAATAGTGCATTATTTATTTATATTTTTTTTCAGTCAGGTCATATGCATGTTTACTTGGAAATAAACCAAACTGTATTCAGTGGACGTTACTCATAGGCAGGTGTGCATAAGATTGCCACCATAGACACCTTGAGCAAATAAAAACAGTAAAAGTGGGTAGAGAATATCACAGCTATAAAAGAAACTATAGGCAGGAGAAGGCCACAACACAAGGGCATAAAAATGGGGTATAGTGAGTAATTATGGGAACAATATTCTAAATGATGGGCACCATGAGAGAAAAGACTCTGCTCCATGAACTAGCCAATCTGACCATACATTGATATCACTCAGAGCATTGTTTTTCTTAGTTGATCCCCATGTATGGGGTTATTGATATGGGAGAAGGCGTTCTCTGAGATACACTGGATGCAAGCTACTAGCGCTTTAGAGATAATTACCTTTCCTTTTGCATTATTTCAAAGAATGGTAGGAATTATGTCAGTTGCTTTGCAATTTAGATTCACTAAACATCTCTGAAGATCATGATCTCTCATACCAACCGTTTTGTTCTAGAACGGCAGTGTAAAAACTTACTTGTGCACAACATATCCTGGCACGATCTATTAGCTAATACAGAGATAGGTTTCATTCAGGTGATCCTAATTCCTGGAATGATACAGAGAAGATTATCATGGCCCCTGCACACGAATGACACAGAGATCCTAATTATAAGCCCATAATGGATACTCTTACCCTGCTTTAATAGGGCAAGGCTATACAGTGCAGCTATTCGTACTTTTTCCCCCTATGGGTCTTGTCTAATACAGTTTATGTCTTCCCTCATCCTTGGAATCCCATCACAATCCCCCAGATTGACCATTTGTATCCTTTTCCGGTATCATCCATTTTTCATGTTCAGACAACAGGGACACATAAGATGTTCTTGGCAGTTGCCCAAAGTTGTGGAACTCTCTTCCCTTGGAGACGCATCACAGTTCAACATTTTTCACAGTTTGTAAGCCTTTTTAAAATTTCTGCTCAGTTTGGGGACATTGGAGCGAGGGTGAGTACAGCGTCATCCTAAACAGAGTTACACCTTTATAAGATCATTGACTTTAATGGATTTGAAAGGGGGTAACTCTTTTGAAGAAGAACCTACAATTTTAGAAAGTGAAGTGAAAGCTGCATTGAGAGCAATCGGGAGAAACAAATCACCAGGAGCAGATGGGATATCAATAGAGCTATTCCAAGCCACAGAAACGGAGTCCATCAAAATCTTGACAAGAATTTGCCAACAGATATGGAAAACAAAACAATGGCCCACAGACTGGAAATGATCCATTTACATTCCAATTCCCAAGAAAGGAGACATCAAAGATTGCAGCAACTATCGGACCGTCGCATTAATTTCTCACGCAAGTAAAGTGATGCTCAAAATCATACAGCAAAGGCTGTTACCATATATGGAACGAGAAATGCCTGATGTTCAAGCTGGTTTCAGAAAAGAAAGAGGCACTAGAGATCATATTGCAAATATACGCTGATTACTGGAGCATACGAGAGAATTTCAGAAGAAAATCAGTTTGTGTTTCATAGATTACAGCAAAGCTTTTGACTGTGTGGATCATGAAAAGCTATGGCTGGTTTTAAAGGAAATGGGTGTGCCACTACATCTGATTGTTTTAATGCGCAACCTGTACTCTGGACAAGAGGCCAGAGTTAGAAAAGAATATGGAGAAACGGAATGGTTTCCAATTGGCAAAGGTGTCAGACAAGGATGTATTTTATCTCCCTATCTCTTCAATATATATGCAGAACATATAATTAGGAAAGCGGGATTAGATTTAGATGAAGGTGGAGTGAAAATTGGAGGGAGGAACATTAATAATTTGAGATATGCTGATGACACTACATTATTGGCAGAAAATAGTGAAGATTTGAAACGACTACTGCTGAAAGTTAAAAGAGAAAGTGCCAAAGCAGGACTACAGCTGAACATCAAGAAAACAAAAGTAATGACTACAGGAGAATTACACAACTTTAAGGTTGACAATGAGGAAATTGAAATTGTTCAAGACTTTCTATTCCTTGGCTCCACCATCAACCAAAAGGGACACTGCAGCCAAGAAATCAGAAGGAGATTGAGACGGGGAAGGGCAGCCATGAAGGAGCTAAAAAATATTTTGAAGTGTAAGGACGTGTCACTGGCCACCAAGACTAGATTAATTCATGCCATCATATTCCCTATTACTATGTATGGGTGTGAAAGCTGGACAGTGAAGAAAGCTGATAGGAAGAAAATAGATTCCTTTGAAATGTGGTGTTGGAGGAGAGTGTTACGGATTCCGTGGACTGCCAAAAAAACAAATCAGTGGGTTATAGATCAAATCAAGCCTGATCTGACCCTAGAAGCTAAAATGACTAAACTGAGGCTGTCGTATTTTGGTCATGTCATGAGACAACAAGTCTCACTGGAAAAGACAGTCATGCTAGGAAAAGCTGAGGGCAGCAGGAAAAGAGGAAGACCCAACAAAAGATGGATTGACTCAATAAAGGAAGCCACTAGGGCTGTTGAATTAAAAAAAATTCGGTATAGTTCAGATTTGGCTGAATTCGGCCCGTTTAGATTCGGGATATGCCGAAGTCTGAACTCCCCCACTTCGGGTCCGTGCAATTCGGCGGGAATTCAAAGTTCGGGAAAAAAATTAGGCCGAATAAAGCCATTAAAAACACAACCCCTCCTTTCTGCGGCTCTGGGGGGGCATTTTTGGGGTTAGAGGTGCCAAACTTTCAGCGGAGCTTCAAAGGACCCTTCTTGCCAGACCCCCCAAGTTTTGTAAAGATTGGGTCGGAGGGGCTGAGATATGGGCCCCGAAAGGGGTCCCCCACCCTTAATGTGCATCTCTGAGCAGAGCTTGCCACCCACGCACAAAGCTCCCAGCCTCGACAAACAGCTGAGAAGTTTGCAAAGCAACACAACTGCAAAGCAACACAACTGCAAAGCAACACAACCCTGCAAAGCAACACCTTTGCAACCGTGCAAAGCATGGAAAGGGACAGAGGCAGCTAGCTATGCATAAGTAGCAGGAGGGGGTGGAATTTCCCCTTTTGCATCGGACTCGGGACCAGGCAAATGCATTCTTTAAGTCACCTTTTGAAAACCAGTTTTGAGCAAGCATCAAAATAGACCTAACCGATCTTATGAATGAGGGAAAACCTGAGGACACACTGAAGCCCCCCCTCAAACCAGGGAGAGAGAGATTCGAGGGGGCACCCCCCCCAGGCAGAACGGGTGAAAGCCCCCTTTGGCTTCCCCCCCCCACCCACAGAAACTGCTCCCTCCTCCCACACTCACAGACTCTGCTTCCCCCCCCCCACACACACACAGGAGAAAAAGTATAGACTAAAGCCCCCAAAGGGGTCTTACTGTGGCTGTCTTCTGTTCCATCAGGAGGGGCTGGGAGGAGGACTGGATAATCCAAGACGATTCCATTTAAGCACGGGACGTTTTGCTCTGGAGATGCATACAGGATCGGGTGATCCATTCATCCCAATAGGGAAAAGGGAAAAGGGGAAAGCCCATACCTCGGGGGGCCCTGACCTAATGTTTACAAAACTTGGGGGGTCTCTTAAGAAGGCTTGTCTGAAGCTCCACTGAAAGTTTGGGGTCTGTACTCCCAAAAATGCGCCCCCTGCAGCCACGGAAAGGAGCGAATGTGCACAAGCACCCCCCCCCACACACACGAGAATTTCTCTCACTCCCTCTCTCTCCCTGGCCCGGCCGCACATCAGCTGATGCCTCCAGTACTCAATCCTGACTGATTGGCCAGAAGAAGACCCAGCTTGGCCACTGATTGGCCGGCGGAGGAGAATGCTGCTTACTGACGGTTATGCTGCTTACTGACGGCCCCGAATTTGCCGGATTTATTCGTGAACTCCCGAACTCGCTGAATTCGGCTCCCCCGGTGTCCCACCATTTTTGAGTTCGGTTTGTCCCGAACTAAAAACCGCCGAATCAGGGGAAATTCGGCTGTTTTTCTGTTCGGGCCAAACTGAATCGACAGCCCTAGAAGCCACAGCCTTCAATTTGTAAGATCTGAACAAGGCTGTCAAAGATAGGACATTTTGGAGGATTTTCATTCATAGGGTCGCCATGAGTCGGAAGCGACTTGACGGCACTTAACACACACAACTCTGCCCAGGCTCGCCTGATCTCATCAGATCTCAGAAGCTAAGCAGGGTCATCCCTGGTTAGTATTTGGATGGGAGACCACCAAGGAATACCAGGGTTGCTGTGCAGAGGAAGGCACTGGCAAACCACCTCTGTTAGTCTCTTGCCATGAAAACCCCAAAAGGGGTCGCTATAAGTCAGCTGCAACTTGATGGCACTTTACACACACCCAACTCTGCTTAGGCTTGCTGTAGTATCCAGATAAATCAGGAGAGTCAGGTGAGTGGAAGTCCATGCACTACCACTGCAAGGTGGATCCCAACCATGTGTTAATTGTTTTTGGAGGTGGTCTTGCTGCAAAGGTTAAATATATGAACTCTCTCACTGAATGTTATCCACCATAAGCTTTTAGGTTGGGGGCTATGCAACTAAATAATTTAAACATCACACACAGACACACACACGCACACACACACGCATACACACCACATGGTGAGTGTTCAAGATCACAAATAAATTAATTCAATCTGGATCTATGCTGTTAGCTCCCTTGTTACAGAAGTATTGTATGCTGGGACCTTTTACATATATTGCTGGTTTTGGTTTGGTCAGATTGCCTCCGAAGGGAAAATGACAAGATGTGAATCAGTGTGACCTCATTAAGTGGTCTCCTGCTGTTAAATAAATGAGAGCCATTAGGATGGCTCAGAGGTGGCCACATGTCTATCATATAACCTGTGGGTAGTATCATAACCTTGCTATATCCTGCTGCAAAGATTTATCCACTGTGCTTACTTGCATACTGCAACTGCCCTCTGTCTTATAAATATTGACTTGCATGCCAGAAACAACAGCTTGGTGCACGAGGACTTCATCTTCTACCTAGCCAATATATCTTCGCAGGTCAGTGGATTGCTTCAAGAAAATAGAGCTCCAGAGAGTTTTATGATTTAGAAAAAATACTTTATAAATTGATCTAAAATATAGTCTGATAGCAGCAAAAACATCATTTCAGTGACAAGGGGATTATATTTTGCCATCCAGTTTTTTTATAGATGTGCCTTCTCTTGATCTTCCTGGCCTCTGAGAATTTGTAAAGGAATGGTATGGTTCTATATCCTAATTTTAGGGGCAATTGGATACATTGCTGGTATTAAATAAACATTTGGAATTGATCAAAAATACTTTAAGAATAGGTTTACTTTCTTCAATTATTTCATTCTGCCCAACTTCTGCATTGCATCCCACTTGTCAAAATTATTATGCAGACATTCTAATATATTTGTTTATTCCTGGGCTATAGTATCATGAGTGACCAATCAGACATCCAGTCTCTAGAATTCTACTGGGTAACTTCTGTGATTTTGCAAACCACAGTTGAGTCCATTAATTCTTTCTAGTGCACCATGTTTCCCGTACTTTGTGGTTGTAATGCAGGCCTGTAGCCACAGGGGACTTTGGGGGCCTGGTCCTTTCTGGAATATTTCAGGATTATTCTGGCTATGAACATGGATCCAAACCATTCACATTTGCATATTTGATTTTGCAAATCTAACCTAAACATAGGGTTGCCAGGTAGTAACAGGAGATCTCCTGCTAATTCAGCTGATCTCCAGCTGATAGAGATCAGATTCCCTGGAGAAAAATGGCCGATTTGGCAATTGAACTCTATGGCATTGAAGTCCCTCCCCTCCCCAGACCCCGTCTTCCTCAAGCTCCGCCCCAAAAATCTCCCGCAGGTTGAAAAGAGGGACCTGGCAACCCTACCTAAACACAAGTAACAGCCTGAATGAAAAGAGGGAGGGTTAGACTGATCCAATTGCATTGTCTGTATCTCAAGTGTCCAGCCAGCATTTCAAAACTGATTTCGGAATAATTGCCACACGGCTTGATCATGAATCGATATCAAAACTGCACAATCATTAAAATTATTTGTTTTTATGGCTGCTTAAATACTGTAACTGATGTGTTGAAGTCATGGAGATCATTCTGCTTTACGGTTTTTGGAATATCACTTCAGTATCTGCACAGGTAAACCACTTTTTACATAAAGCTGCTGTCGGCTTTATACTATAAAAATTAAAAAACCTCAAATCTGATCTGCACCGTGATATCATATGAGAACGATGATACAATAAAACCCCATAAAAGTGTTTACTAGAACATCAGCCTATAATGCTTTTTTAAGTAAAGATTTCATTTCAGCGGGTGCTTAAAATGGATTTTCTTTTAGTGCCTTTATCTTAATAATATGGGCATGCATTTCTAACTGGCAAATAATGATAATCCCTATTGAGAGTAATATGCCCATTGTTGTCATAATGGATCTCCATTCACACATTTAACAGCTTGAAGGTACACATTTTAGGCACCATAACTTACCGTAATTAATCTTTATTACACCATTACTGCCATGTACTCATAAAACGCAGAACCCATGTAGGAATTTATCACTTATATTAATGAACATGCCAAAGCTTTGCTAAAATTGCAGTTGAACTTGTTTTTAGAGACACCACGCACAAATAGTGAACCAGGGAAGTCAGCTATGTGTCTGCTACTCTGTTATAGTAATATGCATCTATGTAATAAGCTTACATGAAAAGCTGCTGTCTTTGTTTTAAAATTCATTAGCTTCCTAATAAGACAATATTAGATCTGCCAGTCACATGGAGATCTTGGAAGCTCGGAGTTTCATTACTCTTTTTACTAATAACCATCATGTTTGTTAGGTTGACCAACCTCTTAATTATGTCTCAGGAATAATAAATCACTTACCACAGCAAGAAAAGATGTGAAAGGATTTTTACTTCTAGTGCATAGATCTTTGGGTCACAGACCTTCACAAGAACTGATTGAACTTGGTCCAGTTGAACCTAAAATCTTAGACCATGGTCAAGGCAGAAAAGAAAACAAAGAAACAGAAATGGAAATAAACAGAGAGGAAGGCAAGGAATGATCACCCTTAGACAGTTTGGCTATTTCTGTATGTTCAGGCATTGGGAGATGAGTGAGAATGAAGGGGAGGGGGCTGCTCTCAGTATATTCCTACCTATTGCTTAGCTCTTCTTTTTGGGAGCCTATGTGGCTAGTAGCATGTTCATCTAGTGAGGTATCTGCTTGCATCTTGCCCATTCCCTAAGGTAGTAGCATTCATTAATGAGTTTCAAAATCAGCTCTGGAGCAGTCCACCATATTCACAACATATGACATGAAATTAGTCTGTCCCATCTTGGGCTTGTGAAAGACACTCTCAGAATGTGGATATAGGTGTGGCAACAAAAGTAATTTATAGTTGCTTGTCTGTTTGAACCTTTGGAATAAATTACAGAAGCAAAAATGTTTATATGTGTTTTCTAGTATTTTTCCTTAGTCTTGTCTAAACTGGTTTACGTTATTCATCTTTAACTATGAAAGTTGTGTGTGTGTGTGTGTGTGTGTGTGTGTGTGTAAAGTGCCGTCAAGTCGCAGCCGACTTATGGCGACCCCTTTTTGGGGTTTTCATGGCAAGAGACTAACAGAGGTGGTTTTCCAGTGCCTTCCTCTGAACAGCAGTGGAAAAACTGGTTGGGTGTTTTCTACTCTATTTAATAGTCTGGTTTATACATTTTAACCATTTAACAGTGTGATCCTACAAAGAGTAACCCCAGCCTAAGTGCCATTGGTTTCAATGCGACTACTGGCACAATTCTGCAAAGGATTTTACTGAAAAGGTGGCAGTTCTAGTTACTGTCATATAGAAGAAAGCTATCCAGGCCTTTCCTTCATGCCACAGAAAACTTCCATTCTTTGGTTTTCAAATAAACATCAAATCAAATCAAAGATGACTGGGGTCTGACCATACTTTCCCAATGTACAATATCACATAGACACATTTACCATCAATGTTGTGCTGTACAAGACATTCCATTAATGGTGAGAATACTAAGCAAGTGTTTTTTGAAATAAGTATAATTGAAAGCCACCATATTTAGCTGAAAGTAAATGTGTTAAAGATTAAGACCCTATCAAACTGGCATATGGCTAACATTGCAGCCTGATGCATGGTTATGCAAAAGTAAGTCCCATTTTAGTTAATGAGACTTACTCCTAGGTAAGTGTTTTTAGGACTGCAGCCCAAGGAACTGAGCTATAAAGCAGGCAGATCTCGATTCAAATCTAATCTCTGCCATGAATTCATTAGTTGGCTATAGCAAGCTGTTCTTCTCAGCACTCCATTGGCAACCTAGGGGGGAAAAACACTGCCATACCTGATAGGGTTGTTATAAGGATTGCAGCACAATAATGTATGTGACATACGATATTTCGAAAAATTCAAAAGTACTATATGCTAAAATGACTAAACTGAGGCTATCGTATTTTGGTCACGTCATGAGATGACAAGAGTCACTGGAAAAGACAGTCATGCTAGGAAGAGTTGAGGGCAGCAGGAAAAGAGTAAGACCCAACAAGAAATGGATTGACTCAATAAAGGAAGCCACAGCCTTCAATTTGCAAGATCTGAGCAAGGCTGTCAAGGATAGGACATTTTGGAGGACTTTCATTCATAGGGTCACCATGAGTCGGAAGCGACTTGATGGCACTTAACACACCCACACTATATGATACGGAGGAGGAGGAGGAGGATGGAAAGGTTATGTATAACTGTAAAGCATTTTTGTTGCTGTTGTTCTGAATATGCACTCTGTAATCTACAAACAATACACATCGTCGTTTGGACTGATTGTGAGATATAATTGTGAACGTTTCTACAGAATTTAGCACTAAAAAAGAGACTATATAGAGCCGTGTTGGCGAACCTATGGCACGGGTGCCACTTCCGGCACGCGTAGCCCTTTCTGCCGGCACTCACGGTTCCTCCAATCCGCTGGCCTTTCCGGCTCTGCCCCACCCCGGATGGGGGAGGCTGTAGCCCAGGGGTGGGGAACCTCTGACATCATTGGCGGTGGCCCCCGGACTCTCCCACAGAAGCTGCCGCCATTGCTGCCGCTGGAGCGTGCGCGGCCAGCCAGGCGGGTGGGAGAGCGGGGAACAGAAGCCGAGCGCCCACACTCGGCATGGCTGGCGGCTTCTCCGGCGCCCTCTGGGCCTGTGCGGGCGGAGGGGCATGGCTGGTCGGTGGGTGCGAAGGAGGCACCCTCTGCCCCACCCTGCTCGCCTCTCACAAGCCTGCCGCCGCGCCCCACCGAGTGGCAAATCCAAGGCAAAACCTCCCATGCATAAATGGCCGCTTTCTTTTTCTGTCTCCCTCTGTCCTTTTCTTTCTCTCCCTTGCTCCATTTCTTTCTCCCTTTCTCTCTCTTTTTCTTTCTTTCTTTCTCTCCCTCCCTTCCTTCCCTTTCCCCCTCCATTCCCTTCTTTCCTTCCTTCCTTCTTTCCCTCCAGCGGCTTCTCCAGCACCCTCTGGGTCTGTGCAGGCGGAGGGGCGTGCAGTCCTATTCCACCTTTGAAGTGCCCACAAGCTATCCTCCAAACACCTTTCCATTTGTCTTGATATGTAGAGAGAAAACACTAAGGAACTAGTTGCCAATCTCCAGGTACTAGCTGGAGATCTGCTATTACAGGTGATCTCCAACCAATAGCGATCAGTTCCCCTGGAAAAAATTGCCACTTTGGCAATTGGACTCTATGGCACTGAAGTCCTTCCCCAAACCCTGCCCTCCTCAGGCGCCACCCCAAAAACCTCCCACTCATGGCGAAGAGGAACTTGGCAACCCTAGCCTCTCCCTCTGGGCCCCCTCTGGGGGTGGTATTCAGGTTAAATTGCCGCATTGGCACTCGGCAATAAATAAGTGGGTTTTTGGTTGCAGTTTGGGCACTCGGTCTCTAAAAGGTTCGCCATCACTGATATAGAAGTAACAATATACCCATTTCAAAATTGCTGTGTCCTTACTTCTGTTTCTTTTCCCCCCTTCTATACATCTAATAAGGGCAAAGAATCATAATTTGAAAGTTTCTTATTATTGGCCATTTCATCTGAAGAAACAATGAACATTCCTCTTTACCAGAAGCCTTAATTTGCAGTTTGGTTACTATGAGATTCATTTATGTATTCACAGGTTCATAATATATTTAAAGATCAGGAAGGAAACCCCATTGCATTTTTATTTGGGGCTAGGTTATATAAAATTATTAAGAAGCAATCTTGTACACACATTTTATGGTGAAATGATACACGCATCATAGCATCCCCCTGCTTGATGAAACCACAGTGCCTGTGCAAAATAAAATGGTACAAATAGGTAATTTACCAGCATGCCACAAGTAAAAATTCAGCTTCCCCTGCTGCATATCAAGCCTACAGCTCCACATCTTAATCAGGTTTTTATTTAAATAGTTTTCACCATAGTACAATAGACGAAATAGACAAGCTGTTCTCCAGTAATGAGCCACATTGTCACCATGTCATAATTTCTCAAAATGATGGACCATAATATGAACACAGAACACATGTTGTGAAATGTGAAAGAGAAGCGTATGTGAAGAGAATGAAAACCGTCCTTCCACACATCTCTTTCTGCTGCTTCCTGAGCTGGCGAGACTTTGAAGCCAGCCAGTTTTGGAGCAAAAATGTTGTCATGCAGCACTTAAAAAATGTTATCTACAATCACCCCACCCTAAATCAGGTTAATGCTAGTTCTTGAACGAGAACTTACTTCTCCCCTCTCTCCTGTTCAATATAAGAGTGTATGAATGTGGCTAGGGAATGAGGCTGTGCACACACATGAACATTTTTCCCCTAACATTAATTGGGCAAATATAGAGAGTTTTTAAATTATGCACACACACAAAGAATTACGAGGTGGCAAGTCTTGTGCAAATTCTTTTGTGTGTGTACTCTGAGATGCTGTTAATTGAAGGGAATTTCAACCTTAAGCTCTCTTTCCCCAGCCTCCAACACTAAAGCTTAATATCACCATGAGATTATCTTTCCTTGGGGATGTGCTGTTCATGTTACATTTATCAAGAGCTATTCCCAGCTTTGTAAAATATGCACAAATGTAATGTGTGGATGTAACTGGCTTTGTGAGACATAAAATGATGATCAACAGCTCATAGAAATATTCATGGTAAGATGGGAGATATTTAAAAAATCAAATACATAGAACAACAATAAAGGTGCAGGAGTGGCTTGTAAGGAGACTTCTTCAAAATGTGATATTAGATGAGAGCTTACTTCTCTTTTTGCTTGGGGTAAACAGGAGATAGCAACATTGCAGTGTTTCAGTTAAACCCCGTAAACCAGCCCTACTTAAAGGCTGGGGTTTATTCCCACTCACGAGATGTTTATTCCCTTGAAATTTGAAATCTGAAAGTGAAAAAGAGATGGCTTTCTCTCCAGAAATGACAGGCAGGGGTATCTACTTAGACTTGGGTTGCCATCCTCCAGGTGGTGGCTGAAGATCTCCCACTATTACAACTGATCTCCAGGCGACAGAGATCAGTTCACCTGGAGAAAATGGCCGCTTTGGAAGGTGGACACTATGGCATTATACCCCATTGGCCTTATACCCCTCCTTTTCCCAAACCCCACCCTCCTAAAGCTCCACCCACAAAATCTCCAGATATTTCCCAACCCGGTGCTGGCAACCTTAACTTAAACCTATGCTGTTTTTCTCTGGTTTTCTTCAAGGATCTTTTACCCACCACTCCTTAAGTCAGGCAAGGAGGCCTTATAAAGCAAAGCAGGACACACTCCTTCACTTGCTGTGGAACAGCCATTTGGTTTGAATCCTGTTAACCTGCGTTATACTCCTTTAATTCCAAACAAGGTTGGGTGCAGGTTTTTTACTGTTAGGGTTGCCAACCTCCAAGTGATGGCAGGAGATCTCCTGCTATTGCAACTGATCTCCAGCCGATAGAGACCAGTTCACCTGGATAAAATGGCTGCTTTGACAATTGGACCCTATGGCATTGAAGTCCCTCCCCCCCTAAACCATGTCCTCCTTAGGCTCCGCCCGAAAAACCTCCTGCCGGTGGCAAAGAAGGACCTGGCAACCCTATTTACTGTTAGCTTTCTTAGTGGCTGTTATTAGAGGGTGTGCAGCATCCAGAAAGCTTACCTTGCCCTCAGTAGTGAAAAGACTGCCCCTGACATACTACTACGAAGACAAGAGCCAGAGTGTCTCCAGCTACACAGGCACAGTTATCTCCTGTGTTATGTTCCATATTTTGCTATATTCTTCAATGGAAGGGTAGTTTTAGAATTCCTGTAAACATTATTTGTGACAAATCACTGAACGGTGTAATAAGACTATTTGTGCGATGGGATGGTACCAGATTGCCATTACCCAGTAGCATGTCTAGTCATGTCTCATTGTTTTTGCTACAACCTGAAGTTTCTTGAGATAAGTGAGTGGCAGACAATTGCTGGAACTGTATGTGCTTCAAGGAGCAAATGAACCTTACAAGCACGCTCAGGTATCCTGTGCATTTCAGCTGCTTATTTTGCTTAAGGCCAGATACTTTATAATATCCTCAGTGCAGTGGTCAGCTCCCTCAAGATCAAGTAAATACACAAATGCACGCACACACCTCCCCCCAACCCTGGAATGTTAATGGAACCTTTTGCAATGCCTTCAACAGACCTTGTTCCCATCAGGAGGGGCAGGACTGGAGACCCGTCAAGAGTTGTCAAGCTCTTTACGTGGCAGTTCATAGCCACAAATAGTTTTATAAATATTCCCATATGAATTCTGCTCAAGAACTATTCTGCTATTGAATTAAAAAAGCATATTTTTTCCCAGTGGATGCTAGCTGTAAAGATTTGCACATGTGCAACCTGAGCTGGTGCATATGTATGGAGAAGCAAATCACACTTAAATCCAATGGTACATACTCCCGAGTACCAGAAGTGGGCAGCCTTAAAGTGGCTGCATTAATGCATTATCAATATCACATAAACACTTAAGAACATAAGAAAGGCCCTGCTGGATCAGACCAAGGCCCATCAAGTCCAACAGTCTGTTCACACAGTGGCCAACCAGGTGCCTTTAGGAAGCCACAAACAAGACGACTGCAGCAGCACCATCCTGCCTGTGTTCCACTGCACCCAAAATAATAGGCATGCTCCTCTGATACTAGAGAAAATAGGTATGCAGTATGACCAGTATCCATTCTAACTAATAGCCATGAATACCCCTCTCCTCCATGAATATGTCCACTCCCCTCTTAAAGCCCTCCAATCTGGCAGCCACCACCACATCTGCACCATAAAATCATAGCTCCAGTCCTTGTCCATCCAATCCCTGTAACTGGGTTGTAGCTCTTCATTATGGAGATATCTAAGTATCCAAATGCTTGTACTTAAGCTTTGTTTTAAGAAGAATCTATGGATGGTCTACACTGATATCCCACCCTCAGGGCTACATATAGGGTTACTAACCTCTAGGTGGTGGCTGGAGTTCTCTCACTATAATAGCTGATCTCCAAGTGACAGAGATCAGTTCATCTGGGGGAAATGGCCGCTTTGCAAGGTATGCCATTGTATGGCGTTATACTCCACTGAAGTCCCTCCCCTCCCCAAATCCCACCCTCCTCATAGGGTTGCCCATCTCCAGGTAATAGCAGAAGATCTCCTGCTATTACAACTGATCTTCAGCCGATAGAGATCAGTTCACCTGGAGAAAATGGCCGCTTTGGCAATTGGACTCTATGGCATTGAAGTCCCTCCCCTCCCAAACCCCACCCTCCTCAGGCTCCACCCCCAAAGTATCCAGATACTTCTCAGCCTGGAACTGGCAACCATCAGCTGCATATAGGGTTGCCAACCTCCAGGTACTCAAAAAACACAGTTGTAGGCTATATAAATAAACCAAATGTGTTATATTTAAAGCATGTAACATGTGGCATGAAAAGAAATATTTTTTTTATATGTACATTATTATTTCCATAATGTAACATAAGTACACATTAACAACAAAAGATGCTGCAAAGCAGGCATTAAACAAAAATAAATATAGATATAGTAAAGTCTTCTTCTTGAATTCCTAATAAACAGTTATAGGTTATTTACAATAAAGTTACGTTTTCAAACCCCGCCCTCCTCAGGCTCCGCCCCAAAACCTCCTGCCGGTGGCAAAGAGGGACCTGGCAACCCTGGGTTCATAGCTCAGAAAAGGGTGAAACTTTTCAGCAATTATTTAGTTCATAAAAATAATTATTATTTAGTTCATAAAAATAATAATTGACCATTGTAATCACATCCCCCCCGGGGCCAAACTTGATAACTCCCTTCCAGGAGACCCAGTGGGGTCAGTTTTACAGTATCAGACCCCCATTTCCTATACAGGTATGTCATTATGCAAATTGTACCTATACTTATAAGATTATTAATGTAAGGAAGTTTACCAAAATCTTTCCCGATCGAATTGGGATATCAATTAAGGTCCCATTTGGCCAAGGAAATTCTAGACTGGAGGGTGCTGGCCATCTGATTTTCAGGGCTGCCTTTTTGTCTCTCTTAGCAAGCATAACTGCCTCTAGCCAATTGTCTCCAGTTTCTGCTCTCTCACCTTTTCTCACACTCTCTTACTGCTGCCTTGTGTTCAGCCTGCCTTTTATCATTAGCGTCTGTCAATTCAAGAACAAACAGAGATTGTACAAGCCTGAATTCTCCAAGGGTTTGCCCTGGATGCTCATTGCAATTGCTGTTAAATGAGAGCTTGAAGAACAGATCTGTCCCTGATGGATTCCGTCAGTGGCCTGGGTCCCTTATCATGGAAAATGAAACAGGGGTGTAGAGGCCAGGTCACAATGAGGCAGGCACATCAGGGGTAGATTCTAGGGATGTGCACAACTTTTGTTCTTAATTTTTAAATGGGTTCCTTTTAGTTTTGAATTTTCTTAATGTTTTCCTTTGTTATAGTTACTACATATGTCCATCTTCTTTGTTACATATGGATTTTGTTTCCATTGGATACAATGGGAAACACATTTCTGGCTCAAGCCCAGTCCTATTGGGATGAAATTCTTTGGGATTTTATGCCTAACCCAAGAGTTCCTCTGCAAAATTTCAGGGTGCTAGGGCACAGCATCCCCATTCTGTAGGCCAAAAAAGGCCACATTATATGCAAATACTTTTTAGTAATAGGGGGATTTTCATATATGTCAACTCAGGGACAAACTAGATGTCCTCATGGCTGCCAAGATAACAGTGCTGCCATTTTGTAGTTATTTAAAAATGCCACAAGGGCACGATCCTGATAGAAGAAGAAGAGTTGGTTTTTATATGCCGACATTCTCTCCCACTTAAGGAAGAATCAAACGGGCTTACAATCACCTTCCCTTCCCTTCCCCACAACAGACACCCTGTGAGGTGGGTGGGGCTGAGAGAACTCTAACAGAGCTGTAACTTGCCCAAGGTCACCCAGCTGGCTTCGTGTGTAGGAGTGGGGAAACAAATCCAGTTCACCAGATTAGCATCCACCACTCATGTGGAGGAGTGGGGAATCAAACATGGTTCTCCAGATCAGAGTCCACCGCTCCAAACCACCGCTCTTAACCATTACACCACACTGGCTCTCCTGCAGCATGTGCTTTTATTCTCCCCAATGCCTTTTCAAGTGCTGAAACAGCCACGGGGGCATTTAAAAAGATGGCCACAAAGATGCCCTCATGTCATGTTTGGCCACATCTAAAGCACATGTTTATTTTTTTAAAAAATGAAATGTATCTAGAAGGGCAGTAAAACACTATCCACTATTGACCTTATCCCACCATGCACCAGTACATGAAGCACTTATCTTCCAGTCTGAATTAAATATCAGAATTTAGCTGGATGAATAAACTTGAAAGAATAAACCTAAAAGAAATGGAGCACAGAAAGGCAAGACTTGTGTAAAAATAACCCCCAGCCTCCTCCTGTTCTTTACATGTGAATATGAGATTGCCTTTCTTTTCTCTTTACTGCGTTCAGTATCAGCTGTTTGTCCATGGGAGGGTGTTCTCAGGGAAACCGTGGTTGCTTTAAAAATACATTGCAGATATCAAGAAATCCCTAACAGTCCTTATCACTGATCTTTCACATTTCATTTGGTTTATTTACTTACTTCATTTACAGGATATGGTTCTCCCAGAAAAGACGCCATGCAGATTACCAACATTAAAAGCCAACAATAAAAACAATTTTCGAACTTTCAACTGGCATTAAAACTACAACAATATCTGTTTTTCATAGCAATGTCTTCCTAAAAACTTCAGTTTTACCCATTCTATGGACTGATATTAGTGTGAGAGCATTCCTGACCCGAGCAGGCAGACTACTCTGCCAGGTAGGCACCACAACAGAGAATGCTTGGGTGAGGGCATTCCGTGATCTCACCTGTTTGCAGGTGGCAGCACATTCGAAAGACTTGCTCAGAAGAAAATGACATTTGAGCCTGGACGCACACTCTCTCACCCACCTTCTCTCTCACTCTCTGTGTGTATGTTAGTGATCTGAATGCACATACCTTAAGATGGCATGGCAGGACATTCAACAAATATAGCATTGATCTACATTTCCCCCCCTTCCCCAGTTTGCAGTACTGCCAGCCCATACACCAGCATATGCCAACAAAACATTTGCCTCTGGCTAGCAAGAATTACTGCCCATCACTGTGTGCAAATGTGGTGCTTGCCTTTATTCCCTCCCTACCGAGCTGTCTTTGGTTTGCAGATAGATCAGGTAAGATTCAATTGTATATCCCTAGCAGATTAATGTGGTTAGAGCCAGCGTGGTGTAGTAGTTAAGAGCGGTGGTTTGGAGCAGTGTACTCTAATCTGGAGAACTGGGTTTGATTCTCCACTCCTCCACATGAGTGGCGGACACTAATCTGGTGAACTGGGTTGGTTTCTCCACTCCTACACATGAAGCCAGCTGTGTGACCTTGGGCTAGTCACAGCTCTCTTAGAACTCTCTCAGCCCCACCCACCTCACAGGGTGTCTGTTGTGGGGAGGGAAAGGTGATTGTAAACCTGTTTGATTCTTCCTTAAGTGGTAGAGAAAGTCAGCATATAAAAGCCAACTCTTCTTTTACTACTTATATTTCTTTTGTTTGTTAATTTTAGGCATCAAAATGGACCAACTCTGGAATGGAAGAGTGGAACAAAACATACATAATTTTGGATTAATGACAGTAAAGATACTGGATTCATTCCTAGGACTAAACAAGACTCTGAGGGTAGTTCATCTGTGTTCATTTATTTGTTATATGTTAATCTGCTTGTCCTCCAAGAAGCTCAAAACCACAAACATGGACTACCATGGATAGGCCTAGTGTTGCTTAGGTTCATAGCTGGGATTACACAGGCATTGACTTTGAGCCAAAGTCTTCTGGCACATATGAAGCTGCCTAACTCAAGCCATGCCCTAACCTGGATGGTCCAGGCTAGCCTGATCTCATCAGATCTCAGACACAAAGGTGTCAGACAAGGATGTATTTTATCTCCCTATCTCTTCAATCTATATGCAGAACATATAATTAGGAAAACTGGATTAGATTTAGATGAAGGTGGAGTGAAAATTGGAGGGAGGAACATTAATAATTTGAGATATGCTGATGACACTACATTATTGGCAGAAAATAGTGAAGATTTGAAACGACTACTGCTGAAAGTTAAAAGAGAAAGTGCTAAAGCAGGACTACAGCTGAACATCAAGAAAACAAAAGTAATGACTACAGGAGAATTACACAACTTTAGGGTTGACAATGAGGAAATTGAAATTATTCAAGACTTTCTATTCCTTGGCTCCACCATCAACCAAAAGGGACACTGCAGCCAAGAAATCAGAAGGAGATTGAGACGGGGAAGGGCAGCCATGAAGGAGCTAGAAAATATTTTGAAGTGTAAGGATGTGTCACTGGCCACCAAGACTAGATTAATTCATGCCATCGTATTCCCTATTACTATGTATGGGTGTGAAAGCTGGACAGTGAAGAAAGCTGATAGGAAGAAAATAGATTCCTTTGAAATGTGGTGTTGGAGGAAAGAGTTACGGATACCGTGGACTGCCAAAAAAACAAATCAGTGGGTTATAGATCAAATCAAGCCTGAACTGACCCTAGAAACTAAAATGACTAAACTGAAACTATCGTATTGTGGTCACGTCATGAGATGACAAGAGTCACTGGAAAAGACAGTCATGCTAGGAAAAGTTGAGGGCAGCAGGAAAAGAGGAAGACCCAACAAGAGATGGATTGACTCAATAAAGGAAGCCACAGCCCTCAATTTGCAAGATCTGAGCAAGGCTGTCAAAGATAGGACATTTTGGAGGACTTTGATTCATAGGGTCACCATGAGTCGGAAGCGACTTGATGGCACTTAACACAAAGCAGGGTCAGCCCTGGTTATTATTTGGA
Organism: Euleptes europaea; assembly: GCF_029931775.1. NCBI lineage: Eukaryota > Metazoa > Chordata > Lepidosauria > Squamata > Sphaerodactylidae > Euleptes > Euleptes europaea. The sequence continues at coordinate 41,094,969 of NC_079322.1, forward strand.
TGAGAGACCACCAAGGAATGCCAGGGTTGCTGCGCAGAGGAAGGCACTGGCAAACCACCTCTGTTAATCTCTTGCCATGAAAACCCCAAAAGGGGTCGCCATAAGTCGGATGCGACTTGAAGGCACTTTACACACACAATTCAAGCCACAGCATTAGCCTATTTAGCTGAGTACTGTCTATTTTGACTCTCCAGGGACTCAGCGCCTTTCCCAGTACTTGTTACCTAAGATTTTTTTTATTGACCATGTCAGAAGTTGGAGCTAGGGCCTTCCGTATGCAGAGAATATGCTGTACCACTGTGTCACTGCCCCTCTCATAGAAGTCCTTCATATGTTTGAATGACAAAATATATTCTTCACCATGGATTTTAATACAATGGCATCCATAACCCCCCTTCCCCAGTTATTATAAAACAATTATCTGTTTCAGTGTTTTCATGTTGAGGGAACTCATATTTCCTCTGCCCTCTATAATTCTATTCATGCCACGCGAGAAGGTTTTGGCTGCTAAGCCATGCAAATTCAGTGACTTTTCTGTGATACTTAAACTTTGAAAACTTCTTGTTTAATTGTGGAAGCTTCATTTTTGTCATGAAGGTTCATTACTAGTGGGGTCTGAGTGAATTGTAGATCAAGGGTGCCTCTGCTGTCAAGATTTCTAACAACTCCCTCCAATTTCTGCTGTGGTGTTATGTTTGGTCTTCTTTCACATCTGGAGTGCTGGAGGGTCACTCTTTAGGCAACTTCTGATGTATCTGGAAAGAGATGGAAAATGTCTCAGTCTTGCTTGCTACACTAATAACATTCCTTAGCTTGGTTTACAGTAAATACTCAAGAGTGAGGACAGATTGACAGCTACTGTACTGTGTGAGCTGCCCAAAGGTAGACTCTGTTAATACAGAAGTTAGACAGTATGACAGATAGATGTGAGATAAGCAGGAGGGTATTATCCCAAGGTAAAGATATTTCAACATACTGCTGCTGACTCCCATATGTTTTCTGAAATAAGGGAAAAAAGTGTTCAGCTGAGATGCTTTGCTTTCTAAATCTTTGTGTTAAGCTCTGTCACTTTATCAAAGAGAAAAACGAAAGATCTGTCTTCATAGTCTGAGCAAATGCCAAATAAGAAACTTGGATAAAGGATTAAAGTCTCATAAAAATATGACATAACTGCTATTGTGAGCAAACTCCTTAAGCAATCAAACTGATTGCTAAGGCAGATAGTGAGGACTGAAGTTTGGAATTTTTCATCAAGGTCTAGAGAATCCGACTTGACCGCAGAAATGTTAAGAGCACCTGGTGAACGGTATTTATATACTCCCGAGCACAACTGACTCCTGTCTGTGATAAAAGGAGCCCTGTTCCTCACAACACCGCCCCCCCCAAATATGTGGCAACAGAGAACTTTGCAGATAGCAGTGTAATGTTTTTTTCAAGGTGTATTAAATTTAATTTTAGCATGTGTGTGTGTTAAGTGCCGTCAAGTCACTTCCGACTCATGGCGACCCTATGAATCAAAGTCCTCCAAAATGTCCTATCTTTGACAGCCGCTACACTAATTTTTAGCATACTGCTATCTAATGCTGTAGGTGTTCTAAACTGCAGTATTTATTTATTTACTTCATTTTTAGTCCTCTTTTCTCATTGAGATTCCAAGCAATTTGGAGTTGCTTTCTGTGCCCACAGGCATAGAATATGACTAACTAATATACTAAAACAAGACACATTTTAGATGTATTAAATGCTTCTAAAATGGAAAGCCGTGTATATGGAATCTCCCTGAAACTGCATCTAGCTGGTGTGCAGATATACAGAGTAGATAGGGCTCATTCAGCCTTAAAGAAAGGACCAGCTGGGGCTGCTTTAAGAACTGGAAGAAGCTCACCCTCCCCTGGTGATGTTGACATTTGCTGTAGAGTTTGCTCAGCAACTACTTTTGGGGGAGGAGTTATATCCTTCAGGCTCACTGCAGCCCTCAAGAAACAGCATGAAGACTATCTGAGGTCTAGAGTGTCTTTTGTCACCTTTGTTCCTTTCCTTCCTCTTAAAAACTTCAGCAAAAGAAACACAGAACAATTGCAGCCCCATTTTGGTTAACTTTCACAGTTTTGTAAGTCACTTTGGGTACTAATATGAGTAGCAAGTTCAATGAATTTACCATTCATTACCGTTCAATGAATGAACTGTGTCATTGTCACTGTGACCCACCAGAAAACATCTTTGTCTCCTTACTTTGCCATTTAGCTGGTAAAAATCTATTTTCTACCCCTCATAAATTGTTCCCAGCTGCTTTTATCTGAATTTTGCATGACATTGTTTTTGTGTCCTTTTAAAATAATTTTTGTTTTGGCTTTATTCTTTTCTTTTGCTGATGTTGGATCCTCATAAATAGCTTTCAGTATTGATTTGCTATGGAAATACAATGAATACATTATTATTTTCTCTTCATATAAAACTTCAAAGGTTTGTTCATGTTGGAAGTTACGGAGCTTGGAAATTAAAATGTAATTCCGGCTTTAGATAACATTATAGGTTTACAAAGACTTTGATTCTCATAGAAACCACAGGTGTTATTACAGTATAACTTGTGCCTGGAGGTGAGTACAAAGACAACTCTTCATTTTTCATTTCCCTCCCATGTTCAAAACAGTGTAGTCATGTGACATACCTGGCCCTGTCTTCTTGAGTCCATATCAGGGGTTATTTTGTGTGTGGCTGATTGGCTGAAAGGATGTTACATGTACTTTGCCCAACATGTGGATTTGGAACAGCCAGAACCCTTAGGAGATGGTTAGATTACTTTGTCAATCAACTGTATATAGCAATCGGGAACGCCTACTTTTACCCCTATAATTAACTATGTTTAAACAGCCGGGTTTACATATGTGCTTCTTCAAGGCTTTTTTGTTGATTTACCCTCTGGCTCCTCTGCTGTTATGCAGCTGGGATTCTGATGTGTCATTGACCTAACAGAGGAATGTTGTACTATACCTGCACAAGACAGCCACCTAAAATTCACCTGGCCCATTAAAGAGAGGAGGAAAGAAGTTTGGCAAGTCTGTGCAATGAAGCATGACCCCTCTGACAGATGTGAATTAGGCAGAGGTTTTTACAGGCCCAAATAGAATTTCAGTTTTTTGCTCTGAACAAAATCCTGAACAGTGGCAGAGAGTTACCTAAGTAGATAGAATATTCTATTTTTTTCCAACCTTAAATAGAATTGCTGTTCTTTGATTATTTTATCTGTAGCTCCCACACAGGCATCTCTAATGGCTCTGTTTATGATGATCCAATCACCCAACCACCAACAGATAACAGATTACGTATCATATTAAGTCGTGCTGATTCATGGAAAGTCAACAGAGCTCATTCATCTGCAGGGATAAGTTCTGCATTAGATTTACCTTGGATGTCCACTGAGCTTCTATAGTACACCTATCATCAGTATCAGTAGGGTTGCCAACTCTGGGCTAGGAAGCTCCTAAAGATTTAGCAGTGCAACCTGGGGAGGGTGGGGTTTAGGAGAAGAGAGATCTCAGCATAGTATAATGCCATACAATCAAGACTCCAAATCAGCCATTTTCTCCAGGGGAACTGATCACCATAGTGGGGATGTGCTATAATTTCAAGAGCTCTCCAGGCTCACCTGGACATTGGCGACCCGAAGTGCCACTAATGCAGTCATAACAAGACCCCTATACTTCCTAGGTGTAGGAAGTAGATATGGTCAAAATGTGCTTCTCCAATTTCTGCTTTAGGATTAAAAATACCAAAATAAAAGCAATGAGAAGCTGCTATGCAGATGCTGCCCAGCAGAATTAGGTTCTCATATTGTGTACTGATCTTTCAGGCTATATGCCTGAATGTGGAGCCTGTGGATGCCATTGTGCCTGTCAATGGGTTTCCTGGTGTGCTACTGGTACTAGGATGTGACATGAGGGGAAGTCCTTGGCCTCTATGCTCAGTTTGTTGGTTCTCCAGGGCAACTGGTTGGCCAGTTCATGAAATAGGATACGAGTAGATCTGATCCACAGGTCTGATCCATCAGGGCTTTTCTTATGTTCTTATGTTTTGTTCCCATCTGCTTCTTAGACAAAACCCAACACAAAGAACCAGACCTGGTATTCTTCCACCTTACTGGAAAGTGCTTCCCAGGAGGCATCACTTTCATGTGTGCCAGGAGCAACCTATTTGGAAACAGCTGCCTCTATTATAGGAGTAGGCTTGGCTTGCACCTTCTCATCATTTTGTGATTGGCACCTGCACACTGTGGCAGCCATTTTGTGCCCCCCCCCCACATGGCAGGCATTTTATGGTTCAGTGGTGGAGCATTTGTTTTGCATCCAGAAGGTCCCAGGTTAATCCTTGAAATCTCCAGTTAAAAGCATAGGTAGTAGGTATGTGAAAGGCCTTAACCTGAGACCCTGGAAAACTGCAGCTGGTCAAAGTAGATAATATTGACTTTGATAGCCCAAAGATCTCTCAGTATAAGACAGCTTTATGTGTTCAAGTATTGAGAGTGCTTATCATTTTAGACTCAGAACACCTTTATGAGGTCAGTTAGGCTACAAGATAGCAGGTTTGCTACCTTCTTATGAACAAAAGGTCTGATCCAGCCTGCTAGATAGCTGTTAGAGACAAGCCATTAACATCTGTATCTCCATACTAGGAAAAGATTGCTTTCTGTTATGCAACCATGAAAGGCACAAAAAGGTTGGCAAACATGTGAGATACTGATCTAGCAACCCAAGGAAGTGCATAGTTGAGTAGGAACTTGAGCCCTACACTATACTCTCCCACAGATTAAAAACCAACTGCTGCAATCCAGAGAGATGTAGCTGTTATTTCCATTATTTCTATATCTCCGCTTCCTCCTGTGAACTCCCACAGTGAATTTTGAGTTCATTTCTCACTTAGAAGTGTTAGCAGATTTGGCACAAGCTCTGCCAATACAGAAATTCTCTGGGAAAACATTAGCATAAGAACTTGGAAACACTTTCTTCTACCAACCCTCCATTCTGCTCCTTAGACCCAGAAGCATTTAAAATGTGGGCATGGGGGGCATTTTATAAACTGCTTATTTGAAAGTACCCTTGAGCACAATCCATGACACATTGATGCATTTAGTTCCTATGTTTGGGTCTATTCAATGGGACTGAAGCCTGTTCAAGCCAAAATATGGCAGAGTGAGAGCACAATCTTTATTTATTCTGGTCTCTTATCGCATGAGACCATTAGAAACAATGACAGCACTTTAACGATATTTTTATAAAAACATATTTGAAGTAGGAGTACACATCAGAAAAAGTATAACTCACACTGGAGGATTGCAGCGCAATCCTATACCTACTTGCTCAGAAATAGGTCCCACTGAGTTCAACGGTTTTTATACCCAGAGGACTGCAGCTTCTGGAAATGTGTCTCATATCAGTTATAACAATGAAAGCTAGATGTACAGATGGGTTTGGAAGAATGCTTCATGCAAAATGTCAAAAATAACGGATTCATTTCTGTTATATCTGGAACACCATCTCCCTCCCCAGTCATGGTTACAGGAGCACCTTATCATTTCTCAGATGCTATAGCAGGTAGCTCCTATCTGAAGCATAGCTATCTGCCTCCTCTTTCTGATAACAAGACAAGATGCTTCCAGCCAATCGTATAGTTTTAGTAAAGTACCGGTATATTATTCCACTTATTGCCTTTGATGTGCCTAGATTTAACGTTTTTTGTGCATAATTTAATCATTTAAAAAACCCTCTACTTTATTTGCAGGAGATTCGACGAAGCCAGATTGGGTTCAGTAGTACCTTGCTGACAAAGCCCACAATTCTTTCTAAATACGCGACTTCAGTTTCATGTTTCCCCATTAATTTCAATGGAGGGGGAGTGCCATATAGTCAGATTTGATTTTTAAGTGAATGGGGAAATTCACACCCAAGAACTCCATGACAGCATCACAGCAGACACAATATTCCAAATCAACAAAACTAATTGAACAAATTATAGGGCGATAAGAGCAGGGCAGCAGGACTAGGGTTGCCAACTGTGAGGTACTAGCTGGAGATCTCCTGCTGTTACTGATAGAGATCCAGCCAATAGAGATCAGTTCATCTGGAGAAAATGGCCCCTTTGGCAATTGGATTCTATGGCACTGAAGTCCCTCCCCTCCCCAAATCCCACCCACCTCAGGCTCCACCCCAAAAACCTCCCACCAGTGGAGAAGAGGGACCTGGTGGTAACCCTAAGCAGATCCCCACCTGACTTTACCAGCTGCTGCAATGCAAGTCCTCCCTTTTTCCTCTGTGATGAGAGCAGACAGCCAGGACAACCCTCTTGCGCCACCGGCCAGGACATGCTTCATTGGAATGGCACCAGCCTAGGGTTGAGAGCTCAAGGTTAGGAAATACCTGGAGATTTTAGGGGTGGAGCCTGAGAAAGGCAGGGTTTGGAGAGGGGAGGGACTTCAATGAGGGGTAATGCCATAGAGTCCATCTTCCACAATGTCCATCTTCTCCAGGGGAACTGATCTCTGTCGCCTGGAGGTCAGTTGTAATAGTGGGAGATCTCCAGCCACCAGCTGGAGGTTGGCAACCCTACACCAGCCTGTCCTCACTCGGACAGGAGAGAGGCAGACCTGGCACTGCCCATCTGAGCCACCGTACAACAAGGAAGGGATCACAGGGGATAGGCTACAGGGATGGTTCCTGAGGAAAGAAGCAACCTAGCAGTATCTAGTAGGGACAAGGCTGTAAACAGCAGGTGGGGCTGGCCTCTGAAGTAGGAGGCAGCCCTACAGTCAGGTGGTGAGGAAGGGCATTTGACATAATGCCTGATGGATGGGACTGGGAGGATCCTGCCCAGGGCAACGAGCTCCACTCCAATCCCCAGTACTTCCAGGCCACATGGATGGGGTGGAAATGGCCAAGAGGGGCTGGCATCCTACTGGTTATTTAAAGAGGGCCCAGAAGCAGGCCAGTGATGGTGTAGCTGACCCTGCTCAGAGCACTGGGGAGTAGAGGTCAGTGGAGAGGAGGATGAACCTGGTGTTGCAACCCCTCCCCTCTTCTCACTGAGGCCTAGCGAACCGTGTATTGGTAGGAGGGCTGCGACAGAAGGCCAAGTGGTGGTAGGATTGCCATTTGTCCAATTATGGTGGGCAATTGCTCACAATTAACCAGGCTGCCCACCAACCCTTGGCTGATCAGAAGATGGAAGCAGGCCTGGAGAAGAGAAGGGGTGGCGATCGGCATCATCTACATGATTACATCACTTCCAGTTTATGTGGAAGTGCCGACCTAGTGCTAGGGGGACACTCTAGCACTTGCAAAAACTTTTAGCGAGTGCTAGATTGTCCCCCCAGCGTTATGCCAGCACTTCTGCATAAACCAGAAGTGTCCTCATTGCGTAGATGATGCTGATCACTGCCCCCAATCCCGCCTCCCTAAACCTCCCACCAGTTCCAAGGAGGGACCTGGCAACCCTAATCAGTTGGCCAGGGGCAGGAGGAGCCTCACAATTTCCTGTAACAAAGGGAAAATTAAAACAAATCTCTCCCTCTTCCCTCTGGAATATTTGTGTTTCCGTTAACCTCAAAGCACCTTTTGATTCTAAATGTTTCTCTATTCCTACTGATTATAGCAAAACTGTCTTTCAGCCGCAACAGTCTTGAAGTAATTTTCAATTTGAAATCTCAGATTTAAAATCAGATACCCTCCAGATTGGGATTATTTGGCTAGTACTGCATGCATCAACTGTCTTTTATGGCTCCATTTCTATTGATTTATCAGAATGCAACTTCTGGGGTAACGATGGACCCTTCCCCTACCAGAGTGGAAAAAATATTGAATTCTCAACTCTACATGAGCAAAGTTGTGCATCAATATGACCATTTTATCTGCCTTAAAAAGGTACATAACCTTAAATCAACAGAGGTTGTTTGACTGATCACTTTGCTGAGTTCTGATTTTCTGAGTCTAAACTAGCAGCCGTCTCTTGGAAACTTTATATTTGCAAACTCAGACTTATCTTTACAGCAGGGGCTTCAGAACTAGATCTTTTCTCCCTGCGAGGCATAGCTAAACCCAACTGCTGAGAGCTGCTTACTGAGGCTGATGAACCCTCAGCGAGGAATAAACTGCAAAGCCCCTCAGTGTGTCAGGGGTTGTGTTATTGATGCTGATGGGAGAGACTTGTAATCCTAACCCCTGCTGCTCCTTTAGAAACCCAGTGGATTGTTAACATGGTTAAGAAGAGTTCGTGAACTCTTCTCTGTAGGAATGCAAAGTATCTGGAACATTGATATGGAAGTGGGGACTCTCAACACTTTTGTTCCCATTCATGTTCCTTCAAATAATATTTTAATGATTAAAGGGTGCATTGTTTTCACTGAGACCCTTGACTTGGATGAATTTGCTTAAAACTATCCAAGGGGCAGTAAGTGATCTTATAGTGAAATGATGAAGTTGGTCATTGGGTAGCTCATAACTTTTTTTTTGCATAGCATTACCCCAGGCACACTTTTTGCCCTATAATTGAATAATAGCAAATCTCCACATGCAGAAGAACAGACAGAGACACTTTGTTAGGTCATAGAAAGGGTGTAGCTACAAGTGGGCCATTTCTAATTACTTATGATTCTGTCCAGATCCATTTTTCTCCCAGCAAGTTAGTCACTCTACAACTGTATGCAACCATGTACATTGTTACTTCATGTATATATTGTGAACCAACAGCCTATAAGGGGAAACGTTTGGTAGCTATAACTGTTTCTGCCAGTGCAGCTCTTTAATAGAAAAACTGCACTTGGGTGAAAATTTCAATTTTACTCTCAGCCTTCTTGTTGTCTGAACCCTAGTTATGAATCAGGATGCTAACGACAACACAATCATTTTGAAAGCCACTGTACCTCTAAACCAATGAGCAGCCTGTAGCAAAACAAGGCACAGCAGCTACTACACCAGAATACAACCCCTTAGGAGTACTGAAATCAGGGTACAGCTGATAAAATGTTTGCAATTCACAGAGAGCTAAGAGGAAATTAAAAAAAGAACAGAAGTAGCATTCAGTGGGAGATTTACAGTTAGTTCATCTGGGATAAATATATGCACATTATGTGTACAGATTATATTATTTTACCTCAGGGTTTTGATCACAGGAATCCAAATTTAACTGCTGATTAAATCACAGTTTAGCTTTTTTTTAATGTCAGGTTTTATTGCTAAAATTTCAAAGGCTGAAAATCTTTTTAAAACAGCATGATCCTCAGATGTTAAGTAGATTTAGCTCTAGGGTGTAGTTTTTTTTTTAAGGTTTTCATTCTTATATTTAGGCATTTTATTTAGATAACACATAACAAAGGGGGTATCAAGAATCAGATATGCCCTTCCCCAATCCTCCAATGTCACAACTAAAGAAGTGTATTGTTTAGGTATGTATTATGATTAGAATGCTCCAGTAAAATTACAGTAAGCCCTATGGCACCTTGAAATCTAATACCTTTATTATGGAAGGAATCTCTATAGGTAAGACACCACTTCATCAATGCATGAAGAGAAGACAATAGATGATGAAAACTCACACAAATCCAGCTGGAGAAAGTTGTTAATCCTACATCTCTGGTGGATAGAACCTGTATCCAATTGAGCTTCCAAAAGTGAAACCACAAATTTTCACTAAAATACATGGGATATCAAGCAGGAGCCCTGACCTGGATGGCCCAAGCTAGCCTGATCTCGTCAGATCTCAGAAGCTAAGCTAAGTCAGCCCTGGTTTGTATTTAGATGGGGGACCACCAAGGAAGTCCAAGATTGCTATACCGAGGAAGGCACTGGCAAACCACCTCTGTTAGTCTCTTGCCTTGAAAACCCCACAAGGGGTCGCCATAAGTCAGCTGCGACTTTACAGCACTTTACACACACACACACACATCAAGCAGGAAGGTACATACACCTGAGGATCTGGTAAATGCCTCTGGGGATCAGCTTACTCATCTTTAGGACCATACAATGACTGGTAAATCTGAAGTCCCAAAGGAAACCTTGAGAACCAAACAGAGCTGTGATTGATTGTCTATAGCAGAACATGGAAAATTAATTCTCTAGAACTTTTTCTAACTATAGTCAGGCCCACTGATGTTGCTATTGTTTAAGCAACTTAAGAATACTGCACAAAGAATAACTAGCCCCCTTTTCTGGATAGCTTTGGAACTCAGGCTAGTGTTCAGAAAAGGTTCCAGTCTGAACCTATTTGTGTGTAAAGTGCTGTCAAGTCACAGCTGACTTATGGTAACCCTAGCAAGGGGCTGTCAAAGCAAGTGAGAAGCAGAGGTAGTTTTCCATTGCCTTCCTCTGCAGAGTCTTCCTTGGTGGTCTCCCTTCCAAGGATCAACCCTGCTTAACTTCCAAGATCTGACGAGATCGGGTTGTACCACGCTGCCTTCCCTTCCTCTGGAACCTATCTAAATAGAGTTAAGAATGCTTCTGTGATAAATAAACAACAGAAACCTGTTTATATTGTAGACAGTTGAAGAATATTCCAACTTACATTAGAAGTTAGTATGATGAAATGCTATTTCCTATTCTTCCTCTATGAAGAATCTAAGCAGATGAATCCTTCATACCCATTTTTTTCCACCTATATCAACCAACAGTTGTGACACAAAGACTTTTTCTTAATGTCTCATTTTCAAAAAAGATGTATTACTCAATGAAACACACTGTGGTCATGTAAACATAATTGCATTAAACAGAAAATCAACTAATTTGCTTTTCAAATAGATTTAAATTGAGATCTGATTATAGAAATGTAGCTCTACTTGTGTTTTTAAAAGATAACTTTAGAGTGTTTATAATAGTATTGTCTAAGTTATACTAAGTGACCTAAGAATGACCTAGGTGGACAGGGAGCCTGTGTCACTGATGGCCATATTGATCTGGAGAAGATGGCTGAGGGCAACGTGTACTGATGACATGACACTCAGCTGAGGTGATGATAACCACCCTGGATACCTTTATAGCTGTCTTGACATTTTATTGTCCTTTCTAGCAACACAACCCTTGGGCAGAAGGTAACCTAGTTCTGAAAAGTTCACTCCTGGGTCAGAAAATATACATCAGAGTTTAAGCTATCTTTACTAAATGCTCCTTTTTAATTATTTTCATTGAATCTTTGATGTACCAAGTAATTAATCCTTACTTCCTTCTGTCAACCTTAACAATGTTCATTCTACAGTTATGTGATTATAACTGTTACTTTATTTCACTCCAAATATAATGTCTGAGAATCCAGTCTGCCAGTTACCTACCTGGAATCTACTTTCCATGGAAATTTTCCATTATTTCACTGTAATGTGTAAGTTCACTTATTTCACTGTAATGTGTAAGTTCATGAAGCACTCCTTATGATATGGAAAATTTCTGTGGTAGTGACTGAAGCTACTTAACATCATTAGTACTGCGATTCTAAGCAGCTCTACGCAGAATCTTCCTATTCAATGGGGCTTACTCTCAGGAAAGTGTTCTTAGGATTGCACAGTAGGAGTTCTCCACATCTTTGGAATTTTCCATTCATGATGCCATACTACTTATTATAGCAAGGGAGAGGGAAATCATGTACATGTATTTGACTGAGCCAGACCAATGGCCTATCTTGCTCAGCATACCTACTTTGACTGATTGTCTCAGGCAGAGAAGGCCTTTTCTTAAAACTAGCTACCAGAGGTCCTTTAATTAGCAATGCCCAAGGATTGGACCCGGGACCTTTTGCGTGCAAAGCATGGTCTCTGTCATTGAGCAACAGATATCCTACATTGGGAGGACTTTAGCAGAAGCTGTTCTAATCAAACAGGGGCCCAAATGTGATGTGAATGAGAGCCAGCATGGTGTAGTGGTTGAGACCGGTTGTTAGGAGCGGTGGATTCTAATCTGGAGAACCGTGTTTGATTCCCTACTCCTCCACATGACTGGCAGATGCTAATCTGGTGAACCAGGCTGGTTTCCCCACTCCTCCACATGAAGCCAACTGGGTGACCTTGGGCTAGTCACAGCTCTCTTAGAGTTCTCTCAGCCCCACCTACTTCACAGGGTGTCTGTTGTGGGGAGGGGAAGGGAAGGTGATTGTAAGCCAGTTTGAGTCTCCCTTAAGTGGTAGAGAAAGTCGGTATATAAAAGCCAGCTCTTCTTCTTCTTCAGCGGATCAGAGGAGGGCTCAGAAAGAGAAGGGTTCTGTCTGGAAATCCACAATGACTCTCAGTGGCCCGACCCATATCTTGTCACCTTAATGGCAAATTGTAGACTGTACATTCTTTGGAGCAGAAATCTGTCCTCTGATGCTTAAATAAATTAAACTATTCAGATCCAGTAACATGTAAGCCAGCATTAATTTTGTAGTCTGTTTATTCTTCACCATTTCCACACCTTTCACTTGACCCCAAGTTTCATGCAGATAATTATTCAAAATAGAAATACTAAGAAAGAAAGGAACATTTCAAACAATAGAGCTAATATGGAATGTTTTTGCATGAGTTCAGTAGCTTTTTTATTATGTAGAAATTCATTACTCTAATGTGTATTTTACCAAAGAAGCATGAGTGAAAATGGATCATCCTAAAGGTTTTTTAAAAGTAGCTAGGAGTCCCAGTTAGTGTGGTGATGTGGCAAATGTAAGCATGAGAAAAGGTTGGCTTATGCATGTTTTCTCTATTTGGCATAGGAAAGACATGTCCTTTGTTAAGTTTGAAGTGTCTGTCACTGATGCTTCAATCTAGTGGAATTATTGGTAAAACTATGACTAATAAAATTGGTTGTGAACAAAAATTCAATAATCCCAAAGTTAATTACAGGTTTGCAAGAGTATAAACTTACAGTTTGATCAATATGTAAATTCTGACCTTCAATGGTCTTTTCAGCTTTCTTTTAAGCCTGTAGTCTTGCAAAGATTAACTTAACTGCCTTAAAGTTCCGTTTATGAAGTTGCAGAGTTATAACAATAACATCTCTCTCTTGTACTTCACATTAATATTATATATTCCTAATTTATTAAAAACATCTATGGATAACTCTTCCATTTGTTCAAGATTTTAAAATTTGTTAGAACAATAATGAAACTGGTTCTAGTTTCCGGATCTAGTTACCCAAGATGTTAATAAAGTCCCTCATAATACAATAACAGCGCATTTCTGAAAGGAATGCCTGCGCCGGGCTTAGGAGGCAACCCAGTGGCGTTGCCTCCTAAGGAGGTTTGGGCACCGCCGAAACCTCAACCTGGCACAAAAAAACCATGCATAAAAAAACCATGCACAAAAAAACTTCATCGGGTTGCATGGGAGATAACGCCAGCAAAAAGCTCCAGTATAAAAGGGGCACCTTGCTCCCCTTTGAAACCCAGGAGAGGGTGATGAGTTCACCAGAAGGTGGGAGGACGCGAGGTAGGAAGCAGCACTGCCAGTGTCCCCCCTCCGGTGTCACATCTATCTGCATCCCCCAGATGGCTCGTCCACTGCCCTAATGACAGATTGCGAGGAAGCATCTCAATGGGACAGTCACCCACTCATGGCGGTGCATCAGTTCACACCAGACGCCTGCTCCCCCCTTCTTTTACCTGCGGGTGTGGGCTCTTCTTGGGAACGGCAGAGCCTGCGGTTCCTACTAGTGCACCTCGGCGCCCCATGTGTTCAATCTTTTGAACACAGGATCAAAAAGCATGCGACAGAACAGGGACAAACAACTGATGACCTATCCATGTGTTAAAGGCCATTAAGTGTAAGATGCCGCCACTAAAAAAATTGATTACTTTATATATTTTTAACTAATATGCAAATTTAAAACATCTCTTCTTTATTTTTCTTGAGGGCACTTGTGAGGGGGGGGAAACTAGTTTTCCTTTAAGGAAAATATATTATTTGCTTTGGTTAACTCAGGGTTAACATGGTGCCCATGGACATCTTTTCTGATGCCCACCAAGTGTTTTTAGAAAGTGAGTAAGGCCAGGTGGGGCTTTTGCCCAGCAAGGCTTCTGATTGAGCATTGGAGATTTGATTGGCTCTGCAGATTTTTAAAAATGTTGCTTTGGCAGCAGCTGCCACCACAGCACAAGACTCTTCACTGTGTGTCTGAAGGCAAGCCATGGCAGCCATTTTGTGGATAGCTCCATCTCCTCCAGCAACCATTTTGTGGCAGCCATTTTGTGGTTGCACCCACAACGCTGTATCAGAATTCAAAAGGTGCCTGCAGGTTCAAGAAGGTTGAGGACCTCTGGGTTAACTAGTTCTTTCCCCTGATCATAACATTAATGTTAATGGCCTGGTGGACTATTAGAGAGGAGCCAGAGTAATTGTATTTAATGCATCAAAGAACCTCCCTTTGTTAGTTCCAAAGTCTAGTTAAGGATAATTAGAGCAGCATGATTTCAGAAAAAGAAGAATCTTCTGATTAATTATCATTGTCTGTGCCTCCCTCAATTCAAATTAGATATCCTCAACCAAAGACCTGATGTCCAGTAGATTTGTGCAGTTACAGGGCAATTGATACCTACTGTTTTGTCCTTAAAATGAAGAGTGTTTGAAAGGAAGGACTTGTAGGACACAGGGCCATCTGATGTATTGCAACTCACAAAGGAAAGATGATGTTCTTCTAGGCATTCATCTTTTTAACGGAATTAGTGTGTTTGCTTGGGTGGTTTTGTGTGTTGTGTTAATAGCTGTAGCTTCAGTGGGGAATTGTCAATAGCTCAAAAGGGAAGTGCAGAAGGATCATATATCTGGAATAAAGTATACCCCAAAGTACACTTAAAGGTTTATTTTTCTTTAACAGTCTTAGTGACGTTGTAAACCACAGGAGTAAAGCAAATGAGCTATCAGAAAGTTGTTTAGATTGAATGGCTTGTAGAAGGTAACATCTGGATACCTGTTTATGTCCCAGACACTCAAATGGATAACTGGTGATGGTGAAGAAAAGAAACACAAACAAAAAAGAATTAACTTTTTAAAAAAATGATCTTGAGGACTTCACCTTAAGGGTAAAAATCTCTTTATTGCTCCCCAGTGGCCATTTAATATTTCAAATTGGAGACAATGAAGAGAATTATAAAAGCAAGCAGGAATATTCTACTTTCCACCAGAATGGTTCCCTAAGTAGCAATACTTCATGGAGATGTTTGAAACTACCAAGGTTACAAAGCTATGGTAAATGTGGAACCTTAATACATTTAGAGTTTCAGTTTCAACAGCTCTGCCAACTCTGGATTACTGAACATTCTAGAATGGATATTTATCACCATAGACATATAGCTATGAGGGAAGCCAATCATCTCTTATGTCTGCCAAGGTAGCGAGAATCTTTCCCCCTGCCTCTGCTGACTTCCACACATTTCTGATCATATTTAGTTATATGATAACATTGCATCAGCATGAAATGGGTAACCACTGCCAGTGTGGTTTTATGCTGTGACAATGATTCCTTTGTCCACGTTAAGGTCATCATGAGATAACTGGTCTGTACCAGTTTTACACCATAAATATTTCTTGTGAATGTATTTTCATGATGGCAGCTGGTATTTGTCCCTTCAAGGGAGAAGCTTGGGAACTAAAAAGCATGCTGATGTTGTTGTCACCATGTGGTGGAGAAGGGATGGATTCACCTCAAATATGCATCACGTGAAATTGATTAATGTAGTCTTACAATGATTTTTATGCTTTTTGCAGTGACTATATAAGTTTTAAGAATTTGATTTGTGTCTTTTTAATCCAGTGTCGGACTCTGGAAGGAATACAGTCGTATATTCCAATGCAGGTCTTTTCAGCTGGTCATGGCATCCTACCACTTCTACCTTATGAAAAGATCTTTTAGTTCCTTTCCTCCTTGCAGTCACTAGCCACAAACCATTGCACATTTGTGTACAGTAATGAACCATAGAAATCAATGGGGTTAAACATGCATTACTTTGTGCTGGATTGTGATCAGTGTATAGGATCTAGTGAAAAATCTTTTCTAAGCAGCAAAAGTTTTTCAATAAGCCAATAAGAATTTTCTAAGGTCTGCCAATAATTCATATTCTAGGGTAAAGAAAATTAGCAGGATGGATTTTAAAAGGGACACCTACAGGCTTCCCCTTGTCAGAAACTGGATATGCCCAGCAGAAGGATACACATGAATTCTTCTAGCTGAGATAGATGAGAATGCAAATCAAATAATAATTTCCATTATTCTAAGGCAACCAAAACCACCAGG
Source organism: Euleptes europaea (assembly GCF_029931775.1). Lineage (NCBI taxonomy): Eukaryota > Metazoa > Chordata > Lepidosauria > Squamata > Sphaerodactylidae > Euleptes > Euleptes europaea. The sequence goes on from NC_079322.1 coordinate 41,111,195, forward strand.
ACTTTTGACATGTCAGCATATGAAACATGTTTGTCACATCCCTGGTTATAAAACAATCCAAAGCTTATTTGGCACAATAATCTTGCTCATGCATTATGTGCAAATGTGCTTAAAGTCCAGAAACATTGTTATTACTGAAAATGTCCTGATCCCCAATCCCTATTTTATTTTTGTGCAGTAGTATTCTTCTGTTTCAAGGTGGCAGAATGAAAGGGAATGTTTCCTATGGGACTGCACAGAGTTTGTAAAATTTTCTATTTTATTTTCCATGCTATTGATTGTAATGGAAAGAATTATAGGATACATCAGCACTAAGTGCCAGCTATGACAGATATGTAATACTTTTAGCTTTCAGGAAGTTCAAGAGTTCAGCATTGTTTAAATTGAAATCATTTTTCTTTAGTGAAAAATATGGACATAGAATGGACCTTAATTAAGTACGGGAGATTTTCCACTTTTGATTCATAGGGTTTCCTTAGGCTGTGATTCTCTAGTCTCTTGCACAGAGAAGTCCCCTTGATTAAAGTGGTTTAAAGTTTGCCCTTAAATTTAGTCTAATGGCATCAAAGTAAACCAACAAAAAGATTAAATAATGAGCATATTCAATTTTTAATCAATGATTCAAGCACTGACTTAATCTAACTAGGAATGTAGGGCTTGGAACATCTTAGCCTTATCTTGTCATCCATACATTTTACAAAGGCTGTGCTCCTACAGAAAGAATGCCTGAAAGTTGCCAACAAATCTCAGCACAGTTCTGAAGATCAACAGATCATTCATTCCATTCCCAAGAAACCAAACATCAACATTCAACCTTTAAAATGGGATTTCTTCCAATAACACTAAACCGTTCAATAGCTTGTTTATGTTTTAAAAGAGATTCTAGGGGAATGTGATGCTATGTATTTAATGTCTCTCTCTCTCTTCCCCCCCCCCCCCCCAGCAACTGACATCATCCACAAATCCAAAATCACACTTGCTTTAGCTGGCTTGGTTCCCCAACCACCCTTATTCTTAAAGCAATATGTCATTAGGAAATCAGGCCATTATGGGGAAGAACTATGACCATTTATTTCATACCAGTGGCTGTTTCAGAAACTATAAACTGTGTTGTACAACATTAGAATGCTATGCACCTTACAGAAGGTCAATCCATAACCACAGTGACAGCTTATTCTAGGGCATCAAAAGATGCTCTTTAGAAATCATGCACTTGATCAAAAATGGTAGGAAGCATCAATCTGAACAGAAACTCATCAGATCTGCACCATACTCCACAGAACTGATTCATTATGAAAGACTATATATATATATATATATATATATAGAGAGAGAGAGAGAGAGAGAGAGAGAGAGAGAGAGAGAGAGGCATGTTTACTGTTACAAGTTCTCTTCTATGCAACGTTTCTTCTCTACCAATGGCAAATGTGACTGTGGATAATGTGGCCTATTGTCCTCTCTGGTGGTCCTGAGACAGTCTCATGATAAAGAAGGAGATTGCTAATGCTCACCAAAACCCAAGCCTAGTGAGAATTCCATGGTCAAAGAAATCTAAAAGTCAGGAAGGTTTCGATCTTTGGACTCACCTATAATTTGTGCACCATAAATGTAGACTGGAGTCGTTAGGGACTTTGTAATGACAGTGCTGTCTATAACAGTATCATCAAGCAAGACATTGGCATAAATCATTGGCACTTTGCAAAGTGTCACTTCTGTCAACATCCCTGTGATGTGATCTTTAGTCTTTCAAATCTATAGACTGGCATTTGGATCAGCTAAGCATCCCACAACCTGCCTTGCATATTAACTTTGCTTTAGCCAATATCTACATGCTGAAGTGGTGCCTGTTTCAAAATATTTTTAAACAATTTGCATAATATAATCCTGAGACTTTCAAGCTTTTCTTTAGGGCATTACTGTACAGCCTGAATGTGCAAGGAGCCTAATCAATAAAAAGAGACCTTGCTATTAATTTAAGCAAGGAACATAGTGAAATGACTAAACACTTGCTAATTAAAATCAGATACAAAGTAATCACAGTTAAAAACAACACTTTAATGAAATTTTACACAAACTCTGGTGATTTTTGGCTTATATTCAATCAAGATTTCTTACAGAGATTATGTATCATTTTATTAAAATGATAAATATTAAAATAAAATGATAAATATTAAAATGATAAAATGATAAAAAAACACAAATAAATTTTATGAATGGGCTCATCCCTATCTAGATTAAATTAAGCAATGGGAGGCCATCATATTTTAAAAGAAATATTTAATTCCTTGAAAGCTTAATTTAACTTGAATTTAGATTCTGTAAATTTCATGTTTCGCTGTCTTAGTGAATATACTTGTGTCACTACCAGCATTAGATGACAACATAGATCAGACACTCTATGTGGTCTAGTCAGCAGCCGAACTGTAAGTGCCAACGGTAACCTCAAGAAAGGGGGTCAGTAATATAAAGGAAACTGGATTAAAAATCTGCTGATAGTTAAGTGAAATCCTTCAGTGGGCTTGAACTCCCATTAAAGCCATCAGCACTGTAGATGACTGCTTTGAAATGAAAAGTGAGCAATGCATGTTAGCTTGTGGGAGAAATGCTATCAGGGTTTTAAACTGAAATTGAGGAGAAAGATTGACTTTGGACCAGGGAATATGTAAAAGTCTTCTCTGTTTTGAGGTACAAGTTACAATGCAAATGTTGTGTTTACTTTGAATGGTACCCTCCTAAACAGAGCTCCAGTCTTATAAATCCACTGAAATCAATGAGCCTAGAATTTACTTATTTATTAACTTAATGATCTGTCTTTCTCACTGAGACTCAGGGCAGATTAAAATTTTTGTTTTAAAAATGCAACGAAACAATATAATGCATGCAATAAACAATGCAAGAAAATGGCCAACTTTTTTCAGAGACTTTAAAATTGCAGCTCTATTGCCATTATAAAAATGCCCGCTGGCTTTTTTGTGTGTGTGCTGTCAAGTCACAGCTGACTTAGGGCAATTCTGTAGTGTTTTCAAGGCAAAAAAATATTCAGAGGTGGTTTGCCATTGCCTGCCTCTTCTTAGGAAGCCTGGACTTCTTTGGTGGTCTACTAATCAAACACTAACCAGGGCTGGTGCTGTTTAGTTTCTGAGATCTGATGTGATCAGGTTAGCCGGGGCTATCCAGGTCACTGCCTTAGTCATACTTGGCCTTAGATATACTGGTAATACTTAATTTTTTAGTTTTAAAAACTAAAAGTACAATCACTTGCTTGTATCTCCTTAAGATGGTGCAGCATTTGAAAACTCCTTACCGTGTTATGTTCTGAATCATTCAGTTAATACAGTCCTAAGCCAGTCACTGACTAGAATGTATACATTTATATTAATATTGTCTCTCACTAAAGAATACTGGCCCTAAGCTGGATAGCCCAGGCTAGGCCAATCTCATCAGATTTTGGACGCTAAGCAGGAGGGTAGCCCTGGTTAGTATTTGGATGGGAGACCACCAAGGAAGTCCAGGGTCACAACGCAGAGGTAGGCAACGGCAAACCACTTCTCAACATCTCTTGCCTTGAAAACCCTATGTAGTCGCCATCAGTTAGCTGCAACTTGATGGCAAAAAAAAGACCACTGGATAAATTTAGCAGTCATAAGATAAGAGGATAGGTCATCCTTTGTTTTAGTAAGTGGTTAAATAACAAGAAACAAAGAACAGGAATAAATTGATAGTTCTTACACTGGAGGAAGGTAAGTAATCTGTATTAGGATCTGAATTAGAACTTAATTTGTTTAATTTGTTCATAAATGATATGGAATCAGTGGTGAAGCAGATTGTTTATGCCTATGGCATAGATCATTCCATAGATCAGGGTGGGCGGGGTATAAGACTAAAGTAAAGTAAAGTAAAAGGTGTTTGCCAATGTTGCACATTACTTGTGGCACTAGCAAACAGAACGGCTTACAGACATTACAACTCCTGCATGGAGTCAGTCCTGGCAAGTATTATGGGAGGCCTACAAGGAATACCTGGGTCGTGACATGGAGGCAGGCAATGGCAAACTGCCTCCAAACGCCTCTTGCCTTGAAAACTCTATGGGGTCACCACAAGCCAGCTGTGACTTGACAGCAAAAAAAAAGTGCTTAAATGTAAGCAATTCCTAACAGTAATAGGGTGGTCATATATGGAATTGCCCTTCTGATGTGTGTAATTGGACTTTACAGTGTGCTTTTTCATGACAGCCAAATTTACCTTTATTTTGATTTGTTAGATATATTTGTCTGATTTATTTATTTAGTCAGATATGATTGTGAAGGGAAGATTGCTCAGTGGTAGAGCAAGTGCAGAAGGTGCTAGGTCTGCTAGTTAAAAAGTATCTTAAGTAACAGGTATTGGGAAAGAAGTTTCTTTGCCTGAGATCTTGGAAAACCACTGCCAGTCAGAGTAAAAAACATTGAGTTAGGTGGACGAACCATCTGAGTTGGTATCAGGCTTCATAAGGCAGCACACACGGCCCTCTTCCTCCCATTTGATCCTCACAACACCCCTTTGAAATAGGTTGTGTGTATGTGTGTGTGTGTTAAGTGCCGTCAAGTCGCTTCCGACTCATGGCGACCCTATGAATCAACATTCTCCAAATAGGTTAGGCTAAGAGAAAGTTACTGGTCCAAGGTCACCCAGTGAGCTTCATGTTGGAGTGGTTGTCTGTTTTAGATCTCACCAGACATAGGCCAGCTCTCTAACCACTACACCTCTCCTTTTGCTAACCTAGTTCTTCTGCCATATGCCTCTGAGTTTCTTCTGAGATTACTGCCTTTATTGGAAACATTCATAAAAAATTTGTCCCAATTAGAGAGTGCTGGGTACTTCTGAAAAAATAGCCCCATGACCCTTCCTTTTCATCATTTCCTTTTAACTTGAGCAAAACGTAATATATACAGCCATATGCAGTTTTCAGTTATGTCAATGGATTCAAGTGGTTGTGCACAAATTATACATGAAAACATAAATGCTATCCACCGTGTGGTTTTATACAAGGCTGCCAGACATTCTTTGCTTAAGTAATACTCCTGTTGAACCCTATGGGATTTGTCACATTGCCTTTTTCATGAATGCGAGCCACAGCGTTGTCAGCAATGGTACGGTGATCAAAGTACAGTAACAGCTATAATTTGGGGGGAAATGAGAACAGATGGAGATCTTAAAATAAAGCACCTCACAATGGCACTTTCCTTTGCTTTTGTGTGTGTGTGTGTGTGCGCCAGTGCTCTACTTCTTGAAACTTCATTACAAATCTCTTATAAAGGAGGAAATTTAGCCTGCAATCTTTCTCCTTGTAGAAAACAACCCTTGAAAAATCTCTATATAGCAGGGAATGGGGGTGAGAAGCCGTGGCAGGATGTTGTATTTCCCCCCCTCACATGGCTGAACAAAAGGTTTGAATTTAGTTCTGTTTGATCATGCACACCTCAAAGGCTCTCAGTCTCGGCAGGCTCTGTCAACTGGCCTTTTACATGCCTTCAGGAATGCTCTCCAGGCTATTCTTGCAGGGAGGAGGGAGGCTGACATGCAAATGCAAACAAAACCAACAAAGCTTTTGATCTGTTGAGGGACTTGGTGAAATCTCTTGAGCAAACTGAAAGATTACATGCAATACCAAAATTACATACAAGGACAACAAATTAATCGCTAACTGTCTCATGAAGCAAACAAAAAATGGAAGTCAGGGGTATTCTTTTCTTGTGACAATATATGAGGCGAATGTTGTTTTGCCAGATCTAAGTTACTTTAAGGGGAAAAAATGATAAATGACCATTGACGAGAAGATACATTCATTCATATGCAAAATCCCTCTGCTTTGGAGGTGCCTTTTCTTTAATCTCCCCCTGTCTTGATCTTAGCACATCCTTCTAACCTTGATGCATTAGAACAAACCGTGGAATTCATTCTGCTGGTCCCCCAAGGATTTTCTGCTTAAATAAGAGCCACCAGGGAGATGGTTTCCTAATGGTCTTTTGTTGGTGCCCATGTAAAGAACAGAGAGAGCAGGCATTCTCCCTTCTGTACAGGAAGAGTTTTGCATGGAAAGACAAAAACACTTCGAAAGACTTGTGGGATTACCATAGCTTCCATGTACTAATTGTCATTCTAAGAGGTGACCCATGAATTTCCCTTAGCTGCTGAAGAGGGGTGGAATGATGACCTGGTCAATCCAGGTTCAAGTGTCATTGATTGGATGATGATGGACAAGGAAGAGTCCTTTGCAAGACATGAATCTACTTGACATTTCACTCAGCAATGCATTTTTACATTTTATTTTCTGATGCCAGACTTTTCTTTCAGTTTAGTAATGACAGCAAGTACGGGCACATTTCTCAGTCTGCATCTGGTAGCAAAGAGGAGGGAAAGACCCGCGATACTATATATAGTTTTCACATTCCCCTACTATTAAACATGCTGGCTGAGCTACAGCAGAAAGTAACAGCACCAAACAACGACTGTAATTAAGTACTTCAAAGGGAAAGAAGTGGGAAGTGTTTCTTTTACAGCATTGCCAATTGTCTCATCACTCCGCCGGGAACTGCCATGTGCAGAAGTACAGAGAGAAAATAACCATCATTACAATATGTTAACCATATCAATAATATAAAAGAAACATTCACAAAATGGCCCTGCTGATAGCCAAACGAAGCATTTACAGTGCATTCCTAAACAGAGTGATGCTCTTCTAAGCCCAGTGGGTTTAGAAAGGCATAACTACTTAGGAATGCACTGTTAATGTAGAAAACTTACAGTAAATTAAGTTGATAACTAAATCAAACCACTTCTATACATTTAATTCTGTATCACTTGGTGAATGGTCTTGAGGTTCTTAGAAGTGACCAGATCTTGAAAACCACCAGCTTAAGGCTGCAACCCTATGCATAGTTGTGTGTGTGAAGTGCTGTCAAGTCGCAGCTGACTTATGGGGACCCCTTTTGGGGTTTTCATGGCAAGAGACGAACAGAGGTGGTTTGCCAGTGCCTTCTTCTGCACAGCAACCCTGGTATTCCTTGGTGGTCTCCCATCCAAATACTAACCAGGGCTGACCCTGCTTAGCTTCTGAGATCTGACGAGATCAGGCTAGCCTGGGCCATCCAGATCAGGGCATGCATAGTTACTCAAGAGTAAGCTCTGTTGGACTCAGTGGCATGCAATGGATTGGGCTGCACATCTCTACACACTATATGTTATACCTTGAACCACCCTTTCAAGAACATAAGAACATAAGAAAGGCCATGCTGGATTAGACCAAGGCCAATCAAGTCCAGCAGTCTGTTCACACAGTGGCCAACCAGGTGACTCTAGGAAGCCCACAAACAAGATGACTGCAGCACCATCCTGCCTGTGTTCCACAGCACCTAATATAATAGGCATGCTCCTCTGATACTACAGAATGCAGAAGGACAAGAGACGAACCAGACACTAACATCAAGAAGCCCTAAAACATTTTCTTTATCAGACTCTGACCCATATCAGGGACGTAAACCCTCTGAAGTACACAGACCTTTTTAGTTGCTTGCTATCATCAAAAAGACAGGTTTATCTCAAATCCCACCCACCCCCTTTATTAGAAGAGACAGCAAGACATTTTAGCCACTGTCTTCCAAAAGTAAATCTTACTTCCAAATCAGAATGTGCTGTTTATAAAATACAGGATCTCCTCTGTCTTCATTACAAGTGGAAGGGATCAGTAGCTGATGAAAAAGGTTTTTCACTTTCCATCACCAGTTCAGTTCATGTACCAGAACAGAAGGGATTGAAAGAAAGATGGAGGGTGATGAGGCTAATACAAATCAAGGAGAAGCCAGGATGTAAACAACAGTGATATCCTAAGCAGAGCTGGAAGCTCACTGAAGAGATGTTAATGGGCTTAGAAAGGTGTAACTCTGTTTAGGATGGTTCTGCACCAATGGTCCATGTAGTCCAGCACCTTTTTCACACAGTAGCTAATCAGGTGACCTGGAGGGCCAACAAATAAGGCAGGTGGGCCGATGCCTTTCCCTGATGTCACCTCTGAGCATTGGTTTTCCAGCAGTTTATTGCCTCTGAATGTGGAGGTTCCCTTTAGTCATTATAGCTAGTAGCCACTATCCTCAATGAATCAGTCTACTCCCCTTTTAAAACTGCTACTGGAATGGTATGGTGTAGCTTGATCTCATCAGATCTTGGAAGCTAAGCAGGATTGGTACTTGGATGGGTCTTTGGTCTGGGTAGCTTACTTGAAGAGCCTCTTCTCCTACTCTGTGGAAAACCAGGGTCTTATACCTGTAGCACCTTCTATTTTGTTGAATTCCTGGCCAGATGTGTCTCCTAAGGAAATTAAACCGCTCATTGATCGCCTACACTCAGGTAAAGCCCCAGGTCCTGATCTAATTCCCTACGAACTTTTTAACGTCAACAGCAAATGGTGGGCCAACATTCTTGCTCCTGTATTCACACAAATTAATGCTTCAGGAGCTATTCCAAAATCTTGGAGACATACTATTATCGTCCCAATCTTTAAAAAGGGTCAGCGCTCTGACCCAAGCTGTTATCGTCCAATCAGCCTTTTGTCTTGCTTAGGCAAATTGTATTCCTCCTACTTATTAAAGAGGCTGTTGGACTGGGTTGAGAGTAATGACATCCTTGGCTGGGAACAGATTGGCTTTAGAAGGGGTTGGTCTGTCACGGACCACTGTTTAGTGCTCTCCCATCTAGCCGAGAAATATTCCTCCCCAAGAAATGGCACCCTTTATGCGGGTTTTATGGATCTTAAGGGAGCTTTTGATACCATCCCGAGGGAGAGGCTATGGTTGAAACTATCACATTCTACTATGGATAGGAGGTTACTATGGCTTATTCAGCAATTTCATATCGACCTCACAGCTCAGGTTCGCTGTGGCAACCAAGGAGAACTAACCGAGCCCTTTGAGCTGGTCAAGGGAGTTAGACAAGGTTGCCTCCTTGCTCCTCTCTTGTTTAATCTATACCTGAATGATATGGCAACCAATTTCTCAGAGTTTTGCCACCCCCCAAAGCTTGCAAGTCATCCCACCCCGATTCTACTCTATGCTGACGATGCAGTTCTCCTGTCCCGCACAAGAATTGGTTTGAAAAGATCTTTGCAAACTTTTTCTGAGTACTGCTCTAGGGAAGGTCTTAAAATAAACCATCATAAATCTAAGATTATGATCTTCACTAAGAGGGGAGAAATGCCTCTTTTTCGCTGGGTATTAGATGGCTTTGAGGTTGACCAAGTCAAGGAGTTTGTTTATCTTGGCATTCTGTTTTCCCATAACCTAAATTGGAATGCCCATCAAAAAGCAGTGTCCAACAAAATTAAACCTGGGGTTGGTGCTATTGTCAATTTTTTTCACACCAAAGGTGGCAAATATATTCCAGGGGCTATTCAGGTTTTTAACCTGAAAATTACCCCAATTATCCTCTTTGGTGTTGCCATCTGGATTACAGTCATTAATGAATATATAGACCGTCCACTGCTTCAGTTCTTACTAAAACTCCTAAATGCCCCTCGATGTGTTGCTGGCGTTACTCTTCGTTCCGAGTTTGGCCAAATGTCACTTGAAGCTAGGGCGTGGTTGGCCGCCTTTAAACTACACCTTAAACTGTGCTTTAGCACTGAGGGGTTTCTAGCTTTTCTGAAGCATGACCCTTTTAAATCCTCATGGCAAAAAATCTTAGAAGAGAAACTGGCGTTGTTGGGCTTCTCGCAGGATATGTTATCAGATCTTGGGAAAACTGAAGCTTTTGCCAAAATTAAAAAGCGCATTAAAGAGCTCGATTATAACAGCACTACTTTTCGTGCTCGTCGTGTCTGTTCATCCCAGTTCTTCGGAATACCCCCTCCACGTGGTCTGCCTGCCTATACATATTATCTAACAACTCCTCGTCTCTGTAGAGCTTTTTGCTTGGCTAGATTGAATGCTAACCCTTCTATGGTAATGCAGGGCAGAATTCTGAATATACCATACTCAGACAGGATCTGTCCTTGCTCTTCTGGCTCTATTGACTCATTAGCCCATGCCCTTTTGGAATGCCGCTTTTACGAGGAACTTCGATCGCACTATATTTCCCCCTTTTAATATACAAATCCAATGCCTCTGTGACTGACATAATGCCTTTTTTACTAAGTGATAGGGACCCCAAGGCTACATTGTCAGTGGCAAGATTTGTTTCAGTCCTTATATCCCTCCAACACTAGATATATGCTGCTCAAGATCAATTGATCAAGGAGCTTCTAAGGGATAAAAGGAAAGGAAAGGTACTTGGATGGGGGGGGGGCTGCCAATGGAAACTCTGCACATGAAGGCAATGGCAAACCACCTCTGATTCTCACTTGCCTTGAAAATCCCATGCTGGAGTTGGCATAAGTTGGTTGTGACTTGGTGGCACATACATACGTGCATATGCTTGTGGCAAAAACTACAACAGCTAGCGGTGTATTCTACAATTCAATTACTTGTTAGTTTTAGAAGTACTTCTTTTGTCCACCCTGAATCTATTCCCAATCATTAGGTGCCCCTGAGTTCTAATGTTATGGGAATGGGAGCAAAAGTTCTCTCTGTCCAGTTTTCCACCCCACCCATAATTTTATACACTTTTATCATGACTTGCTAGGGTTTTCCCCTAAACTGAAAAGCCCCAGACTATTTACGAAAAGCTGCCCACCCCCTTAATTATCTTGGTTGCCCTCCTCTGCACTTTTCCCAGATCTGCAATATCTTTTTTGAGATACAGTAACCAGAACTGCACACAGTATTCCAAATGAGGCTGCAGCATAGATCTGCCCATAGCTTTCCATAGATCTATAATATTGGCTGCTTTGCTTTCAGTCTCTTCCCTATAATTCCCAGCATGGAGTTTGCCTTTTTCACTGCTGCTGCACACGGTTAACATTTTCACTGAGGCATTCATTACAATCCTATTACAACCATCTCAGATTTGTAGCTGGACAATACATAAGGTGTCTAGTATACCAGCTCTGACCAGGGGCAGAGCTCACAGAATGGTATGGAAGGGTCAGAGGATGAGAAACTGGGGACCTTGAAGAGCTGTCAGCAGCACAGGGGGCATGGCAGAAGGCAACAGACATGGCTTGCAACAGGCATTGCCCCACCAGACCCACACCTGCCAGATGTGATGAAATTGGTACTGGAGCTTAGGTTGTTGCCAGTATATCTGGCCAAGTAGGACCTTGTCTTCCCACTCTTTGTTTGCCAGCACAACATTCTTACAGGTAGACATTGCATTTCCTTAAGCACTTGAGCCAAAAAGGTTTCCTCCCTTTGGAATACATGAAAGCAAAAATCTCTTTGTGTCAGTATTTAAGGCACATCTATGCCATAGACTAGGGTTGCCAACCCTGGGTTGGGAAATATCTGAAGATTTTGGGGGTGGAGCCTTGGGAGAGCTGTGTTTGGGAAGCAGAGAGACTTCAATGGCATATAATGCCATAGAGTCTACCTTTCAAAGCAGCCAGGTGAATTGATATATGTTGCCAGGAAATTAGTTGTAATCCCAGGAGATCTCCAGCCATCACCTGGAGGTTGGCAGCCCTACCATAGACTGATTTCACATTTACTTCCTTTTCCCAGCAATCCCTCGGAACTGTGTAGCTGTGACAGCCTATGGAGCTGAAGCAGAATCCTCAGCACCCGCCCACCACTACAGTTCCCAATATTCTTTGGGGGAAGCCATAATAATTGGAATAAAAACTATATACATTCTAGTTTAGATTCAGTATTTGCCCCAAACTAATTATCAGAAATTAGGGGCTACTAGAATTAGTTTGGATTGCACTGATCATACCCAGCTCCTACTTTCTAGTAAAAAATAATACAAAAGGAAGGTGAAAAAGGATGGGTCACCTCCACTGTCTAGCAGTGTCTTACCTAGGTGTAGTGAAATTCTAGTAGAAAATTTGGAACTTTTCCTTGGAATTATGGGTTTAATTTTGGGTTAGCAATTGAGTTAAGAATAATAGCTCCCTGCTTCGCACAGTTCTGTTTCTTGAAAACACAAATCCAAACCTAAAGGGGAAAGTTCTAAAGGTTTCTGTCTCATCCCCAGTTTCAGAAGCAGAGCGTAACGTGGTAAGAAACTGCTGTAAAAAGCTACAACCATGTGCACAAGCTCCCATGAGCATGTAAAGAGATTTGATGGAAGAGAACCAATGAATACAATCCAGTCACCAGTTAGTGTGGGTAAACTCTGTTGACTTTAAGTGGGCCTTTTGCATGAGCAAGAAGGTACAGGGTTTCAGCCAATGTGTGCACCAGCTTAGAAATAATAATAAAGTAATCAAAGCTGTATCCTGTTAGAGGGTAATCTATACTGTCAGTGTAGTGTCAAGTCGTCTTTTTCGTTTATCATATACATCAAACACCACAATCTGAAATAAATATTTTTATTTTACCCCAAAAGACGTCTACTTTACATGCTCTATGTCTTTATCCCCAGTTGTTTTCTACAGTACTTCTTTTTGTTATGGTTTAGGCTTGGTTTATCAGGAATAGTGTAAGAAGAGCATTTGTCTAAGCAACCTTGAGCTGATTCAGGGCAACCAGGGTCATTGATCAAAGAGAGTAAATCAAGTTAAACAAGTGACTTTTTCTTTTCACAAAGGAGAGAAATACTTGAAACCCATTTGTCCAGTCCACTGCATGGGATACATAAGACTCCTTGGGGATATAAATTTAGGGACTACAGATAACAGTCCAAATCTAAAGATATAGGCCAGAATAGGGAAGGAGACTGTAAGCTGGTTTGATTCTTCCTTAAGTGGTAGAGAAACTCGGCATATAAAGTTGGCTGCTGCTGCTGCTGCTGCTTCTTCTTCTTCTTCTTCTTCTTCTTCTTCTTCTTCTTCTTCTTCTTCTTCTTCCATATGGATTGGCATAAAACCTACTGTTCTTTGAGCAGCATGTTCTGTGTGCCTATGAAATGCATAATGGGAAATGTCACAAACTGTAGTACAATTTAATGTGATATATTTCTGTCATGATAATTAGGAACTATTTTCAGAGAGCTATTTTCTTAGTGGCAGTAGTTTCATGATATAGAAATATGAATGATTATCTGTAGAAAAAAACAAGTTGGTTTTTTTTTTAATTTTGAGTTTAAAAAAGCAAACAATCTCATTAGATTGGAAATGCCAGTAAACTGAATGGATCAGTTCTCATTTACATCCTCTGTCCCATCTCTTGGCTAAAGCTGAAGGTACAGTCAATTAAATATCCAATAAACCAGGCCCCAGCTGAAAATCTGACATTCTGCACTTGTCTTAAAAATATCAAAGCTACTATTCACTAGATACTAAAACAAAGCCAGATAGGTATTCATATATTGCTATGATTAGAATAGCTTTATTGACTGTTATTTTTGTTGTTCTTTATCGAAGTCCAGCTTTTAATGACTCCCTAAAGAAGTAAGCAATTCAAAACATTCCCCTAACAAGGTACTCCACTCTTCTATCTTGTGCATGGCAGAATGCCCCATGGTTTCGTTTTTCTTCAGATACCGGTAATTAGGTCCTCTCCAATCACCCTGTACTTGTTATCATTCGACTGGGGGAGGGTATATGTCTGCTTCCCTCCCATTGCACTCAGCTACAAACTGTGGTTGCCACAATATGAGATTATCAGCCTAGTTAGTACAACCTCTATTTAGTGGTCAGTAACACTGTTGAATGATACTTATGTTCCAGTGACCCTTTTATTACAATAGATATGCCTCCCCCCATTTCTCTGTGCTTGTGCAGTTTTCAGATTGGCTTTTAGATTGTGGTACCATAACAGCACAAGGAGTTTGGGGACAGGAAGTATGCTTATTTGTTGTAAAATCTGTTGCAAACATTCTGAACCCATGCGATAAATGAATACATTAAAAAGATTCTTTAAAAAATATTTACAGGTGGAATAATATGTCATTGTACCACATATACATACATATAGCTCATCTCTTGTACAAATGCACTAATGCAAGAACTTTTTTCTTTAAAGGATGTATACTCATATAGCACTGGATGATGGTCTGGAAGTCCATGAAGCCAGAAGGTCTGCTGGAGAAACAGCCATGCTGTTTCTTTTGTTGTTGGAATTCGTAGGCATGTGCCAAATCGAGCCATTTGGTGAACAAATTGACAACAAGAAGGCTGGTATTGAAGCCCAGGGAGGTGGGGAGCTCATGTATGAAGTCCATTGACACAGCCCTCCAAGGACCCAGAGGTGTGGGCAGAGGTAATAGCATCCCTGGCTGCTCCTTGGCCTGGCAGCAGCCCTCACAAAATGTAACATATTGAAACACATCCTTTCACACCTGAGATCACCAGAACTCTCAAGTAAGGAGATATAATGTCTTATACTGGCCAAAATGCCCCATCAACTTGGAATCGTGGCACAAACATAGTTTGAAGAGCAGAGGTCCTGGGAATATGTAGATGCAGCCAAGGTGGACAATCCTTGGTGGGCAGCAAAGTGGGAGTATGATTCTTGGGTAGGATCCTGGAGTGCCTTTAAATGGGCTGGGCAAAGTCACCATGTTGTTGGTAATTTCGGATCTGCTCCTGCAATGGAATTTCTTGGTGGGTACCTGCAAAGTTTTCAGGGCGGAGAACAGTGGTAAGGGGTTGCTCAGTCAGCATATGAAGAGTAAAGTCTGACTTCCAAGACAGGCCGTCAGCAAAGCCATTTTGGGAGCTAGGGGATGTAAGCCACTTGAAAATTAAAATAAGAAAAGAGTCACACAGTGAAGATCTTTGTGCTGTGGCGGCAGCAGCTGCTGAAGCAACTATTTAAAAATCTGCACAGACAATCAGCTCTCCAGTGGACAATCAAAAGCCTGCTGGGGAAAAGCCCCAGCTGGCCCTGCCCACTTTCTAGAAATACTTGGCAAGCACCAGGAAGGGTGCCATACTGGAGATCCCTGGATTATGCAGACATCATACATTTCTATATTGTCTATCGGGAGCTCATGCTGCATACTTTACAGAGGTAGCCTGATTGGTTGCAGTCTGCATTGCTGAAGGCTACCCACACACAATTTACTTCCTTCCACTGTATGCTGAAATAGGAGGACAAAATTCCTGAGTTGGGATGCGTCCCACTGACAGCAATGTTTCTACTTGTACAAAACTCAAAAGGGGTCTCATGTCAGCCTGTGGCAATAGGGGGACATGGGATTCAGATGTACAAGCGCCCGCATTCCAATGTTAAGGGAATGAATGAGCTAAGTACACAGAAATCTTATTGATTTAATTGGAACTCATGCATATTTAATAGTGGCAAGGTTTTACTCATACCCCCTCCAAATGAAAGCTGGAGTTATCAGGAGGATGTAAGATGGCTTTGCTGTTTGGATAGGTAGGTAGGAACTGAATAGAAGGGATGAGAGTATAATGGGCAGGCAGGTATAGTAATTGTTATCATTATGGTGGCATTTTTTTAATAATGAAAAAAAGAAATCATGGACTGCACAAAAGTACTTTGGATTTTTGATGTAATCTTTACTATGCCAAATAGAATTGACACAAGGTAACCACAGGTCAATGAGATAGCCAGCATTTCATAATGACCACTACAGCTATCTCTCTGTTTATCTACGCCAGGGATGGGGAACCTCAGGCCCGGGGGCTGTATGCGGCCCCCGAGGACATTTTCCTTGGCCCTCAGGAGCTCCGGGGCCGGGTGTGTGTGTGTGGGGGGAGGCGTGGAGGCTGGGGCCTGGTTGCGTGGGGCTGGTGTGTGCGGGTGTGTGTGTGTAGGGGAAGGCTTTTCTTTCTTCCTCATTTTCTGTCACTCTCCTTTCTCTCCCTCTCTCCCTCTTTTTCTGTCTCTTTGTCTGTCTCCCTCCATACTTTTCTTTCTTTCTCCCCCTCCCTCCATTTCTTTCTCCTTTTCTTTCTCTTTCTCCCTCCCTCCCTTTTCCTTTCTCTGTTTCCTTCCTTCCCTGTGGATCAACTGTGGGCTGTGCCCCCCTGGAGCCTCGTTTGCTCGGGCCCATCGCTGGCTGCCCTCCCGCCTGGGAGGGGGGAGGATGGGGGGAGCGGGGGAGCCCTCCAGGCCTTCTCTGCATTGCCTCCCCTGGGGTTGCCAACCTCCAGGTGGTGGCTGGAGACCTGGCAACCCTAGCCTCCCCCCCACCAGGAGATCTATACCTGGTTATGGCCCCCGAATGATGTTATAAATGTGCAAATGGCCCTTGGCAGGAAAAAGGTTCCCCACCCCTGATCTACGCAAACAATCATTAGTATATCTAATTCTCAACATGGCCCAATCTGTGGATACTTAAATCCAGAGACTGGAGCTATGAAGAGACAAGACAACTCTTTCTACAAGCCTGAGAAAAGTTCCAGATTTGCAGAAAAATCTGAAATATTAACATAAAATATAATAAATTGGAAGGTTAATCCTCCAATAATAGAAGCAGTTCCTGTAGCTTTAAGAAACAAATGGTCTCAGTGGCTGTTCCTAGGCATCCACACAGTATTGCCATTCTTCAAGCCTTGTTTTCTGTCAGCAAAAGGCGGGGGGGGGGCTTTCCAGGGCTATTTTGGCCTTTGAGGGAGGACTCAACAGGGCCAATACTGGTAGCAGCCACTAGGCCACTTGCTACCACTCAACTTGCATGATTCACATAGGCCCAGATGCTTGCTACTCTTCAACAGCAGCCACTCCATAAAACCAATGTGGTATAGTGGTTCAGACTAGGATCTGGGAGACCTAGGTTTGAATCACCATTCTGCTATGGAAGCTCACTTGATGTTGTTGGACCAGTTGTACATTCTCAGCCTAATTTACCTCACAGGGTTGGTGTGAGGGTAATATGGAGGAGAGGAGAATTATATACGCTGTTTTAGGTCATCATTGTGGAGATAGGCAGGGTAGAAATGAAATTATTATTAATAATAACAATAACAATAACAATAAACATAGCTGATGATGGGGCAGATAAAAGGTAGGTAGGTTGGTTGGGGGGGAAGGAGAAGGAAATGGGTCAAGCTATACAGGCATTCAGGAAAGGGAAAGAGGAAATAGTGGGGGAGGGGAAAATGAGATACCCTCTGTAAGTCCTTGTGGGTCCCCTGCTTGTTCTATATATTTTCGCAAGCCCTTCCATTCACTCCAGGCAGCGTGGTGTAGTGGTCAAGACTGGTAGACTCTAATCTGGAGAACCAGGTTTGATTCCCCATTCCTCCACATAAGTGGCGGACTCTAATCTGGTGAACTGGGTTGGTTTCCCCAATCTATATGAAGCCAGCTGGGTGGTCTTGGGCTAGTCACAGTTCTCCTCCTCCTCTTCCTTCTTTGAAATTTCAGGCTTCTAAAATCATGTTAGAGTATTTGAAGGGTATGCGCCTCCATTTTTTCAAATATATTGGCTGAAAGGGTCCTGTGGGGGTTCTTGATAGATGCACTGAGGGTTTATGTTCAGATGCAATTTTTAAGCCATTAAAATAATCACAGAAGTACCAGTTTGTCCATAGACCTATGTCATATTTCACTTGCCACTGAAACTGAAGTAGAATCAAAGTGATGATCAAGATCCAGAAACAAAGAAAAATATGTCTAATCTCTTTGAAGAAAATATAATACTGTTCAGTCTATTTATACCTTTGGCAAGTTAGCCCTGAATATTTCTAGAAGCCCATAAAGAAGAAGCAAAATGTGCCATATTTCAATAAATTCTGATTGCAGGCTCCTTGTCTGTGTTAAAGAAAAAGAACCAAATCCATCTCAAAAGACTTCTACAGGCTTGGCTCAATGGCCAACTGGATTGTGTTAATATGCTCTATTACCTGTTTACATTACAAACTGTTAGCTGCTTATTTGATCTGGCACAGGTTCATGCGATATATCACTTTACATGAATATTTGATACCAGAAACAGCAGGCTTATCACAATGTACACCACAGTGTAAACATCCTCCAGCTATATCTTATCTCTGAAAGAGAAATAACAATATGGTATGTAAGAGGGAAGTGGGTCGATACAGTGTCCAAGTAATGCTATACAAAGACAGAATTATCTGGCTGGAAAATTTGACTTCTCATTATGGAAGAAGTTAGTTTATGTACTGTATAAGACATATACATGTTTCACCTTAATAATTCATTTTCATTTAACTCTCAGAACATGCCTGCCTTTCAGAGGGATTCAACTGAGCAGTGAAAATTAATAAAATGATACTGTCTGGAGTGTTTTCTGGGGAGCAATGACATCTGAAACTCCGTATCATTAAAAAAAATAAAATACAGCATTGGCAAGATTATGTGTGTATTTAGTGCAACAGGGCAGCATGCTTCATTCCCCCTACCCCCACCCCTGTTTTGCAGAGTAGAAATTTGAACCTGGGACTTCCATATCTTAAGCCAACATGCTAACCACTACACCACACTGGCTCTCTTTCTCAAAAAGATAGAAACCTATGGTGGACTTCAACAAGAGTAATCTTCTAGGGACAATCCTTCAGTTGCTATTATGTAATTGCCACACATTTAAACTCTGCCTGAATGGAGGTTGCAGGCATCACTGAAATAGATACAGCTTGTACTGCCACAATAGCAGATGCAAGTGTCTCTAGCCAACTTCTCTTTCAGTGGAATGTATGATAACAATTTCTGGTGACTTCAATGATGGATCAGGGAGAAGGGAAAGAACGGTCTCTCCACTGACAAATCAAAATGTACCTTTTAAATTTCTCTGAATAAGATGGCTGAGGTTAATTTCAGTCTCAATTACTCTTGCACAGAATGGATTGCCATTTTCCATACAGCCCAGGAGCCTTTGGGAAATCTTGCAAGATACAATATGGAAAAGAGCATCCATTGCCTGAAATCTGCTAGAGGATACAGAAGCTCTCAGATTTAGCACAAAATATTAATCTCTTTGTGTTCTTGATAATGAAAAGCACTTTATCCCAAAATAGTTAGCAAGACTTCATGTAAAAAAAACAAAAACAAAAAAACAGAAAAAGTGAAATTTCGGGGACCAAGAGCTTATCTTGGAAATACTGTTCATATATTGCTGCCAAGATAAGTGAAGACTGAGATCTTTTCCCCCCTTCTGAGAATGATGTAAAACTATAGCTGGTTAGAGACCTTTCTGTCTTGCACATCGTGTTTCTTGAAATGTTTGTGCCCCAAGGGATTCTTTGTGCTTGAATTGTACTCCTTGATCCCTTTTTCCCCTCATTCTTCACAGCCTCTTTCTTTAGTGAATTCTTTGCTCATCCCCTATATATGTCTTGCAAATTGCTAGCAGGAAAGTCACTTTTATCAAGGCAAAAGAAAAGCCTTCCCCTGAGAGAGCAGCAAGGCCCTCCTTTATTGCATTAAATATAATGATAGAGACTTACATGAAGCATATATGGAATATTAAAAAAAAAACCAGGAGTGCTGAGAGGACAAAAGGAAATACTTCATGCCTGCTAGTTGCATAGTGTTGCTAAAGCAAATTCCAGAGAACGGTTTTATGCCCTTATGTACTTTTATGCTGTGTTTTAATGTGTTTTATGCTTCTGGGTTTTACTGGCTTTTAATGGTTTTTTTTAAACTTTATTATGAGAACCACCTCAAGCAGGTCTCTGAGGCTGCCCTCAGAGACGGGGACTAGGGGACAAAATTCCTAGCGCCCAAGTCACCTGGAGGGCCCAAGCATCCAATTTATTTTCTTCTAATGGAGTTCTGCACTGTAGCTGCTAGAGGCACAGGGAAGGCAGATCACAGTAAGCAGCAGTAGCTCTGCTTTAAGCTTGCTGCTCCTTTCTGCAAAGTTTACTACAAGGAGGCAAACACTTGCATATCTTGCAAAAGCCATCAACCAAGTCAGCACCGGAGCAAGGCAAGACTGGCAAGCACAGGTCATCTGCAGGTTGAAGCCTCCTGATAAGATTGTTGTTTTCAGCAGTCTGTTTCCCTCTTCCTTTCCTTCCAACTAGCTCCATAGTTTTGTCTGCTCAGCCCTGGTAGTGTGCTTTAGAAAACAAGTTTTCATCTTAATTTCTCTGTTTTCCACACTTTGCGCCTTCCTTCATTTTGCTCTCTTGTTTTCACGCCCCCTTCTAATCCCTCACTTATTTGTCAGGCTTGGCCTCAACTTCTTCTCATCCCTGGTTGGTAATGGTAGTATAGCAGTAAACCCTTGATAATATTATGAACAGAAGCTAGGATGGGGACTTAATATTCCTCATGATCTATCAAACTAGTGAAAGGATGCTTCCCCTGCCCCTTTACATACATGGTAATAGTATTTTAATCTGTTTTAATTGTTACCCGTGTGTAACAGAAGTTAGAACTCCCCCTAAATTAATTTAATTCCACTTTAAACATTGTACAGGGAGTGGGTAGTTGTTGTTGTATTGGTGGGACATCAAATATCCCTTTGAAATGCTGCTTTGCTACTGTAGACATTACATTTCTTGTTATATGACAAATGACACAATCTTTTTAGCAAATATGTCAGCAATCCCAATCCCAATGATACCAGTACTTCTTATCCAGCACCACTACATAACCCAATTTGCCCCAGTTTACATACTAGGTAAAGGTACAAGGGTAAACTGAAATAGATTTCTTTCTGATTTACTTACCAAAGATTTATCATGATATAAAGTTTTTATGTACTATAGCCCACTTCATCAGATGTCTCCTATATTGGTACACATATTTACGTGTGTACAAATATAAAGTTACAAAATTCAACACAAGGTTTGGATCAGGGTCAGTTGAGGGTAGGCCCAGGTGGAATCTTTGTCCGGGGGCCTGTGGTAGTTCTTGGCTGCTCTGTCTGAAGAGGCATTATGTAAATGTTATAAATAAATATCCCAGTTTTAAAAATTTGCTACAGTAAATAAGGAGTTAATGGCACCTTAGGATAACAGATATACTGGGTCTTTCATGCACCAGAGTTCACATCATCAGACAGAGGTATGGTATATACCTCTGATGGTATATATCTTAAATTAACAGAGGAGCATTTAATTAAATACAAGAGTTTTAGACAGTGACATTCCTAAGTAAAGTTTTAATTTATATAACATAAGCACAGTGAAGATTCACAACAGTAGTAATTAAAAGTAATGAATGGCGTGGGAAAGCCTTCATGTTGATTCATGTTGTTCCTGATAAATTCAAATCCAGCAATTTCATTTTGGAGATTCCCTTTGCATAACTTTTGCTGAGTCATGGTGACTTTTAAGTCAGCATAGGGTTGCCAGGTCCCTCTTCGCCACTGGCAGGAGGTTTTTGGGGCTGAGCCTGAGCAGGGCGGGGTTTGGGGAGGGGAGGAACTTCAATGCCATAGAGTCCAATTGCCAAAGCGGCCATTTTCTCCAAGTGAGCTGATGTCTATCAGCTGGGGATCAGTTGTAATAGCAGGAGATCTCCAGCTAGTACCTGGAGGTTGGCAACCCTAAGTCAGCAGTGCTCTTCCTTAGGACCCTGACATCTTCTCCCACTAGTTTCTGAATGTTGCCATTTCTGTAATGACAGACTTATGAGCTTTCCTATTATCAATCAATCAGACTTTATTTGTAGTCATAGACCATCAAATATCCCAAAAACTTGTAATTAAATATATGCATAAATAGTTATGAACTGATAATACAAAAGATAAAGATGTAGTGGAGATTAAAAACTGAAATAAAGGAATAAAATCCTCCATAGGATTTATGGTCATTTGCTTTTGCACAGTGACTTAAGAATTTTATCTTCCTCCCGAATGGAAGCAAACCAGAATATGGCTAGCATACTATTCTGCTGTAATTGACAAGATGGTGTGCTAGCAAACCCATGTTTTCCTTTAAAAATAGCAAAATTTGCTGCGTTGACACCCAATGCGTCATCTTAAATCAAAAACATGTTCGTATAATGACAGTGCCTGAACATGGGCCCAATAATCCGTTTCCAGCTCCCAAGGTCACTTGGTCAGCTTGTGATTACAGCAGCAGCTTTAGTGCTGCTTATTGTCCTACGCCTGTGGCCGGTCAATGGAAAAAAAATGTGCTTTAAACACCAGAAGCATCTGATCGTGCAATTCCTAAATCAGCGTCATTGATTATTCACACTGCTGGGCCGCTCAGAGCTGGGGAAGTAATTAGGGCTTTTTGTGTGGATTATCCAGTGAGGAAAGGTCAAATAACTACAAACAGTGCCAGGAAACAGGAGCCACCAAGGACCCTCAGCATCCGAGATCGGTTAAGGAATGCTCAAGCAGGGGCTTGATAATGATGTGCTTGTGCCAGGTTCCACAGAATTTGATCATTCTGTCATAGAAATCCAATGAAGCATGAGTGATGGTTACTTCCCCCCCACCCACCCCAGAAGCTCGCTTCAGGTCCCCGATGCCCATCAGACAAGTTTGTCACACCAACTTGACTGAGAAGAATTTAAAAGGCAGTTTTTGTTCCAAAGGGAAATGCACAGATATTTCCATGTGTGTACATTAAAGTAATTCATGGCCAAGCAATGTTCAACAAATAATTCCTAATTCAGAGGAACACTGTCACCTCCCTTCCTCTTTTCTCAAAATGCTGACAGCGATCTCCATTTTCTTCTTCTGGAGACTTTCTTCTTGCTTTTCTCTGTTGTTTGAGGGGTGCTTTAATCCAAATATCTATTCTGAAATAAGTTCTCTGCAAAAAGGATAGTGTTTGCAAATTACGTTTAATTCCCTACTGAAAGCAATGCAAGCAATGCCGATATGTAAGGTTTTCCCAAGCAATTTTCAACATTTACAGAGCATGTCATAAGACTCCTGCTGAGCAATACCTTGAATGTTTAATTGGGCATTTGTATATACACATAAATATATTTTGACCCCATAGGTGCCAAATAGCAACAATTGGCATAGAGATCCTACTGTTTAGCTATTATCACTGTCTCTTTTATTATCACTATTGAATTATACCGACAGACTATACAGGACTGAAGGAATGGTTTTCTACTTTCCCTTCCACTGATGGTCCAATTAGGTATGATCTTTAAAAAAACAAACAAACAAAAAAAACCCAAAATCATTTTCCTTGGGACTAAATATTTAAACAGGATGGTATTTACCGTAGTTTAGGGACTAACACCCTAAAGGAAAGCATAGTAAACAGTGATCTTTGTAAAGCCTTGGAAGTGGTTTGCATACCTTAAAAGCAGGGCACCCACAGTAAAATCCAAAGGGGGGTTAGTTGTGGCACAGGTGGGAACAGCACAGCCACGGCGCAGCCAGGAAAATTCCTCCAAGCCCCATGGAACTGCTGTACCATGGGGCTACGTCACCATGTTTGCTGGCATAAGTCCATGTCAGCAAAAGGGGGTGTTCCCAGGATGAAAGGGCTTAGGGAGCTGACTAAAATCAGCCCCACCCCTGAGAATGATCCCCTTGGCACAGGTGCAAGCCCTTGCTCCATAGGAATGCTGCCCCCACGGCTGCGCTAGTGCCCTACACTGGCATCAAGTGCCCATGTGGATGGGGCAAATGGCACTTATGCCAGCGCAGGGGTTACGCCGTCTCCAAACCCCTTCCAACCTCCCTTAGGATTTCTTGTCATGAAAGAAGATGTATCTTCCCTTGCCATGCTCAGTGTTTTCATTGTTAGGCAGAAGGATTCAAGGTGGCACAGATGGTTCTTCTTATCCTTGCATCAACTCTATGAAATAGGTGAGGCTAAGAAAAATAGGGAATGGTCCAAAGGCAGACATGGCTGAATGTGAATTTGAGCCCAGATCTTCCCAGTCCTAGTATGACATTCTAACTACTACACCACATTGGTTGTGAACTCATTTTAGACCATGTCCTTACAAATCAGAGACTGGGAGGGCAAAGGAAGGAAAACCTGCTTCATAAGAATCTGCCCAGGTGTAAAGATCTTTTGTAGAAGTCTTGTTCCAAGAGTGTCCATCTACAGAGTCAAAGTGGATGCATATCAGAAACAGAGCTTTTTTGGTGGTGGCATATCAGTTGAAGAACTCCTGTGCCTTTAGCATAGGTCTTCCACAAACACCTCATTTTTTGCCTTGGCTTTTTCTCTTTGCAGTTCAGATAGGCTTCTCATTTTCAACAGTAAAAATGCTAACATTATTTTAAATGAAATTCTTCAATTACACTAGAGTGATTCCTAGTCATGACAGATCTGTTCCAACTGATTTTACAGTACACATTTTTAGAACCTATATCAAAATCTGTATTTTACTATTACTACTACTACTACTACTACTACTACTACTACTACTACTACTACTACTACTACTACTACTACTACTGTAAGCTTTCTTTCCATAGATGGCCAAGGTAGAAGCACAGGGAGTGTATAATACATCAATATACTCTTTTAAAAACATAAAGCAACGATGTATTCAATTAGGTTGGAAATAAAACTTCTCAGCTTCTTTACCATAAATCTTTTATTAACCCATTTACATCACATGTTCACGGAGGAAATAATACATGCCATTCAAAGTTAGGGGTTATTGTTGATTGCTGAGGGAAACATACAATTCTGGAGGTTTCAGCAATCTATTGAAATCTCACTACAGAGTAAGTGTACAAATTAGAAAAGGATGTAATATGGGACTAATGATTCCTCCAGGGACACCTTCGGAGCTTATATTTACTGTTACAATCATGGGGCCCATTTAAGCTGCCGGAGTTGAAAAGAAATGCCCAAGTCAAATGAAAGCACCTCTCGGTTCATTAGATGTGGGGTTGTAATTTAATGCATTTTCTCCTAATGCATTTTCTTTTCTTTTCTGTCGTTTCTCATATTTCTGGAATTCTGGTGCTTAAGTGTCTAATGAAAGTAGCATACATCACAAGGGCATAATCAACAGATCCTGTAAAACATATTTACACCTCACCATCTGTGGAAGTGCCCAGAGTCTGAACAGCGACTTAATTCACTCCAGATGGCATTTACATGGAGCCTGAAAGAGGGGCGTCACTGCCACATCACTACCTGAGAGGTCTTCAGAGGAAATCTTCTTTTGTGAAGGAAGGGCCCCTTTTGCTAGAGCAAAGCACTGTACACCAGAGGAAGACTTCTCACAAAGCAGAAAGAACTCATTTATATTTGATTGTCCTTGTGTTGGCAGCCAAGAACCTGATGCACTGGGACACCTATGAACTTCAGCTATGAACTTCAGCTGCTGTCCAGGGTCAAGACTGCTCACAACATTTCAAGAGCATGTATGTGAAAGAGAGGAGAGTTCCATCTTCCTTTGAGGGGGATGAATTTGGAAAGGAATACCCTACAAATGGTATCCTGATTCCTAAGTAGCTGTCTGACCTACCCAGGCAATAGAAGCAGCTCTGAGCAAGGATCATCATGAGGATTGGCTGACACCTGGAAAAATCTTCATCTGGAAGCACCCTAACTTTGCTTGAGAGCTAACCAATATCCTAATCTATAAATCACTGTTTCTGTACACTTGTTTGTCCTATCCATTTCCTGTACTTTATATATATAAAAAAAGTTCCCATGGTTGCCCAAATCATAGAGATCATGCATACAGAGTCCATGTAGAATGCCAGATCATAGAAACAGTACTTTGACATAATCCTAGTTGGGCTATGAGTTTATTGGGGGATCCATATATTCCTGAAAGTGATTGTGTTGGGAACAGTTACCTTATTTAAGAAATCATGGGACACCCCCCCCCAGTGGAGCTGCCAGATATACAAACCAGAGAATATAACCTTACAATCGCAGAAGAGCCAGCAGAAAATATAATTGTTATTATGATGATGAATGTGTACTTAACAGATTTTTTAAGTCCTGAAAGG
This sequence comes from Euleptes europaea, assembly GCF_029931775.1. Classification (NCBI taxonomy): domain Eukaryota; kingdom Metazoa; phylum Chordata; class Lepidosauria; order Squamata; family Sphaerodactylidae; genus Euleptes; species Euleptes europaea. Next base: position 41,136,998 of record NC_079322.1, read on the forward strand.
TATGGCTTCTGACAATGTAAAGGAGTTGTAAAACGTTTATCCAAGTAACTATTACCGCTAGTATGAAGGGACATCGTAGTTAGGCATGTATGTATTAATTTTTCTGCGGTATTACTTTTTGTGTTCAAAAACCAGAAAGCAAAGCACAAATTGTGTCAGGTACAACAGGATGCAGGCAACAAAGTGTGAATACACACTAGAAGCTTATTAACAATAATAGGGTTTCCTTGCATAAGTTTTAAGGATTATTTGAATGATGGCCCCTTTCTCTCTTTTGGTAGGGATGCTTGTACTGTAGCTTGGCCTTATGGATCCAACCAGGGAGAACAGACTCTTGTAAAAATAAGATTTATAGGTGTGTGTTGCCTTTTATGCAGTCCTTTACAGTTTAACAACATTGTCTGTCTCTTTGCATTTGGGGATTATAAAGAGGTCAGCAGTTGCTGTACAGTAGAAGACACACCTATCTAAGTGATGGTCTGTGATCTTGCGCCATCTGGGCTGACCTGGCCCTGCTCAAGAGCAGGATCCTGCTGTAAAAGGTTTTTTTTTTTAAAAAAAAAAAGTCTAAACTGATAAAATGTGCAAAGGTTTGGCAAAGAAATGGCGCAGGATTTTTATCTTAACATTAACTTGCCCATATTTTCCATGTCATATGCCTTTATTAGGGTCATAAGCATTTATTTAATGCTTGCATATTACTTTGACTGGGATCATAGAATTGCTAGATTAATACTCATTACCACAGTAACACTGTAATGTCTTTCCTCAGGTGAGCATACATAATTCATAAGCTTTAATATAATATTTTATGGACAACTCAGTGCCACAATGCCAACAGTAGCATTTTTATTTCCAAACTTTTCTTTTTAAGGAAGTTACTAGGCTACAAACCTACATTCTGAAGTGCTCATTAAGTTTTTTAAAAGTTAACAATATAAATAAATAAATAAATAAATAAATAGAGATTTATTTCATCTATGTTCCATCTTCCACAGAAGTTCAGTTAATCACTTCCATATATCTTCTTTTTCCTGGGTTTATTCTGAAACACTTGTACACATACTTAAAAGGTTTTGTAAAGATTTTTACAACTTGTGAACAAGTTTTAGAATGTCTTTTTGTGTTCGCAGTAAAATTTCCTGACATTTCAGAATCATAAACTTGCCTTTTGTTGCAGGGTTGATATACATTACTTAATTTCTGAATGCCCTTTGACCTCTAGATTGAGCATCCCCAGTATGGGTGTTGAAATTATTGGGGATTGTGGGTAGTGTATGTCTTGGGAACACTAACTTAAGAGTGAAGCGAGTCCAGAAATAATGCTGTGAATAACCCATGGATTTTTGCAAGTGCTATTTATTTATTTAAAACATTTATATCTTGCGTCTATGTTGGGGGGGGACCCTTTATGGTGGATTACAATTGTTAAACCACAGAAACATATCAATAAAATAAAAACAGTAAAACAATGCACGTTCCTTTTAGCGCTCCTATGGCTAGGGTTGCCAACTCTGGGTTGAGAAATTCCTGGAGATTTGGGGCTAGAGATTTGAGAGGGCAGAGTTTGGGGATGGGAGGGGGCTCAGCAGAGATGTGATGCCATAGAGTCCACCCTCCAAAGCTGCCATTTTCTCCAGAGGAACTGATTTTTATAGTCTGGAGATCAGTTGTAAATCTGGGAGAACTCCAACCCCCCCCCCCACCCGGAGGTTCGCAACCTTATTTACAGTCCTACATTATCTTGGTGCTACAGGGAAATGAATACATTTGGGGATTGGTGTATTTATTTCATTTATACCTGGCCTTTCTCTCCAGTGGGGATCCAAAGCCGCGTACATCATTCTCCGTTCCTTCATTTTATCTTCACAACAACTCTGTGAGGATGGTTAGGCTAGGAGTGTGTTTTGGCCCAAGATCACCTAGCAAGCTTCAACAGCAGAGTGGCAATTTGAACCTGGATCTCCCTAATCATAGTCTGACATTCTAACCTCTATACCACACTGGCTTTCCAGTTATTCTCCATTTCCCAAATTTTCTAATTTGTGGACGAGGAAGGATATCAATGAATCCAATTAATCAACAAAATATTGTTATTCATTCATTTAACATAGGGTTGGGCCAATCATTCCTATCAACAAAGGTGGATCCAGTGACTCCCTGCCACTATGCCTTCCTTTGACAGAAAAAAGACTTCCTCCAGTGAAGAAAAAATGTTTTTGAAATCAATCCTTTTTCCATTGAAGGCTTATGGAAAGGGAACGACTGCTTCTACCAATGGCTCCAGATAGGAAGAAGAATCCATATTGTTTCTTAGCAAGCACTTAATGCAGTCCAGAGAACAACACAGCAGATCTTTTTTAAAATTTGGTAGCAATATTATTGCTGTTGTCATTTATGTCTGTTGCTATTATTTATTTATCAAGGGTCATCAATACTTTTGGAGTAAGGTAAACAAAAAAGCAAAAAATTCCAAGTTGTGAGGAGCTAACAATCTAAATTTTGACAATGAGGAAGACAATAGAGGGAGAGAAAGGTACCTGGGGGTGGTGAATTTTGAGAAGTGGTAAATTTTGAGAAGGTGAAAGTCAAGAAATGTGGAAAAGCTAGATTTATAAACATTAAATGGAAGCATGCTTAACAGAAATTAAGGAAACCAGATCAGCCATCTTGACTGAGTTGAAGAAAACAGTCTCAGCTAATGAAACCTAAACTTGGTAGAAACAGCTGTACGTTCTTCTGTAAAATAACAGTTCACTCTTTGAATTTTCTAGCATAATATTGTGCCTTCGTGCTGTAGACTTGATGGGCTATAACCTGCAAAGGGACAGCAGAGGCAAGAAGAGAATGTGCTGGGAGATTGAGCTGATGGAGCAGTTTCTCCCCATGACAATCATGCGTATTCATAAATATTTTACAAGTGCAGCTTTCAGACTACTAAATTTTACTGCCACATTAATGCGACTTGCAAATTTACTGCTTGGGCATTTGTGGGTTGTGAATGTCGACAATATGAGAATGATGCCAGTAAAAATTTTATGTTTTGAAGTGGTTTCCCTCGTACAGTGCACCCTAACTGCAAGGCTGTGTAATATATATATCAGGTCTGTTTTTTGAATAATGCTACAATTCATCAGGTCCTAATTCCATTGAAGAGACCTATAAATATCTCCTCTATGACTCATGCCATGAAGTTCAACAATATTTTCACATCCGAGAATCACAAAGTAGAACAAAACATTGGCACAGAATGCAGTGTTTGTCCTTATACCCACTGTATTTTGTTGCTACCATTACTAGAACCTTCAAATTGGGAGTCATAAAAATTAAAATTCTCTAGAGACCCTATTTCATATATATAATTAGAGAAACATTGATTAAGCAATGGGGAAAACAATCCCACACTTCCATTCATGAGTAAGTGCAATAATATTTGGACTTAATGGCTATACCTGGCCAAGTAATGGGTGGTACCCATCCAACACAGCACAAAAAGCAAGGCAGCAATATAGGTAAATTGGTTACAACTGGTTACCTACTAGGAAGAGAGGTATTTGCTGATGATAGGGACCCTTGCAGGAGGGGAGTCAGAAACAACCTCAGTACTTTACCCTCCTTCTTCCCCTTACTGGGCAAAATTTTACTGCTCTAGCTGCAATGATACAAATGGTAGTAAACTAATTTGAGGTTTAGGTCATAACACAGTAGGAAAGACACAGTGCTTAATGTAAGAACATACATAGAGCCTGCTAAAATCAGACCAGTAGTCCATCAAATCTAGCATCTGGTTTCACACAGTGGACACTAGTTGCCCTGGAGGGCTAACAGAGTCCAGGGCCTTCCCCTGATGCTGAATGCACCGGCATTCAGAAGTTTGCTGCCAAAGATAGGGAGCGGAGCAGAGCTGGAAAAAGTCTGGTGGTCCTGGAGACAATGGAGCATTTGAGGGCCGGTCAAGATGCAACTTGCCCCACCGTCACTTTCACTGGTAGCACTAAATAGAAAGTGACATCTCAAAACCCAGGTGTTAAGTAGCCATTTTTCTTCTGTGTGATACTTTAAAAGAAATCGAGAACCAGTGTGGTGTAGTGGCTAAGAGAGTCGGACTAGTATCTGAGAGACCCAGGTTCAAATCCTCAGTCATGCCAAGGAAGTTTGCTGGGTGACCTTGGGCCAGCCATACTCTCTCAGACTGATTTACCTCCCAGGGTTATTGTGAGGGTCAAATGGAGGGGAAGAGAATGATGTAAGCCACTTTGTGTCTCCTTTGGGGAGATAGGTGGGGTATAAATTAATTAAATAAAGGGCCCTGGGACAAACAGGAACCACCTGGAACCTGGTACACCACAGCAACTGCATTTATCATTACGGTCATCATTTTTCCCAACACAGCCAGCTGGAAGCCTGACACACGCAATAGCCATAGCACGAATCCTTTTTTCCAACTGTTCCCTACATGTCCCAAACTTTATCCTGTTCTTTCTGTTGATTTGTATACCCGAATGGGACCACGGTTGCTGGGAACCACTCAGCTCTTCCAGCCCTCTGACATTGACCAACCTTGATTTTCGCAGCTGCAAGCCAGCTGTCTTTTGCTAAAACTAGTGGCAAGACATTTCTCGAAGGCCACGCCACCCGCTTCACCCCCACATGGACGCAACACAGCAGACAGGGTTGGACTAGGCATCCTGAGCTGCAAGTGGCCCCACAAACTGCCCACAACCACTCAGGGGCCTGCACCTCAGTTGTGTCGTAGTGCAACTGCTGTGAAGCAGTGCAGCGGCGCTGAGGGCCTTTGCTGGTATAACTGTCTCTTACACCCATGTATCTTGGAGATACACCAGCGTGTCAGTTGGCTCCCTGTGCCCATTCGCTCCCCCCTTAGGATTGCACGGTTAGTCCAAGTTTTATAGGCAAATACATTTCCACATGTAACTTCCCCATTCCAATTTTGATGACACTTACAAGGTTTGTATCCATCAGTTAAGAGAATCTCAGTGTACAGTATTTGGAGAAAGGTTCCAGTTTCATTGGCAATTAAAGGAAATACTCAGGGGAAATGAATGAAACATTCCCATTGTCTTTGTTTCCCCAACAATTATAGCTAATGGGATTTGGGGTTTGTTTTTTCATCAATTTGGAAACAAACATGCACCTCTAAAATCTGCACATAATCATCAAAGCCAGCTTGGAACTGGTTCAACCTCCAACAGATATGCATTGTGGTAGCTCCTCAGTATCTTGTGCAAATGGTTATTAATCATAATAATTATGTGCAGATACATATTTGTCCCTTCTAATAGTTTCCAATGCACAATTCGGTGGCTAGGTAGAACCATTATGAGATGCTTACATGATGAAAAAAATTATTTATTCAAACCTAGAGGATCTAAATTCTCACAAACCTATGATGCTACCACACTGCCTCTATTTTGTTCCTGTCATTTCCATCTTGATACAAAGGTCTACTTTCCTCCATGTTTTGCATTTAAAGTCAACAAGTCTCTGGTCATCACAGAAAAAAAGGCGAAGGTTGAATGAACTAAGCAAGGCCATACTTGCATGAATATACAGTCTCTGGACAGTCCTGGGAGGCAAAGGCTTCATTCAGAAACAGCTTTCAGATCATTAATCAAAGACCCTGAAATCTTTCCAGTGAGCCTTTTGCCTCAACATTATTGCATGTCCAGTTGTACCAGCTCTGAGTCCGGCTTACTGGGAATGAGGGCCAGCTATAAATGCAATAAATAGTCAAGTCTTATTTCGATACAATATCAGCTCTAGGAACACAATAAATAAATAAATATCACACAGATACATCATTCACATTCAGATATACATTCAAATGTGCATCTGAGCATATTATCTAGTCACATAGATATACATACATACCTATATGTGACATGTATTACATGTTTCATTCAAAGCAATGTTATGTAGACAGAGCACTTTTACTGGCATTTATACCCTTGCAAGAACTGTGAATTTTCCCCCATAGTTCTCCACAATTTGTTAAATATTCAGCTATCCAAAGAAAATGCGGTGTATTATATAACTTGTTGTAAATGAAGCATTGCTGAATTGGGGAATGGATGACACAACAATGTTGCTTGGGCCTGAGAAAATAACAAGTGGTTAAGAGAGAGCATTTAGCCTAAGTACATAGAGTCTTAAATCAGTCAAAGGGAATTATTTACTTCTCTCATAAATCTATAATGATAGCACCATTACACATAATGGTCTGTGGTTTCCTTTGGTCAGCAAAGAGAAAGAAGCAATGGAAGTAAATAAGCATATGTGTACAGAGTAAGTGTCCCCCACATACATCTTCCTATGTCTTGTAAACGTTGATGTAAATAACAATCTGGTATCCTTAAAACAGTAGCATTATTTGACAAGTATGTTCTGGTATAAACAAAAGATTAGCCCCCAAAATATAAATATCCTCTGTAGTGTACTGTATTTTATTATTTAACCTCTATAACATTTTATATCATTATCTCATTTATCTTCACAACTGTACTCTGAAGCACAACATGAATATTTAGCCCATGCAGCTACCTTATACTGCGCCAGACCATTGGTCTACAAGGCTAGTATGATCTGCTCTGACTGGCAGCAACTCTCCAGGGTCTCAGACAGAGGTCTTTCTCATCACCTGATTGTTTTCAGCTGGAGATGCAGAGGATTAAATCTGGGACCTTCTGTATGTAAAGCACACAAAGCAGATGCTCGGACACTGAGCCAAGACCCCTCCCCATTATTTTAATGATCTGAAGCTAAGTCTGAAAGTGTGCATTTTGACCTAAAGTATCCAGGGGAATTCAAGACTGATTTTGAACTCAAGGTCCTCTGGTTCTTCCAGCTTCTAAACCACCCTGATATTAATTTATATTATATTAATTTATATTTTCTGTATATCACAATGTTCTTGGAGCCCTGAGAGTACATACCCAATTGATTTTTAGATGCACCACAGTAGTCCTGGACACATGTAACAGTGAACTCATATATAATCCGTGTACAGTGTAAACTACTTAGATGATACTGACAAGAATTACTGTCATATGATAAAACATACATATTTGTTTGAAAACAGTAATAATATGTGCAGCTAATACTATGCACCAAGCATGTGATTCTAGTGTCTAAGGTCATGTAGAAAGCTATCACAGATCATGTGGTTTGTCTTTCCCTAGACCTGGACATGAAGTACTGTAACAAGAAGGACATGGGCTTTTATCTTTTATCTGGAAGTTTTTCGTGGCCTCCTGTGCTATATAGTCTGTGACAAACAAGTAAATCAAAATAGTGGCAGTTATATAGTAAAGTTCAAGAGTCACTGATATAGGAAACAGTACATGAGTTTAGAGGCGTCTATCAATAACTCTACTCTGTAGGAGGCATAATTGCTTTCATAGTATTTGCATACCCATGGTGTAATGTATCACAAAGTGCTCAATAAGCAAAACCTAGGAATTTGAATAAAATATTGTACATTCATCTGCCGCCAGAGCTATATAATGTGTAGAAATGTGATCAGATTACCTTCTGGATAACAGGAATTCAGAATTAATTAGCAGGAGTATACCCATACTGTTAAAACCACTAATTTTATTACTCTTGTTCTATATACCCATTTATCTCACTTTGTGTATAATGGAAAGAATTTCTGATTACAATATTTCTGATTATTAAACTGTAATATATGAAATATATGGAGGTTTCCATTGAGATCACTGTGAAATTGGCCATTGTCCTCCATTGAAGAAATATTTGGCTTTATGAAATTGGAGTTGCATTCACATTGGGTCAATGAATGAATGAATGAATGATAGGAAATATGGAAAAAATCATGCCTTTGCCCATAAGATAGTACCACTTGACATTAAAAAATGCTTTCAGTATAAATAACTGTCACGATTAACTCTGCTGCTTAGGGTTGTAGAGGCTATATCAATATCGCCCAGTGTTTGAAGCTTTATTTTTCTATTCATTATAATTTCATCTCAGGAAAATAGAGGTCCTGGTCCTGAGCCAAATCGGGCCCCCACAGAGTTTGAAATGGGCATTCCCACAATCCCACCTGCTGTGTGGCCGCAGGGAATGGGACTTAGGTCTGGGGAATCTAGACCCGGCTCGTTAAAAAATGCCTTGTGTGGTTTGGTGAGGGAAGCCCTAGAGATCTAAGCAGTTGCTTTTGAAGGGGATTTGATGTAGGATTAGCTGTTTTGCTGCCTGCTGTAAGGGTTTGTTGCTTTCAGTATACTCTGCGTGTGTAAATAAAACTAATACTACGAAGATACCATAAGTTTCCAATGGCTTCCCATACAAAGGAAACTAAATCCTACCCTGTCTTCCTCTTCACTTGTGGGAGCGGAGCACACTTGACAATAGCTGAATCAAATCAAACATTCATACAGGACAGTGAAACCAGAAAACATAAAAGCTGCTAAGTCCTGCATTTCTATTTCCTATTTCAAAGCAGGTCAAACAATAACAAAAGATTGAGAACATTATCATATTTCATATTCACCACTTTCAAAATAAATCTGAGGCACTGCAAAAAAAATGGTTAAATATTAGTTTTGGCAAGTGTTTGTTTTCCTTTAGTATTTTAATGTTACATGTGTTTGAAAACCTTTAGCCTTGTAGCCTATAGCTTATGGACACTGCACCAGAAATTCATGCTGAGAAAAGCTCTTCTATTAATTATTTGTTAACAGTCTCACTGTTATTTATTAACAGTCTCACTGTAAACCACGTGACAACCCAGAAGACTTGTAAATGCAACTAAATTTGCATAGATAGTTTGCCAAGCTTCCCTGGCTTCAGAAAGTAATAATTTGTAATTTAAGGGGATCTCTTTTGTGGTGCGACTCAATCATACAGCATTTGAATGAAACAAAAATGGATTAAACGACACTTGGAAGGAAAAAGGAAATATTTCTCGTAATATTTTATATAGCTATGCATCATTCAGAAGCAGGCATATGGTAGCGTACCCCCTTATAGGCAGAATTATTAGGGCACAAACATAAACATTCCTCTCACTTTGAGCAAGATTCTATTTCCAAGAGGTTTGAAATGGACTTTCATTGACATGTTCCCAGTAACAGCAACAGAAGGTAGATAGTTTGAATGCCTGCTTCATTTGAATTTTTATAAGGGCTTCATGATCTGCAGCTGCTTACAGTAAGCATATTAGAGTAGGAAATAAGAGAGAGATACAAGGCAATGAAAAAATGCCACAAAACTCAACTAAAGGAAGCCTTTTCAGTATTCAGAATCATAAAAATTGATTAGTTGGGAAGGGAGCCAGTGTGACGGAGGTGGCCAGGGGCAGAGAGTCTAACAGTGTTGTTACCCATATCTTCTTTTTGCTTGACTGGAACATACTTGTGGGATTCCTTTTGAAAATGATTGAATGTTTTTTGACAGTCTCCAAGCTCTGCAATTCAAATTTTATTAGTCGATGGGTCTCAAATGGAGAGTTTAAGTGGTATGCATTAGGAAAAGTAGGGCACACTCTTGCTTGAAAACAGCTTTCTGTGTTTATACAACCCGCTGGGTTCATTTCGAGTTGAAAAACAGGAATTGAACATTTCCTTACAAAGCGGTGATTTGGCTACTCCTGCTGAAACAGAATACTTTTCAAGAGATGAAGCTAAAGGGTAGCAATATCCAGGCATTACAGCTTCCTTCTGATTACAGCATACACTATTGGTATTAGTCAACTAAGTGCAAGTTGGGGTCTGATACAGCAGGACAAATGATGAACCTTTTGTTATCAATCAAATATGCAATACATATGAAGAAGAAGAATGTGCCATTGAATGTGCCAACTCATGGCAGCACCATCCATGGGGCGTTCCAGGCAAGACACAAGCAGAGCTGATTGTCATTGCATTCTTCCACATAGTGACCCTGGACTTCCTTGGTGGTCTCCTATCCAAATACTGACTATGGCCGACCTTGTTTAGCTTCCAAGTTCTGAAGAGCTCAGCTGGGTATAGCATTAGCAGAAAAAGGAAATTTAGTACTTTTTTTTAAATTTTGTGGCTAATCATAATCTGAGGCTAGGGTTGCCAGGTCCTTCTTCACCACCGACGGGAGGTTTTTGGGGCAGAGCCTGAGGAGGGCAAGGTTTGGGGAGGGACTTCAATGCCATAGAGTCCAATTGCCAAAGCAGCCATTTTCTCCAGGGGAACTGATCTCTATTGGCTGGATATCAGTTGTAATAGCAGGAGATCTCCAGCTAGTACCTGGAAGTTGGCAACCCTAACTGAGTCCCTAAGATGTAGCTTACTTTGTTTGTGCATAAAAGCAGCTCTGTATATGACTCTTAGTTTTGTGAGAAGCTCAGCTGGTGCAACATGGGACATAAATAGCAAGAGTTCACTTATTTCTCAATCTGTTGTCAGAAAATTCAGAAAGGATCTTCCTCTTTCCTCTAAAACAGAGATCCGCATGCAACATAGCAGGAAAAATTAAGCAATTCTAAAAAAAAACCCATTACTTGGTGCAAGTATGGGGTAAGACATCTGGAGCAGTGGATTCTCTGCCCTATTATGCAAAAGGGAAAACAACAGCCAAAGGAAAGATATATATCTGGACCGCCCTAAGGCTTTTATGGCTTGTGTTTGAAGAGATTTTACGTAAGCAAACTCTCCAGCCTTTGATAACACATATTTAAAAACAGAGTTTATTTTAAAACAGATTTGCATAAAGTGTTTTGAAAGTAACCCTTAAAGATACCATTTAGTTTCTGTTGATTAAAACTTTCCATTTTGTCTAAATGTTTTCAGCTTCTTGAACGTTGTGTTTTGCCCTTCATTCTCTGATACTTGTTTATTTTTATTCTGCAAAGAGCTTTGGGGCAGCAAAGCCTTTGGCTCTTGCTCCTCAGCTGGTGCTTCTGGCCACACTGAAGTTAAGCACTTGTAACAGTGGAAGAACAGAAGCTCAGCCCAGAGCTCATTCAGCCAGAAAAAAGATGTTCCCAGCCTTCCTCCTCCTTTACAGCAGAATGCTTCATGTCAGCTGCTTTGCAGCTGATTTGCAACCATCTGATACAACAATATACACACTGTTTTCAGGCTCTAGTTCTTCCAGTTGACATGTAATGGCTCTGGAGTCAGTTAGGCCTAGGGTAGCCAACCTCCAGGTACTAGCTGGAGATCTCCTGCTATTACAACTGATCTCCAGCCGATAGAGATCAGTTCCCCTGGAGAAAATGGCCGCTTTGGCAATTGGACTCTATGGCATTGAAGTCCCTCCCCTCCCCAAATCCCGCTCTACTTGGGTTCTGCCTTCAAAACCTCCTGCCAGTGGCAAAGAGGGACCTGGCAACCCTAGTTAGGCCCCAGACAAGCTAAACCTGATTGCACCAAAGGTGCACACTGTAACTTCTTGCACACTGCAACCTCACCCTGATTTTTCTCCCTTGCTGCGTCGTCCTTCTCTGAGCAACGTTGGATTGGAGATTTTTGAACACTGGCCATTTACACATGGGCTATCTACCCTGGGTTCACCTATACCTCCATCATATTGTAATGATAGCCTCTAGCTTAAATGCTCATAAAAAGGACAATATACAAATGAACAGAGGCTATACTGAACCTCCACGTTCAAAACCTCTGAATACCAGTTGCTCCGGGGGAGGATAAAAAGAGTAGCAGACTCTGTTTTCAAGATTTATTTTCTCACAGTGACTCAAAGCAGATTAAAACAATGCAAGCTAATAGTAGGAGGCAGCTATAAACAATGCATTACATTAGGACTAGGATGACCAATGAAAACAATGCAAAAAAGTAGCCGATACAATATATCAAACAATGGAAATTACAAAAGTAGAAAACAATGTAGTAAGAGCAAGAGAATATACACATTAAACAGATAATACAGACCATTAGGGTTGCCAGGTCCCTCTTTGCCATCGGTGGGAGGTTTTTGGGGCGGAGCCTGAGGAGGGCAGGGTTTGGGGAGGGACTTCAATGCCATAGAGTCCAATTGCCAAAGTGGCCATTTTCTCCAGGTGAACTGATCCCTATCGGCTGGAGATCAGTTGTAATAGCAGGAGATCTCCAGGTAATACCTGGAGGTTGGCAACTGTACATACCGTGAACAGAGGCACACAGACTACAGCCTTGTATCTTCCTGAATCGTTCTAGTATAGCCCTATTCCTTTTACAAAAATGCACCTCTAAACAATTCTGTTTTGAATTGTCTGCAGAATGGTAGAAACGTAACCCGCCTGTGGGCTTTCTGGAGCATCTAATTGTCCACTCAGGAAAAAAGGATGCTGAACTAGATGGACTAATGGTGTGAATCAACAAGGTTCTTTTATGTTCACCTCCCTTCCATGAGTTGTATTTTAGGTGGTCAGGTCCTTAGGACATGGACGTGTCATTTTGTACTCTGAAGTGCCATGCATATTGGCGGTACATTATTAGCATTAGCAAAAATCCCAATGACAATCTCTGATAGGCTAAAGGATTGCTACCAAACACAAGTGCCTACACAAGCAAGAACACTATACTATTCACCTATTAAGAGGACATTCTGACACAATGGTCCACTGTCCTAATTTTTTCTCCCAGTCAAAATACCTGCAGACCCCAAAGGGAAGGTGACAGAGAAAGGCTTGTGAGGAGATGCTGCGAATGAAGAACCCACAGAGCGAACCCCAATCCATCACAGAACTCAGGGAATGGGACACTTATTAACTTCCACTGGTTGAAATGCTAGCGCAGCAGGAGCTCTTGGGAGTCTCCCTTTGGCTAACAAACTAATCCACAGGCAAGTTAAGAAAGATTTAATGGACTTCAATCTGGTTTCATGAACTACAGTGGGACTACATTGTTTTATGTCATAGCATTTTTGCTTAACTATACAGTTTTCACGGCTCTTACGCTGTGATCCACAAACCATTTCAGAGTGTGTGGTTGCTGTTTTACTGGTGTATTTTCCATTGACTTCTGATCACTTTCTTTCATGCCGCTAGCAGTTATCGTAATGTCAACAGGGAGAGTAATTTCAGTGTTAAATAGTATTTGTTAGTTCAAGTGACGCCCTAAATTGGCTTTTGAAGAGAAGATTGAACAGTAAATTAAACTAAAAAGAATAAAGTGGGGTTAAGATTAGCTTCAAAGGTCAAAATCACTGGATTGGATGCCATTTCCTGGTTAACCTGTTATGTACACATAGAATGCTTCCACAGTCTTTTGACTAAAATGTGTAACCGAAAGTAAGCATTAATAGCCATTATAACAATTGGAGAGAGACAAACACCATATAAATTTTCCCCAGATAGACAAAAGAGGCATTTATTAACAATTAAGACAAATATAAAATCACTATAACCCACAGCTACCATTATTGTATGACATTATACGGGCCAGTTACTTAATTGCTTGAATGTTGGCTAAGCCAGCAATAAAACGGATAATAAAATAGTACTGCTGTCTGAAATGAGCTTTTCTGCCTAATTAAAGATAAAAAATGGACGAGATACCAAGGCATAGCTCATGGAACGTAGAGCCACTGTGGAGTAGTGATTAGTGTCAGACTATAATATGGTTGCCAACCTCCAGGTGGGGCCTGGAGATCTGTCAGAATGACAGCTGATCTTCAGATTACAGACGGCTTTGGAAGGTGGACTCTGTGAGGTCTGCTGAGGTCTCTTGCCTCTGCAAACTCCACCCACCCCCAGGTTCCATCCCCCAAATCTCCAGGAATTTTCCAACCTGGAGCTGGCAAGTCTAGACTAGGATTTGAGAGACCCAGGTTCAAATCCCCACTCTGCTTGGAAACTCACTGAGTGACCAATCACCCTCTCACTTCCCAGGATTATTGTTGTGACTATAATATGGAGGAGGGCAGAATGATGTTGCAAGGTGTTTTGAGCCCCCACTGTAGAGAAAATCTGGGCTATAAATATCTAAATAAATATTAATTTCCATCACTTCAATCAAACTACATGTTAACACAGAGTTCTCTGTAACTTTTATTTTAACAAAACTATGAAAACCTGGTGTAAGGTTTGAAGGAAGAATGCATGGAAAAGCTATACTTTAAAAAAATAAGATTTTATTTTAATTAATGGGGAAGCTATACTTGAGCATTCCTAGGCAGAATATTTTCCCGCCAACTTCTACCTTTCCCCACAGTGGTTTTTTCTCACAGGGCAAAAGATAACAGGTCTTATCATAATCAACAATCCCCTCCCATTACTTCTCATCCCCCATCCTCCATGTGGGATGGAATATGCAGGTCCTGTTTTATATAATCTAAACCAGGGCTTCTTAAACTTTTTCCACTCACAACCCCTTTTCACCCAAGAAATGTTTACTTGACCCCGGGTATATTGGTATATACAATAGGTACACCAGCCAAACATTTACTTATAATAAATAATTTTTTTCGCGACCCCCACATTCAGTTACACAACCCCACATTCAGTTACGCAACTCCACAGTTTAAGAAGCTTTGATCTAAACTACTGCATGTTAAGGATCTTAACAAGGGTCATAACTAAACTGTATTAAGTGATATTACATGTGCCCTTTCAAGAAGAGCCTTGCTGGTTTAAACCAAGTTTCATCTACACCTAGGGCTGCCATTGTCCTGCCATTGTCCACCCCTCTTTTTCCCTGCTGCCATTCCTGTGGCCTGTAGGAGAAAGATAATATTTTAAAAATCTCCATCAGACAATGGCATGACATTACGTCTGGATAAAAAAACACCTCTGGGGTTTCAGTGGAAGTGACATTTCATTGCTCGACAGTGCCCCTCATTGTCCCTGCATCTGGACTTCTGCAGGTTGCCAAGCTATGCCTGGCAACACTACCCCCCCCCCCCAATAATCTCAGCAGACTGAGAGACCTTCGACATATTACTGCAGTAAAAAACAACCACCATTAATCATTTCCCTAATAACGAATTAATAAATCTAATTTAAGCAAATGGCTTTATTCAGTGTGGATGCCTTTTTAAGATATTGAATGCAATCTCATTTACCACTGGATAGGCAAAAGTTTTCTAATCATTATTAGTAGGTCACCTTTAATATGCTCTTTTCATTACCTGTTGCACACATGCTCAGCCCCACAAGTTAATTTATCAATGCAAGTCCTAATTTTCACAAGCAGTGCTACAGGAGCTATTCCCCTATATAAGTACTTCAATTCTCCAATGGAGAATTACTTAATTCGCATTAATTAAGAAGTTTAACACCCTCTCTCTACTAGGCCTTAACAAGGAGCTAGCATTTTCCACTTTTGCCTTGTGTGTCAGTTAATGTGTTAATATCACTACAGGTCCTAATATTTTAGCACATCCTACCCACCCAGGGATGTACACTGTTCTAATTGGATCTGTATATCATGTAAAATATCTATCTATCTATCTTGCAATCAAGACACAGGCGACTGACTTATGGTGACCTCATAGGGTTTTCAAGGCAAGAGAGGCTGTTTGCCATTTCCTGCCTCTGCGTAGCAACCCTGGTATTTCTTCCTGGTCTCACATACTAGCCAGGACTGATCTTGTTTAGCTTCTGAGACCTGTGCAGATTAGGCTAGGACAGTCTAAAACACTGGCCAGAATTAAAGCAACTGAGTCATCACAAACACTACAACCTATTCAATGTTAATCCTACTTTGCCTATCTATGAATAGTTGGAAGTGGTCCTCCTGACCCACTTCCGAGTGGATTGATTACTCTTTTGAGGTGATCGGAAATTTTAAAAAACTGCCGTCTCTCTGCCTTATTATTTTTTACTGTAAATGCATCTGCCTAACCGACGAATACTTCATCCGTCTGAAATGTCCTCTAGCTCAGGAAAACGTATGCCGGAATAAGCTTTTAAAAAGAGTTTAAGGTGTCACGGGACTCCTGCTTTATATAGACGTGTGAATGTTGTTAATGCAGGATGGAAAGAAAACAACCCGTACCAATGGATCGCTTGAAGTCGCAAGGCATGAATATGACCTTTTTACTGTCACGTACAAGCTGCCCTGAGAACAGAATGACAGGAAAGAGGGAAACGTCACGGCTTCGCGAAGACAAAGCAAAGGCAGCAGGGGACCCTCCAGCACAGCCCTTCCTCCCCCCCTCCCGCCATTCTTTCTTCTGCTTCGTCCTCCGCCTACAGGAAGCGCCAGCTGATTGGCTGGAACCCGTGGGCGTACCCGCTGAAGATAAAAAGGCCCCCGATTGGTGGGAACCGAGGGTGCGGAAGACGTCACAGCAACAACAACTAAGGCCGTCCAGCCCATCAAAGCGGCCACTCCCACTCTTCGAGTCAAACCCTTCTAACCAATGAAGGGATCCTTCCTGCCGGAACAGCCGCGCGGCTTGAGGCGCCATGTTTGGCATTGGCGTCTGAGCTCGAGAGCGGGCTCGCGGCTAGGAAGGGTTATGCCCTCGTTCAATATGGCGCCGGCGAAGGGGGCGTGCCAGGGAGGGACGCCGCCGCCGAGGAAACCCGGCCCGCGAAACGGCGCGCGGCGTTTGCCGCGCTGACGCGCGCGAGCAGTCCGATGGAATGGGCGGAGCCTCGCCGCCCCGCCTCCTGGCGTCGGTTTCCTCGCCGGCTTCCCGGAGCCGGGCGAAAGGGGGCGTGGCCGCGCGGTTCCCTCCCTCCCTCCGCGCGACCACCTGGCTCGCCATGCACGGCTCCCCCGCCATCCCCGAGGAGCTGGCCGCCCTCCTGGCAGGTAGGGGTTCCCGGCGCGCTCGGGGCTTGCGGCGGAGGCTCCTTGGACGAACTGCGGGCGTGTGGGGAAACCGCGGGGGTCTCGCAGAAGACCCTGATGAGGCGGGGAAGAGCGGCGCTCTGGGTCCCCCGGAAACTCGGGCGGGGGATAGAAACTTGGTCGCTGAGTTTTCCAAGGCTTCGCTAGTTGGAGAGGCGAAGCTTCGCCGCCGGAGGCTGCCAGCTCATGGGGTGGGGGGAGTCTGCGGGAGCGCAAGAGCTTCCCTTTTAGAAGCAAACCCTCTTCTCTTACTTTCAGGGGATGTTTTATAGCGGCGCACTATTTATATGCTTTGAGATGCGAGCTTTGCACGCTTTCGTCTTTTATTTCGAGCCCCCTTCACGGTTTTGAGTCCCCCGTTGGAAAAAGGCAGGTTAAAGCTGTCTCTAGCCCTGACCTAGGATGGCCCAGGCTAGCCTGATCTCGTCAGATCTCAGAAGCTAAGCAGGGTCAGCCCTGGTTAGTATTTGGATGGCACTGGCAAACCACCTCTGTTAGTCTCTTGCCATGAAAGTCCCCCAAAAGGGGGTCGCCATAAGTCGGCTGCGACTTGAGGGCACTTTGCACACAAAGTTGTCTCGAATATGTGAGCTGGGTTCAGGTCTGCTTCTGCGGTGGGACGTATTTGCCAGGGCCGCAGTCTGCAGCGCAATTCTACGTTTGCTTCCATTGTCAGGTCTCTGAAAAATGGAAAGGCACTTCGATGTTGCGTTTCCTGTATTGCACAATGCATCCTTCATACTTCTAATTTTGGTGAAATATTATTTGCATGAATTATCTGTGCAAACGGTGTTCCTTTTGCACGTCACTGACAACTTCCTCTATTTTCACTGACAACTTCCTCTATTTTATTGTCTTTGCAGAAGCTCCTAAGTCAAGTGCTGACAGTCCCCCCCTTTCCTAACAGTTCTCTATTCTGAACAAAGTTGGGTTTATGGGTGAGATTAGCAACTGTCTGTTCCCGTGCATGCTCTGTGATAGCTCCCACTGCTTAAGGGGGTCAGGAAGGTTCCCATGCTTCTGTCATTCTGCATAATGTACAAAACAGAAATGTTTTAGAGGGTGCTTGTATAAAGGGGTTAGGTAGAACTGTGGTGTAACAGAACAGTCAGGAGGATGCTTTTATAAAGGACTAGAATTGTAGTCTATTACAGTGTTTACTGTATTCATTGTTGTATACATTTGTTTTTAAATTTCTATCCCTCGCCTTTCCTGGCAAAGCTGGCCCAAGTGTAATTCAACGTTCTGCATTGGGTACTGTTTTGGACACATTTTTGTTTGCACTGTTTTCTAATTTTGTAAAACTTGTCCTATTGCGCTGCAGATTGCAGACTGGTTGTCTGCTTTCTGATTGCAGTGGGTTTTCATATTTTGTAAACAGCTATGAGTCTCAGAGAGAAGGGCAGGCTGTAAATAAATGTTGGTGTATTTCAGTCTACTTTCTGTGGAAATGTAATAGAAAAACTCTTATTGGTTTAAATGGAGCTGCGCTTCATATGATGTTGGAACTCCAGCCTGTTGGAGGCACTATAGTTGATTCTGAGACTTACAGAGCCCGTTTTGTCATTCCAAACAGAATAAGTTTGGTAGGGTGTCCACTTGTTTTTATTTTGTTCAGGAGAGTAGAGTGTAGGCCGATTTCACTTAGCATGAAACGCACTTCAACAGCAACGAAACAGTTCTGTCCCAATGGATAAAAGTGATAGATGTAAAAAACTTATGTAGTCTGATATACACTCTAATAAGTTGAAGGATTCATCCTGTTTAAATACATCTCAACAGTTTATCATGAACAGTAATATGTTCAATAGTCCCGTAGCTCCTTTAAAGCTACCGTAATTTGCTTTTGTGGCACAAGCTGCCATAACCAAGAGTTACTTCACCAGATGCTTGTAGTAGTCAGCGAAATAGTGGGATACGTGAGCGTACATACACCTGGGAGAGGAGAAATCTCTGTTACGAAGGAAAAATAAAAATAAAGGATAGGGGCCATGGCTCAGTGGTAGAGCATCTGTTCGACATGCAGAAGGTCCCAGGTTCAATCCCTGGCATCTCCAGTTAAAGGGACTAGGCAAGTAGGTGATGTGAAAGACCTCTGCCTGAAACCCTGGAGAGCGGCTGGTGGTCTGAGTAGACAATACTGACTTTGATGGACCAAGGGTCTGATTCAGTATAAGGCAGCTTCATGTGTTCACATCTTTTGCTCTCAACTGTTAAAAATAAACTCTGAAAGCCTGTTAAATGCTTGATAAACAGTGACCAATCCTGGCTAATAGCTCTTCTTCAGCCATTGCAAGTCTGCCTGAGTAAAATGAACTCCTGTTACAGTCGGCGCTGGAACATTTGCCGGCTTTCATAATTTCAAGGATGCCCCTCCAGATACACTTTTGCAGATGTGATGAACAAACTGAAGTGGTCTGGATGTGCTGTCTGCTGATCTTCAGAGCGTGTTTGAGGTCACAGGAATCATATGGCTTCTGGTGTTCTGTACGCTGCCTAGCTTTTTAGACAAATGAAGCATTACGCTCCATTTCCTTAGGATCTCTGTTTCCTGCATGCTGAGGCAGCTTAGTGCTGCTTGAGTGAGGAGGGAAGAGTTATGTCACTCTTTGACCAGCGTTAAGGTGACTTTTTTTTCCACCATGTGCATTGCCTTTCACAGGTCTTGTTTGCATGATCAGTTATCCTGATGTACCACAACCAATTAACCATTTGCTGTAGCCTTGAATGTATTCTTTGGTCAATCAGAAACAAGTGAAGAGGTATTACAGGGAACTGACCACAAACAAACCTTTTGAGGTCCTCTGGTTGTATTTATTAACGTTGCCAAATGGTAGAGAGGCCTTTAAGGGGCTGGACTGGATTTCTCCAGACTTGACAGCTCCAACAATATTTGTTTAGCTGCACCAGTGTGCAGGATCTGCTCCTAGAATGGTTTTAATCAAAGACAAGTATGATAAAAGTGAACGGGAGATGTTGAGATAAGTAAGATTAGGATAAAAGAAATCTTGGCCGAAAGTATGGAATGACAGTGGTTCAGTGGAGTATTTGCAGAAAGAGATGAAAAAAGGACTATATAAGAATAGATGTGAAGGAGAAGGCTATTGTTCTAGTTGAGAACTGCTGTGCAACTCAGGTACAAAGGTGGGAATGGGCAAAATGGCGCCTTACTGTTTCCAAAGTGATCAGTAATAGAATGGGTGGCTGCTTATCTCTCTGACTCTGCTACACAGTTTCTACAGAAACCTGCTGGGAATAATTGGATTCATTAGGTGTTTGGGTGGTCCTAGGGCATATCTGTGCTTCTTTAGCATACTTTTCTCTGGCTGTTCATTGAAACTAGCCACCGAGGTTTCCAGCCAAGGTGATCTACAAGACATCCAAGGGAGTAGGGAAGGTAATTGACTTTTTGATTGTTATGCCCAACAGCTCATCAGACTAATCTCCTTCAGTATGAATTTTTGAAAAGACTTCCAGGGCTCTTATCTGAGATATAGTGCTGCAGAAAAAACATTTCAGTTTTGCAGAGACCGTAAAATTATTGTCTTCTCCAGAGGCTTAAAGAACCCTCAGTGGTTTCCAGTATAATAACCCTTGAAATTAAACACATTTGTTGTAATTGAATCCTGTAGAGTGAAAGGACCTTATTTATTAGGATCTAGCTGTTGATGTTCAAAAAAGTTTTGTTCTTACCCTGTGTTAGTAGATAACTCAGCTGCTTGAATTACCTATTTACAATTAGTTAATAAATCTTTTAAATTCATGTGAAACTGTGAAATGCAATATTTGAAACTAGACCAGGGCTTCTTAAACTTTCCACTCGTGACCCCTTTTCGCCGAGAAATTTTTACACGACCCCAGGTATATAGGTATATAAAATAGGTATACAAATCAAACATTTACTGATAATAGATCAGTTTTTTCGTGATCCCCACATTCAGTTATGCGACCCCACATGGGGTTGCGACCCACAGTTTAAGAAGCTTTGAACTAGATAAGCAGTTTCAGTCCCACTGATCTCTGTGCAAGAGGGTTATGCTTAATTCACCTGTTGGTTAAAGCTTGCTAATGATTGGTTGGTTAAAGCTTGCTAATGATTTAAAGTAGAGGTAAATGTCCATGGATTTTATTGAACTCTGTTGAATTCTGGCCAATAGATACAGTCTAAATATACTTCTGTGCTCGTAGACAGTCACTGATATCCAACTCTAGTCTAGGGATAAACATGATTCTTTCTGGGAATAAATTCAGAAAGGGAAGGTTAGTGAGATAAATCCATAAATATGGATTAATGTTCTAATTATGCCCTAGCTACTGTGGTGAAAAAAGTGCCATCTTCAGGCAGCCAACTTCTCTTGATCACATTTTCATTTGATCGAGTCTAGTTGGGATCCAATATTTTCTACATTTAATTCTCTCATATGAAAATCTAACTATTCTAGTGCTTCATTTCCAGAAAGAACATTACTAAAATGAATGGTAATTACCAAAGAATTCTGGATAACGGAAAGAGACATAATCATTTTATGGATATCATTTAAGCAGATTACCTCTGCAATTACCATCTATTAAAGCAGTATTGAAATAAGACCATATACATTGGAGTTTTTTAAAAAGAGAAGCAGCTGACATTCTTGAAATATCCTGCAATATTTGAAACATAGTTCAATTCTTTGCTATAAATTTGAAAATAAGTGTCACATCAGTAATAAAACTGGCATAGGCTATTTTTATATACTTGCTGCTCAATTAGTTTCTTTTTTAATTAACAGTTTGGTAATTTTCTGTCTTTTGAATTCTGTTCCAGTTATCTGTCAGGAAAATATGCAAGGCAGAACAGAGGATAAAATCTGGGTTTATCCTCTGTGCGTGAGATGTGCATGTGGTGTAATGGTTAGTGTGTCAGACTGGGATCTGGGAGACCTGGGTTCAAAACCTCATGCTGCCAAGGAAGCTTGCTGGGTGGCTTTGGGCCAGTCACACACCCTCAGGGCTGCTGTGAGGATAAAATGGAGGTGGGGAGAATGTTGTAAGCCTTTTTGGATCTCCACTGGGGAGAAAAGTAGGGTATAAATGGATCGCCCCAGGCTAGTCTGATCTCGTTAGGTCTCAGAAGCTAATCAGGGTTGGCCCTGGTTAGTATTTAGATGGGCAACCTCCAAGGAACCAGAGTCATGATGTGGAAGCAGGCAATGGCAAACTACCTCTGAACGTCTCGTGCCTTGAAAACCCTAGGCCTAGGGGGTCGCCGTACATCAGCTGTGACTTGACAGCACACACACAAAAATACAGTGGGCAGTTTTTCTCCCATGACAATTCTATTTAAATGTCCCAATTTCTTCTATTGCCCTACTCATTATTTTTAAAGGGAGCAGTTCAGATGAAAAAGTCACACCTAGCCTGAACCCATATTTATTCAGTAAATCCTGGAAAAAGTTCTCCCTGTATGTTGAAAAAACGATTTTCAAGTTAAAATCCAAGCACTTAACATGACCGCCTTTACTCGGGAGGGCTGTCTGTTTTCATTCAATGTTGTTTATTTGCAGCCTTTAGGACTGTGTTTCCTACAGTTATGCAAAGCCGTTTGCCCCTTTGTACAAAATATGTTGACTGTTGGTACTGGCAGCTGGATATTCAGATGCCCTTTGGGATTTTTCCACTCAAAATTGAGTAGGGCTATGCCATAGAACAACCCCATTGAAGAAGATAACAGCCATTACCTGGACCTCATTGCTGGTGTAAAGGGGCTCATTGTATGGCCCATTTCCAAGAACTCCTCCCCCACCCTGTTCTCCATCATTTGGGACCTGAGGTTCTTGGAAGGACAGCAAGGCCCTTTGGACTTTGTTGGATGGTGCCCTATTGTTGCTGGTTGCGAAGGGGCCCCCCATAACAGTTCAAGCTTCAGGGGCCCAAAAATGTAGGTCAGCCACTGGTTAAGAGTGGTGGTTAGGAGCGGTGGACTCTAATCTGGAGAACTGAGGTTGATTCCCCACTCCTCCACATGTGCGGCGGATGCTAATCTGGTGAATCGAATTGGTTTCCCCACTCCAACACATGAAGCCAGCTGGGTGACCTTGGGCTAGTCACAGCTCTCTTATATCTATCTTGCCCCCACCTACCTCACTCCCTTAACTGATCCTCAGCTGCTGTCAACATATCAGTCCTCAACAGGCTGTTCGAGGTGTTTTTCTTTTCTTTCTTTTTTTTGGCTAATTTATAAAGCCGTATTTTTTCTATGGAGTTGGGGGTTCCTCTACATACATGGATACAACTGTGTTGTCTGTGGTTGCCATTTTTGCTGCTTTCTTCATCTGCTTGGGGGCAGCCAATTTACTATTAGATACAGTGATTATCATTTATAATTTGGGCTCATCTTGCAAATATTAAGTATTATAGTAATGTCAACAGTGTAGTGTTGTTGATTTATTGCCTTACTATGGAGATTCGACTTGCATGCTTTTAGACTTTCGGCTATTTGTAACTCATAGGAAGATGTCATAAGTCTGTGGTCACTTTTGAAAATGTGATTTTCTTAATGAAAGTGCCAAACGATGTTTGATCTCATAGCAATGGTATGACCATAAAGCAGTTTATTGTCTTCTAGCTTTTATTCCTCAAGTAATAGGGTATATATACATATTTCATGTAGTTTGACAGTTTATTAAAACTTGTTGGATTTTTGTTCATTTAATGATGGCAAATGTCAAACAGCATTTGCTGTGCTAAGCATAAGCCCAGCAGTGAACAAATCTATCCAGTTTAGAGTTTGAAATATCTTTTAATTATATTGTGCCTGGAACTGATAAAGTAACCCCATTAGATAGTTTAGATATTACTGCCATATATACATACATACACATACATAATGGAGTAATGTTTTCTGAAAATTACCATTTCTCCTCTTGACTTGTATCTCCTTTTATCCTTTCATGATTTAGATGTGGATGCATTTATATCGGATATCCTAAAAGGAGAAAATTTATCCAAAAGAGCAAAGGAAAAGAGGGATGCCCTGATTAAGAAGATAAAAGACATCAAGTCCAAGTAAGCTATTTGAACTCTCTCTTTTTAATCTGTATGCAATATGTTTACTAAAAGTCAGTTATCCTTGAAACATGCCTGTATCATAGGTCAATTATTACTATTCCTGTTTCATAAAGACCTGAAGCTAAGGCCACTCCAAACATCTCCCCATGGCATAAAAGTCCTTGTCGGAGTTACAGCCTTCTAAGTCCATGGACTTAGAAGGATGTAACTGCTCTAGATCTCTTGACCTTGAGCCAAGGTCAAAGGTAGGCTATAAATATTTTAATAATAACAAATATATTCCATGGCTTAAACTACTAAGCCATTGTGGAACTTGCCGCATGGTCAGTTTGTTGCACCATCAGGTACGTGTGTATTTATTTTTTGCTTCTGGTGGCACAATTCTCCCACAGGTTTGCATTTACTTGTGAGGACATCAACATTTCTTCCTGATAGCATATTTGCTGGTATTTTGGTTGTTGCGATAAATGCACAAGTGCCCCATCTTTTTTTGTTCATTGGTGATGGCTTGCACAGTCCCTCTCTCTTGTCCTTCCACCCATGCTTGCTCCATTTCACAAACTTATAAATTGTTATTTACTGTGATACTCTAGAAGCTGTATGCTTCCTCTCCCTTTCTGCACAGCTGTTTTCTCCTTCTCTGTTACATATGGACAAAATACGGCTTTATTTTCAGTATGGAAAAGATGATCAGGAAGAATAGTTAAAATGCCGTTGAAGCTTTTTTAGATATACTATACAGGCACTGGCCACCAAGACTAGATTAATTCATGCCATCGTATTCCCTATTACTATGTATGGGTGTGAAAGCTGGACAGTGAAGAAAGCTGATAGGAAGAAAATAGATTCCTTTGAAATGTGGTGTTGGAGGAGAGTATTACGGATTCCGTGGACTGCCAAAAAAACAAATCAATGGGTTATAGATCAAATCAAGCCTGAACTGACCCTAGAAGCTAAAATGACTAAACTATGGCTATCGTATTTTGGTCACGCCATGAGACGACAAGAGTCACTGGAAAAGACAGTCATGTTAGGAAAAGTTGAGGGCAGTAGGAAAAGAGGAAGACCCAACAAGAGATGGATTGACTCAATAAAGGAAGCCACAGCCTTCAATTTGCAAGATCTGAGCAAGGCTGTCAAAGATAGGATATTTTGGAGGACTTTCATTCATAGGGTCACCATGAGTCGGAAGCGACTTGACGGCACTTAACACACACACATACACGCAAGTCTGCTGTTGCTATATGATAATGCTCAGGATTAAGTAGTAAATAGGTGTGCTTCTGTAAAAGATCCATGTCCTTGAAAGAAAAGAGCTTCCCTTCTTGTTCCCATCTTGTATTTTAATGTGATATATGGGTTTCTGTTGCACTGGATCCTTTTGCAATATTTCTCTTCGCTTATAAAATGCTTGGACTAGACGGCAACTCAGCCTCTAAATAATGAAACATATCTCAAGCTTCCCCGCCCCAGAATACCAAGTTTTGTCCCATCCTAGAAAAAGAACATGGATTATGATGAGCACCAGAAATGAAGCTGTCGGCTAAGCAGTTCAGAGAAAAATGCTATGAAATGAAAGGTGTTTTTTAAAAGAATGCTTAGATCAGACCTGTTCATTTTTTTCCTGAGTCTTTTTGAAGGGATGCCACCTTGAACCACAAGGACAGGCGGGATATAAATGTTTTAATACATACATGAATGCATGAGCTACTCTGCAGCTTCCTGTTTTTTTGATATTTTTTTTTTTTGCTGTCAAGTCATAGCTCACTTATGGTGACCCTGTACTGGAGGTCTCCCATCCACATACTTGTCAGGGTCGAAGCTGAGAGTGTGTGTCTGGCCCAAGGTCGCCCAGGGAGTTTCTCTGGCATAGTGGGGTTTCGAACCTGGGTTTCTCAGATCCTAGTCCAACACCTTAACCACTACACCATGCTGCCTGTTGGAGACCCTATTTTAAAGTTAAATCATAAGACACAGAAACAGGCAGCGGTTGGCAAACTGGTAGGTGCAGCCTTTCTAGGATTTCAGAGTATGGGCTATGAGACTTCTTTTCCTCAGTGGGGGGAAAGATGAAAACACAATGTTCCTCCTGAACTAGAAGGCAGATGGAAAGAAACTGAAAATGTTAATGCTGTGCTGATTTGTGAGGGTCCACCTTCTTGCATTTCCATGTTAGCATTTTTTTCCTCAGGACCTCCCATGTTCAAGCTGTCTGGGTTGCATAGCCTACCCTGGTCCTGCTCCAGGGCTTGTCAGCTGTATGGACCTATAGGGACTAACACAGACTAAATCATGCAGGACATCTGGGATGTGCCAACTGGAATTGCTGAACTGCACAGATCCTTGAAATTAGGAATGTCAAAATTCTCCGTTGACCCAAGCTAGATGGATTGTTTATCCTCCGAGAGCGGTCATGGCATTCTGCCCAAACCCTGAAACAATTGTTGCCTGCAAAATGAAGCACTGTAGAAGAATAGCACTGGGCTTTTTATGTAAACAAAACTGTAATTGGCATTGGAAGGAAATTTTGCTTTGTGTAGAAAAAGTTAATCTGTCACTTACTAGTTTCTGTGGCCCAGTTCACATGAGCAAAACTTTCTCAGACGATTGTGTCATGTAGGCCTAGGGTTGCATGAAGGAGTGAAGGTGGCATGGTATAGCCTGATCTGGGAAGCTAAGCAGGATCGATTCTTGGATGGAAGACCACCAAGGAAGCAGGGGAAGGCAATAGCAAACCACCTCTGCTTCTCATTTGCCTTGGAAGCCCCTTGCTGGGGTCATCATAAGCCAGTTGTGACTTCATGGCTCTTGCATACATATGTAGGGCTGCATGAAGAAATGATAGCGTGAACTGGACAGGACCCATAGTGATAATTGCATGGACTGCTGTGAGCTATTGCAGTTGTCTGATTTTTGTTCTGCCTTTCTTCCAAAGAACTTGGGATAGTGAGTAGCTTGTTTCCTCTGCATTTTATCCTCACAACAGTCCTGTGAGGTAGGTTAGGCTGGCCCAAGATTACCTAATGATTTTATGACCAAAGGGATTTGAACTCATGGCTTTATTTTAGATGTTTCCTTGTAAATTCATGAAAGCTTACTTTAGTTGTCTTGGAAGCCCCCTTAGGTTCAAATCATAGTTTTTATTGTTGCAAACTTTTTAAAAATTATAGTTTTGGAAAGAACTGTACTTTGAGTTATTCAGTATGCAAAAGGGGGTACAAAAGAAACATTCTGCCTAATGTCTAAGTGCGTTTGCAAGATCTGGACGTTTAGTACTGTAAAACACAATGACCTCTGATGCCACAAACAAAAAATGTGGAACATTTTTACTGCTAGGTAGGTGTGCAGTTTGGTTTGGGGTTGAAATATATCCCAAAATGCAATATGTGTACATTTTTTCAGAGGTTGGTTAGAGGGTTAGACATTGAAAAAAGTTATAAAAGTTGATTCACTTTATAGCAGTTGTGAGCATAAAAACTGTATTTATAAGTAGAATATTTAACTTTTCATATTTTATTTTGAATTGTTAATGTTCTCTTTTTGATTCCTGATGGAAGGGGAGGAGTATACATGTCTTGAATAAATAAGATCTTATCCAGAGAGTAATTTGTTTGTCAAAGTTAGGACATTTTGGAGGACTTTCATTCATAGGGTCGCCATGAGTCGGAAGCGACTCGACGGCACTTAACACACACACTTTGTTTGATTTCAGTCTGCCTTTTTGTCACTATGCCAACATGTTTAACTCTTTTTAAGAATGTCTCAACAAGAAAGGTGGGCTATAAAATAAAGTAAACAAACTTATATGTTCTTCTTTCTCTACCACCCTTCTCTTTCCTCAGCTACCCTCAGGAACTTCCAGAAAGAGGTACGTACCTGGATTTTCATTTTTATGTGACACAAATATTGTTTGGTTTGATAAGGTTTATTCAATCATGTGCATTTTTAAAAATCACAAACTTCAAGTGTTCAGGCTGTGGGCTTACCATCATGGCTGAGAGTTCTAGCTCCCCCTGCTGGAAGAAAAAGTGGAAAGCATTTGTTGAGGGGAATGACTTTTTGTGTTTTAAAACAAAACAGAATGAAACCAACAATGGAAAAAAAAACTTTGCTGATATTGTAGCTGCATTATTAATTTTAAAAATGCATTTATATTAACTTTGGAGGCCCAAACTATACAACGTAGTTTAAAATTGATGTTTTTAGCATAAATGGAATGTATGCAAAAGAGACATTGTTAAATAGAGTAGAGGTTTGGCAAATGGATCAAGGCATATTATATCACACAGTTGGCAAAGTACTGCTAAATCAAATACTAAGTCTTTTTCTGAAGCAGGAATAACTTGTTTTTTCTTTTGCCAGAGTTGTGGCTGGTCCCCCCCCCCCCCCCAAACACACACACACAAGTTTAATGTATGGGAACAAGGTCTAAATGCTGTACCTGGAAACTGAACGGTGACTTGCATATTACCTTCCAGCGGGTACACTGCAACAGATTTTTATAGTCTCATTAAGACCTGGCAAATACAGTGCTCTGTTCTGACTCTGAACCTGAAATGGCCCTTATTTTCACTATGCTAATTCATGAGGTCATGACCTGCAGCTTGTGAATGCTGGCATAAGGGTCACCGCAAGAGGTCAAAAAAGCGCATGTGGATCTACAGTAGGTTTCTCTCCCCCCAAGCAGAAATAGAAATCTTGGGCAGGCAGTAGTAACATTTATCAGTTGTAGGGGCCATTGTGTTGGGGCCTTTCCTTTAATCTGTTTCGCTCCTTGGCTGTTAACAAACACAACTTTCAGTGTTAAAGTGTTTTATGGTATGTGCATGCTTTCAAAGTTACTACCAGCTTTGAGTGGGTGTCCTTAGTACGGCAGTGGCAACTGTAATTGGAAGCCAAAGGATAAATTAGAATTTTTCTTTTAGATTTTTTAGGATTACAAGCCAATTAGATTGGGAACAAAAAACAACCCCTTAATTTTATGTTTGACGAAATATGTAATTCAAATACATGTGATTAGTTCAATATAGAGATTCAAAATCTAATGACCTGTACTGGAAAACAAATACTAGGGAATAATTGCTTACGTTACTGTTTAAATTGACTCCATTCTGGGAAATGCGAACGGGAGTTTTTTGCCTGCACAGGGAAGAGTTGCAGTGTTTTCCAACAGGAGGGTTCTGCTGTCATATGAGTTTCTTAAACTGTCTTCTTTTCGTTTTGGTGGGAAAAGATACAGAACCCCCATTTCTTTTACCTGTAGGCCAAAAAGCAGTCTGGGGAGGGCAACTTTGATTTTCAAAATGGCCAGAGGGGGACAGGATGTGCTTCTACCCTCCTTTCCCCATCTGATGGCATTCACAGCATTTTGGTTAAGGAAAGAGAACCTTGGAAAGTATTCATGCGTCTCCTGAATATTTTCGAAGTCAGCCTTAAGATTATGTTCCCCATTTATCAAATATTAAGCAAAATATCAGTGGGTTAGTAGTTCTGAGAGCCAGCGTGGTGTAGTGGTTAAGAGCGGTGGACTTTAATCTGGAGAACCAGGTTTGATTCCCCACTTCTCCACATAGCAGTGGACGCTAATCTGGTGAACTGGATTTGTTTCCCCACTCCTCCACATGAAGCCAGCTGGGTGACCTTGGACAAGTTACAGCTCTGTTAGAGCTCTCTCAGCTCCACCTACCTCACAGGGTATCTGTTGTGGGGAGGGGAAGGGAAGCTGATTTTAAGCCAGTTTGAGTCTTCCTTAAGTGGTGGAGAAGGTTGGCATATAAAAACCAACTCTTCTTTTTGTATGTACCTTTTACTGTTGAAGATAATACCCCTTTCTCTCCACCTGGTAATGCATTTGAGTACCCTCTGGAGGACATGTAAGCAATTGGACTCTTTGTATAGCCACGCAGTTAGATCAGTTGCTATTCTACCAAATCTTTGTCTTTCAAGGCTTGACCCTTCGATACTGCCAAATCAAAAGCTTGTGTTGAAATAAAGGTACACATGGACACATGAAGCTGCCTTATACTGAATCAGATCCTTGGTCCATCAGTGTTGTCCATCAAGTCAGTGTTGTCTATGCAGATCAGCAGCGGCTCCCCAGGGTCTCAGGCAGAGGGCTTTCACATTATCTATTTGCCTAGTCCCTTTAACTGGAGATGCTGGGGATTGAACCTGGGACTTTCTGCATGCCAAGCAGATGCTCTACCACTGAGCTATGGCCCTTCCCCAATGAAATTAGACAGGGTTTTGCTTAGCCCTTGATTGTAATGAATGTATTTTTCTTCAGTGCTTCATAACAAGACAAACTGTTGACTTGCATGTGTCTTGGATCTTCCTTATTGTCAGGAATACACTGCATTTGTTGTCAAAACCTAAGGTGGCCCTAGCTTTCCCTAACTGGATTTACAGGGTTCCCTCAGCTCATGCTTTTCAACATGTAATCACAAGATTAACAGTTGAATTCCAGTGCAATCTTATGCAGAGTATTGGTGGCTGATCTGCGCCTTCTGCTTTCAAATAATTCAGTATCACAGCATGGAGGGCTTCCAGGTTGTTGGGGGTTTTTTTTGCTACCATGTGAGGGTTAGATAATATACAGGCTGCAGTCGAAGTGGACAACGCTACTCGAGTGAGCCAAGTGGTCTGGCTCATCATAGGGCAGCATTCTAGCTTCATATAACAGGTAAAAAAGGGATTATGAGAAGGAACAGTTGATAAAACTGTCTTTTTAAAAAAAAGAAAGAAAAAAGATTAGACTGGAGCAAAGGAATTGGTGCTTTAAATGTATATGTTAATTATTATATAATTTTTGAACTGTCAAAACAAGTCACTTGCGTAGTGCTTCAGAAGATAGCAATGGTAAAGGCAGCTGAGTGTTTTTTTGCAGGTCAATTTTGAAGAATTTCTTGTCTAGACCGCTCTTTCCTTGACATTGTACTGGAACATTGTACATGTGTCTAGGGATTTAGGGGCCTCCCAGTAACAACAATTCATTTCAAAGAGTATTGACTGAAATATGTTGGTATGTGCTTTATAACAGAGGCTGTGGCAGAAGTCAAATATTGATGATGACAAAACTCATAATTATAAACCAATTGTTGAGAGCAAGGAGAGAGCAGGATGGGGGTAGGAAAGGAACAGAATAGGGTATATACTTTAGGAGATCCATGAAGTCAGTATAAATAAGAATTCCTTGATAGCAGCTGATGTAAAGTCAATCTGAACTTATTATTGGAAATTAATGGTTATCCTCCCTTAACAATGGTAAAACTTAAAGATCTAGTTTCCTAGATTAGTATACTAGCATTATCTGCTAGGATCGATAAACAAACACATAAAATTGAAAAAAAATTACATTTAATACAGAAGGATCAGGTACTATGTCATATTCCAAATAACTTAAATATTTGACTACCAAAATATATGTGATGAAATTATAGAAGTAAAAAATAGTAGTTGTCCCCCATAACCATTAAACTACGCTTAATTATTGAAACTTTTTTAAAAAGTTCTAGGATAAATCAAAGGTTGTTCTGGGGAAGCCATATTAATGAGCATCAGTCTCTTAATTATCCTCATGGCTACATCATAGGGACATATCCGAGGCTTTTTCTTTGTGTAATAACTTTTTATAAAGAAGTATTTTTAAACTGATCATTAATTTTATGACTGCAGAAATGAGATGCAAAATTTATGCTGTTGTCGTTGGCATGGGCTCAAGGCACCACTGACATTATGCATGATTATAATGGAATAGCTGCCCGCTAATGAGTCTATAGACATTTCGTTTGAACATGCCTTGCTTTTAGATGTCTGATTAGGCTGTAATGCTTTCAATTATGCCAGCAAATAGTGCTGGATACATTTACCTGATGCCTCTTATTCCTTTGTAGTTCAGCTTTCTATTACATAGATACCAATTGAACACTTTTCTTTATTGATTGTTTTTAGCTCCCCCCTCCCCATTCCCAGGTACACCTGTTGAAGGGACCAAATTTCTATCTTAGGATGCTAAACAATGACTCATCCAATGAATGAAAGAGTAGCATTCTTAGCACTGAGTGTTGTTCCCTTCTGACAACCTCAGCCAGTAGAGAGTATAGGCTAGCGGTCAAGACCTTGGGCAGAAAATCCAAAACAGTTTTTAAAGAAATTAGTCAGTTTGGCCATGTTAAAACAGACATTGCATTTTATTCTATGGCTGCTTGGGAGTGAGGTTTCTGTCCTTGCAGCAGTCAAAAGGACCCCCCTTTTTTTCATCATAGGAAACTGTGCCCAACAGATGCTTGGTGTGGTTTGAGTGGGCCATGTGCTTAATACAAATCTTTTAAAGGGAGAAGCAGCCCATTTAATGTTGACTTCTTGTATCCTGCTTTTCGGCTTACAATTTTTGAAAAATGCAAGATTGATGTCTTTATGCAGGTGTTTATGCTGATCGGCAGACCTGTAAGGCTTTGAGTAGATTTTTATGTAATATATTAAACAATATACAGGTATTTTTATACAGGTAGTAAATGTGGGCCTACTAAAAGAAACAAAACATTTCATCTTATGACTGTTTTGGCCATGATGCTTCTATTGACAGTTGTGGCAGTCTTTAGGTACTCTGTCCCCCAACAGCGCATGAATATTTATCATATAGGTCATGACCCAGCTTGGGTGTAGGCAGTATTTTTTTTTCCAAAAAATGTCTATGTCAAATTCTGCAAGAAGATGAACTGAATTCCGAAAGCTCTGTTAGAATGTATGTTGAGTTTTCTTATACTGCATCTTTATCCTGCTTCTCCTCAATACAGGGAGAATGTAGGAATGCTGCTCAAGTTTGGGTTGAAGCTGGTTAGGACCGAGGCAGAGAGGGACAGGATGCAAAGCCCCCCCCCCCCCTTTCTGTAGTTCAGAAGCTACCTCTGCTGCCTCCTTGAGTGTTCTGTGCCTGTGCCAATGTACTGGAAAGGGGACATGGCTAGATTCTTGTATCCAGCACAGACATTCCTACCTCTTCTGATTTCTATGGAAAATTTGTCGAAAGGGAATCTTTTTTTGTCTGTCAGGGACACTTGCCAGAGTGCGGGGGGATAATTATCAACAGTGAACTGGTAAGGGGATTTAGGTTCCCCAATGTTGTCTTCAAGGGGTTTTTGTCTTTATTATTTGTTCGCAAAGGGAATGCCTTTGTCACAACTCTGTCACTTGAGAATTGTAGCACACCTCTCTTACCGGAGTCTCCAGTGAAGTCCTAATTGTTCCAGTGTCCTAATCGTTCCAGTGTATGAAATGTCACCATGTTTTGGCAATTCTCACAAACTCTTCTTTGTTGTCATACAACTTTCTGTTTATTCAGGAGACCGTTTGGACCCCTAAGATGGGACGTCATACCATCTGTGGATATATTATATTTCTCTATACATTTAAAATGTTTGCAATCATCCATGCTTACATATTACAAAAGGGAAGGGGGTTATAAGTGGTAGAGAAGACTTCCATGCTTTTGCTCCTAAATAGTAGTCATTACCACGATACTGCATGCTATAGAGCCGTGTTGGCGAACCTATGGCACGCGTGCCACAAGTGGCACGCCGAGCCCTTTCTATGGGCACGCCTGGAGCCGCTGCCGCCGCCCGTCCCCCACCCCCTCCTCGCGGCCTTGGCGCCATCTGCCTCCGTTACCCCGCTCCGCCTTAGCAGCAGCGCCGCCGCCCCACCCAGGCGCCGTTCCAGACCCGCCGCCGCCCGCTCATGCTCGGCCCCGAGGGCTGTCCTGCTGGCCGCACCGCTACGCCCGCCGAGTTGCCCCCGCCCCCTCCTCCTCCGCCCCTTGGCTGCCCATCCCCCTCCTCCGCCCCTCCTCGCGGCCTCGGCGCACGTTTCTGCCGCGCCACAGCCAACTTTATTGAGGGGCGGGGGCGACTCAGCGGGCGTAGCGGGCCTGCCGGCAGGGCAGCCCTCGGGGCCGAGCATGAATGGCCGCGGCGGGTCCAGAGCGGCTCCTGGGTGGGGCGGCAGCGCTGCTGCTGAGGCGGAGAGGGGCGACGGGAAGCTTGCGGGAGGCTTGCGGCGGACGGCTCTTTCACTTGGACTTGCCACTCAGATGCACATTTCCCCCATCCAGATTCTTAAAACTGCATGGGGGGGCGTTTATTGTCCATTTGTGTATGGGAGGTTTAGCCTTGGACTTGCCACTGAGATGCACATTTCCCCCATCCAGATTCTCAAAACTGCATGGGGGGGGGGGTTGTTGTCTATTTGTGTATGGGATGTTTAGCCTTGGACTTGCCACTGAGATGAACATTTCCCCCATCCAGATTCTCAAAACTGCATGGGGTTTTTTTTTTTGTCTATTTGTGTATGGGACGTTAAGCCTTGGACTTGCCACCGAGATGAACATTTCCCCCATCCAGATTCTCAAAACTGCATGGGGGGGGGGGTTTGTTGTCTATTTGTGTATGGGATGTTTAGCCTTGGACTTGCCACTGAGATGAACATTTCCCCCATCCAGCTTCTCAAAACTGCATGGGGGGGGGGTTGTTGTCTATTTGTGTATGCGACGTTTAGCCTTGGACTTGCCACTGAGATGAACATTTCCCCCATCCAGATTCTCAAAACTGCATGGGGGGGTTGTTGTCTATTTGTGTATGGGAGGTTTAGCCTTGGACTTGCCACCCAGATGCACATTTCCCCCATCCAGATTCTCAAAACTGCATGGGGGGGGGGGTTATTGTCCATTTGTGTATGGGAGGTTTAGCCTTGGACTTGCCACCCAGATGCACATTTCCCCCACCCAGATTCTCAAAACTGCATGGGGGGGGGTGTTTATTGTCCATTTGTGAATGGGAGGTTTTGCCTTGGATTTGCCACTCAGATGCACATTCCCCCCATCCAGATTCTCAAAACTGCATGGGGGGGGGGGTGTTTATTGTCCATTTGTGAATGGGAGGTTTAGCCTTGGAATTGTCACTCAGATGCACATTTCCCCCATCCAGATTCTCAAAACTGCATTGAGGGGGTTGTTGTCCATTTGTGAATGGGAGGTTTTGCCTTGGACTTGCCACTCAGATGCACAACTCAACAATAAGCCCCCCTGCAGAGTTTTGAGAATGCAGATGGGGAACATGGTGTTTGTCAGTCATTGCCATGATTTAATTTTATGGATGACAAAGGATAGTACAGTTAGTTCTGAAAATGAAATCCTTAAAGTGTGGAATTCTCTGCCAAATAATTTTAAATCAATGAAAGCACTTGGGATTGCTTTCCTTACTTTGTTTGGATCATTTTATGCTTGTGAGCATAAGATGTTAACGTATGAGTTGTTTTTTCTAAACTAAAACCTCAGTATTCAGGTTAAATTGCCGTGTTGGCACTTTGCGATGAATAAGTGGATTTTGGGTTGCAGTTTGGGCACTCGGTCTCTAAAAGGTTCGCCATCACTGCTATAGAGAATCCAGGTTTTTTTGTAGTTTTTTTTTTGGGGGGGGGTAGTTTTTTTGGAAGTGCAGAGATCTATGAAAGTTCCAGGCTTTAACAAAAAAAACCAACAACAACCATGGGCTAGTGCTCATTTGAATTGAAAATTTATGCAAAGAGTAGCTGATAGCAGGATTCAAACTTCCTACAGACTATGGAAATGTGTTATTATCTTATTTGCATCCCACCCTTCCTCCAAAGAGCTTGGAGAGGGAAATGAACAGGGATGTTAGGTATTATTAAATAAATGTGACACTTCTTCAGGCACTCTCTTTCTTAATTCTAGCAATAAGGAGTAATGTAACATAATATAATTGGTATAAATCATCATTGTATCCTAGGTGTGGATTTTATACGCTTTTGAAAAGCTCCTTAGCCATGATTGTGTGTGCTCTGTGTGGATCCATGCTGGGCTTCACATGCAGTGTCTGACTCACTGCAATGCTGCCAAAAAATGGGGTGAGGGCTAGAACGGCAGGTGTAGGCAATGGATGGATGGGCAGTGAAACAGTCTGTAACCAGCATGCCATACCTTATGCTCTTCATCCTGCTTCGGTTTGAAATTAGTGCTCCGTACGGGGCAATCTGTGTGTACGTCGTGCTAACATCCTGCCGCAAGTGGTGTATCAGTGTTGTGTGGGTGTTATAGGAGAATGCATTGTAGCTAATAAAGTATGGTGGCTCTTCCATTTGTTTAAAGTTCATAGGAGAAGTCACGGTTGATTTAGGGAGGGGGATATATACAAGAAAACTAGAAAGAGGGGTGGAAAGCTTCTGATACTTATCCTTACCCACCTTCTTTCAAATAGTTCCTCTGTCATGGTTTGTTGTAGCTTTTTCACATGGTTTCTTTTGAAAAGGCTTGCTTCCACTCCCGTTTGAACGAAGAAGATTGGGCTCATCTTCACTAATGAGGAACACACATTGCTGAGTGGTTTATTAAGGCACTCTTTGCCAATAGGGCACTGCTTGGGGTCTCTGCTTCTGATGTACAGGGAAGAGCCTACTTGTGCAGGGTCTTGTATTTGAAATTCAGCTCGCAACGATGCTTTACTCTATGCATTGTCAAATGGAAAAGAATCTTGTTTTAATCCCTGGTAAATATTTGGTTTGTGCAGGAGAATTAGAAGATGGGGAAGAACAGGAAGGTCCCTTGCCTGTGCCTCCTGACAACCTATCTGACCGGTATGATAAAGACGATGACGGCCCGTCTGATGGTAAGTCGTTCTCTTTATCTCAGGATGCAGGTCATTTTGTTGATTTGGTTGGATCGGCCTGTGCTATTTCTGAACTAAGTGGTAAAATTTTTGGGCAAGAGATAGACAGCGAAGCCTCAGGAGACATAGGGGCCTTGTTTTCTTGCCTTCCCAAGACCCTTTAAGGAACAGAAGAGTGCTCTCTAGTGGTAAATAAAGCACAGTGAATATTTTTAAAACTGCACACCATGTTCCTTCGTGCTACAATCAAAACAGTTTCCTCACCTTCTATTCCCTCCCCCCCACCCCCCCACCCCGGGCTCTTCTCTGCCCCAATGAGCTGGACACCAGAATATACTCAGAATTTTCCTTTGAAACAAAATGTTGGTTAATTCATCAGCATCAGATTCTTGCTTTAATTTTATTCCGCAGCTTAACGATTTGCTCCTTTTGTTGCGTAAATAATGAAACCGTGTAGCTGATGGATTGGGGGGGGGCATCCTCCAAGCAGAATGAGTTCATAAATTATTCATGTGTGTCCTTCTTGTACTGTCTTTTTAGTTCGATTTCCAATTCAAGCCATTTGGGGAGCAACAGCGTTGGGGCAGTTTCCCCCCCCCCTCCAGTCTGCGTTCATTAAAATATCAGCCATACAGTGCAATTCTATTTTTTGGGTTTTTTTGCAGGATTACTCCAGTCTCTGCCCATTGATTTAAGTGGTCTCAGACTGGAGTAACTATGCATAGGATCGCACTGTCAGATCATTTATAAATCGTTCTTGAAGAGCAGAACGACTGAGTATTCTATGGAGATTGTTGCATCATAGCTTGCCAGAGACTTTCTAAAAAGTTTACTTACGATACAGTGTGTGTATGTGTGTAGTCTGAGCAACCAATTAATTCACAAGCGTTAGATTTAAAAATAAATGGGTTTTTTTTGCCATCCTATCATGATTAAACTGTGCAGTTCCATCTCTGCCTTGAGGTACCACTGTGGGATGAAAATATGCTTCCTGCAACATGCTTTTCTGCATTTTATGTTATCCAGATTATTCCCTTTGGAAACATATATTGCTTTTATGAGGTATAAAATTATGTCTACTGCAGAACAGGGATAAGTCAAGTGTGTGCATAAGTGATAAACCTAACAACTGATTCAGAATACAGTGTCTTTACGTTCCTAGAACTCTGTAAATTGTGTAACTATTAGCGTTAATTTTTGTGGGACGCTTTATATAACAGAAAAGGGAGAGATCCTATTTTTAAAACCAGCAATAAAATAACCTCTTGCCTTTGGCTGCCTTTTTCTTTTTTTATATTTACTGGCAAAAGAGATTTCCCCCCTAAGACGATGAACAAAATAAAGGAAAAAGGTTCTTTATATCCTACCGTACATGTTGCTAACATACCATTTGCCGTATTTTGGATCTATGGCATATTGAACGCCATTACAAAGAACACACATGAGACATGCTTTGTTTAAAAGGGCGGGGGGAGTCATCTGCATTTATTGGTGAAAACCAACCATGTATTTCTCAACAATGCAGGTGCCCAACTGTTAAGCATCCCATCAATACCAATATGTGAATAATTAGTTTAACAAGTTTCCAACTCTGTTATTGTATGAAATATTTACTTAAATTAATAAGTATTATAAAAATGTACATATTATAATATGAAATGAGCAGTTTCTTCTTGTCTGTTTGGTTAAGTATCAGCACCCCCTTCTTTAATTAGTATGAATTATGTTGGTGGATATACTTCATAAATTTTGATAGCTGCTCTATAGGTAACTGTTTTAATCTTTGTGTATCCAGCAGATCATTAATGCATCTGTGTATGGGGCAATGAATCAAATGTAACATCCCCTTCCGATTTACCTCCTTTTTAGACCACTTTTAATGCTTTTGGCATTCAGCGTTCCAACATCTAGGCCGACTCTGTTTTGCTTCTGAATGTGATTGTCTCACTAATGGGAATGTTTACATCTGAAATATTACAATGTAGGGCCAGGTAGTAAACTTGTAGTCAGAAGCACTGGAAATATGAAATCACTGAAATATTAATCCAATGAAACATATTGTTCATTGTGGCATAAATGGGGAATTAGGATCTATCAGTAGCCAATAGTCTTAATTCCATTAAGAGATGAGTCACTCATCTTCAGCCATGATCACACCTCCAGAATAAAACATTGTTTCTAAGAATAAGATTTTATTGTAAGTAGTTTGGCTTCTAATTGTCTGTTTGGCATTTTGTTAAGAAGATAATCAGGAATAAATAGCAATAATTTTGTTCTAGTTACCATGGCGTATGTGTAATGTGATTTTTTTTAAATAAAAAATTGCCTTCACTGACCAATATCTAATTAGTTGTATTACTTAGGAGATAATTGTTGTGTTTAAACAATAAATAACTAAATTAGTACAGGTCACCAAAAGGCCTGTTTCAGTCTAGTAGCTTTGGGTAGTTTGTTTTTGGCTGCTTTCTTTACAAGCATGAAATATGCTTTAGGTTATAAACTCTGCATATGTATTATTCATGATACATTTAATTTTTTGGAGGTCCTGAAAACATCAGCCCAACCTATGAAAGTATACACTATAAAGTCTGTCCCCCTTTTTTTCTTTTTTCTTTTTTTGAAAGTATTCTCCCAGTTTCCTTGGTTCAAAAGTTCACTCAGTTTCCCAACGGCCACCTAATTTTCGAGTTATTCCCTCCAGCCGAATGTGTTTAGGTTTCTTTATGGTTTATTAGGTACTGTAAGAAAGTAGCATAAGTTATATCTTCTAATGAAATCCAAGCAAACTTCAGTGAGGCTTTGCCTTGATTGCTGGCAGCAATTAAATTGCAGGAGGGGAGCCCAGTGTGGGAACTCCGGAGGCCCAGGCACCTTACTGGAAGAGGCACAGAAAACGAGGGCAGAAAGGATTAAAACACAAAACAAACCACTCCAAAAGGATTCCTCAAAATAAAACAAGACACACAATTCTTGCCTGGCACACTGTTCCTGGCTGGCTTTTATTTTATTGGCTTGCAGCCTGATTGATAGCAAAATCATAACTCGCTATATGCTAACAGGCAGAGTTCACTTGTAGGTTATTGTGAACTGATAAAGGGTTAGATGGAGTTTTGATTTTCGCACTGGACCCGGCTGCACCAGATTAATGGAATTTCAATGAGAGGCTGGAGTAGTCGCAGCTTTGTCAGAAAAACTGATGGGGATTCTATAGTCATGCCTGCTCATTAATACCAGTTGCCTGAAAGGTGTGGTACTTCTCTATACAAAAGACTCCATATAATTGATTTTTGAATGGGATTCTCTCCCCCCGCCCTTTATTGATGGCTGAGTTTTGTTGCGACATAAATGACAGGTTTGTATATTGTACAGTAGCGTTGCCCATCTTTTTGTTTTTAATATGTTTGTGGCAGAGAGCAGGCTTTGACCTATTGCTAATAACCACTTCGTTCACTTGAAAATCAGCAAAACAAGACAAGCTGGGAGAGGGTTATATTCAAATAATATATGGTTGGTATTGCTACACTTCTTGTAAAGAGGCTTTTTTTTTTAATTGGAAGGGGGGAAAGCTGAAAACGGGAAGGCATCGCGTTTATAGTGTACGGTATTTTCTGAAAGGCCTGCTATTTGATCTTGTCTGCGAGGCAGCTAGTGGGAGGCTCACTCGGTAGAATATTCCCCTGCAGGCAAGCAATCCTGGGCCACTGTCAGCTGCTGATGTGCCAGAGCATGCATAGAGAAACACAAGGGGGAACTGGATAGTACATGGTTATATTGAGCAGCTGCACTGCGTGTAGCTTCTGTGCTCACTCCTGGTAGTAGCCGTATCATGCAGATTCCCATATAGGCATCCTCTGTGTGAATGTGATGTTCAGGGGTGCTTAGAACTGGCCATGTGTTATGAAAAGACTTGTGTGAACCAACTGTTAATGTTAGATTAAGGACAGCACCCATGGAATGGTGTTTTTAAATTTAAAAGTTCCTTTTCCTTTTAGATTTTAACAAAGGAATTCACTGTGATTTAAATTTGTTTATCCAAATACCATGGCTATTTCTTTTTTTAAGGCTTCATGTTGGGGCACATGCATCATTTATTTTGTTTTCCAAAGTCATGATCTTAATGTTTGTAATGTTGCTGTGATGTCTTGACTCATCTGAAGTAAATTCTCTTTTGGCATCCAGTTATCTTTCCCGTTTGTTCTTTGTTATTTGTTTTATGGAATCTGCTCAAACTTCCGATGCCCCAGTTTAAAGAAATGACCCCAAATTATTTTATGATGCATAAAATAAGCCCTTTTACCCATGAAACAAAATTTGTCTACTAGTTCTTGTATTTGCTTTAGAATCATTCCTTTTTTTTTTTTTTTTTGCTCATGTGTATATTTTTGATGTAATTTTTTTGTAGTGGCACTGAAGTATGTGAACGTATCATAAAAATATTTGAAACAATTGCAGTTACCATGAAGAGTTATAGGAAGCTGTTTGCCTCAAGTTCAGGCTGTGGAAATGAATGCTAAAAATGTGCCTTTTCAATGCCTGCCTGTTTCTGAGAATCATGGTACACAGAGTATTCACGTAGTGCAAAATGAAATCAATGGTCCAGAAAATCAGTTATGACACTCTTCTTGTGTGTTCTTGATTAAAGCTTTTGGATAACATTAAAAAAATGAAAGTGTTTCTTTTACGTCATTGTATTTGCTTGTTCATATAATTTTTTAAAAGAAAACTCTGAAGATATAGGTGGGCCAGCGGGATAGAAAGTCCCCAATAAATGATTCAGCATATATTTAGGTTGGAATGGGACAGGCCTGTCTATCCCAGAGGGCCTATTTACACAATAAAGTTTCAGTGATAGTTACCATTGCGTAATCTTGGCCTAACAACTCTCTGTCACACAAACGGGATCTTGGTGTGTTTCAGCAGTAGCTCCTTGCTGGCTGCCTTGGGCTGTTCACAGTTTGCTGTGCTTAACTATGTGACTTTGGATTCCACCACATTACTGCATTTTACTCAAACACTTCCATTGATTGATTTGTTCATGTTGTTTCTACATCTAGAAAAAAATACCCGTTTATTGTCACTCTGTGTCTTTGACTACTGCAGAATTTCTCCTCTGCGTCTATCACTGAGTTTTTATGAGGTCAGTAGTTTTACTCACTGTAGACTAAAAAGGAATCTTGGCAGTTGTCTTTGCGCACGAGTTTTCCGTGCTACCAAATTAATCACTTATTTTTCTTGTCTGAGACCCACAGATCATTGATGTATACATCCTGCCTCTCACTACCTGGTCTCCCTTCAGTTGCCTTGCATGGTCGCTAAGTTTAAGTTGTATTATAGCCCACTGCGCAATGCCATCAACTTTTGTGGCTCATTGTCAGCTGCTTGTATTATAAAGCAACCTGCAGAATAGGTGGGACTTGGTCTGCCTTGTTGAGAAGTTGCTTAATGGTAGTGGCATTTCAGGAAAGCCATGGCTATCCTGGTTGTTCATCTCATTGCTTGGCAGCGAGATGGAAAAAGAGATTGGAAAAGCATTAGTTGCTCAGCAGCAGCTTATTTTCTAGTTTCTCAATAAGGGATAGAAAAACGAAAAGTTGGGATGGGGAAGAGGTATGTGTGTTTAATTTTCTAGTGTCTGCAACCTTTTCCCATTTCAAAAATATTTCAGCCAAAGTTAGCTGTATGAAGAATGTTTAGTTTTAAACCGTGATGTGAAATTCACCTCTGCCCTCTGGGTAATTTCAGAAGTCCTTGTCATAAGACCATTGCATGTTCTTAGACTTTTTTTGAAATAATGCTATGGGGGATGGGGGGAGGATAAAAACACAACTTCACAAGATACTTGTATTTCAAAAGTCTGATAGAAGGTTTTCATGGCAAGTGTCTTAAAATGCATTTATCCATTGTGCAAAATTAGAAGGAGAAATTGTTTTATCATCTGTGAATAAAAATTATGTTTCATTATATTAACTCGGTCAATGAAGAAAGATCACGTCTCCGCCGATGGGAACCTTTTCACCTACCAGGTGCTTGTAGTTAAGATAAGTTTCTAAAGTAATCTAGGA
Organism: Euleptes europaea; assembly: GCF_029931775.1. Classification (NCBI taxonomy): domain Eukaryota; kingdom Metazoa; phylum Chordata; class Lepidosauria; order Squamata; family Sphaerodactylidae; genus Euleptes; species Euleptes europaea. Next base: position 41,179,547 of record NC_079322.1, read on the forward strand.
AGGGCTGCAGTGAGTTGGTGATAATTGATTTACCCTATCACATCTAACTATTCCTTGTTTTCATTACTCCTTCCCTTGGGCAGTAATCACAGGATCAAGCTGCCAGTCTGTGGGCATAATTTTTTCCAGTAACGCCATCTGGCTCATTGGCAGTAGAAGTTGTGATGACTCCGTTGCTGTTGCCACTGACTTTGTCAAATGGCTAGACTGTTGATTAGAGCTCTTCTGCTACTAGCTGCTAATTTCCCCTTACTATTGATTTAAATGGGTAATTTTATGCACTTTTGTCTCATCTGTGTACATGTAGAGAATTCAGTGTTGGACACATTTTGGGGAGGATGAAATACTGTTTGCTAATAGTTTTCCTCTTTAAACTGAGGCCAGTGCCATAGTTTGCATGATGCTTCAGCAAACATTTTATCCCTGATTCTAATTATTGGATAAACTGAGAATTCTGAATACATTTCCACAGATAATGGGTACACTTGGTCATTTTGAACAATAGTTTGTATGCTACATGGTACCTGACTAGATAGTGAAAATCCAGCTTCTGCAGACATCTGTGGAGAGATGATGGTCCAATCTGGTATAATGTAGTTAGTGCAAATCATGGTTTGTTGCCTTAACTCTGGTTAAAGAACCTTCCCATGGGTACCATGGCTTAGCTGAGCAGTCAGGGTCCTTGGAAGTCATGTAGAGGAGACATCAGCTAAACCTGTTTTGGTACCTTTACAAGCAGAAATGCTGAGGGACAGCGAAACTACATCAACTGTGGTTTGTCAGTTCAGATACAAAGCTCAGCTATAGTTAATACAAACATACAAATCCATATCAGCCCCTGGTTTTTGTATCACAGTCTGTGGCCAGTTCTTAACCATGGTTTAAGTTCTTAGTTGATGTTGGACACAGATTCCTGAAGTTGCATGCACCCCTGATTTTTGCTGGCTTGTTCAAACGTATGAAGACGATTAAAAATATCCCAATAATGTCTTGGGATACCTGAAATATGGTAAATATTTTAGCCATCTCATTTCTTGTAGATGACCTCCCCCCCTTCTCCCAAAAAGTTGTGAGACTGAGAAATTTCACACATTCATGCAGGCTTTGATAATTTGTTTTTTTTTTTTTTTTGGCTGTGGGAGCCAGACTCATTTTCCATCCTTCAGGGTTTGTATTTTATTTGACCATATTTTTAAATTATTGCTACAACAAAACCTAATCCTAAACTCTTCAGTTTTTCATAATTTTGTTAAAGCTATTACAAAATTGTTATAGTATATAAATATAGGGGCAACTATGTTTGCCACCACCACAATGAAATGCAAGCATCTAACCCTAACCTAACTTCTCCCCAGTTTCTCATAACTCCATTATTTCTTTAAAAAGCTCTACTTAATTGAGCCAATCTAGAGAGCAAATGGTTAAGAAATGTATTAATCTACCACTACTGAATGCTGTAAAGTAATGACAAGAACTTCATCCACATGTATTTTTACATAATACAGTAAAAGGTTTTATGATGTCAAATAATAAGTTTGTACTTCTGGGGATCACTGGGAGATACTACAATAAAATCACTGCTGAAAATGCTAGGTGGCACAGTGAAATTTCTAGGTGCCATGGCAACCTGGGAATTGTTGAATCCCCCATTAATGGTGCATATGTCTGAATGCATTAGCCATAAGTGTGAAGATCTTCCTAGAATTGGTGCCAGTTTCAACAGGGCCTGTTCACCCACGAAGCAGTTGGTTTTGATGCAGACTTTCTACTCCTGAAGAACTGAGTTGCCCCCAAGAATGCAAGACTTGGCTGTCTCTGCTTTAGGGTATATATGTTTCTTTAATAGAGAACCATTTTTTCATCCATGAGGCTTATAAAGTATATTATTTTAATCGCTTCATTCAGATTTTTAATCACAACTTCCTTTTTTACTATATTGGTTTTGATGATGGGGCGAATCCCATTGGAGGTTTGATTGGTTAAAGCACCTAATGAAAAGGTTGATTTCATGTAGACAACTTGGATCTAAGCAACAGCATGCAGTTGGGTGGGTTTTACCATTGCACGAGTTCCTTGCCATAATTATGTAGGTGACAAAGCCCTCAGCACACCTGCAATGTTGCCCTGGATTTTAATTGTATTTAGCTGCTGCTGAAAATTCTGTTTGAAAATTATACCCCGATGTCAAAGAAGAAATTTGTCTTCTCCTTGAAGCTTGCCAAAGTTAAATGGACCTCAACTGTAAATGAATGTAAGACACATTAAGTAGTACAGATGCAAAATTCATTATGAAGAAGGAATATGTAGAAAACCTATAATACATCCCTATCTCTATTTATCTTGCTAACTGTAGAAGCGTTAATCCTAATGCGAATGATATTGCTAGGCTCCAAAGAGTCACTTGTGTGACTGAGAGAACTTCAGCACTGTGTTTATGTGTGTGTGGTTTGTGGTGTAGTGTGGTTTGTGGTGTAGTGGTCAGAGTATTTGACTAGGATCTGGGAGACCCACTCTGCTATGAAAGGTTGCTGGGTAGCTTAGGGCTTTCACATACACTCAGCCTAACCTACCTCACAGGACTCTTATGAGGATAACATGGAGAAGGGAAGAATATTGTAAGCCACTTTTGGGTCCCCACTGGGGATAAAAGTGGGGTATAAATTAAATAAATAAAATATCTCTCTGGACAGTTGCCTGATCCTCTGAAGTGCGTGTTCATGGGAAGGGATAGGGAGATAAAATATCTGGGGCTTACAGATGCTGAATGTAACATTCTGGGTATCTTTGCCCACAAGTTCAATTTGTGTGTTTTAGAGTTCAGGCTGTTGGGCAAAAATGTGCCTCTGTGGAAGGCTTATAATAAGTAAGTCATGATTAGTTATACATCTTTCTAAAATTGCATTGTATCTTTTCAGCTGTAACTAAAATGTGCAGCTGTAAATGTTTTCCTCTAATCAATTGTATAGGATGCTGCCAGGTCTGTAAGATTTATGCCATTGACAACCCCCCCCCACACACACAAATTCTACAGAACTGTTTGTTTTGTTCAGATATGGAGAGTGGGAGTCTAAAGCATTTTTCTTCAGAATCATAGGGAGCTCGGTGACCTTTTGTGGCAAATTATGTAGAAAGAAAATATTTATATTCATTTAAAATAACCTCGGTGAAGAAATAGTCTCATTACCCAGTTTGATCAATTTCTCGTAGCCTGAGCTGCAGCATGCGGCTGTTGCCATTGGGTGATGGAATACGCCGAGAAGTAGCTAATGGTGATGGTGCTCATCAGGACAGGGTTCAGCCAGCGGTCAGCGACAAATAATTCAAGACTGTTTCTAAGTTTGCGGCTGGTGGAATTTGCTTTTCGCCCCAAGCCAGCAGCAGTGCTGAGCTTGGGCTATTTGATTACAAGAGGGGGCATATTTGCCTCTTAGCAACTGCACATTGACTCAACCGATAGGGCTTATACTGCCTGCAAAGGGTCCTTCCCCCCTTTGTGCGGGTGGAATAATGCATTATTGTCGACTGACATGCAAAAGACGCCGTAGCTGTTCCGTAAGGGTCTGCGGCCCAATTTCGTATTTGTCCATTGTAGACTTCTAGTGGTTGCATTGTTGCTGTAAAAATGCATGAGAGAAAGATGTTTCCAGTCTGAGTATTGATTCAGTACATTTGCTGCGTAACGCAAGTTAGTATTTTGAACTTATCGATAAAAACCTGTCTTCTCCTTGCACCTTTTGAATTAACTTTTCTGGGATTAACCTTCTCTGTTCAGGAAATGATTTTTATCCTCGTGTGTTTCCATCTGGTGATTTATAAAGCAACAGTTCACTTCTCTCCAGCCGTAATAATATTGCATTAATGCTTTGGCTATTATGGTAATATGCAAGGAATTTACAATACTTTTCATTTCCTGTGGAAATGGAGCCTGTGGGAGAAAACATGTCAAGAGACGAAAGTATTTATAACCCAGATAGTTAAGACACAACTGAATGAAGACAGTTTGGGAAAGATGCTTTGAGTTTTATGACTTCAAGAGGCCACATCAGGGAAATCTCATGCTGGTTTTTATGGTTTTATGACTTTCTTTGCTCCTGGGCTGTGTTCGGACGTTGGGTGTATTCACAGTCAAATTTTAGCAAAGAATTTTTGTTTGACCAATGTGATATTTCTTGATTATATTAGGGTAGGTTATAGTAGTATGAGAATGATTTGTAGTCAAGTAGCTTGATATTTACAGTAGAATTTTTAAGGCCTTGGGTGTGTTGATCAAGAATATCTTGCTTTGCATTAAATCTTCAATTACAGGATCTCAATTCCATGTATATTTTTCCCCCTTGGCAGACATTTTTTAAACTTTTTCAATTACGCTCTAGTTTGGGAAATGTTAAAATAATCATGTGTGGTAACCTTCTGCAGAGCTATCCAAGAAGGCTTTTGTCATTTTACAATAAGAATCTTTTCCCGGACATGTAATATATGCATAAAGTGCTTCTTATTTATTTCAGGAAGGGAAAAGTATAAATGGTGGTAAGCCTCTATTGAGTGGTCTTTAGTGCTGAAGTGACACACTCCATTTTCTAAAACCCGTTATTGTACTTCTGAGTGCATTTTTGAAATCTTTTAGCATAGGTGCAAAATAGTTCAGCTGTGCCAACTCCAAAAATTATTACTGGAGAAAATTTTTTAAAACCCTGTTATGTTAGATTTGGACTATATGTGTCATGCACAGTAAAACCCAGATAAAAACACTGTTGCAGAATTTAAAATTCTTTATTTTGCAGATTTGGAAATGTTTATATTCTTCATTATATTTCGTTCTGTTATTAAACAAGGCCATATGTATAAAATTAGAATGTTATATCCCAAAATGCTTTTTTAAAGAATTTGTTGGTAAGATCCCCCCTCCCCTAAAGTTCTCTTTACAAGGAGCGGAGCATAATTCAGAGAAAGTTTTCTTTGTGTGATAGGACATTCCTCTTTCTACTGCTGATGGGCAAAAAGAAGACGAGAGTTAACCTTTGCATTATTCCCACTCGTGCCTGTGGGCGCCAGTTAACTTTCACTTTCATGGAATGGTTGTACATTTTCAACCCTAAGAATAGTAGTGAGTAATTTGTTAATTCAGAGCACTTTGAAATACTGGTGTAATTTCCTATCTGGGGTGGTTCTCATTGCATGAGTGCCAGGTACCGCTGCATCTTGGGTGGAATGCAAAAATCTGTCCCAGTCGCACTGAAGAACATTTTAAAGCTAGGAAATAAAAAACAGCATGTCTAATTGAAGTGAAAAAGTATTTTCTTTAGATAGGTAGACACATTTATCCACCTTGACAACCTACTTATGACATTAGCGTTAAATCCCCAGTCCTGCTAATCAGATTTTTGTTTTCATGAAATATCACTAAATTAATTTCTTCTCTAGTATCCTCAATGTACCCTAAAGCCTGTATAGATGGACACTTCCATTCTACCTTTGAAGAATCTCTTGTATTGTGATGGTTGTGTTAACATCCCATTTTGTCTTTTTATAAGAAATTGTCTTAGAAATGTGGAAGGATATTTTTGTTATTCTGTAACTTTCTTCAGTGTACTGTTGCTCTGACTGTGCAAGGACAAAGCACTTGTGGAAGGTAGGATCCTGTATCATGGGGGGGGGGAATGTAGCATCCTGTATCATGGGGGGGGGGAAACTCTATATATGCAAGTCCTGGGGGCTGCATCTTTGCATTCGGCACTGGCTACTGCAGGCATGCTCCCTGGTTGTGGATTGGGAACCATTTGCACTGCATCAAATATATGGTCAGCTTTGACAGAGCTGATCTCCTGAGGCTGTGAATAGTATTCTGGGTCTGCCTCTAACAGTTCCATCAGGCCAGAGCCAGGGTCGAGGACAGCTGCACACTTCTAGGGCTGAGGGCCACCAGTAAGTTAGAATCAGCAGAACATAGTGTCTGGGGGGGGGGGTGAACTAAGAGGGACAGTCCCGAAGATACGAAATGAAAGCTGAGCAGCGTTTTACTGATTTTATGAAGTATGTAAAATCAGTATTTTAGATTTCAGAATTCTGAATTTGATGCTGAATTTGCCTATAAGAAGTTTTCTGAAGCATTACAGTTTGTCTGTTGAAGTCTGTCCTGCCAAATGTTACTTAACTGGGACAGGTTACAACTCTTTTGCATGACTGTTTGGTAGACCCGCTTCCCAATCCATCAGGTAGATAGGCTGGCTAATCCATTGTTTGTAATGCTCTTACATTTCATTTTGTAGTTAGCTATAAGTTGACAGGAATCACTCCTCTGACTTGTTCTGCTGATTTTTGGTAAACTCATCTGGGTTTTGATTGGTATTTTCCTACAAGGAAAAGTTAAAATGTTGTTCTAGTTAACAGAAAAATATTGCTAAGGGGGAGCATAATAGATGTCTGTAAAATGATGAGCAATGTGGAGTGAATTAATAAAGAAGACCGCTCTCAAAACACTAAAACCTAGGGTTACTCAAGCTTGTAGATAGAAGGCTTAGGACTGACCAAAGGAAATCCATGTTGCTATATGTCATTTTTTAATGACTGTTGTTACAAGTAATGGTGGTAGTTATTAACGTGTGTGTGTGTATGTGTGAGTGTAAAGTGCTGTCAAGTCGCAACCGACTTATGGCAACCCCACCAAGGGAATTTCAAGGCAATTAAGAAGCAGAGGTGGTTTGCCATTGCCTTCCTCTGCATAGTCTTCTTTGGAGGACTCCCTTCCAAGTACTGACCCTGCTTAGTGTCCAAGATCTGATGAGATTGGGATGAACCATGTTGCCTTCCCTCCCAGTTACTAATTTAGGTGGGATTTTAAAAGGATAGAGGAGTGGGTTTGCAGCTAGCTATTAGCTAGTATAGCTAAGTGGAACCTCCGATTAATACCAAATGATGCGGACAACCCACAAGCAGGATGTGAAGAAGGTGGCCATCCTCTTCATGCCCTACTTGGGAACTCCCATAGGCTTCCAACTTGCCTTTGGTGAAGACAGTATGCTGGACTAGGCGAGACCTGGTTTATTCCATTAAGGCAATTATGCAAATCTCATTGATTTACACCTACCTAGGATGCTCTCTACAAGGTCATTAACCTTGATAGGGAACTAGGTTTTCTTGTTTTGTAAGCCGTGAACCCTTTAAGTGCTTTATAAATTAAAGCAATGTGGGGGGTGCTATCAAATAAATGAACTTGTACTTATAGTTATATAGTCAAAGGAAAGGGGTGTTTTTTTTTTTTTTTTTTGCAGCATTAGCTGGTACAGGCTGTGACCTGAGGTCACAAGAGTGGAAACCTACTGAATGCCACAGCCCTGTATGTAGTGGAATCATGTTGACATATCTGTCATGGCACCTTTACTTTCACATGGGAGGAATGACATGTGGCTGTAATGGAGCACTGTAATGCATTCAACCATTGATATAGGCAGGACGGGAGGGTTTTTTTGTGTTGTTTTGCTATTAGTATTTTGTTTTTGTTTTTTTGCTACTGCTTTCAAACTCTGCTGTCTCAATCCTGGACTGCTGTGTCTTGCCTATGTTTAAGAAGAGGCTAGAAGAATATACAGTAGGTGGAATATTCTTGGAATATACAGTAGGTGAAACTTAGTGTTTCACTTCCAGATAGTATATATTCTGCACTGTCTTTAGGTAATTTAACATTTCTACTTTTAATAGTGCAGAGCTGTTTTATATAAATGATGCAAATCAAGCAAATTATGCATGTATTTGGGTTTTTCCTCTAGCAAGTCCAGCTTTCTTTAAGGGCTTCACTAGGCCTTTCATATAAATCCAAGAAGTTCTTCAGTTTGCACAAGAGTTTTTGCAGCCTCTTTCACCTGCGGCAACATGAGGACTGCCTGAGGAGAAGAAGAAGAGCTGGTTTTTATATGCTGACTTTCTCTACCACTTAAGGAAGAATCAAACCGGTTTACAATCACCTTCCCTTCCCCTCCCCACACCAGACACACTGTGAGGTAGGTGGAGCTGAGAGAACTGTGACTAGCCCAAGGTCACTCAGCTGGCTTCATGTGTAGGAATGGGGAAACAAATCCAGTCCACCAGATTAGCTTCTTCCGCTCATGTGCAGGAGTGGGGAATTAAACCTGGTTCTCCAGATCAGAGTCCACCGCTCCAAACCACTGCTCTTAACCCCTGCAGCACGCTGGCTCAGAAGCGTCAGATTAGAGGACCTGGGACTATGCTAGCTAGCTGCTCCTTCCCTTCCACTCACATATCTTTGGATCCATGCTAACCACAATTATATTAAATGGTGTTTAAAAACCAGGCATATCACGGTTGCAATGGAACAATCTCTATTTCTGACCATAATATAACTCATATGCTACATTATATTTACAGTGTTTTAATCAACTACCTTGTTCTCATGAACAAATTTATTTTTAATTTGCTTTCCTTGTTGCAAAGCAAGAACAAACAGACCCATAAACAGTCATCCAGGCTATCAGAGGGCAGAGTGGTGACCAGGAGTTGAAGGTGTCATTGATTTCAAAATAAGCAACAAAGGGGGATAGAGATATCATATGGTGACACTACATATGATAACCAGGTTCTCCCCTCCCTGGTAATGTCAGCACTTCATCCTCCCTTGAAATGAAGTCCTCCCTAGCCAGTAGATGAATCTGCTGTGCATGTTGGCTTCTAGATCTCAGAGTTCTGACGTTTAGAGTTCTGTGCAATCTCTGATGTGCATATGGAGCCACTACCAGTGTAGTTTTCTGGTAACTTCATGGATGGATCAGCTCTGTGCAGAAATGAACTAAATATTTAAGAGCAGTTGGATTCCATGTGCGTTTTGGAGCTCTTAGGCATGCAGGAAGGTAGTTTGGAGCACAGCGGCTTTGATCTGAAACCCAGAAGCCATATTTGGGTGACCAGTTGGTTGCTACTTGGAGCAAGGAAGACCTACGAAGGTTCCAGACTCTATTTGTGCCTAGTAAACACCCCTCTCCCTTCCCGACTATGAGGACACATCTATAAGAATTTCTGGCCATCGTAAGAGCAGACAAAACAGATGTGTGTTGAAGGAGCATAAAATTGCCACTGTCACATGGTAAATGGCTGGCACAGGCTAGACTGTCTTCTTTTCTAGAAATTGAGAGCTAATTTGCATATTGATAGGGTAGGGACAGGAAATTTACTGTTGAAGCCATAGGTAATAGAAGTGATTTGGGCGCACTCTAGAGGCAGGAGTAAAGACTGAGCCAACTTGATTCCGTTATTACTTCAAAGTGGCATAATTGCCGTTAGGATGAAACCAATTCCTTTCCTGAAGGGGAGTGTGGGGAGTGGTAGAAACTTCTTAAAAAGCCGCAACACATTTTTCTTATGAGATTATTCTTTCATTCTCTTGATTAATGCCTGAATGTAAGAATTTGATGGAAGCACTTCACTATTAAATTCTGAAATATGGGGAATCCTAGCAAACACTTCCAGATTGCCTTCTGTCTGTCTGCTTTGCAAAAGAGTTAAATGGACCATCCTTAAATGATGTCATTAGCTCAAATTGAAAAGACAGTGCCTGCAGGGAAATAATTTAATTGTCTTAAAGCACTCCTACTTTTTGTATGCAGATCTCACAGCACTTCTTCCTTTTTTAGCTGATAAATTATCTAAAAATTTCTTCTTCTTTCAATTCTCTGTCAAATTGCCAAGAAGTCATTTAAAGTTTTATTGAAGTTAAAGATCATAAGAGATCCTCTTCTTAAATATAAAGCTGTTGGGAAACGATTGTTATCTGCACGTGTGAAAGGTTAATGGTAAAGTTTCCACTTTCTTCTGCTGTGGCTGCATTAGAGAGATGCTGTGAACTTCAGGATTTGTGGGGGCACTCGTGCTGGAGATGGTGCTATAAGATTCTGCGACGGGCTTACTGATTTGAAGGCGTGTCTACATGCTTCATTTCTTGCCCCACATGACCTGTGGCCCACTATTTTCCCTCCTGGCTTCCCTTTATCCGTATTTCACTTCTTTGTGCCTCTTCTCATGTTTACTTATGGCATGGTAGAAGCCTAGTATTCTGCCTTCTTGCAAGATTTGGGTAACTGGGAAAGTTCCCAGCGAGCCTCTACCTGAGAGGGCTGCATGCTGCATCCAGGGATGGTAATTCCCCCATTCCTTACTAGCGGCTGCTGCAGGAAGTGACTGCCCGTTAAATAGCTGCTTCAGTAACTGATCAGCAGTGTCTCAGGATGGGCCACTGTGAGGCAGGGGTGGGGCAGAACTGCTGGAGCAGCTCCTGATTCTCATGAGAGTGGGGGAGCAGTATGAGGGTACGCCGCGCTGTGTGAGCAGAATGCCATGCAGTCTTTGAAAGGGCCAAAGAAGGGGCTGATAGGGATGCCTCTGGCTTTCCACTGCAGGCTGCTCAGGTGTGTGTGTGGGGGAGGAGCTGAGAGAAGGGAAGGGAGATGGTGTCCATTACCCCTCTCCCCTCTTCATCTGAGACCATTTGAACTGGGGCCAAAGGGAGTGGAGTCTGGTGGAGGGGAGGGGCAGGAGTCCCCCACAGATGTCAAGGAGCAAGCTGAACCAAGCGACCCATGGTGGTCAAGGTCTGAGGCAAGTGTGCCCTGTGCCATTGCCAGGACTGCTTCAGGCCTGTTCAACCATCCCTGACTCTGTGGCTCTCCCCATACCAACACTGCCGATCCAACAAATAAAGGCAGTCAATTGAGAATGAGTACTTGACTAGATAGGCCATTGAAGCTTTTGGGTGTAAATTATGAAATGGTTTAACATGATAAAAATGCTTGTTACTCCCTTAATTTACTGCCAGCAAAATGTACTAGAGAATACTTGGGCACCGGTTCTTGTAGGTTATCCGGGCTCTGAAGATGCCTGCCACAGCTGCTGGCGAAACGTCAGGAAAGAAAATACCAAGTCCACGGTCACACAGCCCGGATAACCTACAAGAACTGATGAACTCTGACCATGAAAGCCTTCGACAATACTTGGGCATCTTGTAACTTTTCTTTATATGCGTCCCCAAGTACTGATATAGCTGATTATGAGCTTTTTGTTTGACAGCTCCTTTATTTAATTAATTTGGATTATTTAATTTAATTTGGATTTATTTAATTTGGATTATTTAATTTTTAATCTGATCTACGTTAGGATTACTTTGGTCATTGGAAAATCCCCATGTTGGAAAAGTGTCATACAGGCCCACTTGACAGCTCTCCTAAATTCCTGAGTGTGTTGTATGCCTCGTCTTAACTGAATCCAAATTATCATCAGTCTATGTGGGCAAAGCTGCCACAGTTTTTAGTACCTCGTGTTTATGGTTAAATTTGTATGCCACTCTTTTAGTTAAGCATCTTCATGGAGTAGAAGGAACTGCATAATCATAAAATGCAATTGTAATAATTTCATTATAGTGCCACAAAAATACATTTGGAAGCTGTTTGCTCAGGATTGCACTATACAAAACCCCCCCAAAAAAGGGATTAAATTAAATAAAAATAGTAGTGCTCTATATAGTGTTGTCAAAAGCCTTCTGCTTATTAATTCACTTTCCTAGCTTTTTACAGTCCAAGCCATGTACTATATGCATATGTTTAAGAGCACACTTCTTTCCTAGGAATTAACTGGCTGTATTATTTGAATACTTAGGTTTCCTGCACTTGCTATGTTTGAGCTGTCAGATCAGCTTCCATCCTCAAACAGGATCCTTCTTTGGCCTTTGACAGGAAGTAGAAGTGATCCCAGCAGTGTTCCATGTCTTAGTTAGCGTCACTGGAGAGGGCGGGGAGAACATTTGAAGAGTGCTCATGTCTGCTCCTAAGTTGCCAAAGGAGGAGGCCCTCGTACAAAGGTTCCATACAACTAAATGTCTATCTGCCTCCTCTTAAAAAGACTGATTTTCTTTTCTTCTATTAAGATATGTATACACCACCTTTCTCTCCAGTGAGGTCTCAAGAGTGGTTTACAATGACGTTCTTCCCTCCCCAATTTTATTCTCACAACAATCTTGTCAGGTACTTAGGCTGAGAGAGCAATTGGCCCAGGGTCACCCATAAAGCTTCCATAGCAGTTTGAGGATTTGAGCCATGGTCTTCCAGATCCACTGGAATCTTGCTCTGTGGATTAAGCATTTGCTGCTGATTGAAATGGCTAGGAACGAATTGTCCTTGAATAGCCTTGATGGTGCACATGTGTTCTTATTTTTACCTTTGTTGTAACAAATCTTGGGTTTACACTTTCTGGATATGTATTTGGATATTAGGCATGAATAAAAACTGCTGCCTTCAAAGGTTAATGAAATGACATAATTATTTTGTATTCACATAATATTTGACTTGTGTGTGTTTCCTTGATACACTGCTTTACTTCCTTTGCACCCAAATTTGTGTGGCACTCTAAACAACTACCCACAAACAACTACCCACAAATAGACAACAGGAAATGGGAGCCAAGGAGGGGGGAAAAACCAAAAGGAAATAGCCCATGTAAGAGTTCTACAGTGACCCATGTAGATAACCCATGTAAGAGTTCTACAGTGACCGGAAGGAATGGTTACCACTGGAGATGGTTCTGGGAGGAGGAAGAAATTTGAAGGAGCGTTGGGACTTGCCATTGTGATTGGGCTCTGACATATCTTTTCTCCTAGTAGTGTGCCTAGCAGTAAACACAGGTGTGTCGTAGGTTGCGTGGCAGCACCAGCACCAAATGCACCAAGCCCTGGCAAGTCAGCTCAGAAACTTCATAAGGACTAGCTGGGGAGCCAGAGAGGGGAGAAACCAGCCCCAAAGAAGGCCAGACGTCAGGGGACGCAAGGCATCCAAACCTCACTAGTGCAGTGGAAAAGGCAACCAAGTAGACTGTCCCAGCCTTGTCAGAAGGGAAGCTGACAGAACATGGCTCTTGCGGCTCAAAATGCCCCTGTACAGGGCAGAGCCTTGCAAGCAAGCGAGGGATATGCGTATTAATTCCTTTGCCTAAAACCTTACAAGAAGCTACTAATAAGGCCTGTGATGAGGCGAGTGCACAGGTGTCTGTGAGTATGGTGACTGTGAGACAAGATAGCTGTCGCTCTGCCAACCCAACTGGTACCTTCAAGGGGAGTGACTGCACCACCAGCTAAGGCCATGCCGAACCTCTCCCAGGGAAGTGTATGTGCCACAGGAAGAGGAGCCAAATGGTAACCGGTCTGAGGAAGGCCTTGCTGTTTCAGCTCTCCCTCTGAGGCAGCTAGGTGTTATGGCTGCTAGTGGAGGCGGTTTGAGAGAGGAGGAGCCAAAGTCAACAATATTATTAATATAATAATAATACAAACATATTGAGAGTACGATACTGCTTAAAGAAGCCACCATTTCTTTATGTACACCAAATCTTTGAAGAATTATTTTTCCAGTTCTGGAATACTTCATAAGTGTTTGAGTAATGGTAATTACAGAGCAATAGTAAGGGGGGGGCTTCAGGATCAAAATTCTGAACTAGTGAGAAAACGAGTCTTAAGAACTGTGCGACCATGTCTGTGTACCCAGTATAGCTCTGGAGTGTGCTTATTGAACAGTATCCCTTATGCCATATTGGTTTGGAGGCAGCATTTAAAACTGAGTGTTTTAGAAGCCATTTGTGATATGATACAGTAGTCTGCTGTTGAAAGCTGGTGTGGCAGAAGAGAGGACCAAGATGTGTGTGAGTCCTTGGACGTTGTTACGCCAGAAGATCTGGGCTTGAAATGGACAGGAGAGAGTCAATAGCTCAGTGGTAGGATGGTCCCAGATTAAATTCTTGGCAGTTCTCCACTTTAAAAAATTGTTTAGCAGGTGCTGGGGAAGATTATTGAGAGTTGCTAGCCAAAATACTGAGTTAGATAGACTGACTTGATAGAAGGCAGCTATGTATCTATAATTTACCCTGGGATCTGACTCTTCAGCTTAGCTAAGTGAGCAACCCAGGATTGTATATGCTGAGGTCTATTAGGTCTCTTCAGCCACAACAGGGAATAGGCATGCCCCCCCCCCCCAAGAGTGTCATACTTTACTGGGGAGGGTCTCTAGACTGACTAAACCAAACTATAAATGCCAACAGTCAGCTGTCACTTTCTTTTCCAGTAAACAGAACCTTAAAGAGATGAATATCTTCGTTGCTGTATTCAAGGAGAGCCAGCATGGTGTAGTGATTAAGAGTGGTGGTTTGGAGCAGCGGACTCTAATCTGGAGAACCAGATTTGATTCCCCACTCCTCCTCATGAGCAGCGGACGCTAATTTGGTGAACCAGGTTGATTTCCCCACTTCTACACATGAAGCCAGCTGGGTGACCTTGGGCTAGTCACAGCTCTTAAAACTCTCTCAGCCCCACCTACACAGTGTGTTTGTTGTGGGGAGGGGAAGGGAAGGTGATTGTAAGCCGGTTTGATTCTTCCTTAAGTGATAGTACAAAGAGAGTTTAATACAGTCCAAGACCAGCATAAAAACATACCAGATATACATACATAACATAACACATATAAAAGTGCATCAAGTGTGAGCCCCTATAGCCTCCCACAATCTCTCACTCATAAAAGCCGTTAAGCGCTTAATTAAAAATATTACATATTTGGAATTAGCATAAATATAAATATAAAATCGCTCAACCATTAAGTTCGACCCATGCACGCCTGGTCCTCATTGCTTGCCACCCAAATTTGGCCACTTTAAAAGTTATCTCCATATCTTTGTCTGAGAGCATGTTAGAAAGACTAAAGGCTCTGGACCTTAAGTGATAGAGAAAGTTGGCATATACAAACAAACTCTTCTTCTTTTGGTGCCAACTCTTGAGATGGAACAAATGCAGTACTGTTGGGCTGGGTGTCTTATTACTCCTGATCTGGTCCAAAGTACCCAAAGCCCTGACCTGGTTCTGACAGCTGGGATTTGAGGCTTGACATGAGGATTTACTTTATAGTGTTGCAACTACTCTTTGCTAGTCACAAAGGTTGAAATTGATTTTTTTTTTTAATGTAATCATTCTGCGTTTGGCATCAACACTCTTCAGAGGATATGAGTCCAAAACAAGTAGCTTTTAAAGCTGATCTAATGATTTTGACAGTTTTGATATTATTTAGTTTTCTCAATAAATTGAACTGTGCCACAATCAGCTGGAAAGGTATCCAATTTTCTCTTCGTCACTGGTTCACTGCTGGGTCAGCAAACTCTTACCGAGGAGGGGATGAAAGGGCATGGGTGGTCGAGAGCAGGTAATAGTCAGCCTTGTGTATCCAGGTGAGAAGGTTCTTAGCTTCCAGACCCAAGCAATTAGGGGGTAAGAATCCTCAGATAATTCAGCCAATAAAGGTGTTTAATGATAGTATGAACAGTTAGAGGTGATGATTAATTAGCCTGGGCATTTTGGGCTGGCTAGTGTGCATGCTGTACTACATACTGGCCATCAGCTGGTAGGCATGCAGTCTTGTAAAGGGCTTTCTGCTTTGACATTGGTCATATATCATTGCAGCTGTGCCCTTTGATTACTGGGAGGGCTTGCGGAGTGATTAATAGCCAGGATCAATGTTTCTGCCCAGCCCGTGACATTTGGTCACAGAGCAACCATATACTTATTCCCCTTTGGCACAACGCTTAGGATAAATGAAGGATGAGACCTGCCAATTTATAGCTGAGGAGCTTCCAGTTTATAAAATGAGTCAACTTTGACTGTACAAGATTATTCCCCATTGAAATAATTAGTGCAGCATTAAACACAATTAGAACCAAAACTACAGGAGCATGCTTGCTGAATCCAAGCCAGTTGACAGATGGTTAAAGCCTGATATTTGGCTGCCTGCAAGGTCCAAGACTTATTATTTTGCTGAGGAAATGAAAAAGTGTTGAAAGTGTATGCTTGGCAGGGGCGGTAGGAGTGGGGAATAGATAAATAATGCAAATGTATTTTGATCTTTTTTGGGGGGGATGAAGCTGTTTAAAAGTTTAATAAAATGTACAACGATGCGGAGCAGCAAATGATAGTGTAAATGGTTCTTTGGGAGCAACTTGCCGATTGCTTACAGTGGTCTCATCCCATTCAAGGCAATGTAGCTGTTCTCTCCTAAGTGGTCATTTCATCCCTTCTTTCATATTTGCTTATTTTAGTGCTACTTGCTTCCGCATCACACCAGAGTTTCCTTTTTGTTTTTGTGTATACTGTAAAAACTGCTTTAGTTAAATCTGAACTCACAGAAACGATGCCTTGGGGGAAAATTTTCCTTTGAGGATGGATATTTTGTCATTTTCAGAAATATCTATTTGACCTTTGCATGTTGATTGAAAGAAAAAGGAACAGTAACTATTCCATTGAATGCCTGATTTAAATTATGCAATTTGAGCCTTATTCTGTTTGTTTGCATTTTAATGTAAAAATGCAGCCTTTGTTTCTACATATCAAATGAGAGTTGTATTTCTCAACCTAGAATCTTGTCATATTACAGAAGTGGTAAGGGAGGAAAATCTCTGGCAGCCAGCATTCATCCTAATTGACATAAGGAAAATGTGCTTATCGGGGCTATTCTGGGGGTTGTGAAAAGCACAGACTTCCCCATTTCATATTTGCTACATTTTAATATAGTGCTTTCCTGTTAAATGCCCTTGAAGTGGTTTACAATGTAAAAGCAATGTCTGAAAGTATCATCAATATGTTATGAAAAGGGATGGAGTGGGAAGAAGAGAGAAAGGAAAACTCCAAAATTCAGCCACCAGTTCTTATATAAACATTACTATTGAGAGATGGCTAAATTTGAATAAATATATGTGGAAAATATCTGAGCTTGAATCTTAGCTCTACCAAAAGAGGCAGTTCCCTGGTTCTGTTCCCTGGAGTTTGCATGTTTATTCAGGTGCTAATTGGAGGGAAAGAACTGGGCACCTCCAGAGCCAACCAAACATGGGTCCTACAGATTGAAAGCATACGGGCCGCCTAAACTCCCGGACTGAACCTGGCAACCCGATATGCAGGCACACGACTACTGTTCCAGCTGCGCGCCCGCTCCAAACGCTACGGGATGGCCGCTGCGCGCTCCGTTGAAACTGACACGGCCGCTCCTGCGAACTCCGTGCAGCCAGCAGCTAGGAAACAGAAGCAAGGGCCACCTTCCAGTGAACCGGAGAGACTCCATGTTCGTGTGCAAACCCTGTTCCAGCCACAGCCATGTCGTGGAAAGCAAACAGTCACGTAGTCAGTGCCAACACCCCCCTTTCCCATTGCAACACCAGCAGCTTAATGGGCAATCAGCAGTGATCCTGATATCAGCGATTAGTCGTTCTTCCAGTTATGCAGCAGCGATCCCCAGACGTTTGCAGAGAACACACCCATTGTTTCAGAACGTTAATCACTTCAGCAGAGATCTCCCGGTTCCTCCCGGGTTGCAAAAGCCATTGGAATCAGAATAGATTTCCAAATTCTCACCATCCCCACCCCGGTAGCCACAGATTAATCCTTTTGTCACCTGGGAACCTGGAAGGGGTAAACCCCCTCTCCCTGCCCCCAGTAAAACAGTATATCTGGGGTGTCCTCAGCCCATAACTTCACCTTAGGTCTTTCCTGGCACCTTTGCCGTTACTCTGTTGGTTTGGGTTTTGCGCAGCCTGACCACGCTCCCTCCCGCCTTGCTGGCCAAGTCTACGGGAACCCCTTGCCCCCGCCTTTGCTATTAATTTCTTCTGTCTTAGTCTACGTGAACTTGGACAACACCTCTTCAAGGACGGTAAATATCACCCCATCGACGATCCCTGCCATGTTGGCATCTGTGCTTGTACTACTCTCTTTGAATTTCTTAGATTTCTCTGTATGTGTGTATGCATCACTGATTTGAAAAACAACAACAACATAAACTTTTAATTCGGAATCCTTTGCTTCTGTCTTTATTTAAAGGTCACAGTTACCGGCTCTGGTATACAAAGGTTGCTCTCGCTATATAAATATTGTAGTTTGCCATCTTGCTTGCTAGTTCCCCAAGTTAAAGAGCAATTTGGCTAACAAGATCATGTTCCTTACAGTGGCTCAAACTCAAGGTTCAGCAGGTGGCCCATGAAAGTTTTGGTTTCAGGGAAACAAGTTTGGATGAGTGTTCTAGTGATCTCTTGCACGACCAGCCTGGTCTGAACGTGCAGCATAATGAGGTGGTAGGGTTCTGAGGAGGTAGACTGGACTGCACCCATTCAGTCTGCAAGTGGGGGGGTCACATTAATGAGTATTCCTGTGCACATTAATTTATCTGCTGATAGAAAAGTAGTATAGCAAGGAAGGCTGATCTAGTACCTTTTCTCCTTAATATGCTGACTCTTTAATTTCTGTGAGTTTTCCATGTGGGGAAGTATTCAAAATGGCATCTTGCCACTTGCAACTCACACTGGTAAGGTCTGTTCAACCATCTTGTTCTAGTGTTTGTGTAGACCAGATCAGTATATGTGGTGCACAATCTCTTGCATAGCATATGTGAGTCACATGGGACAGTCTGACAAGACGATGACCCAACTCTATGATTCTATGTAATACCCCATTTGATGGCCCTGATTCATTATATTGCTGGATGATGGTGAGAAAGTCTCTGCGCTTGATATAGTTTATAGTTCAGCCCTTGAATGAATAAACAGCCTCCTTTGAAAAGAATTGTTTGTGATAATGTAGGACGATAAGGGAGCACTTCTAGAATGTTTGGTCTGTAGTAATGGTTGTACATATGTAGGTCAGTAAGAGAGCCATTGCCAGGAAATGGTCACTGAGTGACATGAGGCTGGTTACCCACGGTCTCGGCCTGAACAACCTCACAGGGTGTTGTAAGGGGGAAATGGAGGAGGGGAGAACCATCTGCACCATTCTGCACTCCCTGGAGGAAGGGCAGCATAAAAATAGACTGGTGTCTCTGAGTCATGAAGCATGCATGTACAAGCTTGTCCTCTGTAGAGCAAATGTTTATGCCCTCCCTCTGTCAAAGGTGCACTTCTGTGTTATACAGTAATGCACCAGTCAAAATGAGCTCATACAAAAGAGGTCAGTGCAAGCAGGACATGGCTGTGCTTTGCATTACTCCATTTGCATTACTTCAGTCAAAGGCAGTGAACTGCGGTCATCCAAATGCTGTGCTAAAGTAAACTTGCTCCTTCAAAGATCTTTAGTGAGGATTTAGTTTAATAAAACACTTAACCATAATTAAAGTGAAGGACTTTTATACTGGTATCAATACACATGAATACATTAAAATATTAATGATCTAAGGCAGTCCCCCAACATGCAAATGTTTTGCTTTTCCCAATACACCATGATTTTTAAGATTCTTCCAAATGCTGTGAAACTGGCTCAAGTTAGTTCTCATCTTACTATAAGCAGAACAGTTCTGAGCCAGTTTCACAATATCTGAAATGACTGGCTTTTCAAAAAGTTTATTGGACGCACTTGTTCATCCTTAGTGCTGACCTGAAGCAGACTTCCAGACTTCTCAGCCCTTTTCTCAGGTAATGAAAGCTCTCCCTCCCACCAACGTTCAGTGATGGCCTGCAAAGTTTCACCCATCTTACCTGAAAGATAGTGAACACATGAACAATTAGACTTAACTTCTGCCTTCCCAGCACACATTCCCTTCACCTGCCCAGACTAAACGATATTGAAAGTATTGATCCCCCTCTCTGAATTTGCTGAATGTGCCATCAGTGATGTTGTCACAGTGGCAGAGAAGACTGGCTATTTGTTATTTTAACATCATGATATTCACAGTGTGTTCCCTTATTGGCTGGGACCGTGTTACAAAGAAGCAGCAGCGGTCCCAGGGGAAGGCAAAAGGGGGTAATGACATATCTGCCCAGGAAGGACAATGAACAGCAAGCAAACAGGCATCAAAAAGGTAAACACCTGGGGCCTTTCAGTAAACCCTTTAATTCTGAGCTAGGGGTTACTGATGGAGGACCCTCCCCCCAGTTAGATTCCATGGGAGCACGAATGCTATGAACTGTCTGCTTCTCAGTTGCATGTAAAAGCTTCTTGCTGTCATTCCTGAACAATAAAATCCCTGTTAGGGGATAAGGTGAGGTATAAAGCATAACTGAATGGGAGGCTACCAAAATGCTGCTGTTTATATTTACCAACATTGAGTAATTGTTACAGGCTTTGACATATTAGAGCATATGAACTGTTGTATTAGTGTTGTACATATGCAGAATTCTTCAATGTAAAACCATATTTTTCATGAAAAACCATTAGAGGCTTGTCTTTCATTTAAAATGAACATGCCTGGCTAAGCGACTCTTTTTGAGGACTCTTCTGGAATCCTACGCCTTTGGATTTTTTCCAATCTGTCACTAACAATGACTGAAGACATTATCAAATAGTGTTATATAATGTTATATTGGGTTTTAAAGTTTAAATATGAAAGAGTTGTAATAGAATGTTGAAAATAGATTCATTTTGATCATGCTCTTTGGGTGATGAAGATGCTGGGGAAGTTAAACATTATAGAGGTATATTAAAGCTAAAAACTGACTGTCTAAGAAATAGCTATGGTCAGCAAATGACCAGCTGGAACAGGAAATCCTTATATGGTAGTCTGCAGGAAAGCAGTGAAAATCTAGCCTTAGGAATCCGGCAGCTTTTGACAGTATAAATACAGGCAAGGAAAGGCTAGAAAGCTGGATCTCTCGGTAAGTCTTTGGCCTAAGAGAATCTCAAAGGAGATTGGCTTTGGGTATGTATTGATTTACTTATATACTGTTCTAGATAGTGTGAATCAGATTCTTTTACCTAAATTAGACTTCTTTAACTGTTATATTTTAAGTATTGGATTTTAAAACTAAATAGTATGTAGAACTTGCTTGCTTTATTGTGTACATTGTTATTGCTTTGAAGACTTTGTAATACTTGCATATACACACATATATATACACATTTATTACATTGAAACTATTCAATAAAATGACTTGTGTGTGTGTAAAGTGCCTTCAAGTCGCAAGCCAACTTATGGTGACCCCCTTTTGGGGTTACTTTGTAAATAAGTTGAGTCCTGCTTAGTAGGTGACTAACTGAATAAGATAACATACCACTTCTCAGGAAGGGGTCGATTCTACGAGCATAGTCAACTGAAACGCACTGACCCGCTTCATAATGTACTCAATTACTAGATCCAGGAAAAAAACCCCAACTAATAGTTGACTGCTTTTGAAGCCTTACTACTATTTAGTACCTTTTACAATTCCAAAAGAATATAAAAATTTCTTCTGCAAGCTACAGTTGGCTGAAGCAGCAATTGGCAACATTATAATTATCAATTTTAATTATTGTTACTGTTATTAATTTAATATAAAACATTTCTATGTCACCTTTCCACCCAACTCAGTATCCTCAAGGCAGCAAACATTAGAAAGGATGAAGGCAGAAGAGAGGGGTGTGTATATTGCAGGCTTCTTAAACAGGTATGACAATTCCCAACTCTTCCAGACAAATGAAATGTATATAGATGTATTCTGATCCAGACTAGGAAGCTGAGCAACTGAAAAACCCTTAGTTAGTATATATTTGAATATGGCACATGAGAGGATTATATGAATTCTCAACACATAAAATGTTTTATTTTACTCTTTTGGGGGAAATGGTTAAGTTAGACTGTCAGGGAGGTTTCAGGTTTAAACTTGGCAGGTGAAAAGGTAACAAGAATGATGGAAACTTCGTGTAACTACATACAGTAGATAGTTTGTCACAAGTATGTAGCTGTTTTGTTTTACCGACTGGTGTTTATACCTATTAAGAGAGATCAATTGGCTGTCACTCCTTAGATAAACAGGCATAAGCTTATTTGTGGAGGCAGAAACATACGCACAGGTTCCAATTTTCCTTCTTTAACACTTGATAGAGATCACCTCCTTTTCTTTGGAGCTATTTCCCTCAGGAAAGGACTACCAATTTCACTTCCCTATCTCAGGTTCCTACTCAATCCTACAACTCCTTCCCCTCTAGTTTCTCTCAACTGCCACACTCCCAGGTCAACAGTAAAACTCCTCTTTTTTTTTTTTAACCTCTTGTCAATTAGGGTTCTCAGACTGGTATAAGGCATCTGCAATTAGCTGGCCCTCACAACAGGACTTCAGGAGTTGTGTGCCTATCACTTGCAACTTGCCTGAGGATTTCAGCATTTTACTTTGTCACTTTACTTGCTGGTTCTTGCAGCTGATTTCCAGCTCTTCCCCCCCTCTCTTCTTGCTGCCTGGCCTTAAGCACAAACATCTGTCTGGTATGGCCATGTACAAGCCCATAAGTCATCAGCCAGCCAAATATTCACTTGCATGAATAACTTTTAAATGGAGATGGAAAAAACACATTATGTGGGTGTCTGGAAAACGTATGAGTCCCAAAATGGATCTTTTCGACCATTTGATTGCTTTTGAAGTCCTCTTTGGGCTTAGAAAACATTCTCACTTTTAAAAACCTTTTCCTCTGTTTGTACTCAGGGAGAAATAGCCATTTCTTTGCAAGCTACAGATTACCTGTAGATTGCTTCAGCATTTTTAATAGTGGTGGTGAGTTCTGTGAAGGTATGTGGGTGTGGAAAGTATTCTGTGAAGAGAGGGAAACAGGCAGAATTCTAGAATTGATAGGTACCTTAAACAAACGTCTTGGTATTAATATTATTTTTGTGTGTCAAGTTTTCAGTCTTTTAGTTTGTTATGCTGGTTCATAATTTCCTTTGCTGTAATAGCAGCAGGAAAAAAACTTCAACGCCTCAGTTCAACTGTCAACTTTTCTTTCTAAATTTTGTTTGCTTTTCCCCTCATGATATCATGATATATTTTTTAAATAACTTTGCACTGCAAAGTGATCAAACAGTGAATATTTAGAATCCCTAATAGCGTATTATGTTCCATAATAGATTAAAGATGTCTTCTTCCCTAATTCTTGCTTTTGTATGTAACAAATCATTTCTAAGAGCACACTTTTAATCTGACAGTCAGCCACTGACTGTGTATATTCTACAAAATGGATTTTTTTTTCTGAGTAGGATTTTAGCAGCTTAAGGAACACAATGTCTCTTGAGTAAAGCACTATCATTTTGCATAGTGACTGATCCATGCCAAATTCCATTAATTCACATTCATTAATTATGTCCAAAGAGCCTGTAGAGTGAAGACAAATCTCTCTACTTTGTTTTTGAAAAGTTATATACCCCCCTTCTTCCCAGACAGCACACCCAAAGCTGTGTACAATTTAAAAAATAATAATCAAAGAACAGCAAAAAGACTACTATAAAAATCCTTAATTATATGTGAGCACTAATTAATGTGGAGAACCAGTGTGGAGTAGTAGTTAAGAGTGGTGGACCCGAATCTGGAGAACCAGGTTCGATTCCCTACTCCTCCATATGAAGCCTGCCTGGTGACCTTGGGCCAGTCACAGTTCTCTCAGAACTCTCCTAGCCCATGCAGAGGCAAGCAATAGCAAATCACCTCTGTTAGTCTCTTGCCTTGAAAACCCTACGGGGTCGCCATAAGCCGGCTGAGACTTGACGGCACACACACGCTCACTAGAATTCAGGCTAGAAGCAATAAAACCAAACCAACCATCAAAAGCCTGGGAGAATAAAAATGTTTAAACACAGCTCCTAAACCCAAACAGAGCTGGTGCTGTGTAAGAATTCCATGGTTGTGCCAGGTGAGGGAACCTCTGATTGGCCCACTGAGCTATAGCTTCCTCCCCTGAGTTGCATAGCATTCTGAAAGGTTCCCCAATCTTCAGTAGTTGTTTTTCATCCACTTCAAAGAGCCACAGCAAGAAGGGCACGGAAATCCCCAATGCACAATTCATGGCTACTTATGCTTTGTTAAAAAAAGAAGATATTTTGACAAGGTAGAGTGGAAAAGCTCATTATTTGTGATATCTTCCTTGGCTCCCCCTCTCTCATGCCCTATCTGTACTTTCCTGCCTCCTCTCAGGAATCCCGCACAATTTTTATGCAGTGGTCCTATTTTAGGACGGTATATTTAAACTAGTATGAGGGGCTTTATATTGCTATAAATATTGTCCAGGCTGATATGAGGCAGAATGGCGGTTTTGTTCACAGTGGGGAGGACAAGCAAAATGCCCTTGTAAAAAAATAGCTGATAGCGAATATATCATTTGCTTAAATTTGTTCTGTTGGTGGCAAAGGGTCAGGACTGGACAGTGTGACTTTCCGTTTCCTGACTCCTTTGTTTATGGCATCTTAAAATCTATAAGTGGATTTTTCTATGGCAAAAACTGTTCTTTGATGACATCAGAATGTGGAGGCATTTGGTGTCCGGTGTGTATGAGAGGGGAGATTGTCCCAGTGTATTGCTGGATCTGTGGTTGGGGAGGGACAGGGATGGGAGGGTGGCCCTGTCAGATCACATGGGGTCTATTTGTAAACATTTGCTCTCTGGATGTTTCCTTCTGGTTTGCAAAGAAAAATCCCTGTGTTTGTAGAGATTATCCTGACGCTAGTATGCTTTGTCAGTTGTCAAGGCACGCTTAGCAT
The DNA here is from genome assembly GCF_029931775.1 of Euleptes europaea. NCBI lineage: Eukaryota > Metazoa > Chordata > Lepidosauria > Squamata > Sphaerodactylidae > Euleptes > Euleptes europaea. The sequence continues at coordinate 41,204,035 of NC_079322.1, forward strand.
GTAGAGATGTATTAATCTGACATAGCTACCATTGTAAGTGGTTGGAATAAATAGAGGGCTCAAGCAGATGAAGAGGGATTAAGTGCGTAGATGGAGCAAACTCTTCAATCACTAAAGCAGTGATTTTACAAAGGATTAGCTTGCTTCTACAAATATTGATTACTGATTTGCTTCTCGAGATGAAGCCGGCATGGTTTGTGCTATATGTAGTGTGCTGTGTGAAGCAAACATCGTTCATATTAATGGATTTGTTGTAAGTATTATGAGAACTGACAGATTTATTATTGTATCATCCACTAGCTGTTCTGTGGGTAAGATTGTCAGCTGCTTCATTAAAATTCCCATTTTTGTTTTTATAGTAGTTGTAATACTTCCAGCTAAAGTTGGCATGTGGATATGCAGTCCAGACAAAACATTGTCATGTGCTTTCTAAAAATGCGCTGATCTTTTTTAAGTAGAGCAAATGGTATATTTGCTTTACAGAGGCTGCCATGCTTTAAGGAGGTTAAAAAAAAGAGACTCTCCTGGGATTTATCAGTGAATTAGTGTAAATTCACAGACATCATGAGTTTTGATTGCGCTCTTTTTATGCAGCTTTTTAGAGACTGAGAGCCAAACCAGAGATGCACAGGGAATTCTGTGTTTGGAGCTCCCGGGGGATGTTTAGAACTCAATTATCTGGTGCAGAGGGGTCTGCTTTGGATTGGGAGAGGATGGGACAGTTTAGGTCTTCTGTTTGGGCCATTTTCCTGACCTGAAACAGTCTTTGGGAACAGAGGTTTGCCCTATTGGCTCCTTGAGGCCATTTCAGATCAGGAAGATGATGCTGGGAAAGAAGGCTTCAATCATGCCTCTTGTGACATGATCCTGATCCAGATTAGGACCTCTGTGCCCTCAATCTGGTTCAAAGTAGGGTTGCCCTCTTCGCCACCAGTGGGAGGTTTTGGGGGCGGAGCCCGAGGAGGGTGGGATTTGGGGAGGGACTTCAATGCCATTGAGTCCAATTGCCAAAGTGGCCGTTTTCTCCAGGTAAACTGATGTCTGTCGGCTGGAGATCAGTTGTAATAGCAAGAGATCTCCAGCTAGTACCTGGAGGTTGGCAAGCCTAGTGCAAAAGGTGAGGCCCTCTTGTTCTTCAGTCTGACCTGGGACCACCACCCATTTACGAGTGTGGGTGAGAGACATAAGCAGGTGAAAAGGCATCTGGGGATGGACATTTCCCTCACCCTCACAAGATGTAACCAGCCTTCATGTTATGCATTGTTGTTCTGTTGTCCCAGTATGACCTTCCACTGTTGACTGGTTTTTTTCCCCCTTACACTAAATTATTAGTGTAGTGGTAGAAATATTCATAATTAGCTCCTACTTAAGATAAGACAATCAAACATAAAGCTTTCTAGACGGGACAGCTACAAAAGATAGAATAATTAAAACCAGCCATTGCCACACATGTGAACATCTTGCATATCTGCGATTGGGAAGATGTGCTTGCTTCGGCAGCACATATACTAAAAATTGGAACGATACAGGGAAGTCATTCCGAGGCCTTCTGGCATTTTTGTTGTTGAAGGTACCTGTTTTGTTTTTTCTGGAAACACCAAACATTTCCCGTACATTGGTAATGTCATCATTTGTTCTCAGTGGTGAGCTGTTAAAGCCCAAATAATTCATACATATGTTTCCTTTCAGTAGTTTACCAAGCCAAAACTCTGATCCTGGGTCAGAAGCGTCTTGAGAGTAGATCTGTGCTCATTTGAAGAGTTCCATCTGTTCCTCTAAAGAGCAATCAACCCTCTCCACTCAAACACTACATTCTATATCCTTTATAACCCTTCAGCATTTAGAGTTTTTAAACAGGGTTTGTTGCTAGTATAATCCGCTGTAACATGCATGGCTTAATTGGAAAATTTGGCAGAAAAGCCCAACCGGGCATCATGAATGCTATCCTTTTAAAATGGAAGGTGGAATGCCTTCTTAGTATGAATGCAACTTTGTCATTTGAGTCCAAGAGTTACTTTGCTCCAATGTAAGCATTTTAAAATAACCTTTTGCAATGGCTGCTCTGGAAGAAAGGGAGTGGTAGGCAGAGAATGAAACCCTTGTTTCAGGGCATGACAGAACAGACACATTGCTTCTGAAGCCATTGCTGGAGCTTGTCAATTTCCAAACTGTTTCTTAATAGTTGCACAAACAGACATAGCAAAAATCGTGGATCTCCACCAGTCTGCAAAAGGTAAACTGTGCTGCTAGCCTTGATTTGAATTAGGGCTACTCAGGATAGGGAGAAACAAATTACACTTCGACCACTGTCCTGTTTATTATGGCTGTAAATGGGGGAAAGCCAGTTTTCAAGAGAATAAACTTTGCCACTCTCTAAAATGTTGTGAGGAGGCTGATTTTGATTAGCAAAACTAAGCAAGGGTTGAAGGGTTAAATTACCCTCTCCTCTCCCTGTGCATCCAGAATCGGTATCAAGGCTCCATGTGCATGCAGTTTAATTTTACAGACGGAGAGTGATCCGTGATCTTTGTTGCATCCTTTTTGGACCTTTCTAAAGGTCTTGTTGAGTATCAGTTCTAATTGATAGTGAAGTGCACTTCCTAAGTTTTTAAATAAAATTGTTGTGATAGTTAATGACTACTTCACAATGGTCCTCAACCTTCTGAGTCCCAGGACTCTGTTTTAACCTCTATCTGCAACACTTTTATTTTATTACCATATGTATTCTCTCCTTTTTCCTTTCTTCCTTTCTCATTCTCTTAAATCTAAGCAACCAAAACCCAATGGTGAGATTGCTCCTATGACCTGCCTTAAACTGGGGCATGGCCTGTTTTGTATGTCACAATTGACTAACTGAAGCCATTGGAAGAGGCAGCCACAGTTAGTATTTGCTGTTGGTGCTCTGTGCACATGAGCGGAGGCAGATGAAATTGGCAAGAGGTTAGAATGGATGACCTAATGGTGTTGATCAGGAATTTGTTGTGAAGAACAGTCAGCTTGAGCTTTCCCCCTCAATCGGGGATTAGTTTGGCTTAGTTTGGTGGAGCTAGGATCCAAAGAATGCCACAAGTACTCCTGCATGTCCCATGACTTCCGTTTCTAGGGAACTGAAGGCACATGCCCAATCCACCAATATTAGGATATAAAACGAAAACACACTGGGCATGGTCGCTTTAGCCTCCTTTATTCCCTCTTTCAGCCAGGATTCAGCCAGGATCGAACGCACGTTCGGTGAAATGCATGCGTTCGATCCTGGCTGAAACAGGGACTAAAGGAGGCTAAAGCAACCATGCGTTTTCGCCCACTGAATCCGGTTCTAAAAAAACTTTAGAGGGAGATCTTGATCAGGAAGGGACCATTCATTGTTGCAGGTGTCAGATCTTAGGGGGAAACTACCATGAATACTACTAACTGGCTCTTGGCGATGAAGAGAGGCCAGCATCAGGACAGAAAGGACAACACAGAATCACAAGTGATGGCATGGAAAGATCTAGGAAAGAGTGCCAAGTTGTGGAGTAGAATATTTAGGAATGAAGTCCATCCAGATCCAGAATATGACAGTACTGGATAGGGCCAGCCCTGAACTCAATTGCCATACATTTAGGTCAGTACATTTTAGATGATTGAATCTTGGCAAACTGTAAGGTCCTAAGAACTTTAAAAGTGGCTATCCATGATGAACAATCCAAAAGCATTTGGCTAGCCCCAAAGAACTGTGAAAGAAATGAAAATAACTTAAGAGTACAGCTCCACAAACACTCATGCAAGAGTTTGCACAAGAGTTCACACGTGCTATGAAAATTAGGTTCCAAAACAGGTCTTGTGCTTTTGCTTGCACAGAAAGTTGTGCAAGCAGAAGATCATCCTTGAATTTAATTTCACTTTTCTCATGTGATGCTCTAAAACAGCCCTTCTGTGATCGCATGGCACCGTTGTATCCAGTCTTCTATTGAAGCTATAACAAAGGGAGCAAGTTGTGTATGAAATATTTTTGTGTACAATATGCATGCTTTTCTCAAGGTAGCTCTTATGAAGCTCTTCTGAGTGGGGGAGGATATTTGTCATGCATTTAGTACTTATTCCAGTTTTATTGCATGGCTTTGAGCAATAACAGTAACCAGTAAGGAAGAATTTCAGCACTGCAGAAATACATAACTTTTTTTACAACAAACATTGAAAATTTATAGTTCTTATCCTTGTAGGACCCACAATGCTATTGAACAAGTGCTAATCTCACACACAGTCTTATTCCCTAGGTAGTTTTTTTTACAGCTGAACTGTAAACGTAGTTTTATTATATTTTATTATTTTCTGATGAATGTAGCTGACTCCTGCACTCATTTGAATAAGCACTACAAGAAATAGGCTGCTCTCTGTCTGGAGGTTCCTAACCTGTTGACACGTACAAAAGGCCTACTTTGAGCTTGTGTGGAATTCACATAGGATTGCAGACTAGTTGCAGACTAGGTGAGAAAGTGAACTGCTGTTCTTTTTTGTGATAAGTAGTTCTTTTTTGTGAGAAGTAGTTTAGAGAACCTGCCAGTTGTCATGCAGGTAAAGTATACACAGTTTAGTGCAGTGGTTAAGGGTGGTGGACTCTAATTTGGAAACCGGGTTTGATTCCCCACTCCTCCACATGAAGCCTGCTGGGTGACCTTGGGCCAGGCACAGCTCTCTCTCTCTCTCTCTCTCTCTCTCTCTCTCTCTCCCCCCCCCTCCCCCCTCCCCCCCACCGGCGGGAGATTTTTGGGGCGGAGCCTGAGGAGGGCGGGGTTTGAGGAGGGGAGGGACTTCAATGCCATAGAGTTCAATTTGCCAAAGCGGCCATTTTTCTCCAGGTGATCTGATCTCTATCGGCTGGAGATCAGTTGTATTAGCAGGAGATCTCCTGCGACTACCTGGCAGATGGCAACCCTAAGTAACAGTCTAATAACCATGTCAGTCAGCTCTTTCTTCACTTCTCTGTGCATTGGCAAGGCTCCTTCGAATCCTGTGAAATCTTCTGACCTGGATTGTTGACCTGGAGTCAAATTTTGTGAAATCCAAAGAGAGCTATTTTACTGTGAGAAGAAAACTAGCACATGCAGTTATTCTTCTTTAGCTTACTTGAGCCTGGAAGGATTATGTGCACAGCTTTTTGTATGTGTGTGTGTACTTTGAACATTCTGCAGACCTCAAAAGTTCTGCTTTCTGCTTCTTTTGGCACGCTTACAATGTCAACTGATTTTTCACATATCTCTGGCTGAAGATTATTTTTACAGACCCCCTTCCCCAATCATGACTGTTAGACTTTACTGACTGTTAAAAAGATTTAAGATTTTTCTTTTATCATTATTTGAGAAATATGAAAAAGTGATCTCTTTGTTCAGCCTTGGAAAGTATAAGCAAAAAAAGACAGGGATTTTTTCAGGAGTGGGAATTCATGTCCCTCACCTCAAAGCGTAACGGGAGGATGTATTTTTAATTCATCTTCCGTCTTAGGTGCAGCCCCACATGTGGGACTGCGCCTGCGCGCAGGCCTGCCGCCGGAAACTTTACTAGCCTTAAACCTCAAAGTGGGGATGCCCCTCCCCTTGGCACGCGGCACCGGCCTCCGCGCCGAACCACCGCGTGCTCCTGGCCGGGGCATCCCCTCCCTCCTCAGTTCCTTCTTTGCCGACGCCAAGGTTGGAGCTTTCTTCACCTTACCTCAGTTTTTCTTTAAACTACTTTGATTGTGAGTTCTTCAGAGCTGCCGCTTAGGTCCGCCTAGCCAGCTCATTACCGTACCATTCATTCGTAGAGAATAACCCAGAGAGAAAAGTTCCTCCGTGCCTTGGTCCCCTCGGCTTCGTGCTGAGGGCCGTGATGGCCCCCAAGACCCCTTTTAAGTTGTGTCCCAAGTGCGCCACGAAGATCCCGCACTCAGACCATGATTTGTGCCTAATCTGTTTGGGCAAGGGGCATAAGGTGTCAAAATGTGCTATCTGCCAAGGCTTCTCCACTCGGGCTCGAAATGCCCGCGCTAACCGCCTAAATGCAGAATTATGGAAAAAGGCCCTGACGGCCCCCTCCCCGTTGGCCGGTTCCAGGACACTCGGAGATACTCAGTCTGTTCGCTCGGCACCGACCCCCGGATCCGGCTCGGATCCAAGATCCTCGGATCCGACCTCCCAATCGGATCCGACTCACGTCGCTAAGAAATATAAGCACAAGACTAAACACAAGGAAAAGCACCCTGGATCCGAACACTCCGCTAGATCAGCTACGCCCGCTAGGAAAACCCCGGATCCGAAGCTATCCCAACCGATACCTCCACCGGTACCAAGGACCCCTTCGTTCCACTTGGGCTCTCCACTTCAATGCTTTTTAGATATTGAAATAGACCCGCTGGACAACCCGTTACTGCTCTCAGATCCGAATCATACGGAACCGATCCCTCCGGATCTGATCCTTTCAGACCTGACCCCTTTGGATCCGAGGAAGACTCCTCAACCCTCCACATCCTCGACTCAGCCTATCATCTCTCCAGAACTTGTAAAGGACTTGGTCGAATTTTGTAGATTCAGACAACTCACTGTGCAGGGCAAACCACTAGTACTGCAGACCCCTCACTTACCTTCACCCTTTACTCCTCTAACCCAACGGAGCCCTAGGGTAGACTCAGACCCTGAAGATTCTGAAACCAGAGAATCAGTGGAAAGTTCAGAAGGGGTGTCAGAACCATCTCCTGACGAGCTAGTGGGCGACACAGAAGCAGTGCCACCGTCTGAGGATCTCAAACTCGGGACAGAACAGATAAGGATGGCGGAGGCTTTAGATATCAATATTTCCACCTCAGATAATAAGCCTAAGGACAAGATCCTCAGTCGTCTGTACCCTGACTCTCCAGGAATAGCCGCTTTTCCTGTTTTAGAGGGCCTCTCGGTGGTTACAAAATCTGTTTGGAAGAAACCAGCTTCCACCCCACCTTCATCTAAGAAGATTGAGAACCTATACAGGGTCAAACCGGAATCAGCGGAATTCCTGATGGTGCACCCTCCTCCATCTTCCATTGTCTCAGGGGAGATGCAAGCCAGACAAAGACAGGGTCAGCATTCCACCCCTGCAGATAAAGAAAGCAGGCGTTTGGATCAACTAGGCAGAAGAACCTACACCTCAGCCGCGTTAAACTTCCGAATCGCCAATTATCAGACTATCATGGGGGGCTACCAGCTGTTCCTGTGGGAAAAAGCTGCCCCCCTATTGAACTTCTACCTGACGAGTTAAAGACTGCCCTAAGAATTCTTCAATCAGAAGCCACCCGCTTGTCAAAACAAGAAATCAATGCGGGAAAGCACGCAGCTGAAGTTGCGGCTAGGACCATGGCATCAGCCATTACCCTAAGGCGACACTCCTGGCTGCGCACTACAGCCCTCCCGATGGATACGAGGTCTCAAATAGAGGACCTTCCCTTTGAAGGCGACACCTATTTGCAGCTAACACTACGGAGTTCCTTACGAACATCAAGAAAGACCGCCAGACGGCGAGATCCCTAGGTGTCACCCCAGCCTTCCAACCTCAACGTGACAGATTCCAGCACCGTCATCAGAGTTTCGGACCCTTATATCAAAGGAACCAACGTTATCAACTTTTTCAACGTTTCCTCCCCAAGGAAAATTCCATCAACATGGCCAACAAAACCAGCGAAAACCTGCTTTCAAACAACGACCGACCCCTGGCACACTACAGAAGGACCAGAGGCAAAATAATCAGAGATTCTGACTACCACCCCAAGCTAGCCAAGAAGATCTACCCTTCTTAAATAGGCTAGCAAGGTTCACAGAGGCCTGGCACTCTATTTGTTCGGACTCTTGGGTCCTCAAGGTTATTTCTGAAGGCTACCGCCTAGAGTTTAAGTTCCACCCAGTTTGCTCTCCTGCTAGTTCTGCAAGAGACAACCCGTTTCCTGATTTCGCACCCCAGTTAGAAGAACTCCTTCTGAAGGGTGCTGTTCAGAGGGCATCACCACACTGTTCTGGATTCTTCTCCAGGATTTTCATGGTGGACAAAAAAGATGGAGGTTCCAGGCCAATTATTGACCTTAGGTTTCTTAATAAATGTTTAAGAATTTCCGGATGGTCTCCCTAACTTCTGTTATGGAACTTATCACCCCAAGTACGTGGTTTGCTGTGCTAGACCTTAAAGACGCGTACTTTCACATCTCTATACACCCAGATCATAGAAAATTCCTGATGTTTAGATATTGAACAGAGGTGTTTCACTACACCGTTCTTCCTTTTGGACTCGCTACTGCCCCTAGAGTCTTTACAAAATGCATGGCAGTGGTTATGACCTACCTAAGAGATCAGGGATGTAGTATCTACCCTTACCTTGATGACTGGTTGCTGACAGCAATCAGCCCTGATGTCCTAATGTCACACCTGGAACTGGTGCTTTCCACATGCGAAAGACTGGGGCTGATGGTCAACGTGAAAAAATCCAAGTTGGTCTCCTCCCCTAGGGAACATTTTTTAGGAGCTGTGCTAGATTCGAACAAGGGAAAGGCGTTCCTACCTAAGGAAAGAATTGTAGCTATTAAACGCCTAATCCACCACTTTACAAGGTGTAGACATCCACCGGTAGTCTCCATCCAGAGACTATTAGGCCTGATGGCTTCCACTACAGCTGTCACCCCTTTTGCCAGGCTACAGATGAGACAACTCCAGAACTGGTTTATTAGGACTTTTGACGTCTCCCGTCATTCCCAAATGCACAGGCTTTCTATCCCTAGAAGGATCCTCAGATCTCTTCAATGGTGGCTTTCCGAACCCAATTTACTGAAAGGCATGCCCTTCGGCTGCTGGAGTTCCGAGTTTACCCTCACCACTGATGCCTCCAAGGAGGGCTGGGGAGGACATTGTGAGAACCAATCAGTCCAAGGGAGGTGGGAGGCTAAGGAAGCATCCCTGCACATTAACATGCTTAAGAGCAGTACGTTATGCACTTACCTCCTTTGCAGATATCCTGCGAGGCTGCAGGACTCTCCTTCAATCAGACAATACATGTACGGTATTCTACATCAACAAACAGGGGCACAGGCTCTATCCTTCTATGCACAGAAACACAGAGAGTTTGGCGAGTGGCCATACTGAACGACATCCACTTGCGAGCCATTCATATAGCGGGAGTACACAACGTCTGGGCGGACTCCCTCAGCAGGGAGTTTGTCACGAATCATGAGTGGGAACTGCAGGACTACTTCCTACAGCCAGTATTCAGGGAATGGGGTGTCCCTCAGGTTGACTTGTTCGCCACCAGGCACAACAGGAAAGCAGACAGGTTTTGCTCACTAGCAGGGAACGATCAGACGTCCCTGGGGGATGCATTTCAGATCACCTGGTCGGGCTACCTGTTCTATGCTTTCCCCCCCTTCCCCCCTCCTGGCAAGAGTTCTAAGGAAGATCAAAGCACACAACACCTCGTGCATTCTGATCGCTCCCAGGTGGCCTCGCCAAATTTGGTTCACAGAGCTGGTTCATCTGGCGAGGGGGGTTCACAGGCCATTTCCCAACCACCCGGCACTTCTGCAGTGGGGAGACCTAGTTCACCACGATGTGTCCCGATTGCATCTCACAGCCTGGAGAATCCTGCTCAATCAGTGATGGGTCTATCTTCTCCAGTGAGGAAAGTGATACTTCAAGCCAGGAGACCCTCTACCTGTTATTCATATGATAGGAAATGGGAGAGGTTTGACAGGTGGGCGGGATCCAGAGGACTGTCTTCTTATATTTGCCCACTTCCCAGAGTACTAGACTACCTCCTGGACCTCACCACGACAGGCCTCTCTGTCTTCGGTGTGGGTACATCTTGCGGCCCTCTGTGCCTTTCATGATAGGGTTGAGGGCTCCACAATCTTCTCACATCCCCTCTCCAAACGATTCCTAAAGGGACTCAATAACTTGTTTCCCCTTATCCCCAAACTGGCCCCCCAGTGGTCCCTCTCCATGGTGCTCGCAAAGCTTATGCTTTATCCTTTCGAACCCTTAGCTCATGCACATAGGTCACTACTTTCGGCTAAGGTAGCGTTCCGTATTGCAGTCACGTCAACTAGACGTGTAGGGGAGCTAGCTGCTCTTAGAATCGATAGCCCCTTTCTCAGGATATATAATGAGAAGGTAGTGCTACACCCTAGCATTAAGTTCAGACCTAAGGTGATCTCTAGTTTTCATATGGCCCAAGACCTGGTTCTACCAGTTTTCTTCCCACGTCCGTCTTCCCGTGCAAAGAAGACCCTCCACACCTTAGTTCTCAAAAGGGCTATCCTTTATTACATTGATAGGACAAAACACTTTAGAAATAAAAATTCGCTTTTTATTTGTTACCAAGGTCCCAAGAAAGGGAAGCCCGCATCGTCCCAGTCCATAGCACGATGGGTAGTTTCTGCAATTAAACTCACTTATAAACAAGCGAGAGTAACATGTCCACTAGAGATTTGAGCTCATTCCACTAGGACGCAAGGATCTTCCACCGCTCTCCACAGAAGGGTCCCGATCGGTGACATCTGTAAGGCTGCGACATGGGTGAGTGAGGACACATTCGTCAGGCACTATGTGCTGGACCTGCAGGCCAGAAAGGATACCGAAGTGGGCAGAGCGGTGCTCCAGACGTTCTCCTAGATAGACACCCACCTCCTGATGGGTAAGCTTGCTAATATCCCATATGTGGGGCTGGACCAAAGACGGAAGATGAAAACAGAGTTGCACTTACCTGTAACTGCTGTTCATTGACGTCTTCGGTGCAGACACACATCCCTCTTGCCTACCCCGCTGTCGACCAAAAAAAGAAAAAAAAAGAGACCATTACAATGAGAAAGTTATCCTAATTCCAAACTATTGTTACATGATTAAACCAAGGCCTCCAGCTATTCTGGGCATGGCTAATTGGATGACTTTTGGCTGTGGTTGGCGGCGGGCGCGGAACTGAGGAGGGAGGGGATGCCCCACCCAGGAGCACGTGGTGGTTCGGCGCGGAGGCTGGTGCCGCGTGCCAAGGGGAGGGGCATCCCCACTTTGAGGTTTAAGGCTAGTAAAGTTTCCGGCAGCAGGCCTGCGCGCAGGCGCAGTCCCACATGTGTGTCTGCACCGAAGACGTCAATGAACAGCAGTTACAGGTAAGTGCAACTCTGTTTTCTTTCTTGTGTTTTATGGGGGGGGGAGATTTGTGCTTTATGGGTGGGTGACAGGGTGAACTGGAATTGAGAACTGTGCACTTCATAGTATGCCTCTCCCCACCCTGATTTTACCTCTTCCCAAATCCATGATTTTATAAGCTGCTATGGGCTGTGCCCCCTTTGCAGCTTAAAGAGGCCTTCGGTGGTGATTAATTAGGGTCAAGGAAATACTTTTTTTCTGCTACAAATTAATCCTCCTAACTGGACTCTTAGTTCCAAAACAGAGCTCTTAGAAGTTTATAGAGTCTATACTTGGGGCATGAGGAGGAGAATTTGACAACATATGTAATGTGTAACTAGTCAGCAGTTTGGACATAGATTAGACTGATCTAAAGTGACAGCTAGTGTCATGTGACTAAGCCAGCCAGAACCGGTTTAGGTGGCGTGAGCAGCCTGAGAAGGGAATTTCCAGAATGACTCACCATGACACAGCAATTGTATATGATTGGTCAATTGTATGGATGTAAATGTATATAAGTCCATGATATATGTACAGAAGTGTGGTGGAGAGAAAATAGATGTTTGGCGGAGCAGTTTGTTGGAGAGAACTGTATCCTGACTGTATAAATATTGTAAATAAATTGTATAAAGCTGACCTGGTGGGGACTGAATTGCTGCCAGGTATACTCCTGCATTCCAGCTCAGCTGCGCACGTCAGAATTAGGGTTGATGATTTGTACCAGCACCAGTCTCCCTTCCAATTACTATGATTCATCAAGAACTTAAGCAGGTGTATTTGTTCTGTACCTCTTTACCCTCTTGAGTGTATGTTCACTTCATCCTCAATATTCTTAGCCTTTTGGAGGGTACCAATGACTCAGCCTGCCATCCTTCTGAGGTTGGTAAAATGAGTACTTGCTGCGGGTAAAGTGTAGACGACCGGGGAAGGAATGACAAACCACCTTGTAAACATCGTTTGTCTAGTAAACGTTGAGATGTGATGTGATGTCATGGGTCAGTAATGACCCGGTGCATGAAAAGGGGCAACCTTACCATTTACATATGCATGAAGCTGCCGGTGAAGCTGCCAATCAGACCATTCGTCTACCAGGGTCAGTATTTGTCTACTCAGGCTGGCAGTGGCTCTCCAGGGTCTCAGGTTGAGGTCTTTGATATCACCTACTACCTGATCCTTTTAACTAGAGATGCCATTGATTGAACCTGGGACCTTCTACATTCTGAGCAGATTCTCTACCATGGAACCGTGTCCCTTCCCCCAACTGAGCATGCTCTGCTCTCATCTGGACATTTTTGTTAACTCACAAGCTAACTTTTTTCTACATACGTAAAAGTCCCCCAAGTGAACAAAAACTCATATTTTGACTGCCCTACTGATAAGTGAGAATTATCAAGTTTACTCTGGAAAGGTTTTTTTAAATGTAACTCATAGCATTTGTCTGCCTAGATGTCAGGCAAAAGAAAATTGTAGATAAGACAAGCTTGACCCGGGGGTGGCTGTCCAACCAAACTGCATTAGGGATCATGGTTGGATAGTGAAAGTATGTAGCAGATTCTGTGCCCTGGAGATTATTCAGTATGCAAATGCAAGGGAGGATGTACAGCATTAAGGCAGCACAGTTTGCAGAAATTAGTAGAATAAGTGGATATTAATACCTGATCATGACATTGAAGAAAGCTGATAGGAAGAAAGTAGATTCTTTTGAAATGTGGTGTTGGAGGAGAGTCTTACGGATACCGTGGATGGCCAAAAAAACAAATCAGTGGGTTATAGATTAAATCAAGCCTGAACTGACCCTAGAAGCTAAAATGACTAAACTGAGGCTGTCGTACTTTGGTCACATTATGAGAAGACATGAGTCACTGGAGAAGACAATCATGATAGGAAAAGTTGAGGGCAGCAGGAAAAGAGGAAGACCCAAGAAGAGATGGATTGACTCAATAAAGGAAGCCACAGCCCTCACTTTGCAAGATCTGAGCAAGGCTGTCAGAGATAGGACATTCTGGAGGACATTGATTCATAGGGTCGCCATGAGTCGGAAGTGACTTGACGGCACTTAACACACACAATACTTGATCATCATGAGAAGTAGAACTGGTATGCGGAGTGCTGGGAATGACACTCATAGACCCTTTTTATCATGGCGATGAGGGGAAAATGCAGGTGAACGATACTGCATTCTGGCAGCACCAGTCTGAATATGGGTGGGCAGCCCATTCTAGCAGATTTCCAACAGTGGCTTGAAAACAGTGAGCCATTGAGATCTGTGTAAGAGGATTTTACAGAGATATCCTTATCCTTTTCTCTGGGTCTATCCTGACTCTATGGCCTCTTATCTTAATGATCCGTTTTCTCTCCAATAATCCAAAGGCCTGCAGACGCCGCTGTGAACGACATGATTGCCTATGGTGTCATGCTGGGAAATGATGATTCATGTTGCCCGATGCTGACCTGAACCTTGATGCCAAGAGCTCTTGGTGATCATTGTAATTGGCTGACATTTGGGTAATTGCCTGCTTTGCAGTTGCACTCCATCTGATCCTTTGAAATTGGTGCAAAGCCTCCGTTAACTACAGTGAGGCAGGAAAAGGAGCATATGGGAACTAACGGGATACATTAATTATTGTTTAATTATTGGCAGTATTATTCGTTGAAGTGTAATGACATGCGACCAATATTTAATGTTAAAACTTTTTCTTTTTAAAAAAGGACTGTGTGGTATAATAGTTCTGTCTGACTTCTGCTGACTCCTGAAGAACCCATGTGATATAAAATAGACCAGTGGCAGATGTCCATCAATTCTTGATGCAAGACAGTTGACTTTCAGCACAAATAAAATAAAGCCAGAGGTGTCCAAAATAATCTGTAGTGTGAAATTAGTTATACTGTGAAGATGTAGTTTATATGATGGAAGGGAGCCACTGTTTCTGGGGAGATGGGTTCAAATCCTTGCTCGTTCATGATTTTCTGACAGGGTGACACTTGGGCCAGTCATTCAGCATAATATACCTTACAGGACTGTTGTGACAATAAAAGGTGAAAACCATGCATGCCGCTCTAAGCTCGTTTCTAGAAAGAAGGGATACATGTGTCACAATTATCTATGTTAGTTTTGGAATTAGAGTATTTGAGACTTGAAATGGAACCGGGGTGTCTTCTGTAGAACAGTGCAGTATTCAGACACCATCCTTGCACCTTCTTGAAGGTCTCTGGTAGCAGACAAAAGTCCTCTGTTGTGGAATGGTTAGGATTGATACTGATTTTTTTTTTCTTCTGGAGAAGATGAAAATATCAACGTCATGGCTGAATTGATCTGGTACCAGACAACTGGCCTTTACCTGAACCATCCTTTCAGGATGCATAGCGTCTCTGCTGAAGACTACCAGCTAAGGGCAAAAATAGACATCTGTGGGAGATCCATGACTGATATATTTACTTTATTTTTATCCCACATTTCTCTTCAATGGGGTCCCAAAGTGACTTACAACATTCTCCCCCTCCCCATTTTATCCTCACAACAACTGTGTGAGATTAGTTAGGCTGAGTGTGTTTTACTGGACCAAAGTCACCTGACAAGCTTCCATGGCAGAGTGGGGATTTGGACTTGGGTCTTCCAAATCCTAGTACCATTACACCTCCATGGCTTTAAAAAAAGGGTGGGGGAAGCAGCCATGGAGAGAGCTCAATGCTGTTTGTGGACACAGATATTTTTTGGGGGAGGGGGTGTTTATCTCTGCAGGGTTTGCCTAACTTAACCCCCCCCCCCCCAATCTTCATAGCTTTTGTTTCTCTGTGGAGGGAAACAAAGGTATCATATGGATGCCTATTTGACTTCCCTTGCTGAACATATAGTAATGTTGAGGATGGGGGGATAATTGAGGTTGGAAACATGGCATGGGGGAAAGGATTCCCTGTAGCTGCTTTTTAAAAACATTTGGGGATATCCTGATTCCAGTTTGCCTACATCACAGGTAGCCTGACTGTTAATGGCAAGCAAGGTGGGGCAGAGCTGGCTGTCTAGGCAGACAATTAAAATGATGGCAGCCACTCACCTTCCACTTATCCCTAGCGTGATGGCGCTTTCTGGAAAACTGTCATGAGATTTCACACAAACTCTTGTCATCTGATGCTTTTGTGATGATATCCCCCCCATTGCAGTTGGCCATGTTTTCAAATGCCTCTTCATTATTTAAATGTGGATATACATAACATGAAGCGCTTGAAATTCTCATGCTTAAAAAATGACTTCGGGATAAAAAGTGAAATACCTTTGCTTCCCCTTTTGCTCAGTTTGTAATTTAATGCACTCTTTCAACAGTTTTAACTAGTCTTAATAAAGGGTGCAAGGCTGATACCTATGAAACTGTGGTACTCTCTGGACAAGGAATCCAAAAGAGAATGATACCAGACTTTGGAATCCCTGTGTGGAAAGACGAGAACAAGCCTTAGCTGTGTGTGTGTGTGTGTGTGTCACACATGCCTACTGTTTGCTGCAGGAGTATTTAATGTTTGAGTTACACATGGAGGGAAGAGACAGGGAATGCATTCACTGGGATGTTCATTCACATAATTATCTGTCATTCACATTATTGTCCTGCTTGCTCTCTAAAGAAATCTGGGCAACATACACAGTTTTCCCCTCCTTCCTTTTATCCTCACATCATCCCTTTGAGATTGGTGAAGATGAGAGATTGTGACTGGCTCAGAATCAGTCTACGAATGTCATGGCTGAGCAGGGATTTGGACCCAAGTTTTCCCCCATTCTATTTTGGCATATTAGCCATCACCCCACACTTAATACCACTGCATCAGCCCAATTAAACATGGCCAGTCAAAAGTCACTGATGAATCTATGATACTTCATAGCCCACTTAATCCAGAAGGTCTTTGTTCATGAATTGGACAAGTTCCGGTGAGTAAATGTCCAAAACCCTATTCACATGCTTATGTACATGCGGAACACTTGACATGAACATGAAATTAAGTTTAATAAATGATTTTGTACTAAAGTTCATTAATTTGTATGTTCAAATATGGTGAACATGCATCTGTTAATTAAGGATATACTTTTTGTTGCATTAATTTACCAGTACTTTAGAAAAACAACTTCACTGGGTGTTTACTTACCTTTCAGGGACTCAGTTTCTTCCTGTGGCCGCCCAAGACCTTCAGTTTGTGTTAAAATCTGGATACCTGGAAAAACGCAGAAAAGGTAAACCGAGTTGTAACCTGAGTTGGACAATGAGATTACACCCAATCAATGTCAGCTAGAAATTATTTTCTGTCCTGTTTTTTGTCACAATTTTAGACATTTATTGCATGAACGAGAGAAATTCCTAGTGGATAGCATGGTTAACAAGGGCCCATTAAACGCAACAGCTAAGAGCTTAGTTTTTGAGAACACTGAAAAGAGCATTTCAGCCTTCCCCAAAACTGGAGCATCCTTCTCTGGGTGCAGGAATCTGGTTTACAACATGTCCTTTTGTCTCGAAAGAAAGCAATATGGTTCTCAGGTTCAGTTCTATCAGTATTTACCATAAGTAATCATGGCTGGTGTTTCTGTATGGTACCAATAATGGTACCAATTTCAATACAGAAGTCCTCTTCTGAAGTAGCATGTGAACTCACAACAAATAAAAGGAAAGGCATCAATCAAAATTATGCTCATTTGTGCGGGAAAGCATGCTTATATGTCATAGGTTACCTCTACAGTTGCATCAGCTCTTACCTTACAAATTCAGCAGGAGCTATGGAAGTATGCTTTAACAGTCAATCATTGCTAGACCCTCAAAACAGTAAACCAGGCTTCAACATGTCATGAATAAACTGGTGTTTGTTCATGACGTCTCAATGAATAAGACTCTGCTTTTAACTTCTATCCTGCTTCTGATTGGGTTTTAAAAATTGTATGCTAGTTGTTATAGCAGATGTTTTATGTTGTCAACCACTTTGGAAACAGTTAAAACCTCGTATGTACACTTAGCAAGTAAATAAACAGAAATGATTTTAATATTTCAGTATGTTAGTCAGGGGTCAGCAGCCTTGTACAATTAAAGAGCCAAACGATGTCAAAATTCCCAAAAGAGATTAACAATGAGATCAAAGAGAGCCTATTTGCCTAACTGAAAGTGTACAGTGTAACATTACTGTTAATTGACATATGGGTCAATAATCCAGTTTCTGCAGCCCAAATGCTGGTGGTTGGGAGTGCGCTGGTATAAATTTGTGCATGGTTTGCACTTGGATTAATGGGCGCTGTTCAGCTCTAGCATTTCCCTTTCTGTAAGGAATCTTTAAGAAGCCCTTTTTTAGACCCATAAGAATCTTCCCCTGCCATTCCTTTCACATATGGGCTATTTTAACCAACCCCTCTAATATATCTACATGTAAAGATTTCATTGTTTTTTAAAAAGAGCCATATTTTGTTCCAGGCTGAGCCACAATTGGCTTTGGAGTCATAGGTCGCAGATCTCTGTGTTAGTGTTGGTTTATTTATTAAAACATTTATACCATTCCTTTCCTCGTGGTTCAAGATGGCTTATTGGTCGTGGGTTATTATAAAGTAGATTTTTTAAATATTACACTTTCACATTTTAATTGATTGTATAATGCAGTTCCATACTTGTAAAACTTTCCATACTAGAAATAAATACTCAGGGTAAGTCTGATCCAATTTAGGAAGAGCAACCTAACTTGAATTGTGTTCATTGCAGACCACAGCTTTCTTGGCTTTGAGTGGCAAAAACGGTGGTGTGCTCTGAGTCGGACGGTCTTCTACTACTATGGAAGTGACAAAGGTATTGTAATGTTTGTGGGTTACCTTAGTAAATGGATTTAACAGTTGACTTTTTGCCAACTCGAGTCACTCTGTCTTGATGGATTTGGGATTTATGAGTGACATTCTTGGCCTGCTACCATTTTATTTTCTGACCTGGTATATACTGTGCTCTCTGCTTTCAGATGGTATGAATATTCCATCTCTGTTATGTTGTCTTTTTGGTGCTTTTTAAAATAATTTCAGATAGGTTCCTCCCCCAACCCCAAACTTTGATAAGTTTTCAAGATGACTTTGTTTTGATGTTTTTGTATCTGCTTACCACCACCTTTTCTTAACATTTTAATTTTGATTGGACTAACAGTTTTGAATTTTTGCAACTGTCAAAGAACAAACTGATGATATTGTTTAGGTGTGGAAGTATCTCTATACTTAAGGTGCATCTCATTCTATGTTAAAACTTTGAAAACGGTTTTCTTAATAAAATTGAGAGTTCTTGTTCTATCACTACAGCGCTTGACACAGAGGACCCCTTGGCTGAGGGATATACATTCACTAGCGTTCAGATACATTTACTAAAAGGATGGGTTGACTTAAGCAGTTCAGAAACTGGAGGCAGATGGCATTTGTGTCATGGATGCACAATGACAGCTGCCTCTTAGTGATGCAGTGAGGGGGCCCCTATCTAGCTTTCTCTGGTTCTGCAAAAGTCCTGTAGCCTCCCCTAGTCCTGCATCTTAATATTTGATTCTAAGTAGTTTTAATGAATAAAGGCAGCTAGGAGTCACCTGCCTCCACCATGTTGCTTGCTGCTAACCTGCAAGGTTTGGTGGGGGCAGGCTTCCCTATATTTGAGCATGTGAACAATAGCCACTGCTCCTAGGCTTTCTCCTCACAGCTTCAGGGATGCTCAGTGAGCAGTAGTGAACTAACAGACTCCAGAGTGTGGGTAGATGGAAGTACGGCAACAGCAGTCTCTTGTTTGGCTTCTAGTTGGTTGGCAGTAAGTGGCAGTAAGGTTGGTTGCTTAACCTGAGGCTCACCTGTAAAGGAGAAGCTTGGGAGAAGATCAAGCAATGGGCTTTGCCTCTCTTTTTTGCTCCTTGTCCACACTGTGTGCTTTGTTTGACCATAACTACATGACCAGTATGTCACACTGTATACAGTGTGTATGCAGCACACAAGTTAAGGTGGAAAACATGCTTTTTGTATCATGAGTGAATTGTTAGAAACTGTACTGTTTTCTTAAACTGAAACGTTTTTGAATATGATACATCTAGGTCCCCAGGGACTTGCTCTCACAAGTGCTGGAATTGTTAGGGCACTTCCCAACTGGCTTACAGTCACGTTCCCTTCCCCTCCCCACAACAGACACCCTGTGAGGTAGGTGGGGCTGAGAGAGTGTGACTAGCCCAAGGTCACCCAGCTGGCTTCATGTGTAGTGGAGAAACAAATCCAGATTAGCATCTGCCACTCATGTGGAGGGGTGGGGAATCAAAACTGGTTCTCCAGATCAGAGTCCACCACTCTTAACCACTACACCAAGCTGAGTCCTGAAAAGTCGGTACCCATATGGGTGAAATAATACTCCCAAATGGTTAAATGGTTAAACACTCCCAAATGGGGACTGCTGTGTGTATTTGCACAGGCATGTATTTACATACTTGCTAATTAAATACTATTTTGGTTTTTTTTATTAAACACTAAAAATTGAAGAAACTTATTTAGTGGAATGTTGACTACACTAACGGTGTATGTTGCATTGAAGTCTAATCCAGGAAATACCTAATCTGATGCTTAGAAAACATCCTCTAGCTGGAGGGTGTTTTTAGGACTGCTTCGCACTAACTGTTAAAGTGCTATCTGAACACACTGTTGGGAAAACAATGGCCAGCAGGTGAAGATCAGGAGATTGGTTTTCAAAAAACTGAACATGGGTGGCCCACTGAGGGAACGTTGTGTAGTTCAGGCCTGACCCACAGATTACCCTCCTCATTCAGGTTGTTTTGGGCCAAAGTTGGAGAATGGATGAGAATAAAGAAAAGCAATGCCTGATAAGAAGGTATTAAAAGAATCCGGATGGCTCAAGCAAGTGAGCCACGTCACGATGAAAAGTATAGAATTATTCATGACAGGGATGATAACTGGTCAGAGCTGTGGCATAGCAGGAGGGGCAAAGGGGGAACAACCAGCCATATTGGCCTGCTTGGAGAGGAGAAGGTGAGGTAGAAATACTTTGATAAACAAATCTCTGTGCTAGAACTGAAGATGGGCATTCTTCCCTTGAATAATTCTTGGGAAAGATATTCTAATCGGTAAACTTCCAAAACCTATTACTGTAGGGTGTAGCTTGAGAAGATATTTTGGGACCACAGTGCTTTCAGAAGTTGATTCTCCAGAAGAATGTTCCGAGCCACTTACAACAAAGAAACTATAAGTCAACCAGCTAGATCATAGGAAAACACCATGAAGCATAAATGGCTGAAGGATTGCAGTAACTGAAGTTGAAGTTAATGGTCCTCAGGAAAAATGCCAGTCTATTGGTGGGTGCCCTTGACAGTCTTTACCTTCACAACTGCCTATTAAAACTCTGGCGCCACTTTAAGAAGTAGCAGATAAAATTTGATTGATAGATATGGCATCTTATTAATGAAAAGTCATCCTTGAGTTGGAAAATAATCTTTATATGTGCATCTTACTACTACAGAAGTGTTTAACTTGATTTTCCAAATTTCTAGCAATTTGTAGTTAAATTGGGTCTTGGGTTATAGTTGCAACCAAACCTTGGTGAGTCTAATTTAACTGCATCTGCTATTGACACATGTATCTTAAGAACAAAAGAACCCAAACCAGCATCCGGTCTTTGATAGTCGACTGCACCAGTTACTCCAGAGGAAATATAAGAGAAGCCAAAGGGCAGCTTCTAGATCAATTGCTCCCTTATCACTTTCAGCTTCTTGCAGTTTGGGTCATTCACAGCATGTTTATATCCCTTAGACATCCAGACTGGTAGCTGTTGATGGCTGTATCATTCATGACTTTATCTAATCATGCTTCAGCCTACTTAAACGGTTGACCTCTGTGACATCCCATGACAATACACTGTAGTTCAGTCCTGCATTATGTGAAAAATAAGTTTTTAAAATACGTAGTTTGCTTAGCCTGCTTATTTCTTGTAACACAAAAGGAGATACATAGCAGCTCTCAGTTTGTGTTTTTTTCTACAGTAATTTTTATCATACGATTTCTTATTGTAAAAAGTATAATTTTTAATGACATCAATCAATCAATTTCTCACTTCCAAAAATAGGGGGAAAAAGATAATTTGCAGAGTGTGAGAGGGAGAATATGAACACAAAGACATTTCATTCTTTTCCTGTTGCAAACAGTGCCCTTGTGTATATGTTCTTCCCTTCTACATCATGCCTTTACCAAGAAAAAGGATAATTTGTGGCATGGAAGGAAGCATCGCATAAGCGTGCATCGAGATGGATACCGAAGGAGGAGGAGAAGAAGAGTTGGTTTTTATATGCTGACTTTCTCTACCACTTAAGGGAGATTCAAACTGGTTTACAATCACCTTCCTTTCCCTTCCCCTCCCCACAACAGACACCCTGAGAGGTAGGTGAGGCTGAGAGAGCTGTGACTTGCCCAAGGTCACCCAGCTGGCTTCATGTGTAGGAGTGCAGAAACTAATCACCAGATTAGCGTCCGCCGCTCATGTGGAGGAGTGGGGAATCAAACCCGGTTCTCCAGATGAGACTCCACCGCTCCAAACCACCGCTCTTAACCACTACACCAGGCTGGCTCAAAGGGGGGAAAGAGTAGGTGGTGGAGGCTGGGAGGAGCAGGACCAGCATGAAAGCGGTGCTTGGTTGAAGCCAACCACAGGACCCCAGCCTCATTGTAATGCCCACTAATCTGCAGTAAAGGTTGAGCAGACCTGTCTGTCTGCACTCATTCATTGACTATAATTTAGAATGATTGATTGTCTTAGGGCAACCTAACCTAACAACCTAATCCTAGGAGATGGCAAGGAAGCTACCAGCCAGCGTGGTGTAGTGGTTAAGAGCGGTGGTTTGGAGTGGTGGACTCTGATCTAGAGAACTGGGTTTGATTTCCCACTCCTACACATGAAGCCAGCTGGGTGACCTTGGGCTAGTCACACTCTCTTAGCCCCATCTACCTCACAGGGTGTCTGTTGTGGGGAGGGGAAGGTGATTGTAAGACAGTTTGATTCTTCCTTAAGTGGTAGAGAAAGTCAGCAACGCTGCTTCTTCTACCTAACTTGTATCTCCAGAATCTAAGAAGACTGGGGCAGGTACAGACACACAGCAGATTCAGATAAATGTGGGAAACCATAACAATCTGACCTCTGAATTGCTCCTGCTTCAATGACTATCTGGTAATAAAAAGCATGCTGGAGATTTGGTTGTGGATTTTCCCCTATATCACCTGGTTTAACTCCCTGTTGATTAGTGGCCAGCTGTAGAATGTCATACACAGTCCTTCGGACTAAAATTACTGTGTGAACAGCTTTTACTGAGCTTTATGTTTTGTTAAAATTAAAGCCCTGTCAGAGAAGTGCGCACTCTGGGTTTGTCATGTTTTAAAATATTTACCAGTAATCCAATAACAAGTAAAACTTTAAACTTGTATGATTGTAATATCTAAATCACAATTTCGCTATTTTATTGAACCCCCCCTTCCCATCATATACATCCGTGAAGTTGTTTTGGCTATTGGAAGATCTTCTGAGATATAACATATAAAATTACTGCAACATATATTTTAAAATTTTGTTTACCAACTGTCAGTCAAACACTCTGAAGCAAATATTGATAAATTTAGAGCATAGGGAAGCATCAGTTTGGAATTTTTCAGCACAGCACTGACACCTGCAGAATTTGCAGCAAGCGCTGTGGAGAATTTGGAGTGTATATCAGACATTACATGTTTTCAAAGCAGAGACCCCTAAGTCCTAGAAACTTGTTGATTAAAACAACAACAACACAGAAGTACAGATCCTGAGGATTTTGCATTACTGATTTTGCATTACTGACCCATGGGGTGACGTTAGGTAAAGGTAGTCCCCTGTGCAAGCACCGGGTCATTCCTGACCCATGGGGTGACATCACATCTCGACGTTTACTAGGCAGACTTTGCTTACGGGGTGGTTTGCCACTGCCTTCCCCAGTCATCTTCCCTTTACCCCCAGCAAGTTGGGTACTCATTTTACCGACCTCAGAAGGATGGAAGGCTGAGTCAACCTTGAGCCGGCTACCTGAAACCGACTTCCGTCGGGATCCAACTCAGGTCATGAGCAGAGCTTTTGACTGCAGTACTGCAGCTTACCACTCTGCTCCATGGGGTGACGTTACAACATTTACTAGGTAGATGATGTTTACGGGGTCGTTTCCCACTGCCTTCTCCAGTCGTCTACGCTTTATCCCCAGTAAGCTGGGCACTCATATTAACCATGGAAGGTTGGTAGGCTGAGTCAGCTTTGAGCTCTGACTGCAGTACGGCAGCTTACCACTCTGTGTATGGGGCTCATTTATGTCTATTTAAATTTGCATGTAAATCACAGCAGAGGAACAGTCCTAAGTTGCTATACTGGCTTGAGAGAGGTGAACTAGAAGTACATACAGCTCTCATGGCATGGGCACACCATGGATGTAAACAGGTTTTACTGCATCCCTTTGCTGGTGTCCATTAATTCTTTTAGTGCTTTAGGGAGCAATCCTGAACAGGTCTGCTGAGAAATAATTTCCACTTTGTTTAATGGGGCAAGTGTTCTCAAGATTGCAGCACATGTGTGGCCTGCATAGAGTTTTTTCTAAAACTCAGAATGGTTATTTTTCCTTGTTGTGCTGCCTCTTACCAGTGTGCATCGCCTTGAAACTGATCGTTGTATCTAGAGCCTTATGCAACTTTTCCTGGCCTGCTTTCGAGTTGTATCTAGAGTCTTCTGTAACTTTTCCTGGCTTGCTTTCGATGTGACTCTGTTGGATAATGGTTTCCTGCATGTTTTGAGACTCCATACCATTCACCCCTTTTCTCCATGGAATGGGTTAAGACTGTGCCCCCAAACAAATTAATTGCTTGGCTTTTCTTTACGGGACCTTAATTTCAAAACTGCCTGTGTGCTGAAACTTGATTTCTTGTTTAATATGACATTTTGTTTAAACAAATATTTACAGTGGGTCTTTGGGAAGCCATAGATTTTTCTGCAATGTTGATGAGTGGATGAAGGCAGGTTTTTACAACTGCTGTTCTAGCAAGTGGGAAATTTAGTATTTGAGATGCGGTTGTTGAGGGGAGGGAGGCAGATATAATAGGGAGATCAGCCAGTTCTTCACTGGACAGGTTTTCCCAGTGGTTACTGAACCAAAAAGAGACACTGATTTATGGTACGCTTGTCTCACAAGTTCCAGGTTCCAGTTCTTGGCTCTCCCCTGGTACAGGTGTCACTCCTTGCACTTCTCACTAAATAAGACCATCTGTAAGCATCACCCTGTGGGAATCCGTAGGCAGCCCTCATAAAAAAGTACTTCGTTTTGCACCTTCTGTTTTTTTTAAAGGCTAGTTTTATCTCCAAAAGCATCACCTGAACCATTCCGCTAATAACGTGCAACCCAATTCTCTCGCATATTCATGAAATGGAAAACAAAAATCTGAATAAATGATAACCTGCCGGGCCATTCGCATTCAGCGTTGCAAATGAAGTTCTATCTTTGCTTTTTATCTCCGACAGACAAACAACAGAAAGGTGAATTTGCTATAGATGGCTACACCGTCAGAATGAATAATACCCTTCGGAAGGATGGGAAGAAAGATTGCTGTTTTGAAATCGCTGCACCTGATAAACGCATTTATCAGGTTGGACTTTTTATGTCGTCTTCAAATTAAATTGATAAAACTGTTACTGTTCCAGTTATGGAGACATTAACATTTCAATAAAACAACTCCTGACATGTTAGAAAAAAAGGGGGGGGGGAATCCTGCTTGATTTGCTTACCCCATACAGTCATATAATAATGTTAAAATCCAGATTAAGTTCTAATACTATCTTTTGGGGGGGATAAGAACAACCAATATGTCACTTTTATCTATTGGTCCATTTAACTGCTTATATTTTAATATCTATTATCTAATAGGTTTGCATGATTTTTTTCCTAAGATAAATTATATTGTAATAGAATTGAATTATATGTATTAAAAAGCCCCAAAGTGTTAAGTATATATTGTATTGGTTAGAGGTCTGGGAGGGAAATCAAAGTAAAAGCACATTATCAGCTGTGCAATTCAAGACCTATCAGCTAGGCATCAATGTGGAATGTAAGTTTAATAAGTTTTAAATATCTGAGATTGCAGTTGAAAGCCAGTTAATTAAGTTGTCAGGTACTGTGTTGGAATCTGACAAGAACATTTTTAAGAAAACTGTACCCAGCAGTCTAAAGAAATTCATGGGTGTCTTCTAATTGTCAAGGGCGAATTTCGTTCATCAGTCCTGCTTCTGACATTGATGAAGAGAAGCAGCTTTTTTTCCTGCACAGCTGCCAGCTGCTGATCAGAGTTTCAAATCCATCATCCTCTGCTTCAATTACGTAAATTTTTCAAAATTAACTGTACATTATAAGAAGCATCCTTGCAAGAAAGGTACCAGAAGACATGAAAAGAATTACTAATGGCGGCTTGAGGAAGTGACAAGAATGCTACTTTCTTTTCGTGGCTAATATGGTGCTAGCTGTATTTGTTATGTTCGTTATTTACTACTCATTAAAGTCAACTTTCTGGACAGTTTACAGCTGCCACTCCCAAAGAAGCTGAGGAATGGGTGCAGAGCCTCAAGTTTGTATTACAAGGTAAGTCTGTTGATGCAAAGATTTGTTTATAAGTTGGTCTACCAATAAAAGCTCTCTAGCAGAGTTCCTGTTAGCTAGCTGAAAGGACCTGTTTTGCAACCATGCTTCTTACGTTGCATTTCCTGTTTTACAAAGTTCTTTCTGTCATGTTTCTGTATTTGTGAAACTGTAACCCTATTCACACTTAATTACAAAGTAAGACCCATTGAACTTACCAGGACTTGCTTGGAAGTAAGCAAGCGTAGGATAACGCTGTAAAGCTATTGTTAATGTACTTACTTGAAAAACTGTGGATGATGCAAAGAATAAGCTGGCTGCATCCTGCATTTAAGTTCTAGTTGAATACAAGGTAACAGTCGCACCACACCTGTATCCCAGTCGAATTTCTTAATAATGCAGTTGTGACTTGGGTTGTTGCATTTCCTTAGCTTTCAAATTCAAGTGTTGAATGTATTTTTTCTTCTCTAGAGTTATTGATATAATACAGTAAATCCATGTTGTTGGGAAGATACCTGTTGTACAGTGTGGTGTGTTCTTGCTAACAGACATGGAATCTGAAGTTATTCCGGAGGAGGATGAAGAATATGATGACGTTGGGGAAAGTGATGGAAGTTCACCACAAGTGAGCACACAGCCAATAGATGATGACATTTACGAAGAACTTCCAGGTACTTTTGAGATGTTACATAAGTGTGTACAGTGCATATAAGTCTGAAAAAGTAGGACAAGTTGGTGGTCTGTTTCTAGCATGCAATGGGTGGGGAAGACCCATATTCAAAACCCAGGTCAACCACATGTCCTTGAATGAGTCCTGGAATGTCAGCCTCATTTCCGTGTCATGTTCAATGATAATGACATGCTAATGTTTTTGGGGCTTTTTAAAAAGAAGACCATCCTTTTTAACCAGTTCTAAGCAAGAGTAATTCAGTTTTGACTAATAAGGGCACTGCAATCAGACAGAAATTGTGAAAATGGTCTCTTGGGATTATTGGCTCATTAGTATCCTCTCTGCTACATAATTTTTTAATTAAAAAATTGACATGCCTTACAGCTTTGTCTCACCAACTCACTCATCTTTTGTTCATCATTCATGGTGTCATTTGTATTAACCAGAGATTCTGCACAGTCTCTGTGTCCTCAGCTGTCTCCAAATACGTGATTTTATAATTCCTGCAAAAACCCACTGTGGTATTTCATAGAAAGGCTTTACTGAAGACCTGTATGTAAAACTGCTCTGGAGCTTGACTTTTTATTTCATAGCATCCACCGTGAATCCATTGATATAATGATTTCTTACTCTGTGTTTTTCAGTGGTGGTCAAGTGATTCTGCTACATCTTGACAACCAGTCATTAATTTAAAAAATATATTTTCTAACAAAAATAGTGCAAAATACATCTCTGGATAATGTTATTAGTTGGTAACTAATAATGTTATTAGTTGGTAACTAAGAAGGAAAAGCTGTAAGTGTCCCGTATGTGTTGGGTGTGTTGTATTAATTCTTCAGGTTGTTTTTTTTTTTGGTAGTATTTGAATTCAGTGTATAAAGAAGGGCACTGAAAAGTATCATTGTATAGTTTAGGAACCTCTTGATGCTCATTTAACTGTTAATTCCGTAAGATCATCTTGTGTTTTCATGAACTTCTGAAGTTGCATGCTGTACAATTGATCCCTGGAAGATACAAGAAAGAAGCGAGTGCCTCAGATGTGCTGTGTCTCTCCTTTATCACCAGTTGATCAGAACCTGCCCATATTCCTCTGAGATTGCAATTAAGGATTTCCACATCTGCTTCTGTCCTGCTCGGAAGGTTCTGTCTTGCACTTTGGTACCTCTCATTTGAAAACTGGAACTCCTGGGGGTTAGGAGTCTCACCTTTTTGGCTTGGGGTAGAAATATACCCCAGATGTGACATTTTATAATATTGGCTTGGGGTAGAAATGTACCCCAGACGTGACATTTTATAATATTGGCTGCTGCCTATTACAAAAAAATGTTTTAAAAAGAAAAGGCTGCACTGGTCCCCTCTTAATGAAGCATCCTAGTCTTCTGCAAAAAGAATCCCTCTCTCCTTTAAACTGTAGTTCAGAGGTGTGTCTGCACCAGCCCTGAGAGCCTGCCTTATATTTTTTGCTTTTAAACCCTACACAGAGTAGTAGAAAATGCATTCAGAGGGCTCACTTCCTGTCAAAAAAGAAAATACAGGAATATTTAATCCAGTTTTGAAACTTTGGAACGTGATATTAGAGGAAACGGCTTTAGGTGCCCCATTTTGTAGGTGTCTCGTTTCTTTTTTATAACAATAGGAGGTAGAAATGTGCTTTTTTGAACAGTTTCAGACTGATGAGTGGTACCCATTTGTTAACTTGTTGAAGGCTTAGCTTCTACTGGAGTTTGGTATTTAATAGTCTGTTGGTGAGAAGGTAGACTGCTAATTAATTATGAACAGAAATGCAGAATAGATGCAGCATCTAAATGGATCTCTCTCAAAATTTTGATTGGCTCAGCATTGTCATGTTGGTGTACTATTTTGAGAAGCTTTGGACATAATCCATGGACCTTTTCCCCCTTTGAACAGCCCTTTTGCCCCAATTACCAAGTGGCATTTTTTGTATTTCTACCGAGGGGACTATTTGATACAACATATGGGGGCATCTGTCTTTCTGGGGGGAAGGGATTCCACTGGGCTCTTGCTTTTAAAGGTAGTTCTTCGGGTCCCATTTTAACATTCTAAGAACATAAGAAAAGCAATGCTGGATCAGACCTAGTCCCATCCAGTCCAGCAGTCTGTTCACACAGTGGCCAACCAGGTGCCTCTAGGAAGCCACAAACAAGACGACTGCAGCAGCACCATCCTGCCTGTGTTCCACAGCACCTAATATAATAGGCATGCTCCTCTGATACTATAATGTCATTATTTAAATGTTGGACACAAAGCATTAAAATCTATTGTGAAATACAGCACATCGTAAAAGATAGTTTCTCACCTCACATTGCTCCTTTCCAAGGGCCACCCGTTTTCCTAACCTGCGTCCTTTACATTACTTGTTCAAATAATACAATAATCAAACCTTTTGTCACAGATTATACCAGATCACTTTTACCTTGGTTTGTGCTAAGTAACACCATTTCAGCCACAATCACCTGCTGTATGCCTGGAAGAGTCCCTTTTCAGCTTTCCTTTAAAGAAACGTTCCCAGGGAGCATTACTTCACAGTTCATACTAACCTTTGCAAGATTTCAGCCCCAAACCCCAAATTTCAGCAATAATTGGACTGTGGTATCAGTCACAAATTTAATAAAACCTGTGACATTTTCAGCTTCAGTCTGTGAGCCTGTTTGGCTCCAAAGCATCTCATTACCAACAGATGAGATGGCACCCTCATCCCAGAGAACAAGTTCCCCAGCGTGGGGGGGGGGGATATGTTTTTGGTGCTTTTTATAGTATCCACAGCAGTTTTCTGGCTTAATCTTTTTCAGTAACACCCAGAACAAGGGGCATATCAGTTTCCTATTGCTGATCTCTGAAAACATGGTTGGTAGCGTATATTTTGCCCTTTTGGAAGCTGAATATGGATGCTTTCTTTTTGATAATTGTTATAGTTTTTCTTTTTAGTCCTTTTCTGCTGTGTCTTAATATGGATTCTAATTTTTCCTCATCTCAAATTTGGCCTTTCTTATATTAAGTCTTCAAAAGGACTTGATTATATTGTTACAGAACAATGCAAGTTGTTGGGACAAGTGTTTTTTTTAATGCTCCTCAAAGCTTCCTCACTGAGTATATGCGACAGCTTCTTGATCTGCATCTAGAATTGCAGGGTGAGAGAAGGAACACAGTGAATGTCCTGAGCCTTGGGAGTAACCATTGTGCCAGGTTGTACATATTTTATTTTGAAGAACAATGCAAACAGAATTTATCAACGGTCTGGTGAGAGTCAGCGTGGTGTAGTGGTTAAGAGCAGTGGTTTGGAGTAGTGGACTCTGATCTGGAGAACCGGGTTTGATTCCCTATTCCTCCACATTAGTGGTGGAAGCTAATCTGGTGAACTGGATATGTTTCCCTAGTCATGAAGCCATCTGGGTGACCTTAGGCTAGTCCAAGTAGTAATCCCTGATGCAGAAAATGTTGGGGGGAGGCTAGGTGTTCTCATTGCCTCTGAATTATTTTATTGGGCATTCAGAGGACGTGATTTGAGGGTGAGGGGTTAAGCAAAGCACAAATGCTGTTGGAGGGGTAGAAACCTTTCCCTTCAATTATGGTCATCCTTCGTGGAATAAAATGGAGAATCTCTTTTTTTGTTTGACAGTAACTTGACAGGTGGCCATCCATTCATAACTGAAGAGAATGTGGAGAGCTTATTTATTTATTTATTTAAACATGAATATCTGCCCTTTCCCGTCTCCTGCATTCATTTGCAGCAGGGGTAACTATTTCTGTACATAACAGACTTTTAAAAATCCCCCTTACGTCATGTATGGACCTCAAGTTGGCTTACAGAATCCATTAAAAATATACCAACTTCTCAAGATGTAGACAATGTTTTAGCATCCCCTCTCTAGTCCTCAAGGTCTGCTTGCCATTGCCAGAGGCCTGTTGTTCTTCCTTTAGGGGCATCAATGGGTAAAATACCTTCTATTCCAGAAATATGCTGCCAGGCTGATCCTCAGAAGCCAGATATTATCAGTTGCCACCCAGGTGGGACTTTTCCTCTGTGCTGGCACAATACAGACCCTGGTAGCTTCCCCCTCTTCTGATGACCTCAGCAGTGGGACAGTGGAAGGAAAGGCCATACAGAGGAAGGTAAGAGTCAAGACTGGAAATAGACAAGCATCTCCGACAGTTTGGCCCGACTGAGGCCTGGGATCCCCTGCAGCTTCCCCCCCCCCACATGCTTGCCTTAGGTGCAAAACTCTGGTCCACTTATGAGGAGTCCACACTGTAGTTCCTTTCATGCTATATTGCTCCTCCTGGAAACTCTGACATGAGAAGGAACTACAGTCGAGGGTCCTCCCACATGGTCCAGAATGTAAATTAGAGCAGCTTCCATGATGCAATAAAAGTAACTAAAGCAGTACTGCAATCTATAAGAAACACAGCTTAACACTTTAAAATTTTAAGAGCCGTTGAAGATTTTTCATGTAACATTTGCCACTGATCCTTGCGTATAAAAACACGAGTCCTTTGAATCATGCTGTTCTACTGTTAAGGGAACTGTTTGGAAACATGCTCCAGGCTACCCATGAATTTGCCGTGTGTTAAAATAAGATATCTTAATAACTGGTACTGATCAATCATTCATCATGCGCCATTCAGTGGACCAACGCAAAAGCATTTTTGACAATATTGATTTGTTAAACCAATATGATGCAAACGCTATGTGACAGAAGTTGGTGGGGTTTATGAGACAGAATCCCACATTGGAGAAGCTTGTCATTCTAGGGAGACAAAAGTAATTTTACTTGTATCGGAGTTCCCTCCCTTTACTATTGACTACATTTCTGACAGCTGCCTTCATGTTATGTATTAAGACTTCATGAATATCTTCAGCACATTACGTACACAAAATAGGACGATTCTCCATTGGGAAGCAAAGTTATCTTCCTCCATGGCACCATGCTCTGTGTTGAAAACACAACATGCTGAAACGTTCTTAAATGAAGCATTAAATTGTAGTGTTCCAGAATACAAGACATTTTATTAATTGTAAATACCTAGCAAATTATTTACTTAATACATCAAATGGGGAAGTTTTGATGCTTTAAAAAAATTAAATGTCCAATCTACAGTATAAACATCGCTCTTTTCTATGAATTCAGTAAAGGTTTTTACAATATTAAGTTACTCCTTTCAAACTGTATATGGAGCTGAATACGATACTCTTCCACCGTGTCTCCCTCCAGTGGAGAAACACAGTGGAGGCAGAAGAGAGTCATAGGAACCAGCCCATATATTAATGTCACTAAGGATCATTAAAAGATCAAACAAGGATTGTGGAACAGTAGGAGACAGCCTTTGGGTGTGTTAAAAAATAGCAGATCTAGATACCTAGTCCTGTTTCATTTAAGGTGAGAAAAGATAGATTTTGAACCTCATATGAAAAGGATTAATGTGTGTAGGTAGAGAAATGGTGTGTCCTGCATGGATAATCATGTCCTGCACGGCCACTGTACCCACCACCCCACCACTTCTCCTTTGTGTTAAAGGTGTTGAACTCCATTGCAAGTGTGTGTTCATAACGTGCAGGTAACATTGTAAGGATGGGCCGAATTTTGAGGTGCTTTTGCTGCTGTTCTCAGATTTCTGTGTCAACCACATCACTACTCTTCTCCTTTCTACCAATATAGTAGTTAAGAAAACATTCCTGTTTTGTTTACGGTTGTTTAAACCACCAAAGGATGTCGCCAGGTGCTCAAGGCTGGTCAGGGAATGTCCACTAAACCACCTCAGTTGGCAGTGGAAATCCCTCCTCCCATTCAGTCAGCAGAGCCCGCTGCTCCATACAACCATCATTTGCTGTACCCCTCAGCATTATTTATTTAAGATTCATATCACTTTTCTGTCATACACTCAAAGCCGTTTCTTAGATATACAGATAATACCATGAAATTTAGATTAACAACAGTAAATCCAATCAGCACAGCAGCAGCTCATTTTCCAAAGGCTCTATTAAATAAAGCCTTACATTCCCACCCCCTAAAGATCACTAGAGAGACTTCCCACCCTTCTCTGGTATTGACCAGGGCCCAGGCCTTTTCCATTGTGGCCCTGTGGAATGGGCTCCCCGAAGAGGTAAGGGGGCCCTTTCTTGGAGATCTTCAGGAGGTGTTGCAAGGCCTGCCTATTTGCCAGGGGTTTGAATGGCAGGCATCTTTTTAAGGGTGCTATTTTATTTTTGGTTTTAGTTTATTATTGTCACTCCACAAAAAAGTGGGGGGGAGGAATACCCAAGTAAAAAGGCAGAGTAAACCAAAAACCGGCTGAGAGCACAACGAAACGGAAAAAAGTAGCACCATACAACATCTAAAGCAACAAATTCAATTACATGCACAAAACATAGCACCAGTAATTTAATATGGAAACAAATCCCAAACAGGAAATAATTATGCACATACAATAAAATAACACACACTGCCAAATACAATAAAACAGAATGACAAATGCGTTCAGCCACCTTGAACTGCGAGGAAGCATAGGGGCAGGGGCAGACAGAAAACTGGGGTACCCCATGTGTCATACCCCCGGCGACTGATCCCACATCCCCAGCGACTGATCCCACATCCCCGCTCAGCACTGTCTGCATTCTATCACAGAGGGAAGATTTCAGGTTAACCTTCCACAGCCCACCTAATGCTTCATATGACACAGAAGGATTGCATGGTCTCCGGTATCCAATGCCGCCAACAGATCCAACCAAACTAGCAGTGCAGCGTTGCCCTCTGTCAATCTGCATCTGCAGACAGTCTACCAGAGCCACCAGGGCCATCTGTTCCAAAATCAGGCCTGAATCCAGATTAAGAGTACCTCCACCAACTCAGCCAGAACACCTACTGGTAAGCTATGCAGATAATAACCACCAGGATCCCTACCCTCTTCCTGGTACGCACCACAAGGTACATACTGTCAATGTTAGCTCCTCTTTGCTCTGGGAACTTGCAGAAGGAGAGGGATTCATGGAAGACCATGGCCACCTCATTTCATTATCCTCATATTCTAGGTTGATTTAGGTAAGTTAGGAAAGAAAACATATCAGGTTTCTCTGGCTTGTTCATGAGATCAAATCCAGCCTTTGCTAGCTGAGCAATAGCATAATGCTGTCAGATTGAGAGGTGCAATAGATGCACATTTTATGTAACAATATGTTTCTTGCACAACTTCAGATGGCATAATGTGAGCCAACAGCAGCATGTTTTTGGGATGTTGGAGGTTCACATGATTGAGCTGGAGAAGAATGCAAGTTGAAATACTGTGCTACGCAAGTAAATGTCAAACCCTCATGTTCTCTCGTGTTCTGTTCAGTTTGCTTAATTTCTTTGGTAGTTAATTAGCCAGACATTAGATTATTTTGGTATATATAGAACTGGATACAGACAGATTTGTAGGGCATCATAATTTCAGCTTCAAAGAGCCAAACTTCAAGCAGCAGTGCCTAATTATATTGACACTGAATGAAGATATGGCAAATGGTCTGTCTGGCTGAATCTCTAGTCCACTGTGTTGTCAGCACAAAGATGTAGATACATCAGTTGCTGAAAATGGTTAAAGCAACTAAGAGAAGCATCTGGGAACCAGACCTTTCCTGTGGAAGCATGCCAAATGCGGCATTCTGTTTTCTTTTACTATAGTGAACGAAGCCGAAACAACTTACTCTCCCCCCTCCCCAAATTCAGACAAGCATCTACTCAGACAAAGAGAGGAAACAAATTTGAATTTTCTACGCCCATGAATTAATGACAATGTAGATGATGCAGAGGCTCGAATCCGTTGTTTTCATTATGCTGCTATCTCTGTAAACATTACGCCAAGTCACATTTGTCACAATTAGAGATATTTAGTTTAAAGGAACTGCTTTTAAATCAACTTTTTCCCTTCTGCTGGTAAATATGCATGGGGAGTATCACATGACATGTGAAGATTTTTCTGCTTCATATTATTAAGTCACATAATATTGCATTTGACAAATGGATCCAAAAGTAGGGTAACTTTTATTGTCATTTTTAATTATGCCTGCATGAGTTAGGGCATTTATATAAGAAAAACTATTTATGCTGCCATTCATTATAATACATTGTTTAGTGTAGGATTTACAGAATATAATGGAAATTTTAACTACCTGTTAAGCAAACCTGACTAAAACCCTATGGATTTGTAGATTCTAATGTGGAAAGAAAAGTTAAGCAATGGAGTCTTTCCTTTTCAAATGTGTGGTGCATAAATGGGTTCAAGGTATCTTCACTGATAGTAAAGGGGATGCCACCCCCTCACCAGTCATCAAAGTTTAAAAACAAAAGCAGGCTACCCTCAGGCAATGCAATTCAGGTATGCAGAACAATATAACTATCCAAAAGAGAGGGAGGCCCTTTCCCCCCACAGTGGCATGATGAGGATTAAATATGTTGCAGGAGTGTTGAAAGCAACTGGGAGTCAGTTAAAATGGGGGGGGGGGTGAACGAGAAAGATGAAGAAATTAGCCTGGTCAAGCCCCTAAAAGCTTATTGAATCATTTCTGAATAGCTTATTCCCCACCACCACTAGTGATTCCGCATAAACCATCAGCTTTCCCCTTCCAGTACAGTGATAGTGGCTAGGGAGCCGTCTGTGGCTTTTTGACATGCCACCCATAGCTCTTCTGAGCACCTTTACCCATGGCACCCACCCCAGGTTCCAGGAAGGTGGGCAGTTTTGAAACTGGGGATTTCATTATTATTAAAGGTAAAGCTAGCCCCCCATGACCCATGGGGTGATGTCACATCAAGGCGTTTACTAGGCAGACGCTATTTACGGGGTGGTTTGCCAGTGTCTTCTCCAGTCGTCTACACTTTACCCCCAGCAAGCTGGGTACTCATTTTATGGACCTCGGAAGGATGGAAGGCAGAGTCCACCTTCAGCTGGCTACCTGAAACTGACTTCCATCAGGATCGAACTCAGGCCGTGAACAGAGCTTGGACTGCAGTACCGCAGCTTGCCGCTCTGCGCCACGGGGCTCTTTTCCATTATGATTAGCCCAGAATAAAACTAACAGTTTAGTTTTGAACCACAACACAGCCTCTCCATCATGATTATATCAAGGTTGTGGAGGGGTTCTGTGTATGAGGCTGAATGAGATAAAGAAAGAGGCATGCTGCTGTTGAATGCAGCCCATGAAACAGATCTCCTTCCACATGGAAAGCTTAGTGCGCACGTAGAGTTTCTAATCGCCCGTCCTCCTGCAGAATTAGAGAAAAGTTTGAAGGAAACTGTTAACCTAGAGATGTGTTTCTCTGTATCTAATAGAGTTCTGGAGGACTCAAAAGCTTGCATCCTGTTTCATCTCGTAACTCTGGCTTGTAAGTTCTCCCCCTCACTCCAGATACACAAGGGCTGGCTGAGATTTAACAGCAGTGGGGAGAGACCGCCGCACATGCTGTGATAATTTGTGTGTGTATTTGTGGTGGTGCACGTGTCAGGGCCAAAATGAGCCAAGGCCTAATGCAAGTTAGCTGAAAGAGTGATCAAGCCTCTGTTCAAATCCAAAGGCTTATCGCACCTAGTCCAGGAAACGTGTGGAAAACACTTTAAAAGCGTTTGTCCTGGACGCGAGTTCCAATTTCCCCCCGCACTCTTGCCCATTCTAACGTCTCTGAAACGTCTGCTTTCAGAGCGCACCTCCAATAAAATAGCACGCACACAAGAGAGAGGGGGCGTGGAGGGAGCAACACATAATCGTGACATTGCTTGGGTTCCCCTCCACCTCCCCTCCTCGTCATTTTGGTGTTCCTGCGCAGGATCGTTGGTGCAACGGGACGATAGGACGATGGGCTCACGTTTTCCCCCCGATGCCTCTAATTCTCTCACGCACACAAACCGCACACAGAACTCGCTAATCAGATTGCATTGTAACCAACTAGTGAAACTAATTGGGGGGGGGTGTCCTAGAAGTTGGGTGGTTGGGAAAACAGAGGGGTCTTGCAGTCAATCGGGACCCAGAAGCAGAATAGGGAAAGTCCTTCTGCCTAGAGATTGGGGGGGGGGGTGCACTAGAAGTTATCATGGTTTAAATAAAAGGGTTTAAATGCAAGCGTACACTTTTATTTCTCCAATTACCAGAGGCTGCCAGGAATGCTCGCTGTGGTGTTTTGGAGGTTAAGAAAGGGTTTTTTTCCCTCCAAAAACATGAAATTCCCGTTGAGGCTAGGTAGAGAGCAGACAGTTCCCCAATGTGATCGGGGGAGGGCACAGCTGAAAGGAGCGTGCACAGCTGAAATGTCCCATCTGGGATCCTGCTCTCTTCCATCCCCTCCCCTTCGTCTCAACGAACAAGCCTCCCTTTGTCCCAACGATCCAAAAGCAGATGGCGATAAAAAAAATGGAGGATGCAAGCAAATAAAAGAGGAGTGACCACAAGATTTACCAGAGGGGGAGGTGAGGTGTGACCAGGAGGGGAGGAGTCAAAGGCAGCTGGGAAAAGTGGGCATGGGCAGAGGGAAGGGTCCTCAAAGCGTCTGAGAGTTATCGCACCCAAGGCTAGAACGTTATGGGAACGGGGTAAGTTTTTAAATCGTCATAAAACTGTTTTGGGATATTGCAGGCTTTATATGCTTCCAAAACGGTTTCATGACCAAAATGGGAAAATGTGGTGCGGGGGGGAAGGAATGTTCCGTGTTATAAAGGGTTATAAAGCAGGGTCAGCCCTGGTTAGTATTTGGATGGGAGACCACCAAGGAATACCAGGGTTGCTGTGCAGAGGAAGGCACTGGCAAACCACCTCTGTTAGTCTCTTGCCTTGAAAACCCCAAAAGGGGTCGCCATAAGTCGGCTGCGACTTGAAGGTACTTTACACATAAGGGTTCAGAAACGTTCCCTGGACTGGGTGCGATAAGCCTCCCAGTCTGACCCAGCAGGACTTTTTCCCAGAAGGGAGGGAAGGAGACAGAAAGCCCATCAGTAAGTTCATGTTTATCAAGTTCATACCAAGGAAATCCAACAGTGCCTGATTGCATTCCACTCATACACAGGCACACTTCCGTACATACCTATGCCAGCTTTAAATACAACTGATACAATTCAAATTGGAGAATCCCAACAGGTGATAAAGGAGTTTCTGCCCCGGCTGTGCCCTTTGCTGATTTTAGTCTTTTTAGACTCCCTTTGGGTCGTAGGCCCTGCTTGGTTTGCACTCTACTTCTTTCTAGGAAGAGGGTGGGAATCAGCCACAGCTGTGGAACCACAACTTCCTTGGGGAAATGGCCTTTTGTTTAGGACAGGCTGGTAAAAACTTCTCCTTCTCAGAAGGTTGTGGTGGGCTGACTCAGGAAACTTGATGTGGCCTGATCCATTGGTGTCTTCAACATCTTGGCCGGAGTTAGCCATGATGCCGCTGTGCCTGAGGTGGGAGAGGCAGCCATTCACATAATGTTCCCTTGACTTACTTGCAAACCAGAAAAGTATCTTCTGCTTTTGTATCTTGTGTTCAATGAAAGAATGGAACAGACTCTTTTTTGCATGGCCTTTGTGGACACCCCCCCCCACACACACACACACACACATTTGTGCCTTCAGCCTAGCATTCCATAAAACAAAGGTCAGTTAAGCTGGGTGCAAGCGAGCACTGCATCTTGCTTTTAAAAAGGCATAAATTCAAGTAGGATAATTCAAAAAGGCATAAATTCAGTAAGCCATCAGTTCAAAACTTGTTCTACATGGGACACACTGTAGTCATGTGGCTCTTTTGGTAGTTGAGAATGCGCAGAGCAAATACCAGTATTCTCATCACAAACCTTATGGTGGAATTCCTGTCACAAAGGCCATGGAGCCGCTTGTAGTCAAGGCTTGGGTTTCAGCATGGGTATGCAGAGAAAAACAAAGACACCCCCCCTCAAGAAATAATGTCTGATTAAATATTGTGAAATATTGTATGTTCATTTTGCTTTTATATTGAGAGCAGCTACAAGCCAGACAAAGGATGGGGAAAATTAGCCTGCTTAAGCTCCTTTACCATCTTTGGACTTCCTAATTGTTTATATTCCCCCTCGGCATACATGTAATTGCTTGCAGACTCCTGATTTGTTAACCCCCGATATATGTATAAACCCCATTTAGGCATTCTTCCAGATCCATTTGAGTTTATGGAATGCAGCATTGCATTTTACCCTGCAAACTTCATTTTGATTAAAACATGTTGAATTCCATTGTCAATGTTACCTTCAGGTTCAAGCTGAAATTCCATCTTCTCTAAGTGCCTCGAATACTTTTAAAAAACTTTTAAAAATCAAGTAGGCTTGATAATACCCAAGGTGTGAAAAATACCCAAGGTGTGAAAAATGTTGATCATAAATCCTAGTGAGCACCTGTTTTTGAGAAAAGCAGCTAAATTCATAGTCCATTTTCTTCATGGTTTCCTTCTGGTTTCTGCCTCCTTCATTTCTACAGATGGAGAGCTTTTTTTGTACTGAAGGAGCTTCTGCTGACCCAGTGAACATTAGTAAGTGTTAGGGCTCCAATGCCCATATGGCGCTTCCTTACCTACAGGACTCCCTCATTGATTTTGACGCAAGGAGCCGTGGCAGTGTGAATACTCCTGAGTTACTTCCTCCTTTGAAGTGCATGGGGAGACCTGTATATGCAGGAGTTCCAACAGAATGTCAGAGCATGAGTTGCAAATTAAACAAATCAGTAGTAATTGTATATAAATCAAGGTAATTAAGAAACGGGGACTAAAGTATTATTGGGTATGGCCTTTGTTATTCATGGCTTGGCTAATTTTACTCAGTAGTCAGGATATATATATAGGTTTGCTAGGTTTGCAACTACCTGCTTGTATAAGAAATAAACAGATCCTCTATCAGCTCCACGCTCAGTTCTCCTTTTTAAAGGCCATGTCGTGGTTATGGTTTGGGCAGTGCTGAAATGCATGCCACTTACTGGCACAGAACTGATGGCATGGGATATACTCTGCTTACATTTTAGCTATGGCAGCAAGGAGAAATGAGTGCAACTTACTTCCTTACTTGAGTAGATCCAGTGATCTGCTCAGGATCACAAAAAGGTGCATATAGATATATATTTGCACTTTTTTCATTAGTGTGTATGTATATACATTGATGAAAAATTGGTTGCAATGTCTATAAATCTTTGTAATGTGATATGAAGCAGACTGAAACCTTTCTTAAAGAGTGTTTTTACAGGCTGTTATATGACATTCCTCGTTATAATGGTATGCATGAAGATTCACAATATAATTATTTGCATATGTCCATGCTCATATTTATGACCTTTAGCTTCATTCAGAAAACTAACATTAAGGAACCCCTCTCAAGAGGGCATTAAAAAGGTCAAGACAAAAATCCAACCAATACTATATCTAATAGTTTACCTTTTTTTTTCTTTTAGAAAGGATCCTTAGTACTATAATACAGCATTATTAACTTAAATTGCCAAGGGTTTATTTACTTGTGTTTTTCTTTCCATCTAAAGATCTCAGGCAGGTTAAACAATTCCATTGTAAAATCAATGTAAAAGTCGTAAAATCCATCTACAAAAGCACAGGTGAATAAACAATTTAATGAGCACTGTTTCATCAAGTATTGCGTGGGAAGTTTTGTAATATTTCACATTCAGATCATCTTTGCCCTTGTGGCCAGGGTAAAATTGATACTCTGTTTCTTAAAAATACTGGAATACTAATTTTTTCTGTTTTTAGGAATTGCTAGATTTTACCTGTTTTATTACATTTATCGTATAATAATTTTCAAAGGGATGTCATTCCCTTTCTGATGCTAGACAGTGATCCTGATATAACACCTTATCAGATGCTAAATTCCTGTCTATCACATTTTCTTTTAGAAACTAATTTAGTACTCTTCTAGTCATTGCTCAAGATCTATTGATCAGAGTAGCTATGGAGAATAAACGACTATCCTAATTTCAAGCCAATGAAGGCCTTCCATAGAAGGACAGTCTTTAGTTTATTCTTGCATACTTGAAGAGACAATGCCAACCTCAGGAAGTTTTGGAATTTCATGGGAGGAGAGGTGGTGGTAAAAGCTTCCCATGGGTCAGTGCCAACTTAATTTCAGTTACAGCTGGTTCCTGCAGGAAAGTGCTGTGCGTGGACTTTGGGAGGCTGATACAGCCCCTCAGATATGTTCCACCTGATCCATTTAGGACTTTAAAAGACAAAAATGGCACCTTGAACTGAACCTGGGCACAGATTGGAAACCAGCACAATTAAATTAGTTGTGTGTGCCAGCAAGGACTTTTTCAAACACATTTTGCATCAACTGAAGTTTCTGAACAAATTCTTCAAGGGCAAACACCCACAAAGATCTGTCTGTGTGCCCCATTCAGGAAAACCCAGAGTCCATGGAAGTACACATTATGGCTCTTACTGATCACTGCATTAGGTGAAAATTCCTTTTCCGGATAGTTACAAGCACCTGGTGATATCTCAGACATCATTTCTTTTTTCTGTTGTGGTATCATCTTTTTGTATTTGTAGCCTTTGTAGAGTTCAGTCTGGAACAATTCTTTACGGTTCTGATGATCTGTCTCCAACACAAAACAATGATAAGGATAAAACGTATTGAATGGACAGTTGACCAAAGTCATCCCAGTTGTCAATATGTTTGTACACCTCTGCTCATAAAATATACTGCAGAGCTTGAAAAACTACAGAAAAGGGCAATCAAAATGATGAAAGGGTTGGAACACCTTCCCTCTGAGGAAGGCTAACAACCATTTAGGCTTGAAGGATAGAACGTAAGATGACTAAAGGAGGACATGATAGAGATTTATTCACAATGTGTAGAAAGCACAGCAGAGAACTTTTTCTTCCACTCTCATAATACAAGAGCTCAGGGTCATCCAAAGAAATTGATTAGCTGTAGATTCAGAACAAAGAAAAGAAAGTACTATTTCACGCAAGATGTGATAATAGCCACTATGTTAGATGGCTTTAAAAGGGGCTTATATAAATTCATGAAGGACAAGGTCTGTTAGTGGCTATTAGACAGGTAGTGAAAGGATATTTCTATGTTCATAGCTAGTGTGCTACTAAAAAACAGTTGGAGGTAGGGGAAGAAACAACAGATGCAAACAAGTGCTGGTTTTCCTGGGGCATCTGATGGTCTTGTTCGGAGAATAGCGTATTGGACTAAGGCGAACCTTTATAGTGATCCAGAACAGCTAGCCAGAGATCAAGTCAAGGGTCTCCAACCTTTTTGAGTCTGTTAGCACCTTTGGAATTCTGACACAGGGTGGCAGATGCAGCCACAAGATGGCTGCCACAGGAGGCCAAACCACAAACACATAGGAAGCCCAAGTGCAGGGGAGAAAAGGGATAATTACCCTAGGGAAGAGGGGTAAGAGAGAGTAAAACACACACTCCAGTGGCAGCTGCCACTGAACCAGTGTTGCTTTAATCTGCATAGCCAATCAGATCTTCAGTGACCAGTCAGAAGCGCTACTGTGCAAGAGCCTCACCTGCCCCCACTCACTTTCTGAAAACACTTGTTGGGCTTCAAGAAAGGTGTCAGCAGCCACAATGGGACCCACAGACACCATGTTGGAGACCTTTGGATTAAGGATTATGCTTGTTCTGGGTGGGGTTGTACTCTCTGTAAAGGGGCAGTCTTAGGGGTGCAACTAGATCTGTGCTTACAGAGGAAAGTTTAAATCTCTACTGCGGCAATAGTGCCTTTTAGCAATAGGTGGCCCTTGCTTGGAGCACACCCAGGGTGGTTGGGCAGCTTGGGACACACCCGACTGAGCCACAGGTTTCGGTGCATTCGCCCAGGCTGGTTGGGTGGCTTGGGGTATGTCTGCCCAGGCTGGCTGGCAAGTGGGTGTTTCAGGGCGCTCCTGCCATGTGCTCAGGCTGGCGGGTGGGCAGGCAGCTCAGAGCCCTTGGGCCCAGTTTTTGCTAATGCACCAACTGCCGGCCTTTCCTTGAAAAGTGAGATCTAGCCACAGTTATCCATGCTCTGATCTTATACGGGTTAAATTGCTGTTTTCAGCATAGGACCTCATTAGAAGACTGATTGGCCATGTCATTTGGTGCAGAATACAGAGATGATATCCTGTCTGTTTTAAAATAATTATGTTGGTTTCCAGTTCATTTCCAAACACCATTCATAATGCTGGTTCTTTATGTTTAAAGTTCTTAACAACCTGGCACTAAGTTATCCAAGGACTCCCTACTCCTGTGCAGACATGTTAAGCAGCTGAGATCTGTGATCAGAGGCTTCGCTCTGTATGCCATGAACATAAATCTCTCGCGTTGAAAGCGGGACTTAAAAGTGCTCAGTTTTGTCCAGATCATAACCTGTGAGCTTTTTGCTCATTTTCCACATGCGTATTTCCCCCCTAAAAAGCCCACCGTGTGCTTCTCATATTGTTGATTAAAAAAAAGAAAGAAATCCACATGTGTGTATGTGTGAAATTAAATATGTGTGTGTGTTTACTATTGTGGCATTCAATAACATGGGCTTATACAATTGCTATAAACTCCAAGCAACCTTCTGGAAGCATTTAAACTAATGCAAAATCCAGAATAGCTGCATTTCTCTAGAATTTGTTCTGTACATTACCCCTGGCTTTAATCTGTACAAACAGTTGTGCTGCCCCTTTAAGGAACAGGTGGTGTCCTAGTTTTATGGGGCTTGCTTTAAACATGTACTGCAGCAGAACTGAACAAAGGCATCATGTAAAGTTGTTTCATGGGTAAATAATTAATACATGGCATGTTTCGCCCTCTTAAAAAAATAATTATTTTCACCTCATCTGACCTATCTCAGCAGTCACCTTATTCTTGGCTTTGTTCAATTAACTTAGCTTTGCCTGCTGGACCAAATTATTTTCTTTAGGATACCTGGAAAAATTCTTTGGGAAGTGCCAGGAAATGTTTTATTCTAAGCCCTGCTGTTTGCACTTTTAAGAGATGTACTACCCTGCAGCGCCAGCGAGAGTTGAGACTAACCATGCCTGCTGATGGCTTAAGACATCCCTGGAAACTTTGCAGATATTTGACCACCCACAGAGAACAGTGGCATTCACTCTGAAGTTTAGTATTTCCTGAATCGCCTTTATTCTGTGTATTTCTCTTATCACTCCCCGTGAGTCTTCAGAAGTCAGAGAGAGAACCATAAGTGTGCAAATTTATATATTTCTGTATCTCTGTGTTCAGGCAGAAAATCAGGATAACTTGTAATGTACCTGTTACATTTGTGCCTGAAATAAAACCGTTGGTTATCACCAAGCTGCAGAAAGAGGAAAGTTTAGAGCTAATCCTACAGGATTACCTGGCAAGAACATGGCCAATAGAAACAATCAAAATTAGATTAAAATAATTAAATAAAACAATAGAAAATAATCAAGATGGCTTTCTTGGTGTTGAGAGATAGTCATTTTAAATGAGAAATGCATATTGAGGTGTGTGGAGGCAACACTGCCCAGACAATATAGAACTAAAAAGTAGTAAAAAGAGTTCCCTTTCCACAGGTCATAATCTGGATTTGTCCATTTGGAGCTCTTTTGGGATTAGAAAATGTGGTAAGCATATGAAAAGATACCAAAGCTCTTAGCCCAGGGCTTTCAGCTTGAGACCTTAAGTTAGCAAAGCCAGTGGATCCAGGCCTAGCCCAGGACATGGCATATTGGGCTAAAATGTATTTTTGTATTTTATAAGTTGCTTTGAGGTCCGCACTGGGGAGCAAAGCACGGTAAAACAAAAACAAGTTAGGAATTATATGATGGACAGGTCTAACAGCCTGTAGCTGAGCCTATTGGCCCATTGATTGCAGTCTTAGTTCCTCTTCGGTGCATTATAAAAACTTGCTCCAGAAGCAACTGTGTTAGGCCAATTTAGGCTGACTTAATTCTTCTGAGCCCTGTGGCCATTCTTGAGCATACTTTGTAGGTTGGGTGGCCCAGCAAATAACTTCTGAATGATTTATGTGTGAAAATGTAGAAAGAACTCCAGAGTTAAATGATAGTTTAAATGCTTTTAAATTACTTGGCACTGTGCAATAATGCTTTACAGAGTACAAGAGGACCAGAACCTGCCCTGAGGAGCATACATTTTAAAATTTCACATAGGACAACACAGGGAGAAAGGTGGCGATAAGCAAGGGAAGACCGTGCATTCGTTTAGTTAAATGTGATGCTTGGGGGTCCATTTCTCTCCAAAGCAAGAAGAGCAATGAAAGGTAATCCTAGCAGTTGTTTAGATTGCAACCTGACCACTACAGTAATCTTTTGAAGCTCTGCT
Source organism: Euleptes europaea (assembly GCF_029931775.1). NCBI lineage: Eukaryota > Metazoa > Chordata > Lepidosauria > Squamata > Sphaerodactylidae > Euleptes > Euleptes europaea. The sequence continues at coordinate 41,248,787 of NC_079322.1, forward strand.
TTGAGTGCCCTTGCCTTCTGAGATTAGACAGGTAGCAGCCTGGGAGAGGGCCTTCTTGGTTGTGGCACCAAAATTCTGGAATTCTGCCCACAGAGGCTTGTCCATCCCTTTTCTGTTGTTGTTGTCTTCCAGCAGGTGAAGTCTTTTTGTTCCTTCTAGTGTTCTCTCAGTGATCCCTCCTTCCTGCGCAGTTTTCAGTTGTTGTTTTTGTGTGTGCGTTGTAGCTTGGTTTTAATTGTTTTAATGATTGTTTTTGTTTGGTTTTAATGGCTTTTAAAACTTGTTTTTATTTACTTATATTTTTAATCAGCTGCCTTGGTGACCCTGTTGAGGGCAGAAAGGCAAGGTATACATTTTGTAAACAAATATTTGGAATTCATTAACTTTGCTATAGAGGATATTGCATGGATTTCTGAAGCATAGCTGGGTAAGGATAAAGGTAAGAAGAAAGACCGTGGATTTCTGATTTCAGAGAATGGTTATTTAAGAATTAGCCAAGATGATAGTTAAAGAATAGCTGTTGTCCAAGAAAGGCAGTACAAAATTCTGAAACTAGAGTTATTTTTGCTCAGTCTCCACAGGATTCTTGAAAACTTCTATGCTTACTAAGTTTCAGCCTTGCCCAGTTTGGCTTTATTAGGCCAGTTGGGAGAAGCTGTAACCAATATTGGTTCTCACCCCTTAATCTTTTGCCTGTGTTACCCAAGGAGGGGTTCTTAGAAATATCACAAGTGCAATTTAGAAAAGCATTTTCATTCACTGCTCAGCTTGGGAGCAAGTGCCATTTCTCCCACCAAGGGTGGCATAAAAAGGGGGAATTGTGGTACAGAATTAGGGACCAGCAGCCTTTTCCCACGGTAGGCCAGATCATCATCTGAATGATTAAACACACCTCCTCTCCACTTTCATGCCTCACCTTTTGGAGAGCTGTTTTGCTCATCTGATTCCTTTCAGCATTGGGTGGCAAGCCATGCCCAACCAGCAGGAGTCCTCAAACTTTCATGAGTTTTCCTTCATCTTGTACCACTTCTGGTGCTCTTTGGTTGCCTTCAGATGGTGGGCTTCATCAGATGGTGGGCATCCACTTCTCATTTTGCCTCGTCGCTGTGGGCCATTGATAGACAGCTCAGTCCCTTCACCCTAACAGCAGGCAACCCACGTGACCCACAGTGCCAAGGCAAGAGAACTGACCTTTGCCAAGATGACATGGAAGAATATCAGGCAGAGGTATCACTATCCAGCGAGGCTGCTAAGGCAACCAAAGCTAAACTCTTACAAAGTGAGGGGATCCTGAAAAAGTTTGGGGAGCCCTGTGTGTACACCTGCTCACCAGTATTAAAAGAGGGATGGGGACTGGATAAGGAGGATGCATTTTAGCTCTTGTCCAAAGGGTGCAGGAATGAGAACAGAGCTAAGAGATCACCCCCCTTCCCCCAATTCCATATGACATTGACTGTGATATCCTCTTGCAACAGAAAATCTTTCATGGTTTTGAAATTCTCTTAAAGGCTCTGGTAGCAATTCTTTTTTACATTTCCTGCTTGGTACAGTGATGAGTACCTTCCAAATTCTTCCTACATTCTAGACTGTGGTTAGTTTTAAAACAATAATGACTAACTTGGAAGGTTTTCAGATCAGAACTGAACTTTCACAAAGCAAGCATTTTAGCCTACCACAAGCATGCAACTCTTGGCAAATAAGTATTTCTGACAAAACCCAGTTTTTTAAAAAGCGTAGCAATTTCGACGGATCAAAATGTACCCCAGTGGCTTCTTTGAACATTATGTGGTTGGAATAATAACGTCACTTGTCGAAGAGTTCCATGGTGCAGCTTGAAAGGCATACAAATACAAGCTGCTTGTTTGCAAGCAGCTTCCAGATTTGCAATATGATTGCTATGGAAACCACATAATGAAAACCTTATAACCATCTGTGTGGTTTGATGGATTTTATTGCATAGCTCAGCTGTTTATGTTTACTGTTATTAAAGTATTGAGTAGAATATATTAACCCACAAACTGTTGTTATCTGAGATATTAATTAATATTGCACAATGATATTGTGTCTCTTAACTAATCTGGAACAATGGAGTGCTAGATACTAACCGTGCTATTAATAAGGGCTAATGAAGACATCTTAATGATGAATGCTAAAATGTTGGAAGGCAGGTTGGGGTGGAATTGCTGGCTTTACATACGTTATCTTTGGGATAACCCATTTTGTGGCAGAAGCATTTTACGGAAAGCCTATCTTCTGCCTGTTTTTTATATTAATCTAGTCTGTATCCCTTCAGGACATCTAAAGCAATAAGAAATAAACAGTATGCTTTTAAAAAATAAATAATCATAATGGAGCATTAATTTCAGGTGCCAGTGCATGATTAGCAAGTTGGATGTGGTAAATTTGGTTTGAAATTTCCTTTCGACCATGAGGCTCAGCAGATGGCTTTGGACAAGTCACTATGGCAGCATTCGTGTGTGTGTGTGTGTGTGTGTGTGCTTCAAAACCTCACTGCTTGGGAAGCAGTCAGTCTTCAGTTGCTGTGACACCTGAGCTCTGGGTCCCTGTGTAAATGGTATTCCTCCCCACAAAGTGGGGTTCTAAACTGGGATTACACTGTGGTGTAGAATCCTGGTTTGCGTGGAAGAAATGAGCTGCAGTTTGTTTGCCTGTGTTACTCGTGATTAGATACTGTATGTAAAGGATCGAGCCGCTGTGGGTGAGAAACGTAGAGAGACCCAGCTGTCAGCAATAAATGAGAGAAATGGGGACAGCTTTTTTTTTTCTTTGCTTGATGGGCAGCAGAAGAGAACACTGGGTTTTGGGGATCTATTTAGGGTGGGAAAATTTAACGTGGGGCAGTAAAGCTGTGGAAGTGGGTACAAGTTGCTGTGCTTACTTCATATTTATTTATTTTATTTATACCTGGCCCTTCTTCCCAGCGGGGGGACCCAACGCGGCTGACATCGTTCTCCCCCATTTTATCCTCGCAACAACCCTGCGAGGTAGGTTAGGCTGAGAGGGTGTGACTGGCCCAAGGTCATCCAGCAAGCTTCCATGGTAGAGTGGGGATTCGAACCTGGGTCAAACAGATCCTAGACCAACACTCTAACCACTATACCACACTTTGTATAGCTATGTTAGAGCTTTGCATAGAAATGTCTCACTCTCATCCTACTTGCATTCCATGGCCATCAGCCTTCACTGCTTACAGGGTTATTTTCCCCTCTCTACATCTCAGTATGTGAATCTGTTTGCACATGAGGTTACACTCCATGCATCTGAAGTGGTTTCCACACCATTCTAGTTTATTCCACAATAAATCTGTTCGTCTCTTAAGGTGACGCAAGGCACTATACTCTTTTTATGTTATCTTTATCTAACCACTGTGAAAATCTAGATTATAAAAGTCCTTGAGACATCGACATGTCCCTTTCTGTTTTATGCATGCATACTGCTTCTGTTACTTTGTAAAACACCGTGAACACTGATGCTGCCGTACAAGAATTGGAGAAAATCCTCGGCTATGCCAATTCTAAAGGCACAGACCTTTGGAAAGATTGTAGGTCAGTGTGAGGCCTTGAGAAAAGAAGATCGGAGTATTTGGGGTGCTTAGCATTCTCACTTAATTAAAGCTAAACTCAAAATATTGCACAGTTTATTCTTTCTAGTCCTGGGGGCAGGAAACTGGTGAGAACTGACGGTGGTAATACATTGACTGCCTTGATGCATTTAGCAGCTGCACTTTATTTTGTCTTTTTCTGCATATTTAGAAATAATTGTTCAGTATAATGTAATGAGAAATGTAATGCTGAGCCACAGGGTGAGACTGCCTCTGGATGCCCCAACACACACACACACACACACACACACACACACACACACACACACACACACTTCTTTCCCATGTATGTATGAGCCCATTTTACCTGTCTAGAACCCCTGTCTTGTATGCTAAGCATACAAGTGGTCTTCTCCAGATCTACTCTGTGAGCATCATCCAAATTCTATACCCTGTCCCCAGCAAAACCTTGAACAATTTACCATTGTATTTGTTTCAAAAGGGTCTAACTACTGTTGCCTGCACTGATTTTATCCCTACCAGCTTTCTTCATGTTGCCAATGGGCCATTTACTCTGTGTCAGCTAAACTCCAGCTAGTCCCTAATTGAGGTAACAGCATTTGGTAGCTGACTCCATTTTTCACCCTCTGTCAACTCAGGGACAATAGCCTCTCCCTTGAATCAATGCCTAATAGCTGTGATTGAATGGGAAAATGGGGGAAAAATGAATACGGGTGACAATGATTGTGGTGACTAACAGCCCATTCCAGCTCTTAGCTGGAAAGAGCTCAGGAGGAGCACAAGTGCCTGTGCCGGTGTCCGGGCTGCTTGCTCCGGCGCACGAACCACTTGTGCCGACATGAGAGGCAGGGATGCCGGCGTTGTGCGCTCATGCTGGCCTCCCTCCACTGCCACGGCTGTGTGGCCCAGGGATGCTGGCTTGGCCTCCCGCCAGCGTCCCACTGGCGCAAAGCCCCACGCCGGCATCCCAAGGGGTGGAGCTGCCAGTAGGCAGCTTCCTGACCCCTTTCAAGCCAGGAACGCCCCCCTCTGAAACAGCCTCGCTGGTGGCAGGTTTGGCTTGGACGGAGAACCAGCCTTGTGTGGTGAGCAAAACGATCAGGTGTGCCATTGTTTGGTATGTATGCCAGGGTTTAAAATCTCCTTGAGATTTGAAGTAGATGAAGTATTTCTGAGTGAAGGAAGTATGCTTATTCCTAAATACCTGGATACGTGGCTTACACATCTCTGTATCCAGTTATGCCTTTTATGTAGGTGGAAACTGGAATGTAGGGACCTAGTACCGTATTCTGTAATGGCCTCAAGGATTGATATTGCAACACTGTCTAGATGGGCTGCCCTTGAAGAGTAGTTCTGGTTGGGGGTGGCGGTTGATAGAAGTTGTCCCACCAAGGATGCTGAATGCCAGGGAGGTGCAGCACTCATCTAGGAGTTTCCTATGGGATCGGGACCTCCCATGCGAGTTCGCCATTTTCACCTGTATTTGACATGGAGTGGGGTGCCATCACAGTAACAACATTGCTTGAATAATGCATGGATTGGGCCCAAGCAATGCAAATGATGGGTGGGTTCCCCAGTGTGCCACCGACTCTGACCATGTGAGGATGAATTTAAATTAAATGGTGGTGATATGTCAGCATCCACATGTTTCTGCCTACTCCGTGGGACTCTGCTCCACTGCCCTGTTTCATGAGAGCTTTTCAGTCATGGTAACCCAATTCTGGGGCAACATCCGCCTTTATGTGCATTTGGCACTTGATTTGTGGTCCCTCAAGCATCTTGTAAAGGCTTACTTACTCTCCCAGGTGTATCACAATGGGTAGCTATGTTTGTCTGTTTGCAGCAGTAGAAAAGAGCAAGAGTCCAGTAGCACCTTAAAGACTAACAACATTTCTGGCAGGGTATGAGCTTATGTGAGTCACAGCTCACTTCTTCAGATAACATGCTTTCCTCCCATGTTGCTAATGTTCCCCCCTTCTTTTCGAAGCCTTGTTTTATTTATCTATTCTCTGCTAAATTTTTTTAGCTCTGCTGATTTTCTATTTTAATGGATACATCTATTTTGATTTTTTTGTTTATCACTGATTCTATTTGTTTTGTAGATGGGGTGTGGGATTTTAAGTGTGGGTATTATGGTATTTTAATTGGGGGTCTTTAAATGATTAGTTAACTACCTCGGGAATTGGTTTCTGGTTGAGGGAGCAGCATATGCATCTTACAGAATAAACATGTGAAAACACTGCAGAAAATAAATGTTGTGAGGATCTTAGTATATTAAGAAACTAACATGAGAATGAATGCATTCAATTGGAAGACATCATAATGACCCAACAATCCCCTTGAAGAACTAAGGTGGGCTCATTAGCAGATCAAAACCGAGGAAGTTTTTTAGAGGAGGAAATTTTCAACCTTCTCTATGGCCATATGTGTGTGAAATACTTGGTCTGTCTTTCAGGCACAATTTGCACTGTTAATTGCCCTCTGTATTTTCTAAAGTGTTCTGGGTTATAAGCCTTGTTGTCTACATGCTTTCCTCAATGTATTCTTTGTGTCTGCAGAAGAAGAAGAAGCCAAAGTGCCAGTGAAGAGTGAAGAACGAAAGAAATTGAGCCAGGAGAATGTTGCCCCTGTTTCAGGTACTTGGCATTCTTTGCCTTTTATTTTGTCTCCATAGCTTTACCCATGTCTTCCATCTCCCTAGCACAAATAAAAGGCTACGTTCCAGAAAGTGCATATATGTATAATATACATTTCAACTGATTTCTTACAGTAGCAAAAAAGAAGGGGCAGGAGGGGGGCTGTTGAGCGCCATTTAGGATGCATGAAAACCACTTGAGAAGGATTTATAAAGTAAGCCAATTTATACAAGGTATTCCTTCCTGAATTACTTTGTAATGACTCAATTAGCTTTCATTTCTTCACAAAGGAGATTTAGCTGCATAAATTAGCTTATCATCATTGAGGAAGTGTCACTGCTAAAGGACAGTTTATAGATACAACATGCAGTTGCTGTCAAACCCATAAGAATGTAATATAGACATCTGTGTATACTTTGTGCTTGAGCAGAACAGACTTCTGTCATTCAGAGCCTAACAGGGGACAACAAGTTGCCCAGGGGACCAGCAATGTAGACGTCTCTGAAAAGGTCATCTTGACACAGGCTCTGACAATCGACCCACAGCTCTGTCTTCTTTGATAAAAATCAGATAAACTTAAGACCACTAATTGATCTGCAGCCTGTTTAAATGTTGGCCATGCATATCTTCATTGCATATTATTATACCGCAGAAAGCAAATGAACTGGGTTGAGAAATGCCAGCATCCGGTGATAGCAGAATGGAAAAGTGACAGCAGCATAAAAATCAGAGTGGGACCGCCATGCCCAAGGAGTGTCTCCTCTTGCCTTGCCTTGGCAGCTTGCCTGTGCTAATTAATAGTGAGTTTAGAAGGAGAGGCCCAAACATCGCTTATGAAGCCCTGTGGTAGGGATGATTGAGGAACTTTGTTCTTTGTACCCTTTTGGCTAAGGTTTTGGCTTAGCAAACCAACTCTTGTCCCTTATCAGCTCCTCTTTGCAACTCAGACACCTCCTATGTGAGATGTGCCCTGCTGCAACGTGGCCATGTGAAGAAATGAACCTTGGGTTATCTTTCCCGTCATATTTGCTCCACATCATTCTTCCACTGCTGTCAGAGAAAGGGTGGACGAGGAGTGTGTTCAGGAAGTGTCTTTGCTATGCCCTTCCTCTCCTAGCATGTGGAAAGGAAGCAGGCCTGATTTCCGGACTCTCACAGGAAACTATCTGAACAGGTTGTTGGTAGACAGTTTGGATTTGTGTTCGCTACAAAGGAAACAAAGATTTGAGTCATCGGATGTTGCCAGCAGAATGGAGTACTACAAAACAGGCATTAAATTACATGTCTCTGGGTAGTCATGGTAACTGAATGATTGAGGCCTTTAGGTAACTAGAGGTGTGCCCACCTTTCTATACAATGTAGGTCAGCCCCATTTCAAGGACATCGAACATGGCCATCCTCCACTTTTTAAACAAAACTGTAACTAAAAAAATCTCTGTTACACCTTAACCATTAGTTAAGTCTGCCCAACAGCTACAATTGTATATAGTTTATTCCTGAACACCAAAGCCTTTCTTTCCCCCCACATGAAAATAAAATTCTGGGTTCCCCCCGCCACACACACACACACACACACACACACACACACACACACACACTATTCCTTGGTATATACGAGCTTATAGGTTAAATACCAAGGCAGGGGAGAGGGCAAGGGTGTCTTCACAATATGCTAGAGGCAGGTGAAATCAGCATCAATTATTTTCCTCCTGTGTGGCTTAACATACAGTAAATTACTAACATTAACAGGCCAGTTCATAAAATCTTCAGCCTCTCTGTGTTACTTAAGTTTACCTGGTGACAGGCGAAGTGGTATGGGGGTTAGTCCTCTAAAATGCACAATCCTCTAAAATTCAAGCTACCAGTTAGAGGACAGTGACGTTTTATCAAGTGTGGGCTCTTCCATCCCAAACAGAAAAGGCCTTAGGGTGAAGCTCACACACACCTAGAATAGGCACCGAGAGATAACAAGACCCATACCAACCACACACAGAACACCACAGTAGACTTACAAACTATGTAGAAGGAGAAGAGTTGGTTTTTATATGCCAACTTTCTCTACCACTTAAGGGAGACTCAAACCAGCTTACAATCACCTTCCCTTCCCCACCCCACAACAGACACCCTGTGAGGTGGGTGAGGCTGAGAGAGCATGACTAGCCCAAGGTCACCCAGCTGGCTTTGTGTGTAGGAGTGGGGAACCAATCCAGTTCACCAGATTAGCCTCCACCGCTCATGTGTAGGAGTGGGGAATTGAACCCGGTTCCCCAGATCAGAGTCCACCGCTCCAAACCACCGCTCTTAACCACTACACCATGCTGGTTTAAACAGATAAATACATTTAACTGATATTGAGCAGGGTGCAGGCTTGTGTTCTGCCACTGGTTGCACGATGACATGAGGGAAAGAGGCAGATGCAGTTCTTATTCTGATGTCCCTCCCATTTTGGGGGTGAAGGAAGAAGGTAGCATTTTATTTATTTTTGTATTTAGAAAATTTATCTGACACCTCCCCATGGAACCTGCCTGAGACACCTTACAAAAAATATATAATTTTAAAAACCTCTGCAAGGACATAAAAAACTGACCAGCTTAAAATGAGTATTAGAGTTTTCTTGAGTCTTTCCTGCACAGTTGAGCGTTACAAAGACCTGCGGAGATCTCCCTTTTATTGCTTGGGAGATTTGGAATGGGGCCACAAAGTTTACTATAAAAGGAAATATATTACTATTACCAAACATTACTCCTTTCACATAAATGCTCTGCTAAGCAATAATTCACAAGCAGCTTATAGCCCTTAAGCTCTTTATGAAGCATGAGCATGTTGTTTAAAATAAATCTCAGTAGTCTCAGAAGTCTAACTTTTAAAGTGTGTTTCTAGAGTTCGTAGAGGTATGTAATTTGAAATGTGGTCCTGGTATGACCTGGAGAGTCAAACTAGAATGCAATCAGTTTCTTGCAAATCAAGTTCTCTTTAGTGGCTCTCATGATTTCTTCCAGACAGCATGGCATAGCAGTTAGTGTCAGATGAAGGTCTGGAGATCTGGATTTGAATCCCTACTCTCCTTCTGAGTGACCATGAGGCAGTCACATAATCTCAACCTAGCCTACCTCACAGGTTGTTGTGAGGATAAAATGGAGGAGAGGAGAATGATATAAGCTGCTTTGAAACTCCATGGGGGAGAAAGGCGGGATATAAATGAAATAAATAGATCTGTATATGGGTTTGCTGCCCGGATATTGCTAACAGGAAGACCAGCAGCGAGGAGGGATATGACCCAATTGGACTAACATTGTATTCATTGTAGTGTGTGACTGTATTGACTTCTCTGTTCAAGAAATAGTTTTCCATTGCTGAGCCTTAAAAAAAAAAATGGAAACTTTAGTCTCTCTCTGCAGTGAGAGGATTCACATATCCTTACAATTTTTAACTGTCACATCAGCAGTTGCACAAATATTTCATAATGGCTATTTGTTCTCCAGCTGTGGTCTGGCCTTCATGCAAATCCTATGCAAACTATCGCCGCTGCTTCTAAGTAACATACAACCAAGCTCTTGCTTGTAATCTAGCACTGCGCAGAAAAAAGTGATCTGACCTATTGTAAAATATTTGTCATAAATGTTTATGGGCTGACCTATAAATTTACATAGGCTTCATAAAATAGCCTTGAAATAAGGCACCATAATAGTGATCCCCCAACACGAAATATAGTTCAAGCAATGGTTCTAACATTTCAGCATTTCAGTGACCTCTGATCTTCCCTGGACAGGTAAACATGTAATACTAGAAGTTTTTCTATGTAGTTATGTAGGGCAGCGAGTGGAGAAAAGAGAATTTCTGCCTTACCAGAGATCACATGACATGAACAACTTCTAACTTTACTTAAGAATGTAAGATGTTTTTCACATTAGACGTTTATTTTCCCCCCAGCAAAAAATATGCATGGGAATTTTCTATCTGTATACCCACGTACCTTGAGCAATTAACAGTGCAGTCCCATGCAGAGTTATCTCAGTTTAAGCCTGATGAAATCTTTGATTTAGACTGGAGTAACTCTGCATAAGGTTGCACTGTAACTGACACATTTTAACACCAGTCATTACAAACTTTTTCATCTGGAGCTTGGGGATGGATAGCAGAAAGCATCGTTCTGATTCTGATGTGCTTTATAGCACAATTCTATGCACGTTTACTCAGAAATAAGTTCCCCTTTCTTTAAATGGCTCACTCCCCTGCATGGGGCTGCTGCCTTACTTTGATATCTAAGCATCTGGGTCTTGTAACAATTAAAGCTTAGTAGTTAGCCACCCAGCCGCCTCACCACACACACAACTCAGTGGGACAGTCCTATTTTCCTCGTCTTTTTTGGAAACCCTCCACTTAAAATTAAGATGGTCAAGAGCAGCTTTCAGACCTTAATGGGCGGAATGCTTACAGTCTCTACAGCAGTAAGGATGTTCATGGAATAAATTGAAGAGAGATGAATGCAGGGTTTTTTTAGTTCAGTTTAAGCTTTCAACACACCATTTGGAAAATGGCATTAAAGCTGCTTACAGCAATTAGATTTTTCATAAATGCCAGTCTGAATATCAAACCATATATTTTAAAATTATTAAACACCAGTTATTGTAAATTTGTCTGTCTGTCTGTCTATCTATCTATCTCTACTTGCAGTGAGGCATGTTTCTTGGTTCTGCATGCATAATCAAACTTCACAAGCAAGCAAAACCATTTTTGCTCCCTCCCTTTAATTTTTGCATTAACCAGGGAACATTTTCTAGAGTTGAGGCTGCTGAAGCCTATCACTTTATTAAAGCACCTATTTTTATGATGGAATGTTAAAATAGAGCAGAATCACCTGCCGTTTCCTTTGCTATGACTTCCTGATGTTAAAAAAAAAATTGTAATTAATTTTGGTTGCTATTTCCCAGTTCCCCAAATCCGGGTAGCCTAACTTGCATATTATGCAAATTGGTTTCAAGGCCTATAAACCAAGCATATTTAGTATGGACATTTCCCACCAATTGCATTGTGTTTGTAACTTGCACATCATAAAAATTGGAGAAGGCGCAACGAAGAGATATCTGCCCATTGGCTTATGCCAGACCAGATTGATTTTTCTTGCATATTCTGCCTGTCTTTCTTCTCTGGGTCAGAAATTGCTGCAAAGTATGTTGGGATGAGATGTGGCAGGTTGCCGTGTTCCACTGCACCTGCTTTTGATGCTTCAACAGTACATAGTTCTGCATCTGCTCCCCAATTATATGAAAGTAAAAAGAAATTGCAGGCGGGTAGTTAAGAGATCCTTGCTTCTCTCAAGTCTTCACCCCTTGACAGTTGTATGGTGAAAAGGCCCCTCTTTTTAGCTTTTACAGTTTAGCCTTGATTAGGAAGTCAACTGATGGTCTCATAATCAGCCAAAGTAATATTTAGGGTGCAGTCCCAAGCATAATCACTTCTGAGTAGTCACGCATATCTCAATAGTGTTTAAAAATAATTACAAATCAGTCATCTTGACTGAGGTTTTTTAAGGGCCAAGTTGTTCCTCTTCAAAGGGCCAAAGCAGACCTGTCTTTTTCTGACCATGTCCAGACCTCTGAAGCGCTTCTATAAAAATTTAAATAGCAGGTGGTCAGGACCATATTTAGGATTCAGACTTGGGGTGGCGTTCTTAGCCTTTTCTCCGTGCCATTTTCACAGCCTTACACATCTGCTATTTGCCCCACTGGAGCAAACATACCAATAACATACCGAGTGCTTTATCCCAGAGTGGGGTAAATTGCCTAATGGCATCTCGTAGAGAAACAAACACTTTGCCCAAAGAGGAAAAGAGTGAATCTTTACTGCATAACGAAGGCTTTAAAGCTGTTTGAGCTCATTCTTCTGCACAAATCTCACTTAGTGGACTGAATACCTGGAGGAAGTAAGGACCTATCACAAATCAGCCAAGTTCATAAAGTATGTTGCAATATCCTCTGATGGGTCTACTCTGTACTAGAATATCATCATTTTGATTGCTGGCTGGAAGTAAAAGAAGTAAAAGAAACAAAATCAACTGAGTAATTATTGTCACATGTATCCGCTGTTATAGCACATGTCTGTGCACTAAAGTATTATCAGGGAGCAATGCATTTCTATTGAGGATTGTTCACAGTGGGTAGCCGTGTTAGTCTGTTTGCAGTAGTCAAAAAGGGCAAGAGTCCAGTAGCACCTTAATTGGGGATTGTGTTTTGAAAGCAAATGCATGTACACTTTGCTGCCACATGGAGGTTAGCCCCTTCGGAATAGATGGATGGCACTGACCTGAGAAATGTCATTGTGTCTTTGAGCAAGCTGATCTGCAAAAATCAGCAGGTAGTGTCTACAGATCAAGCTGCACAGTGGAAGAGGCTAATAAAAAAAGTTGGCTGCCTGATTGCATAAGGCTGCATTGCATGTGTGTTGGTCTCTCTGCAATTGTGATGGCAAGACAGCCAGATTCAAAGTAGAATTGGAACATTTTCCCCCTCATTCATATAGCTCCCTGCTCATTCATGGCCACTTCTCAGGCATCAATAGAGACTCTGCTACCCTCGGTGGGCAGGCTGAGGTAAAGGTGGTCAGAACACCAGATCACAGTACACCTGTTCAGGCGAAGAAGCATTCCTGTCACAAATGTAAGATACATCAGGTACCAGATGTTTCATCAACAAATGGCAATCCAGATGCATGTCATCTTTGATGCTTGCGTTCATTGAAAGCTAGCATACCTATTCTCTCTAGTATCAGAGCAGCATGCCAATTATATTAGGTGCTTTGGAACACAGGCAGGACAATGCTGCTGCAGTCATCTTGTTTGTGGGCTTCCTAGAGGCACCTGGTTGGCCGCTGTGTGAACAGACTGCTGGACTTGATGGACCTTGGTCTGATCCAGCATGGATGTGCATATACCTGTGTCTCGATAACAAACAGTATTTTGAATAAGCCATATAAATTGTGTTTTCTATTCTTTTTTTGTAGTGTTCTCCATTTCCCCCCCCCCCTTGTCCCAGTTCCTGTGTGCACGGATGGTATAAATGAAGATGCTGTATAGATTTCATGTATCATAAAAGTGCAACATCACACAGGGCAAAATTACTCAGGAAAGCCATGTGTGTGTTCTTAAAAAGTGTTTTCTCCACTAATCCATTATGTCTAGTGCAGTTGGACTTGGAGGCTTAATGAATTGTTCATGATCTATATCTAGGGAGCGATGCATCTCATTTGCTATGGGATCGCTTCTCCTGCTGATGCAGACCACATCATGTTTATTAACATCGATGGGAGTTATTACGGACACATTTATTTATGTATTTAACACATATTTTTCTTGCCTGCCCATACAGTTCTGGGTCTGCACGGTGGCTAACCAGTAAGCTCTTTACAAAATCACATTCAAATAATGGAAAGTAATTGCTTTAAAGCCAACACAGACAGTGCAGCACCTATTTCCTCAAGCCCTGAAGAAACCAAGGAGATATCTTTGCAAAAGGCAGAAAGAAGCTGGTGATGTCTCAGAGGGGTGAGCATCAAGCAAGGGGTTACCACTGAAAAGGTCCTGCTGTTTAGAGCTCCCAGTCTTGCCTCAGCCAAGGAAGGCACCTTGAATAAGATTTACATTGGGAGGAGAGAACAGATCAGAACGGTAATATGTGCAATGTGGGTGACAATTCATTTTTCACGATGAGTTGTTCAAAGTTACATTATTATTCTGTAGCATATTCAGCAACGGAAGTGCTAGATAGCTTTTGTTCATGATCTGATCAGCATTTGGAAAGGCCTACTCTTTGCTTTAGGCACCCTCTCTGGTTATTCTGTATAGATGGCCGGGGGGTGGGTGGGGGCTAAGGCTGGGTTGGGTTGGGGAGAGGAAGGATTCTGAGACCTTTGGGGTGCCTATCACTACCATCATTTTCTTCATCGGATATATCCTGGCTAAGTTAACTCTTTTTTTGTCTTTGCAGTGATGAAACATATGTTTATGCACTGTAAAAGTAAAGGTAAAGGTCCCCTGTGCAAGCACCGGGTCATTCCTGACCCATGGGGTGATGTCACATCCTGATGTTTTCTAGGCAGACTTTGTTTGTGGGGTGGTTTGCCAGTGCCTTCCCCGGGTCATCCCCTGGGTACTCATTTTACCGACCTCGGAAGGATGGAAGGCTGAGTCAACCTTGAGCTGGCTACCTGAAAATGACTTCCGTCGGGATCGAACTCAGGTTGGGAGCAGAAGTTGGACTGCAGTACTGCAGCTTACCACTCTGCGCCATGGGGCTCTTCACTGTGCATACCCCTTTAAACCTCTACACTGATGCACTATCACTTTATTAGTTTGTCTCCTGGTCCCATCACCCTTCAAGTTTTCTGTCTCAGTTGTATGGTTTCCTTGATTACCCATCTCTACAAGCTCTCCTGCTGTCTCTCTTGTTTCTCCGTTGTTTTTCTGGGGCAGTGTTTTCTGCTGCCCTATTTAAGAACAAGCATTGTCCAATCACTTAGGTGTTGGAATTAGATCTGGGAGGCCTGTGTTCTAGCCCATCCCCTGCTGCTATGGATTTGTAAAATGGGAATAATAGTGATTGTGGGGGCTAATGCAATAAAGAATCTGATGCAATTGTTCATTGGAGTGGTTTAAGCCATCATAGTGGTTTTTAGCTTGATTTTTCTTAGTTCATCCTCCCAGTTTTGACTACACCGTTATGACCACTTCTCTTTCTCCTTACCGTTGTTCTTTAAGCAACAGGAGAGTGAACTTCTTCTGCTTATTGCAGGGAGTAGAACCCTCCTGTGAGTAAACAAATGTAAAATAATAAATATGGATATTCTCAAATTATCCACCTTCCTTCTAAGACTTTGTTTTTTCATAGCTCTAGTTGGGAGGGAGGAGAAGAGAGGCTGAAATTCTATGGACCATATTTTTCCTACACTTTTTACATTTTTATTGCATCCTAGTGAGAAATAAACTCCTGGGTGCTCTACAGCTTTGTATCCTAGTGTGAGCAAATGAAATTACCCAAATAAGCCAGGCATAAACAATCCTGCATATTGCCATCCTGAGTGCCCTCTAGTGTCGTACAAGAAAAATTGAGCATTCCTTGTTGGAAAGAGTGAAATATTCAAGGCATGCCCCGAAATGCAAATATTGCCGCAAATTGAATGCATCTGCCATAAACTCAAGTGAATATTGTGTTGGAAGGCTTGTGTCTTTTTTTAAAAAATTCAATACAATAAGTAGTTATATTAAAACAGGAGGGGAAAATTGGTCGAACAGATAATGGTTACAGTAGGAAGGAAGGATTACTTTCCAAAATACTGTTTCACTGAGGATTTTACAGATCGGTGTCAGCTGACGTTCTGATGACATGCAAATGTTGGTATGTTTTGAAAATTACCAAAATGGCAGTTTTTAAATTGCAAAACAAAGATGTACAGTGCCATCCAAACCGAAGTTATTTCAGCCTAAGCCTACTAATTTCTGTGAGTTTAGACTGGAGTAACTCACAGAGGATGGCATGGGTGATTTCTCAAATCAATCAGTTCTGGAATACTTATCTCCAAATTAGAAGGTTTTAAATTATTGCAGTATTTGACTTCAGCCAGGTTAGTATTTACATAATGCCAGCAAGTTTTTCAAGGTGCAAGTGTTTTGAGATGCAAAGCTCCCTTTGTTAGATACCTATCTATTGGAAGCTTATACCCTGAAAATCTTGTTGGTCTCAAGGGTGCTACTGGACTCGAATCTAGCTGTTCTACTGCAGCCCTCTGAAATTATGAAAACATGGCAGCCCTCTGAAATTATTTACATAATATAGCTGCTTGTCTCATTAGAGGTACTTGCACCCTTTTCCGAGTTAGTTCAGCCCGCTGAGTTCTTATGGAACCGAAAGCAGGAAATCGCCTTACCTGTGCCCAGGGGCTTGCCATGCCTTTGTACTGTGTTGAATTCTGTGTTTTCAGTAAGTGCTCCGCTCTGTATGGTAACAATATGACAAAGCATTTATTACTCTGTTACGGTGGCATTACGGAGCAGACAGTGCTAAAATAATCAATCAGTTAATGGTCTGTATGGCAGCTTGAGCGTAGCACATTCATTGTGCTTATGTTCTTAGAAGAATGAGCTTATGGCTACAGTGTGTTTTGCATATTTAGCCAGAACTTAATGTCCTAAGCTGGTGCTGACACAAATATTTTTAAAATGCAGCTTCAGCAAGATTAGTTTAACAGATACTACCATGTTTCAGATACTACCCCCCTTCCCAAAAAATCAGCAAAGGAATTTGTCTTTTTTCCCCCAGAGTGAAATATACAAAATGATTGCTTTGCCTTCTTTTCACAGGTCTTCTTAACCTTGTTATCAATTTTATCCTTAATATGAAAACACATGCTTCTTGCTTGGAATAAGCTCTGGTGTTCAGCTCTGTGCTGCCCTTTGAGAACTTGTAGCTGCATGTTTTGGGAGTGACATGTTTTTGAAGACTGAGAGAAGTGGAGCTTGTTTTGCACTTTTTTCCGAAGCACTTTCTGTTGGGACCGACAGGACAGGGTAGACTCTCTCTCCCAGAGCTGAAAAATATTCTTTAGCAAGTCTTTTGAGTGGCAGTGTATTTATAACCTTGACAAAGCTTCAGTCACATATGCACCTTTTCCTTCCCCCAGGCAATAAAAACACAGATTATGCTAATTTCTACCAAGGTATGTGGGACTGCGCCGGAGATGTTCCTGATGAACTGACATTCAAACGTGGTGACGTTATCTACATTCTCAGCAAGGTACAGTATGCTACTGGGAATATATAGATAGGAGAAGATAGCTGAATAAAAAAACAGGCAGCCTTGTACCTATCAAGGGTGTGGATAAATTGGCACTTCCTTTGCATCCTTCGCATTCGGTTAGAAGTTCCTTGCACATTCATTATTTTGTCAATTGAATGTAATCACATTTTGAAGCGCGATTGTGCAACAGGAATTGCCTTTAAAACCATGTTTATCTCTGCTGGGAATCTTGGCTTCCAGCCACGAAGGAACTTCCCTCCAAGACAATGCCCTTATTGCATGCAAAAGTTTCCCTTGTCAGCTAGGCTGACAATGTGTGTCCATATGTTTTGTTTTGTTTTTAATTTCCTCTTCGTCATTAGTCCTGAATCAGAACTTTTTCAGTATCTTCCACATCACAACTCAAGAACCATCAGGACTGATGTGTGCATAAGCTCTCAGATTCAGTGCATCTTCAAACACAGTTTTCTTCTTTTTTACTGCTGTTGGCTAGTTTTTTGGGGGTATATTTCCTGAATAGTTCAGAATTTCTACCTTCAGCAAGTTGCACAAGTGTCAGAATTAAAATTTCCACAAAATGTGTTGGCCTGTTTTCTGTATCTAAATATTTTACAGTGGACAAAGTTATAATGACACCTTTTTAGTCTCCTCAAGATGACATGTTTTCAGCCATGATTGTGCTGAGCCATCATCGACCCTTTTCAGTGTTTGCCTGAAGCTGCAGGGCCCTTCTGATATGGAGTCAGAAGCCTGAGGACACTCTAAGGAATTCCTTCTTGGAGCTGATCTTTGCTGTATGCAGAGTTGGCAGAACTGTGTTGTCATCACTCCTATACCTTGATTTATTTCTTTGCTTCCCCTTTCCCTTCACAATGGGGGACCCAAAGTGACTGACAACATTCTCCCCTCCTCCATTTTATTCTCACAACAACCCTGTGAGGTGGGTTATGCCGAGAGTATGTGACTGACCCAAGGTCACTCAGCAAGCTTCCAGGACAGAGAGGGGATTTGGGCCAAAGTCTCCGAGATCCTACTCTGACACTATAACCATGATGCCACACTGATACCGTTCCTTATCAGTAAAATGCAAAGAACTTATGTGACTGTGGCTAGAATTCATTGTGTAAGAAGTCCTTTTGCTAACTGGAACTTCATTTTGTGTTCCTTTTTCATTATACACTTAACAAATAATTAATAATCATAATTATAGTATTTAATAAAGTTAGATCCAACCACCTTTTCTTCTGGTAACCAAGGAAGGAGGAGTCCTCTCTGGCTCCCAAATCATGCTGAGAATTATGGGACCTGCATGCCCAAATGTCATGTGGGACTTGGGCTGCAGTATGCACGGAATTGGGTGAGATGGAGTGAAAAAAGTGGCTCGATCCAACCCGTGTATTCCTATGCTTCAAAATATTTTACCTTGGCCTTGCAATACCCACTTTCCCATTTTTAAAGATGAAGAATTAGATATGAGCCTACTCAGTAAGATCCTGGCAGAGCAGAATTTGAACCCTCTTCCAGCATATATTATGCACTATATTGCATTTATTAAGCAGAGTTTTGGTGGTGTATGGAAAACTGTATGCTGTCGTACTGTATTACTGTACTAAGCTGACTAAAAAAACTGAGAACGAACGTCACGCCCTATAATATGTCAAGCCCTTAAAACTCTTCAGCCACTCCTACATGCTACACAATTGCATTGTGGTTTTCCAATTGTATATTGTTAAAAATATTTCATCTCAAAAAGGCAGTAAGGGCCAGAGTTAACTTACAGTAATACCATTCCCCTCATTTTATTGGACTCTGATTAATATATTTTCCGTCTACCGTAACGGGTCCTGATAGTTTGAAGTTTTCTTCTCTGAAGTAATTTCTTTTCCAGAGCAGAATGTAACCTGTTTTTACTTCGCCTGTTGCAGTTCCCCCCCCAACAAAATGAGATTCCCTGTCAGCACTGAATTTAGGGGCATTAGACAGTAAAGTGCCAAAGAATAATCTATGTGGTTTCCGCTAAACTCCTGCTCAAGGTCTGACTGAACATTACCCAACTAGACAAAGAGTTTGTTAAGAATATAATCAAGGTAAAATATAATCGTAAGCCTTCTAAGTTTCAGGACCCCAACACATATTTCTTAACCCGCTCAATTAATGTTTCAGCTCTGTGGCAATTGGGATGATTCTTGGATGATGTTTCCAAAAACATTTTTACACCATCTAGTGGCTGAACATGAGCGATGCAGGTGTGGAGAGACAGTAATGTGTACAGATCCAAAATGGTGTCATAAATTCAACTTCAGCTTGATCTTAGCTATTGCTTATTACTTTCTGACCATATATCAGCTCCCCGTTGACATTAATCCCGAGGAAATCCCATTCTGCTGATAAGGAATTAAATGCAAGTATTATATGTTGTAGGAAGAATGCAATACAAGTCAAAAGATAAAGTGCTTGAGTAGGCACAAAGCATTATTTCAACAGAGAACATTTAAATAACAACAGGCAAGTTAATAGTGAAAGCCAAAATATTTCCTTGGGGCTCTTGCCAATAACTTCTTTGTGGGAGTTCTGCCAAAAATGCCATCGATTTTTCTCGCCATGTCTTCATACGCTTTCCTTTCAGTGTTAGTACTGGAAACAGTTGCAAATTTGGTTACAAAAACAGTAGGACTGGAGATACTTTAAAAAATGATTATATACTTCATTTAGATTATTCATTGCCTTTGTGTTGATTGGGTTGGGTTGTATTCACTGTAAATGCAGGTAGATTCATGTAATGGAACTTTCCTAGTTCTTTTCCTGCTGCATCCTGCTCCTGTGGGCTAATGTGCCCTTGGGGACAGTGTGTGTGTGGTGGGGAAATTAGCAGAAATCTCACACAAACACAAGATTTCTGCTTGCTCAAGCAGTCACACTTAAGTTCCAACCCACTGAAAACAGGCAATTATGCACATGTTAACCTGACACAATAAAATGTGTTGGGTGGTATTCATTATCACAAGCTTCGTATTCTGCTTGCTCTAAACCACTGGTTCCCAACCAGGGGTCCGTGGAGCCCCAGGCGTCCGCGAGAACTAAATTAAGGTCCATGAAACAAAGTTATAAACCCATAATAAATTAATATTTTCAATTAAAAGTTCTCTATTATAAAAATATATATTCAAAGATTATTCTAAGTTTAATGTTTAACTAACAGTTATGATTAAACTTTATTTTCAAATTCTCAGAATTTTTATTTTGAACCTTGGGGTCCCTGCACCGAACAAAAAAGTCCTAGTGGTCCCTGGTCAAAAAAAGGTTGGGAACCACTGCTCTAAACTGTTTGATGGCATCAAACTGGGAACATTCAGTCGCATGTGTAAATTTGCCTTTTGTGGTCCAGATCCAGGGAACCAGTATGTGAAGAGTAAAGTGATAAGTTTACTTTTTTTTTTCCAGCTATATTTCCTATAAACGGAAAGTGTACAGGTGCATATTGCGAGACTTTTTGAAAAGGTGTTAACCATATATGTTTCCAGATTAGTGGGATTTGTAATCCTAGGCCTAGTAAGACAAAAAATGTCACCTTGAATGCCTTTTTTTCTTATTAGTCAGGTGTTTTCTTGTTTTCTTTATCCAAGTTTATGTGGAAGAAAAAGATCTTCAGGTGGATCCCTGTGTCTAAAATAGTACTTGAGGAATACACAGAGGTGTCTAGGTTCACACTTGTGGCTGACTCTGTGCAAAAAAAAAAGTTTATTGACTTAATGTATTTGCGTTTTTAAAGGAAGCTTTCCCCACTTCTGGCAAGGTCCTAAAGCCATGTGTTTAAAATGAGTACACAAACAATTCTACCAGTATAGTTCAATCTCCAATCTTACACCATGATTTGAGTAGTTCTCTCATACACTGGGAATTGTTAGTGTGTTAGTATGGTTTTAGAAACCAAACATGACTAATAGACAGCCAATTAAAAATCCAGTTTTGCTTCGCTAACTTGAGTAGTCCCAGTGACCTGGAGCATGGTGGTTCAGCAGTTCATATACTTTAAACATGTCTGTATGTTTTCATTGGGGTCAGAACCTTTTTTAGGAGCATGTTGTTACCCACATTATACAATAAGAAGTAGTCTTATAACAAGATGAAATTGTCAAATTGCCTAATTTCGTGTGCCAAATGGAAATGATTATGGCATTTTGTTGAGTATATTAGCAGGCTCCTTCATTCTTCTTGCTGCCTATTATCTTATAACAGAAATCTGGATTCAGGCACTTACCTTATAAACAGACATTCTACTGACCAGACTTCGAAGCTGGTATTTTGAGATCAATGAATAACATTTGTTGGGGTGCTGTGTGGCATACCTTCAGAGGGTATGGCTGAAAGTATGCTGATTTCCAGTTTCTAATTCAGTATATGCCAGTGCAAAATGGTTGAAAAATTAGGTTTGTGGAGCTTCTGCTATATGTAATATAGTCAATTATTTCTGCTATTACAAATATATAATAAGGGTCAGAGCAGCTTTGCAGGCAGGGGAGCCTTTCTTAGTTCTAAAATCTTAAGGTAAAATATACCAGATCTTTCTCTTCAAGTTCTTTTATATCAAAACTCCAGATTTTCCTCTCAGAATATAGGGTTATCCGCAGGTCTATCTACAACTTCTATATTTAGCGAGCACCTTCTGAGGCAAAAAATGTTATTTGTATTGTGCAGAATCCAAATTTTGGTTTGCACTAGTTGAGGTTTGATTAAGAGTAAGAGGTTTGAAATCAGCAAACTGACTTTCCCATCAGTTAGGACTGTTACCATTTGAGATTAAAACTTGTTGTTTGAGAGCGCCCCTTAGATCGCCATGCATTTGGAAAGCTTACCCATAAGGGAGAGGACTCTAGTGGAAGCCTTTTTCCTGGTGTATGCACTGTGTATATGTAGGAAGCCCTTGATTTGGCAGCCTGCAGCATGCTTTCTCAGGGGTTACAGTCCTGTGAGGTATACCAGAACAGAGGCTATTTGACTAGCTTTTAGAACCATAGAACCAGTGAGTTAGATTGCAAAGGCAGTGTAGTCTTAATTCCAGCATGGTGTAGTAGTTAAGAGCGGTGGTCTGGAACAGTAGACTCTGATCTGGAGATCCAGTTTTGATTCCCCACTCCTCCACCTGAGTGGTGGATGCTAATCTGGTGAACTGGATTTGTTTCCCCATTCCTACACATGAAGCCAGCTGGGTGACCTTGGGCTAATCACAGCTCTCTTAGAGCTCTCTCAGCCCCACCTATCTCACAGGGTCTGTTGTGGGGAGGGGAAGGTGATTGCAAGCCAGTTTGATTCTTCCTTAAGTGGTAGAGAAAGTCAGCATATAAAAACCAACTCTTCTTCCTCTTCTCCAAAAGGCAACACGATTCAACCACCGGTCCCATGCTGATCAGCTTGCGTAAACTAGACCTCAGCATAGCCAGAAGCACAGGTTACGCTTTGCACTGATTTGACTACTTGTAACATGACTCTGATGACTCAGCAATTTAGTGTCGGACATTTTGCTGTTCAGTTGCCTTAAAAATACCTAAAACCCCTCAATGTTTATTTGCTGGGGCAGTTAATGTGCCAAGAGTGGCACAGGAGTGCTGTATAAACCACTGTATATACCACTGTAAATGATAAAATGGTTTTACAATGGGGTTGGGATACACATCAGTAAAAATCTGGCACACTGTCACTTTAAGTAAATCGAACCCAATTTTAGTATAAGATTTTTTTTCCAACAGAATATTTTAAGAGCTTTCTTTCTATTTTGTATTTTATTTCATTTCCCGTATATGGGGTTAACAACATGCCAAAATTGGGGTTAACAACGTGCTAACCAGTCTGCGGAGGCCTCCTCTATATTTTAAGGGGATTGCCAACAACATATCTATCTCCCCTTAGAAACAACATTATGTATGCACATTATAATGCCTAGTGTCTCAGAGCTGAACCTTCCAAAGAACCTCAATTTGTTTTACCTATTGTGGAACCCTTTGAAAGATCAGGATCTTTATTATATAGTTAGAATGAATAAACATGTTGATAACAAATACTATTGTTCATGAGCCAGTGATAAGGCTAAAGTACCTTGGCCTTTTTTGTTTAGAAAAAAAAAAATGACTGAGTGAAATGGGAGAGGTCCACAAAATGACACATGGTGCCAGGGTCATGAGACAGCTAGAAACTTTCTTTCTCTCCTATCATACTAGAAATTGGGGTGAGCCTATGAAATCAATTGGTAATAGATTTAAGACAGGCCAATGGAAGTGCCACTTCACATCATGTGTAGTTGACTCATGAAACTCACTGCCTCTAGATGTGGTGATGGCTTGGATGGATTTATAAGGAGATTGGATAGATTTATGGAGGGCAGGTCTATCGGTGACTCCTGGCCATGATAAATTTCATATGCTGCGGAGCAGTAAGCAGGTAAGGACTGTTGCCACTGGGAACCAGCTTAAGGGCTTCCTCCCACTATCTGTCTGGCTGGTGTTTGAAACAGGATTCTGGATTTGATGGACCATTGATCTGATCCAGCTTGGCTATGGTTTTATGGCCCAATGAGATTACCCATATTCAGCCAAGGAAGCTAAAATAATGTCTTTGCTGTTTGGTTCAAATCCATAATTTCTGTTACTCTAAAGAAGCAAATGCCTCCTAAACATCCATAACTACTCTGTTTTAGTGTGATTTGGATTGGACTGAAATTGTCGGCAAAGGTTGCAATCCTGCACATAGTTAAGGAGCTTAAATAATTTGAGGTTCATATCATTTAAACAGTTTAACTGCATGTAAAATTGCAGTCTTAGGATTGCTGCTACAGTGCAATCCTATACAGAGTAACATCAGTGTGAGTCCAGTGGATTGCACTGTTAAACAGGACTTTGCACAAAGAAATTTCCTGCCAGGTTAGTGAGGTAATTTAGGAAGAAGAAACAAATGTGTCTAGCTAATTTAGGTGCCTGTCACAGATGCCTTTACAAATGCCACTCTTGGCGATTCCCTAGTTTTACTCCCCCACCCCAAAAAATCGGAAAGTATTTTTCTTCTTTTCCCTCTACTTCTCCCAAACATACACACATTTGCCTTTAAGCAATTCATTATGTGCTGCTTTAATTTCTTTGGAGTGTTATTTTCATACAATAAAGCATTACCATTCTCTTGGATCTTGATAGCATTTCTACAGAAGGAGAAAGAGGCTTTGTGTTGGTAATTACCTAACATTGTCGGGAGCTGACTGCAGGCCTCTTCCTAGTGATAACAGAATCACCACATAATGTAGCTTTATAGCGCATGATTAATAGAAAATAATTACACATCCTACAAAGGAATGCAATATTTCTTATAAATTGACTGGAATGGTTTCCTGCAGATTAAAGGACTCTTCATTATTTTATCAGTCTCTCTGAAGTGGAGTCAATTGCCAGAGCCAGAGCTGATGGGAAGAATACACAGTGTACCTGAATACAAGTTTAGTCATACCCAAAATAAGGTGTAAATAATCTGCTTACACGTGAGGCTTCCACAATGCTCGTTTTCTATTTAATTTTTCATATTTTGGCCAGAATGCCATTTGATTAGTACTGCCCGTTCATTTGTTTTAAAACAAACAAAAACAATTACAGGTTGAGTATCCTTTATCTGGACATCCGATATCCGGAATGATCTGAAAATTGGACCTTTTGAGCTGGCAAGCAGGCATTACTCACAGACCCTCAGCAATGCCATTGATAGTTCAATGAACACAAAATTATTTAAAATATTGTTTAAAATTACATTCAGGCTATGTGTATAAAGTATATATAAAACATAAATTAATGTCTTGTTTAGACTTGGGTCCAATCCCCAAGGTATCTCATTATGTATATGCAAAAATTCCAAAATATTCAAAAATACAGAAAGATCCAAAATACGGACCACTTCTGATCCCAGGCAGTCCAGATAAGGGATACTCAACCTGTACTTTTAAATTCCAGATCCCCACTGAAAATTCTGATACAAGTATTTTAGCAATCTCTTGAGTGACTTGGTGCATTTAAGGTGGTTTTCCAAACCTTAAATTTCTTACCGCAACATATTTTAATTGCTGTTTTCAATAAAAAAAAATTAGTGCGGCAACTAATAGATCCGAAGGAACTAGAATCTATGAAGTGCTCTAATGTATATATTTCTCATTAATGTTTAGAATTTTTTTTCTTCTTTGCATGATTTTTAGTGCAATATCTAGCATGTGACTCTCAAGGTTGTCTGAATCAATCACCTTTTATTGTCACTGTAAGCAATGTATCGTAACAAAACAGCGGCATCAAACTGGAGTGAGGTGTGCATACGCGAGTTACAAGCATTTTAGGAAAGTGCTGTAAATACATTAACCAGTTAAAGAGGGGTCTCTCTGCAATGACAACTGCAACCTTAAGGTTAAAGCATTGCATTTCCAATAAAGCAGGACTGCGTTTTCATTCCTACTTCAGATGCCCTAATTGGGATTCATGTTGCTCTCGAGGCTCGTTCCATGAATTGTAATGATAAAGTAAAAGCATCTGCGTTGTGGTCTTCTCCCTCTTTTCTAGTCTAACGTCTGCAGCATATCCATAAATTAGCTCACTAGACTGTTACTTCATTGACCACTTCGTCTTTATAGTTTAGCTTTGCCAAAGAGTATGAACACATGAAGCTGCTTTATACTGAATCAGACCCTTGGCCCATCAAAGTCAGTATTGTCCACTCAGACTCACAGCGGCTCTGCAGGGTCTCAGGCAGAGGTCTTTCCCATCACCTACTTGGATTTGTATGGAATTGTATATTCCTAAACAGCAAGCAATTGGGAGTTTTCAGAAAGCAGCATGTTTTACTTTTAGTTTTAATTTGATTGTTGGCTTTTGAAGTTGGTTTTCCAAAGCGCATGCTGTTTTCCAAGTTCCTGAAAATGTCTACATGGACAGTTTCCCTGTTGTCGTTGAGCACAGAGCTTTCGATCTTTGCCATTTGTCATAAAAAAGCCTTAACAGTCATTTAACAAAAGCTCTCTCACAAACCTCATGTTGCTTGCTTTTTGTTCCATCTATGGAAATTTTCTCTCACCTCCGTACCCAAAATGGTGGGTTCTTTTCCCCCTTGTCCTGGAAAGCTTTCTTGGCTAGATTCCTCAAGCACAGGTGAGGGCTGGCATCATGAGTGATTACTTGTTCTTTAAGTCTGCAGAGACATGGATTTGTGTATTTAAGCCAGCTAATGTGGAATAAAACATGTGTTTATTAAACAAATACACACAGCTGGAACATCTGAACCCCCTAGTGAGACAACAAGCTCCTCTTGCCTTTAAGGGTTTTGGCCCCAGAACAATCGCTCCCAATGCTGCAGCAGGAGTAATTCGCATCCTGGCAGAGCAGCCCAATTGTGGTATGCTCGGATGAACCGGCATCATTCACTGCAATGGGGAAAGGGGGAATAGCACTTCTTCGTTGGAGCTCCTTTTGTTCCCCTGAAGGCATACCATTTGGAAAACAGAGCTTGGGCATGCTTCGTGTTGTAGATGCTTCGCTAAATGAGTATATTTAGTGCATCACATGGCTTCTATTGCCTCTCTTATTTTTCAATATTGTAAACACCACAGAATATTTGATCGTTATTGCAAAAAAAAAGTGTCTGCAGTGAGAAGTAATGCTTCGATTAGAAGCTTAGAAATTGGCCATCTTCTGTATCTGAGCACAAACGTCTCCTAGAATTTCAAGGCGACCCTGGACATCAGGTGAAGTCCTTCATAATGGAAGAGTGCAATGTGTCCTACGAAACTAGACATCTTCTGGCTTGTGTGAACAGCACTGCCTGGGTTAAGGGAGCAGCGCAGGCAGGGTGGATAGATGTGTGTGCTGAAGGGTGGAACTGGGGGAGGTCTATGTAGGGAAAAGAAATATTGCATGAGGACCAGAACCTTGAAGGAAGCTATTGCGGGAACATAAGTAATTTTGAACTTTGGAACATCCACCCCATTAAATGTTCTAGAAAAGGACCAGTAATGCTAACTACAAGTTGCAGCAGAATGATGATCATCTTGTATATAATGTATGTATTCTGCTGCCCTAAACTTTTATATAGTCATTGTCTGGGTTTTTTGTTTTTTTGTTTTTTACAAAGGCCTCCATTTTAATACTGATTTCAGTTGCCGAGCAGTATAGAAGGATGCAATTTAGCCACAAAGTTATTGAGCTGCTATTAGGATTGATCTTAACAATATTTCCCTTAGAGGGACAAAAATTCAATTTGGATCCTGCACTGCTCTTATGTGGTATTGGTTCTGGAAAATACTATTTCCTGAAACTATTACATTCTTGTTTTGCTTCAGATTTATCTCGCTAAGCCTAAAAAAATTTCAGATCAAAATACATTAGTCAACTGTCAGGCATATGAAAACTGTGATAGAATTTTTGGCATAATGTTGCACTGGATTTTGTGAAGGAACGTTTGAGAAGGTTGCACGGGCAGCATTATTCTAGTATCGGGACTTAAATGTTGCATTCTCTAATCCAGGTGCTTTACAGCTTATGGCTATATCGCTGAATGGATCCCAGCTGATCTTCATACCTCATTATAAAGTATTAGCAGCTGTTCATATGGTTTTGTTTGAAAGAATATTAAAGGAGGAGAGCTGAAATATGTTGCAGGGGATATGAAATACTATGAGGGGAGAAAAGTAAGTGGTTCAGAAACTGTTGGCTTAGAAGTTCACCTAATAAGTAGGAAGAAATGTTATTATATAATCACTTGAGTTGCGAAAGAAGCTTAAAATGGAGTTTTTGTTAAACATATGGACAACAGAAAATCCTAAGCAGGATTTCTATTAAAATGGCTGACAACTATGTGGATAACAAAAGCCGCAAAACTGGACCAGGCAGGGGGTCTTCACATACACTGGCACAACTCCCCAGGTATGGAAAAAATGCTGTAAATTAATCTCTACAGGGGGGTGGCGGCTCGAAAACAGGGCCGGGGAGGACTGAGTATGTTCCAGGAGAGAAAAATCATAAAAGGGGATTTCCAAATTGTTCCTGACCATGATTCATTGTGGAGACACCCAGCCTTGTCTCTACTAATACTCTTCATACTGTTGCTGTGTGGTTGTTGTTTTTTATTGTTTGACATTGCATCGCATAACTATATATTCATATTTCTTTTCCATTCTTTTTGCTCATTGGGTGAACTTCAGCCTGTTGTAGGAAAGTATCGGTAGCTAGTAATCCCCCCTCCCCCCGGGGCAGAGTAACAGCTAGTCTTTTTAAAATGTAATTTGCTTCTTTGCCTAACTACATTTCAGGTGCTTCAGAAACACAAACACACAATTCCTTAATGTTTTAATTTTCCATTCATGCTCTTGTAACTATGTAAGGGGGAAACTTAAGGAGTCACATGCAAAACTCTGTTGCATTTATATCAGACTAAAGGTTAATATTGCATATTGTTTTCAATTAGGAGTACAATAGATTTGGCTGGTGGGTAGGAGAAATGAAAGGAACCATTGGCTTGGTGCCTAAAGCCTACATAATGGAGATGTATGATATTTGAGAGGTCCGGGTAAGTACATTTTAATTCAATCTTCTGTAATGGCTTACATGTTCTCTTGTTCTCTGTTTCATACAGATTTCTTTTCTTGGAACCTTTGCAGAAGTTTTGTTAACACAGACAGCAGCCCCCCAAAATTAAGAATGCTCAGTTCTCTAGTCTTCTATCAAATAAATTAATTAGTGGTGCAAACTACTGTGTGTCAACCTCAAATTTTTGCAGGTGCATATAGCTGTAACATTAAATTTTTGGTTACAGATTTTTCTCCTCTAAGCCAGGCTCCCTCTTGTACCTGTAGTCTAATCTTTATTTTAAGATATATGTAGTTATAGATAAATGTGTCCCCTGAAGGCAGCTAACAATTCATAAAAGGAAAAACACAACAGTAAGCAGATTTCAGAATATAGCATACAGTATTTTATTCATTTAAACTTTCATCTCAGGGTATGGGGCTTGCAAATTTCTCAGAGGATGAGGCATTTGAAAGAGACTGGGTTTGTGATGTCACTGGTAATGGCCAATGAATTCCAGTGCCCTGCTGGTTTCTATTTCAGGCTCACAGAACTGTTTTTCCGGAGGTGTGGAGGCATGATGGTTCACTTGAACAAATGCTTTGAAAGTGTACTTCCACAACAGTCCTGCCAGTTAAATAATGTTACCTGTGTATGCACCCTGAGTCTATTGCTATGTGGGCATGATCCAATAAATGCTGTGCACTTTGAAGTACTCATTTATTTTAATGAGAGATTTAATCAGTACTTAACCTCCCTATGGAAATCAATAGGTACTACAAAAGCAGCATTGTGCCCTTGGTTTCTTGTCTTTACGAGATATACATGAAGGGTATTTGCGTGTGTGTTTCCATTTAAACAACTTTTTTCTGTACACATGTCATTTGGTAGCTAGTTTAGGTAACGATCATTTTTGCAGTGGAATATCCATTACTGCATGTTCTGTTGGACATTCAGTAAGTTCCCCAGTCTGATAACACTACAGCCACATTTTCATGTATCCCAAATTCTTATTATATGAATGATTTAAATGGCTTCCTGGGCATTCAGATAAATGAGAAAGTGCTTATGCTACTTACTAGGCCTTGTTTACATAATCAGTGTGTTAAAGTTGGCTTGGGGTTATGCTGCCTCTGAATCATAAATTCACCCATCCCTGAATGTTTGTACTTATATATTATCCCAGAGTAGGAAAGATGAGGAAGTAGCTCCTGATCATTCAAGGATTTAATTTACCCATGGCTTTTACCCCTTGAACTTGAAAATAAAACCAATCAAATGAAGCAGTGTAAGAAAGCTATTTTTGAACAATGGAGGAGGATCCACCTTTTGTGACAGGGTCCTTGTAGGTAGTCACTGGACTGCTATCAATAATTAGGGACACGACACAGAATACTAAGGAGGTTTCATTTCTGGGTTTGACATTGGAATGGATGAATGATCTAGAAAAAAGACAACATTCTGCATTGAATCCCTTTATTATTTAAAGATTGAATCTTTTTTTGTGATCATTGGTCTTAGAAATAACCCCTAGTTATGCACATTAATTGGTGCGTGCACATAGAGCTTCTAGGGGTGTTTTTTCCTGCTTTGGTGTGAGGTGGTCTTATCCATAACTGCATTTTTCCCCACTTCAGGTACCTTCTGTGAATCAAAGACTAACATAGAGCTTCCAAGCAGATGCCAACGCAAAGTATCTCCAGTGCTAGCTTGCAGGTGCATAGGTTTTAGGAAGAGCGCAACCCCCAACATCAAGCTTTCTGTGCGAACTCTGTAAGTTCAGTCACTTTGGTGATGGAGCCTCACGATCAGGCATTTATTTATACTTTTGTAAACCAGGCACAGTGCAGTGGGAACATAACTGGCATAAGTCTAGCTGTTGTGAGTGGAAGGAAGATGTACAAGAATTCTGGAGCATCTTGGCATTCATTTCAACATGGGTAGGGCTGCCAATTTTTAAATTGGTCCCTCTTGCTCTCCTTTCCTAATATCAGTTTGGTCTGGTATTAATAGCAAATTATTGGGAGATGTTCTTTAATTTCATGCACATCGCTTCAAATGCACATTGCCACTCATTAAACATCTATTGAAGGGACAGGACATCTCCCCACTCCATTTGGGAGACTTAGTTATCCGATGTTCCCAGTGGATTGCGCTTGTATTTTGAGGATCCCAGTGGATCGAGCTTCTGCTTTCTACATGTGATTCGCACAGCCACACATTTTTCTGTGTTGATTTTCCTCCGGTCCCTTTGTGAGGATACTTTTTATATTATTAGCTCTCTTTGATTTCTAAATAGAGTCTGATAAAAAAATTTCATTAAGTAAGTGAAATTGTGCTTGAAGATCATTTTTAATGTGAAATATAATAGGATAGCTGGTTTTAATGTAATTGGAGAAGCACTGTGTTGCTCTTTGTAAGAATACCTAATAAATTTCTACACACATTTGCCATTTTTCATTTCTATATAACAAAGATTTTGGTATCTGTGTAATGCATTTCCCTTTCACAAAATCAGATCTTCCATAATATAGATATGTCTTAGCTGAAATGATATTGTACTACATCTGTCCTCAGATTGTAAGATCAGATTTGATAGTTAATGAGGATATTATTTATACTTAGAAGTACTGAAGAAAACGAAGGTCTGCCTAAATCTTTCCTGTCCTCTAAGAAGCTAAATAAACAGCATTTGGCATAATTTAATTGGTCTGCAGGTAGCAAAAGGTAAAATCTTAAACTGTAGACATTTTTTTAAAAAATTGTGTTTGTCAAAGGAAGGGAGAGTTTACAGCAAACATGATCAGATTCCAAAAGTACAAATTGCAGATAAATGTTTGAACAGATGTTCACAAAATCATATATTGAAGGATATTCTGTTCTACTGGTCACATAGCTGTAAAAGAATATTCAATTTTGCGACAATTGGGGATGCCGTGTACACTTTCTTAAAAACATTTTTTTAAAAAAATCCCTCTGAAAAAGAGAAGTACATCTATCAATATTTGATCAGTGGCAGGACAGGAAAGTCGTAAATATATGTAACATTCTGACATGACTGGTGAGGTCAAAAACCTGATTGCCTTCCCCAAAATATGAGTGCTTTCTTGGAGTGATAGCCCATAAAATGTTAATTTCATTAACTTTTTTTTAATGTATACGACATAAAGATGCACTGAAGGTTCTCTCATTTTATTTTTCAAGACAAAACAAGTGCTTTCAGGAACTGGACAATAATGATCCTTAAAAAAAACCTCTCCAGTGCTGTGAATATTTACTTTTCTTGTTTCTGACATTGTTGCCTCTCTCTAGTATGGCTGCTCCTTTGCCATTTTGCTGTTTCTGCCTTTGATGTCCACATGGTCTTTCTAGGCTAATCACATGGCTGATCCTCAGCCAACTAGGGAGCACTTAGTGAAAGGAGGATGTCACAATACTATCAGATTGGCTACATGACATTGTCACTGAGAGCAATGGAGCCAATTTAGGGTGAGTACTGTGCTTTTTGTGAGCAACCCCAAAGGTCTGGATTGGAACATTAATCTGCTGGCTATTTGGTGGGGGGCATCCCCTGTATTAGCTCCTCACTTGGAACTATTTTTTGGAAGCTCTTATGATGCCAGATGTGTCTAATTACTGATTGTTGTGGAGGCACAGTATGGCTCAGGAACCTGGTAGGTTAGTGTCAGTTAACTGTCAGCTCTGACTTTTGTCACAAATGATAATCTGAAATGGTCCTGAGGCACTGTTTAAACTGTTTATTGTATATTTCTTGAAAGAGCACCCAAAGACGAGCAGTACCAAACTAATCCACAGTGGCAAACATCAGAGGAGTATGTACAACCGGCCATTTTGAAAACTGGCGCCAATTAGATGATAGTTAACCAGAACTCCACTTAGTTAATACGGTCATGCAAAATATTCATATTCTGAAACAAAGATGTTAAAACGGCTTTTTAAAGATGTTTGTGCTTTGCTGTGTGCACTTGCCACACTGCAAGTGTGAACTGAGTCCTGGTTTAGCAAGTGGTTGCCATGTAGTAAAATAGTTCTGACTACTTCAGATGCAGGTGGGAGAATTGCATGACAGAGTAATCTTTATTACACACACACACACACAAGTGGGATATTTGCAGGTTTCCACTCCACCCCAGCTGGTTCCACTTGTTGCCCCTTCTTACGGGGCTGGGAACTATCTGCCTGCCTCCATCCTTCTGTCTTCCCTCTGTCATCACAGCACAACTTCTCCCCCCACACACACACACCTTCTGCTGTTGCTTTCTTCCTTTTCCTTCAGCCTTTCTTTACTTTTTTTTTAAGTTGCCTGGTTGTGTGGGGTTGCTAGGCAGCCCAATAATGCCAACCATAATCTTGCAAGATATCAGTCAGCATTTTTTTTGACGTTGTGATGTGTGCAGGCACACTCATCGCTTCTCTGTTTAGCTTTTTTAAACCACTTTTTTAGCTTTTGAATTTGTAGAAATACTTCCCATTTCTGAACCAGATCCCATTGTGCAGATTTGTTGGTCCACAACATTGCTGGTTTCATTGCAAACGTTTGTACACACACACACACACACACACACACATGCATATCTCTCACTGAGAAAAGGGCCTCCAACAAATGGGCTTTCTATGGAAGATTTATCTGTATCTGCATATGAATCTCCCCCAAGGAAAGTCAGTTTGTTAGGGGAAAGAGTATTCTATATATGAGGTTTCCCCACCACCGTGAAAAAGCATTAAAACATGTGAATCCTCATTTACAGTCTAAAGTGGTAGCAATTTTAGTGTGATGTGCTCTTTGCTAGTCTGGATTTGTATCACAGTTTGGCCTATTTCAATTGCTACTTCAATTAGTTGTTGTTGTTTTTTTTAAAGAAAGAGAATAGACCCTGAGTATTGTTTAATATCATTGATAGACCTTTATTTCAAAAGGGGAGTTCTGTAGACAAGGCTAAAAGCCCTCTGCAAGTTGATGGGTTTGAGTTGAATTCCTGAGAAGCAATGATTGCTTGCTAACAAACTCGTATCACTGCTGGGTAGCACCTGTCTCATTTTATAATACGAAGAGAATAGGCATTTTTATATTACACAGGATTGGCAGTAGATGGCAGTAGACTTTCACAGCATGTTGGACTCTTGAGAAACCCATCCCCCCACCAATGGTTGTCATGCTCAAATGAATCTTTTGCAACTTGAAATATTTGGAGCAGTCCCTTCCCCTTTTCATGTAAATCCAGGAGAGGGAGTCCTTAGCCAACTGATGAATGACAGACTCTTCAAACCATTTCCCCCCCCCCCCCGTTGGTAGGCCTATATAGACAGCAGCAGTTTTATTATCTTCATAACCTTTTTCTCAGATACTGCAAAGTGATACGTTAGCAAACACACCACACACATACACACACAGAAAATGAAGATATTCCAAAGGTGATATATTCCCACCTTTTAACCAGACATGCCTTGGAATAAACCAGCAAAATAAAAGGGATGAAATGTTTGCATTGATACCTTGACAAATACCATAACCTTTTTTTGGGGGGGGGGGGGATGAGAGAATTCCCCATTAATGTGACTCCACCAGTACAGAATGTTGCAAAATATGCTAATTGCTTTGTTCTTGTTGTTTACTTATATTTCCTTTGCATTCCACTGAATACAAAGAGAGCTATTTTGTTAGTCATATTTTATGCAACGTTTTGCTTGATTATTTGTTCTGCACTGGATTTGTACTAGACCGCCATTAGATCTTACAATAATGTTCCACGCTGCAAATTTTTAAGGTTCAAATAAAGTTTAATTGTTTGCAAACTGTTATGATGCTAATAATTCAACAGCCTGCTGTGTTACTAATGAAATTACTTTGTTATGATTAATTTGGAAAATAGTGTGTTGATTGTAGTAATTAAACACAACAAGGTGAAGTAAATGATTCTAATGCCATCTGGCCTCCAAACTGAATGAAGAAATGAAATGGAGCTGTCATCTGAATTTATTCGGAGAAGTAAGGGCAATACAAATGGCTTTCACTGCAGTGGCAACGAGATGTATCCCTACCACCTTGTACCATCTATTTAATTTGCATCTGCATATAGCGGTTCACTTGCTTATGTATGTGGATTCATGCGCTAAAACGGCTATCTTCCAAGGCTTTCTTTGTGTCTAATGGCATCCTCATCTCTTGCACCAGGACTGAAGGTATGCATGCTGATCTCACCACTGTGATTTAAAGCACAACAAAACATATGCGGATATGAATTTTTTTTAAATTCAAGGAACAGTGAAGACACAAGCGCCCTATTGCCTGGACTCAGCTCCTCCTGCACCCTTTAGCCACTCTCCCAGTAAAAGATTATCAGCAGTTAGAGGACCATACTGATGACAGGAAGAATGGGGACTGTCTGTGATGCCTTGGTGAAGGCAAATGCGGGCTCACACAGTCTCTTTGAACCTCAGGGGGACTGGGGAGAAAAGTACACTCAGAACAATGCACATGTAGTGTTATGCCTACTATGGATTGGTATGCCTACTGTGGATATCCATACACTTGAGAGGTGAACTCAATGGGCCTCCGCAGTAAACAGGAAGAGGATCAGGTTGATCAAGAGAGCCAGTGTGGTGTAGTGGTAAAGAGCAGTGGACTCTAATCTAGAGAACTGGGTTTGATTCCCCACTCCTACACATGAGCGGCAGACTCTAATCCGGTGAACTGGGTTTTTTCCCCCACTCCACATGAAGCCAGCTGGGTGACTTTGGGCTAGTCACAGGTCTCTCTCAACTCACTCATCCCCACCTAACTCACAAGGTGTCGTGGGGAGAGGAAAGCAAGGTGATTGATTGTAAGCCAGTTTGATTCTCCTTATAAAAGCTAAAGAAAGTCGGCATATAAAAACCAACTCTTCTTGTTACTGAGCCAGACTTGTGCCGTAAGAAAACAAGACATATGCCAGTTTTATTTCCTCCCAATAGACTTGTAAAAAAAACAACACCCCAGCCTTGAGGTCCATTGGACTCCTTGGGCCATTCCTCCAGCTCTTCATTTGAGCCCTTCCTTCGTTCTTTCACCTCTTACTGTTTCTGAGCAATAACCTCACATCCTTGGGATGGAAGGTGCCTTCTGAGCTTTAAAACTATTGGGGGGCAAGATGTGAGCACGGTAACATTTTTTTCAACTCTGGTCATGAACTCGGTGGCCTTATGCAAACCTCTATCCTCTTAGCCTTGTGTGTGTGTGTGTAAAGTGCCGTCAAGTCGCAGCTGACATATGACGATCCCTTATTGGGTTTTCAAGGCAAGAGACATTCAGAGGTGGCTTGCCAGTATCTTCCTCTGCATATCAGCCCTGGTATTCTTTGGTGGTCTCCCATCCAAATACTAACCAGGGCTGACCCTGCTTAGCTTCCAAGATCTAACGAGATCAGGCTATACCATGCGGCCTTCCCCCTCTTAGCCTTAGAGACTGTAACACAAGGGGCTGCATCACAGGTTTATTGTACAGATTCCTGGGATAATGTATGTGAACTGCTTTAAGAGTGGAGGATTATTCTGTATAAGTGGTTTTCATACCATGACACAGGCAGTAAAATACTCCTGTTTCCTGCAGTTTTGACAACTTCTCTGTTGAGCTAATTTCCTTATTTTCCCAGCTCGCAAATACTAAGGTTCATTTAAGATGCACCAGCAGGCAGCTCCATCTTGAAAACCATATATAGTTTGTATTGGGGGAGAAACATTCTTATTATATTTTTACATTTTGTAGCATTGTAGTACTTGGTATACTTATATACTTATAAGTCTTGGATACAAAGAGCCCCTTTCACAATTAGGACATGGGGCAGGGGAGCACTGAACCTCCTTCTACAGCTGCAGGAATTTGTGTCACATTCTACACTTTTCCAGGAGCAGTGTATTAGAGGAGTTAGGGGGTTGTAGTTGTAAAGTACAAAGGGAGAGCCCCATTGTTTTCTACCCTAGATTTTTCAGGTCCACATCAATGCATTTTCAGGTCCAAGTCAATACATTTTATGATTAAAATAGTATAGCAAGTTTATGAATATCCAGTTCCTCCCCCCAAATTGTCATTTTAAAAAATTCCAGGGGAAGAAAAACACCTGAGGATAGGTTTCCCACAGCTTTGATAACTTGT
Source organism: Euleptes europaea (assembly GCF_029931775.1). Lineage (NCBI taxonomy): Eukaryota > Metazoa > Chordata > Lepidosauria > Squamata > Sphaerodactylidae > Euleptes > Euleptes europaea. The sequence goes on from NC_079322.1 coordinate 41,285,512, forward strand.
CTAGTTAGGAAACTTGTCCACTGTTACTGTTCTTGTCACTTATTGACAGGTTTCCTGAGATCAGAGATTTTTTAAAAACATCTAGAATTTCAGTGTCACTGTACTTCACATTTGCGGAGAGATGTTGGCTGTGTTCTAGGGTGTGTTCTCAGTCATCTCCTGTAGTTGAGACCCAAGAGGCATCTCAAGTGTCCCACATGACCGGAATGTGCCTTTGAGAACATGATCAAGAATCTTTTTCAAAAAAAACCTGTGGGATTTCACAGTGGACACGCTGATGCAACTTGTTTAGTGAGGATGCACAGTTCAGAAACCACTACTCTATATCCACCTGCAGCCAAAAGAGCAGTTACTAAAGCTTACTGCACTGGCCTCACCCTCCTGCAGATGTAGACACAGTTGAGATCACTTTTAGATTTATTGTAGTAATTTATAGCCCACTTCTCTGATAGCAGCAAAAACAAAATATCATATACAAATGTATTAAAATATGGACCGTTGCAAAAAAAAAAAAAACAAGACACATTCACTGTTTATTAGATAATGCAAAGATTCAAAACAAACCCAAAGCCTTTGAAGTAGGTGAGTATGAAGAATATGCCCATAATGTGTCCTAAAGGCATAACCTTTTCCATCCGATACACAGCTTTAATCTCCCACCCATTTTTACAGTAATAGCTTTTTCCCAGTCAAATCAAAGAAAGTGTGCAGGAATAAATGGACAGCTGATAGAACGTTAAGATGGAGTTAAATTGTCAAAAGATTAATCATCTTATACTGGTATACATTAGAGGATATAGTGATACAGGGGACAGTTTGAGCATGTCCTGAAGGTATTCATTTTTCCTAGTATGTAAAGCAAGCTGATCACAACAACTTTTACTGAGCTTTAATCAGCTCCTTCAATTCCATTAACTTCAAAATAATGCAAGCGCCTTCCAGAATGTCTTCTTGGGCTGGGAGGGTAAGTGGAGGTGACTCAATTACAACAAACAATTGCAGTTTCATTGAATTCAATGAAACGATAGCAGTATAAGTGGCCATTAAAAAAAATAAACAGATTGCCCTACTTTAGATTAAGAAGTTTGTGCTTTATCCACTCAATAAGAACAAATTCAGTGTGGGGAAAAATAGAAATAAAGTACTGTGGATACAATGTACGGGGGGAAAGGTGTAGGAGGAAGAAAAGGTAAATATAATTTCAAAAGGTAGTAAAGCTAATTTGTGTTTAGATATCTGGTTGAATAATCAACCTGTTCTACAGCGGACCTTTTTGTAATGCAAATTTGCTTGAAAATTAAATTAAGGTATCTTAAGTCATAGATGAAGTCTGGGAAATCTATCTGAAAGAAACATGGTGGATAAATAGGGAGATTTTAGGTGGAAAGCTGATATAATCCATACAGAGGTTCCCATTCTATCAGTGTTCTATGGAGTGTTAATGTTGGGTAGGTGTGCCAACCAGACTTATATTTTATTAATGGTATTTCCCTCACTTTATATTGTAGTTCATTATGGAAATACTTTCTGTTCAAATATTGTCATTATTCCTTTGTTCACTGAGAATACCAAACTAGAAGAGACACTCATTTAAAAGGATGAAGGTTTAAGGAATTTAGGGGGAAGTTAAAAGACTATTCACTGCCTTACTAGAAGCACTGTTCTGGCACATTTGCAAACAATAAAATGGTTGACATTATGAATTATATTCATACTTTCCTACAGTATGCTATACTTAAGCAAGTGTGGGCAGGGTGGAGAAAGTGGAATGCAGTATAAAATATAGCAAAAACATTTCAACAGCATTCATTCTCTAAGCTTAGAATATTAGGATATCATTACGTTCATCCTGGAAAATCATGTATTCTGCTTACATTAAATAAAAAATCCCTGATCTGTAGCAGTTACAGTTAATTAGGTTAGGTAGTTCTAGTGCTATAGTATTCATTTAGTAATTTATATCCTGGTTTTACAACAATCTGCTCGAAGTGGCTTACAATAAAAATTCAAATGCAACCTACATAAATGTTCCAGCAATTAAAATCTAAAAAGCAAACCTCATCCCCACCACTCCAATTTCTTCACTAAAAGGAACATGGGACCATCCTGCAGGAACAGAAGATCCAGATGCAAATGTGACTGAATGTGATTCTGCTTATTTCAGTGGCCGGAAGTTAGTTGTCTCTAAGCAGACTTTATGTTTGAAATGACCAATGAGTTTCTCTGAATGTCCTTAACTCAAAAACATGTTTCCAACAGCCAGAACTATGAAAAAGGCTCAACAGTGTGCAGAATTCTAATTTGTGTAATGACACTGGTTGCATCTGAAAAATTGCCCATGGCTGGTATTTAAACGGTATCAAGGATTTTCTGAATGATGAGAAATGGGTGACTTTGCTTGTCCTGATCTCCAGCTGCCTGGAGAAGATATTTTTCCTCTTAGATAACGTCTCCTGTCCAGATGGAAACTTTGAATACACTGCACATTTTAATTCCCAGTTCTAACATTCAGAGTTTGGGCTGAATTCTAATCTCTTTCCCTAGTGTAGTTCCTTTGTTGAACACTGAATGTAAGCGAGTATTCCAGATTTACTTTCTTGTAATTGCAATAACACTAGGACCATCTTCCTTCAATTTAAATAAACTGCTTAAAGGTATAGAGAACAATTATCTATTGGTGAAGCTACCTCTGTCAGTTAAGACTTACTATGGTTAAAAATGTGTAGGTGTGAGTTTTGTCAAGTAAGTATTGACAGATACTGTCAGACTGAACCCTTACGCCACAGATCTGTTCTGGGCACAAGGCGTAAGGGTTCAATCTGATAGTATCTGTCAATACTTGCTTGACAAAACTCACACCTACACATCTTTAACCATAGTAAGTCTTAACTGACATGGCTGAAAAATTTATATGAATACATACAATGAACTATACAGGATAATATCCTTCTGGTACCTTCTTCAGAATGAATGAAGAATAAGGACCGTACACTCATTAAATCCATGCCCATGTGACAATGGCAGAAGTCATAATAATACTAGCTGGAAGAGAAGTTATAACCTCATAGTAATCTTATAGATGGGAAGGTGGAGAATATAATTAAAGCATTAAGTTGTCAATGAAGGTCATTTCCTCTGATTAAAATCAAAATCTGAACATACTGGTCAGTTACACATGGTCGGTTTAGCCTCCTTCATTCCCTGTTTCAGCCAGGATCAAGTTTTTGAAAATGCACGTTACCGCATTCCTTTTCGGCTCAACCCCGTTTCAACCGTAAACGAACTCGGCTTTTCCCATTCCTCTTCTTACCAGAGTCAAACCGTCTTTCCTGGCTCAAACCAGATTGAAAGAACATGCATATGCCTGCCTCGCATTGAGCCCCCCTCTCCAAATCCCTCTTCAGTTTGCTGATAGCCATATAAGGGAAGCAAAGAAGATTGGCATCTCTCACAGCCAATCATGAAGAAGTGTGTAAAGAGGGTGGGTTTCAAGTGCTTCCTGGGAGCTCTTTCTGAGAGAAAGAAAGGCTTTTTTAAAAGGTGGCTTGGATTTCGTCCGCCGCCCCCCCTCTTTCAAATGGCTCCGTTTTTTGTTTTTTGCTCTTAAAATGCTTTTTTATGCGGCAGTTGGGTGTGGTGGGAAGGAAATGTTCTCTCACAAGAGCAGCAATTAAAGGGGTGGGACTTGATTTGAACTTGGGAGACTGCTTTTCTGTCCATGCCTCCATTAGCACAGGGTTTTATCCCTGATCATTCCAGCCAATGCATACAGTTTGACCCAACCCGGGTTACTTTGATCCTGGCTGAAACAGGGAATGAAGGAGGCTAAACCGACCATGCATAAGTGACCTATGTCTCATTCAGAACAATGCTCCTGTCTTCACAAGCAGTGCTTAACTGCTATGCCTTTTGGATGTTCTGGATGGTCCTGCTCTGCTCTAGTCTTTTGAGATTGTACATAGAGTATAACTGCTCATGAGTCTCCATACTGACATGCAATCTATGTGCGGGATTTTAGTCTTGAGTATTTTTTTCTTGGATGTGCACAAAATGCACTATTTCCTTCACAAGTTCAACTGTAGCAATTGCTATGGACTTCTCAACTCCCTAATTATGCTTGAGTGAATCCACAGAGAGGAATAACCATTCCCAGACTCTTTGCAGTGCTCATTTCACAGACAAAGATCCTTAACGACAGATCAGAGAAACTGAACAGCATAGACTTGGCCCAAATGTGCACTAAGAGCGCCACAAAAGAATGCTGCCATAGCCAAGTAGCTATAGCGTGCATATCATGATCCATGTACCAAGGTGAGTTGTGTGTACATGTTTCTGTGATATTTTATCATATTTGCCTCTACTAACCCTGAAATGAGTACTGAAGAAATATGATAGTTCCAATGCACAACTTGCAGTTGTAAAGCTAGCTGTTCTGGTCAAAGATACCACTTAAGAATATAGGAGCAGAGATGGCACCATACACACACATGATGACCTCCAAGGTTAAGAATATCACTCTTCTAGAAGAGACGTAACACCAACCTGGGTTTACTGGCTTTCTTGCTATCATTATCTTAGGATCTTAGGTGGGTTGAGTTTAAATGTCATGTCTCCCACCACTATCTTAAAACATCAATTTAGTAAGTCCACTGAATACAGCCATTACATCCAAATTTACAGTTTCTTGTGTGATCATTTAAGGAACGGGAGGTGCTAACGTAATACAGCCACTGTCTGTAATCCGCACTTGCTGGAGGTGATCACTAGAATTGTTTTGTCCCCATTGCCCAAAACTAGTAGGGCAATTGTATGACCGATGCAAGCAGTGAAATCATTGTAGCAATTGTCCCACTTTCAGCACTGGAGTGATTACATTTGTTTCTGGGGAGGCTTCTTCTGCTTCTGATTATATGCAGGCAGCTATCATACAGGTGTGCTTAAGGAAGACATGCGGAACATGGCTCAGAGCGGCTTCTGGTGAGTGGTGAAAGCACAGTGGCAAACAGATGGGTGTCCCTTCCATTCATCGATGACAGCATCTTCTTCCTAGAGTCCCCATGGACATCCTAGCCAAGAGGATGCTAAGGGCAAGAAAGGAGATATGTATGGACAAGAACAAGAGAATTGTGTGCATGAGTACTCCCATGTGTAGCAATCTCCAATATAAAATTAGCAATATGATCCTCAAGAGGGAAATATAATCTTCTATGGCCTAAACAGGCTTCTCATTGGTTGCCACAAGGAATGTTTGTATAGATGGCAGAACATGTTTGAACTTCCTTAACACTGCCACGAGTACTTCACAAAATCATTTTTCATGGAAGAGTGACAGTTTCAAATGGCAACCATTTTGCTCTAATGTATTTGCACTGTACTTATCATCTTGGTATCTGATTGCTGTACAAAATGTACATTAAGTCAATGACTTATCTCTCTGGATCTCCCTGGTCCCTTTTAGCAAAGGCAGAAAATTTCAAGTTCCCAGTGGCTGCATTTCTGGATGATTTTCTCCCATGCTCCATCTGTTATTAAGTTTATAAATTGTGCTCTATATTTTCTCTTTGGCAGCAGTAATTTAAAGAACTCTCCTTTTTCACCTATCCTGAAAAAACAGAACTACTACTATCTTACATTAAAATGTGCATGTTGGGGGGGGGGGGAATTACTGTCACCCCTGTCAAAAATTGACAGTAATTGCAAGGCCAAGAAGCATATAGATCTGATTGACTTGTGAACTGTTGTCTGTAATATTTCAAGTTCATGTGCTGTCTTATCCAGCATTCTGGAATCCTAAAGCAAATTGCAAACCAGAGTCTTTTAAAATAATATCTTGCAGTTCCAGAGGCTGGGTGAAGTTAGATTGGATTGTGTGCTAAGAAAGTAATACCTGTTAATGAATGAATATTTCTGAGAAAGAAAATAAAGAACTTCTTTTAAGACCAATACATGGCCAAACAGTAAGGTTTGACATACAGGTCTGACATAGATATCTTCATTCTTGGGTTTATAGCAATAACTATTCCATATTGATTACTTAATTGCAGTGAAGTCTATGTAGACAGTGTTCTAGCCTATTAATTTTTAAAGAGGGTTTTTATTTCAAAATTAATATTGCACTATATGTAGCCGTGTGCCATAGTTTTCACCACACGATTCACTGGGGCATTTCTCCTGGTGACTTTTATTGAAAGATCATTCTGCTTGTATACAGAAAAGGTTTTATCTTTGCCAGGTATGCTTTGCAAAGCCTAATAATCTCTTCTTTTGTGGGGGAAGGGGTCTTAATTTGAAGATATACTGGGTTTTTCTTTTTACACCAAAAAGAAAATTTTGACAATGAAGTTTGGAAAATAAACATAAGTCGACCAATAGAGAAGAAATGCTAAGTTTCTAGTGTGGTTTAAATTTTGATTTTTACAATAACCCATTAAATAATTCTGAGAGTAAAAAATACATGTATAAAAAGCCTTATAACAAATATAGCAGAGAAGGCTTGAAGAGCTAAGAATGCTTGAAATACAACTTTTCCTAAGGTTGAAACGATAACACAGGAAACGTAACAGTTGAATAATTAAAACGAGCATTCAAAGGTTAAAAATGAGATAAGCAATGATATGAGCCATTTTCATTCCTAGTTACTTGCTTTCCTTATTCAAGTAAAGCAAAGAAGTTTCTTAAATTCTTGCATAAACTAACATGCAGCACCTCCCATCCCCCAAACAGAAGTCTCTCCACAGGAGGACTCTTGAGCCACAACGTCACGGCTGATTAAAGACCTAGTTATAAAAAACCTGCCAGTAAAATATGCATTAAAACTCTCAATTCAAACATCAGTGAACTTTTTCTTGATTTTATAAAAAGGCATAAATAGTTATGTTTTCCACACTTATCGTCGTGGTGGCTTTCTTTTCATTAGACTTCTTATCATGGTCCAGAAAAAAGAAACAGTGGTTCCTAATATTCAGAGTTATTTCTAGGTCTTGAACCCCCACCCCCTACACACACACACTGCTGTTCTCTATTTACAATATGCATTATTGTGGGGGTTTTTCCCCTCCGAGCAAAATGAGCTCAAAGGTTTCACATAATCGGATCTTTAGTAGCAGTACCTTTAAATAAGAAATAAATGCAATTATTGTGGTGACACCAAATCTCAGCTGGACATAAGCCCCCTTTTAATCCATTATTACGAGAAGGAAGAGAACGGTGCCTTGCGTTAGGACTGCAAGATAGAAGGCTGAAAATGCAGTGATTTCCTTTAGGGGGAAAATATTTTCAGGATTATGATATAATGTGAACAATAACTGTCCTGGGATCACTCCCCCCTCCCCCTGTATTTCATATATGCTTTTGAACGTTAACATTAGAAAAGCAGAATCATGTTGAATTCTAATGAGGGCTAACCTATGTATATGCACATAGGAGAAGAATGACGGATAATTCATTTGTATGCCCAAAGCATCCCAAGCTCTGCTAGGAACCCTATGGCTTCAGCTTGGGGTGCATATCATCTGTTCCTGTTTTCAGGGAACAATTTGTGTCCCGAGCTGCCTCAGAGTGAGAGAAAATATTTAAGTCTTTTTCTATCCCAGCTTATGATGAGTGAACGCTGTAGCTTTTATATTAAATTGCTGTAACAACAAAAAAAGGTGTGGGGGGGAAATCTTTACTACTAATTTTTTAATTAACAAGGCCACTTAGGTTAAAGTATAAAAATGAGAACGGTGTGGAACGCAGCAGTAAAAAAATAGCCTTGGTAAACATGGCTATTTTAAATCATCCACATGCTGACAGGCAGTCAGCTGACTTTTTGGGAGGGGACACAAAGATCTTGCCTCTGATATTTTGCTGATTCCTATCAAGCCTCTGAAGTCACTGGACACAAAAGCAGAATGGCACAATCCTTTAAAAAAAAGGTTTGTGTTTTTTTACAAAAGTGACATTTACCAAAGCCAAGGTAAGAAGGGGTTTAAAGCACATATTGCCATGTAAAATGATCAGCACAAAAAAGGCATTGGGGAAGGGAGCGGAAGGCTGTGCCAAACAGATGGCACACCCTGCTGTGTTTTTGATTGAAAAAGAAAGGTAACATTTGCAGCCACGTCAAAGAGACAGTGATCAGCTAAACAAATTGGTCTCTGAAGTACGCCAGTGCTGGAGCGAGGCCTGCTGCGGGGTGGGGGTGGGGGGGAACCAGGGAGGCTGTATTTCACAGTAATGCTATGTGTGCGTCTTTTTCTAGAGCAAAGGGAGATGTCCTCCTCCCCTCCCCTCCCTCCTTTCAGCCAAAGGCACAGGGGGAAAAAGGCCTTTGTTGAAAGAGACTGCAGAACACGCTACAAAATAAGCGCGGGGCGGGGAGTATTCTGGAGTTAAACTTGTGACTTTCCTGAAATCATTTCCACAAATGTTGGAAGCATGACATGCGAGTGGGCTAGGAAGCTTTATATTCCACGTGATGTGCTTCCAGTTCTTACACAAAGTGAAATTGGTGTGGGGCTTTAAATTAGGGGAGGGGGGCGCTTCGATGCTAAGTAATCACAGAGGTGCCATTTCAGGATGAGGATATTGCCAGAAAAAAAAAAATCTCATCATACCTGTGTACCTCCTGCAATGCAAACATCAAATATGGCAGAGGCAGGGTGTAAGGGGAGTTTAAATTTTTTTTGGCTGCTCTCGGCTGGCAGCCTCATTCCGCTTCAGTAACGACAAGGTACAGAAATGTCCTTTGGGTGACATTCAAAACTCGATATAAATCCTCTGCTTTATGAGACTGCAGTGCAATAAATTACTTAGCCTAATTGTAGATGTAATGAATTACCATAATTAGTCATGGGCTACATTAAATTAATCAGCATGGTACATTATTTTGCTAAATTACATCTTTGCCTTCCAAAGGCACCAGTGCAGCAATCAAGGGTTTCTTGCAAGAGGGGAATGATGCTGTAATGAGAAGCCTTTCTGCTCCTAGGACAGTGACAGGAGATGAATTTTGATGGGGAGACGGGAAGGTTTGGAGACACCAGAGCCTTGGCTTGTGCCTGAAGTGTCTTTGGTTGTTAATGATCATCTCATTCTCCTGCAGGGGAGCAGTGGGCTGTATCCTGCGAAGGTTGCGGAAGAGGCTTCTCACAGGGGAAGAAAACCACTTAGATGACGCTGGAAGGCAAATATTAAAGCTGAGATGACAAGTCGCAAAGCAGTGGGGTGGCTGGGAGATAATGTCTTTGGAAATATTAATAGATTTCAAATGTTCATTTTCATTGGCTGATGAGATTTATACTTACCAGGGTGGTTTTTTTTTTTTATTATTTTGGTTATTATTCATACGGCTTGGATTGGCGTTAAAAGCCTGTAGCTATTTCGGATTTTACTTAAACCTCCAGCTGTTCAGCCTTTCGCTGCCACTGCTTCTCAGTGATATAAGTTTGGAAGCAAACCATGTTTGAGCTAAATATTATTCACTATTCAGCAAAATGTTGTCAGAAAGGCTCAAGGGTCCGTCGTCAAGACACAGACAAAATATTCAGTCTCGTGGGGAGTTTAATTCTCTGCTACAAAATGCAAAAAGAGGCCAGATCTCCTCTCCTCCTACTGCGACTTCTATAGTTCATATTTCAAACCCAGTTATTTCAGAGGTGTTCATGAAAGTGAGGCCTTTCCTTGTTTTCACATTGGCTTTTTTTTTTAAAGCTTTTACCTGGCTGTAATATCAGGCATTCAAACCTGCCCTGAGCCTGGCTTTGGCTGGGGAGGACGGGCTAGAAATTGCAAAATGAATAAATAAATAAGCAAGCTTAGTTAAATGTTTGCTGCTTTGCATGGTAGTACTCATCCATAATAAAAAGTTATTTCTGCTGGCCTAGAAACAACACACATGCCGAATAATGCACTTTCAATCCACTTTAACAATAGTTTGCAAGTGAATTTTGCCATTTCACACAGTAAAATCCAGCTTCAAAGTGCATTGAAAGTGGATTGAAAGTGCATTATTTGGCATGTGTGAAAGTGCTAGACTTCAATCCTACTTTATATATCAAAACAGCTTGAAGAACATCCAAAATGTCTGGCTAAATAGAATGGGACTTTCAAATGAAAGGGTGGCATTTTGGAGAGGGTGGGGACCTTCTAAGGAATTTGTAAGATTTCATTTTGAGATCCATCAGCTGCACAAAAGCTCATCAGTTATTAACATCAAGGGGAGGGGAGTCAAAATATGAGAATGGTGTTGGTTTATATTCTACCTGTTTTAGGCAGTTTGCTCCGCCCCCAGTCTAGCTTAGTTAGGAAATTTTATTCTCCGGGCTGACGCCTGGTTTTTAGCATTGTTAATCTAGCATTGTTTTTATGTTTTTATGTTCCTTATGTTTCTTATCCCTTCCCTGTTTCCCTATCCCTCCCTCCTTTCTTGGTCCAAGACTGCAGTCATAGACCTAATAAATAATATTTATTTATTTATATTCTACCTGTCTTCTTGGACAAGACAAAAGCATAATGAACCAGCCAGCAAAGCAGTACTGGAGCAAAATTCTCCGTGGCAAATTCTCTTTCAAATGCAGCCTTTTGGTATGTAAACAGGGTTAAATTGCTGGGTATTTTCTAGTGAAAAGTACCCAAAGGCTGCCTGGACTGCATATGTAGGGAAAATGCATAGGGATGCAGAAAAGGCCTGTGTGTTTGTAATTTGTGTTGTTGAGTCTCCATCTCTCTCTCTCTCTCTCTCTCTCTCTCTCTCTCTCTCTCTCTCTCTCTCTCTCTCTGTTTTTTCTTTTTGGTCCTGGTGGGAACCCATTTAATTAGTGAAAGAAGGTATTGAATTTTAGCTTATCATGCATATTGTTTTCCAGCTGTACAGAAGATTGCCAAGTTTCTAATGGCCTGACCCTGTTCTGTAAATCAGCAGTAAACTGCGACATTTACACTGAGCAAAGGCAAAGGGCTTATTCTGTTGGGTTTGTGCTGTCACAGGAACCTGGGCTCAGGGATTAATGGTCTGATGTTAAACATCTGTCCCCTGTCTTTGGGGGGACGTAAACACACAAAGAGGGAATCTAATGCCATCTACTAAGAGATCTTCAATGAGAGGAAGCCCTTGCTAACATTTCCAATCCAGTGGCACCTTAGACACATTGCCTCTTTATGCTAAAGCCCCACTGCACTAAGGGCCCTATAAATAGTCTCCCCATGACAGCTCGAAGAAGAAGAGAGGTTTCCTCCAGACATTAGTTGTGCTAAAAGATTCATCATTACCTGCAGTCATGAAATAAATCTTTGATACTTACAACTATAATATCTATGCTCTACATTTTATTGCAGATATAGGTAGACAGTCATTATTTCTGACACTTTCTCAGCATTACAGGGAGTACTCTGGGGGGAAAACTAGTGTACAGTGCTACCGAAATAGATTGATATAACCACATGGAAGCTGGTTACTTCACTAAGCCTTTGTAGTCAATATAATATTCCCTTAATGATGTTAAACAAGCACATAGATTCCCCATTTAATGTAAAAATCCTATCAAAGAAACAAACCACCATTATCTGCAAATAAAGTTGCCAAAGGGGAAATTTATTTTTTCATCATTTATTATTCTTCAAGAAATATATTACTTGGAGCAGAATAAAAGATGGTTTTTAAAACAACATAGTGGTTTTTAGGTGACTTAAGACAATGGTCAACAGTTTTCTTGTGCTTGTGAAAGGATAAGAATACAGTATGTGGTGAAGCAGTCATAGAGGTTATCTGGAGCAGATGTTATACAGCACAGATTGTTACCACATAAATTCAGTATATATTTATAATACACTACAAAACTGAAGTTGAGGACACTAAAGGTGCCTCTGAAGTTGGGTTACCAGGCAGCTGGCTGGAAAGTTGGGAGGAAAGTTGGGAGGAAAGTTGGGACATCATCATAAGCGTAATGATGTCATTTTGGAGGAAAATATGGAAGAGATGGCGGTAGCTCTAGGAATCACCATAAACTCTGGTTTCTGGTAATTCCTAGACCTACTACCATAGCTTCTGGGTTTTCCTCAGAAGTGACATCATGCTCACGATGCCTGTGAGTTTAAATGGCTGCATCACTCTGAACAGGACCCACTAAAGGCCATAAAAGTTCTGGCTTGACCCTCTAAGTTATTTTTTCCCCAATGGTATAATATATCCATTTTGTGTACCTTGTTAATGCCCCTTTTGTCGAAATTTGTTTTGACTTGAAGAGAGACCTCCCTGTTATGGTTGCAAAATATATCAGAAGGACAATAATGACACCATGTACTCTGCTAATATTTAACTATTGACTGCTCAGTGAAAGGAGAATACATTACAAACAGTTGCTCATCACCTGTTTATTGGGATTAATTCACAGCAATGAGGGAACCAATATAGGCAACCTGTGCAATCAAGAAGATAAGTGATGTGATTTATTGGTCAAGGCAAGGGTGTCATGAAGGTAGCAGTTGCTTGGCCATAGGGCAGAACTGTGTCTTTATAATTGTCTGGACACAATGCTATGTTCTGCATTAAGCTGAAAATCTAATGCACTGGATATATACATTTCCCCACTGTAGGTACATTTCAAAATTAAATGGTAACCGCAACCTCAGGAAATCTGTGGTGAATTACCTCTAGGTGTTTTGCATTACATGACTAATCTTGCTACTAGTAAGTAAAGTAAAGGTCCCTTGCGCAAGCACCCGGTCATTCCTGACCCATAGGGTGACGTCACATCCCGACGTTTACTAGGCAGACTTTGTTTACGGGGTGGTTTGCCAGTGCCTTCCCCAGTCATCTTCCCTTTACCCCCAGCAAGCTGGGTACTCATTTTACCGACCTCAGAAGGATGGAAGGCTGAGTCAATCTTGAGCCGGCTACCTGAAACCGACTTCCGTTGGGATCAAACTCAGGTCTTGAGCAGAGTTTGGACTGCAGTACTGCAGCTTACCACTCTGCGCCACGGGGCTACTAATCTTGCTACTAATTTTGGCAAATTACTGAACGTTTCATGGATCATCACACCACTGGATCCAAAGCAGTACTTCCGCTTGCACAAGAGGAGACCACCCTCTCAGTCTGTAACTCCTTTTCCCTGCCTTGACCCTCAGTGGGCCTGAAAGGCTGTAGAACACAGAAAGGAGGAAAAAGCTGTTTCTTGAGTAAAGCGGAACTCACAGTTCTTTGGAGCTAACCTACATTCTCTCAGAATACCAACTCTATTTTTTTTTTTAAAAAATAGCCGAATGCCAATGAAGTGCAACAGAATTACTTTTTCTGCATTATTTGCAGAGGTAAGGAAGAACAACGTCTGCTACCCTGAGCTCCTTGGAGAAAGGTGGAATAAAAATGCACAAGAGCAATTATGCTGAAACGTCTGTTACATTAATCTAGTAGATCCATGTCATGATTCCAGAATCTTGGTAATCTAAAGATCTTCTTGCCTGTTCTTACCCCTACCTGTTTTACGAAAACTGGGGGGGATTACATAGTACGCAAGTTAACTTTTGTTGCTGAACACCTTAAATCACAATTTGTGACATTCAGCATTTTTGTTCACAAATGTTGAGTCTTGATAGCAAAATGTGTGGATGATTCAGTGGCTTGTACTGAAAACAGTCCCGTCCCCCCACCCCGCACCCAGAAATGTAGTTTTACAAAATGCTAATACATTTTAAAATTTCAAATTTGATTATTTAAATATGAGAAATCTACCAAGTTTCTAATTTAGCCTATTTTTCATCACTGTTACTGAGTGGTCTGTTTTTGGGAAATATTAGAAGTCACTTTAAGAACACTGATAAGCTTCTTGCTTGTCACTTTGATGCAATGTAACCACCACGACAATTATGGGTAAAAGAAAAAAGTAATACAAAAAACCAGAGCAAGTGAGTGAGCAGTTGCAATGTGTTGCCAGACACTTTCTCTCTATCAACACAGTTGGAGAACCTTCTGTTTCTTGCGCTGAAGGATATTAGCATAATGTCAAGCTCTCACCTTTAGGCTATTGTGTAAAATTAAGCACTTCGTTTAGTATCTTGTTGATAAATGGAAAGATTGAAAGTACACAAACATTTATTACACTACAGGTAATTATTTCAAAGTTCTCTTAATGGCTCCAATGATGAGACTAGCTTGAAAACCCAAATAAAGAAGATTGATTCATCTGCCTTTCTGTTTAGTAGATGAGGCCTCGATGTTCCAAAGGTGCTTATAAAATGCAGCTCCTTCAGTGCTGGGGGGGGGGGCATGAACAAGACGTACTTCCTGTGCCTTCTACAGGAAGTGCAACTGGCAGTACTTCCTCTACAATCTGGTACAAAAACAGGTAATATTGTCTGGTAAAGAACTCTGTTTGCCACACTCTTTATCCCAATCCTGCTAGTCCATTTTTAGGGTTGCCAATAGGCTTACCAGGTCCCTCCTGTCCTTTGGCGGGAGGTTTTTAGGGTGGAGGTGAGGGGGGATCACGCGCGCAGCCACAGTTACATCACTTTTGGTTTACAACCAGAAGTGCTGCATCAAGAGGCGTTTGCCACTCAAACTCCCAGTTTGAGTGGAAAAGGCCTCTTGCAATGCAGCACTTCTGGTTGTAAACCGGAAGTGACATAACGCTGCGGGCAGGCACGCGTGCACGCATTGCCCGCCGACCCTCAGCTGGTTGGCGGGCAGCCTGGTAGATTGGCGGGGGTTTGCATGCCACCACCTGGCACTTGGCAACCCTAGTTGCCAGGTTCCTCTTTGCCACCAGCGGGAGGTTTTGGGGGCAGAGCCTGAGGAGGGCGGGGTTTGGGGAGGGGACAGACTTCAATGCCATAAAGTCCAATTGCCAAAGCAGCCATTTTTTCCAGGTGAACTGACCTCTATCAGCTGGAGATCAGTTGTAATAGCAGGAGATCTCCAGCTAGTACCTGGAGGTTGGCAACCCTATCTGTTTTGGATTAGGAATAATCAGCATAAGGATTGGCACAGCCCCTGTCTGGTTTGAGGGTGTCAGGTGCACTGATTCTGCATGCCACTGGCTCATGAAAGCACTGGGATTGCTATATGAGACAGCCATCTGGAAGCACCCTAAGATGAAAATGTGTGCATCTCATATGATTGGTGTTCTATGAGGAACTCACTGTTGCATGAAATTATATTTTCCATATTTATACTGTACAATACCTGGTCAGTTCCAGATGGTGGCAAGGTTGGGCGTTTGATAGGAGGACCCCAAATCAACAAAGGACCCCACAGTGCTGCCCCTCCCGTTTCTCACAAAGCATTTAAGCAATTCAGAAACAATACAAGAGAATTCTTGGCTCTGTATAACCTGCCTCTTCCAGGTCAGGGTGCCCTGCCTGGGGCTTGTAAAATCCTAAAGGCACGTGAAGATTTAAAAAACATGAAAGCATGAAGCATGTTTGACTCAACGCCTGTTTCTCCACGGATGTAAAAAGGTATGTCTAAAAGTGCACTTTTGGATTATTCTTTTTTGCGATTATTTGTCTATGGATGTAAAATAGTATTCTGCCTGCCATCACTGGTTTCAAGGCTACTTCCAGATAAAATGCATAAAATTATAATTCAATAAAACCATACAATTACTAAAATGCAAGACAAATTAGTACACAACTCTCTTCAACAATGAAAGCAAGCTCACAGCAGAAGAAAATCAAAGGTCTGATGGAAAGATCTTAGCCTGCTGTGGGAAACTGAAAACACAAGGTGACAGACAAACAGCTAGGGGTAGAGAGCATTCTGCAGATGGCACACAGCTATCTTTGTTGGGTGGCCAGTAGGATTGCCAACCACCAGCTACTAGCTGGAGATCTCCTGCTATTACAACTGATCTCCAGCCAATAGAGATCAATTCACCTGGAGAAAATGGCCGCTTTGGCAATTGGACTCTATGGCATTCCCTCCTCTCCCTAAGCCCCGCCCTTCTCAGTCTCGACCCCATTAACCTCCTGCCGGTAGTGAAGAGCTAGCTGGCAACCCTAGTGGCCACCCACCTTACCTCTAACAGTGGAGGGGGACCTGAAACAGTGACTCTGCACATTGGCATGGATCCTATCACCATGGCCTACCATTCTACTGAACAAAGTTTGAAGACGTTCTCCAGCCTAAGGAAACTTCCTCCAACTTCAGGGTCTCTTCTGCTGGAGAAGAGCCCTTAAGTTGGAGGAAGGAAGGCTCCTAGGAGGATGGTTGAAACCACCCCAGGATACAAGTTCTTGGGTAGGTTCATACAGGAACACTCAAGTCTTTTAAACAATATAGTTCTTAGTTGTTATCTATACACTTTCAATGATATATTTGCAGCACAAAGACTAAAATAAACACTAAGGGCTTTTCCGCACAAGGGTCCCTGTTCTGTGTTTTTCAGGGTCGATCTGAAAGCAGCAGAATTGTGTTGAGCTCTGAGCTTCTGCACACCTTCCCTTCCCCTGTAATTTTCCAGCTGCCACATTGGTTTATTTTCTTTAGATGTGCCACAATTCCATCATGTTTTGTGAGCAAGGGTGCTGCTATCATTAGTGGTGGCACAGTACCACCTTTTCCTTTTTTTAATGGGTATGCTCTGTATCCACTAGAAGAGGGACTAGGCCCTGTGCCTTCCTCTCCCTGTGCATGTGTGCAAATTGCCATATTGTCCCTGTGGATAGGTGCCCTCCAGTCTATTGATCATCCCAATATTTGGATGTTTGGGACCGCAAACTGGTTTTAAAAAGTTTTCCTGTCCACAAGTGGCAAGCAATGGAGAGGAGTCAGTCGCTCACTCATCTAGCCAACTGCTTTAAAGTGGCAGGTACTTAGAAATGTATGTAGCAGGCTGAGAACTATGAAACTGGCCAGGGAGTAGGGTTGCCAGGTCCTTCGCCACCAGCGGGAGGTTTTGGGGGCGGAGCCTGAGGAGGTTGAAATACCCTAAGACTCTCATTATGCCAAATTCTATCCCTGGTACCCAATTTCTGCTGCAGAATTATGGAATACACAGAATCTTGTGTTATAGAATCACAGAATCACAGAGTTGGAAGGGGCCATATAGGTTATCTAGTCCAACCCCCTACTCAATGTAGGATCAGCCTCCAGCATCCCTGAAACTGTTTGTCCAGCCGCTGCTTGAAGACTGCCAGACAGGAGGAGCTCACCACTTCTTAGGTGAGCTCCTCCTCTCTGGCAGTCTTCAAGCAATGGTTACTTAATTGAATGGAGCCTGCCCATGTGATTGCTTACGTTTTTTAATTTCTTCACTATTGTCAGATTAGATCCTCCAGAGCAATCAATGTGCCTATAGATTCAAAATCTAATGCCAAAGATTGCTGGAGGTAATCATGTGGGAGAGTTTGACCATAGTACAAGTAGAAAGATATGTCCTTGCCTGCTCATGTTTTGCAGGAATGAAACCTTAACATAACTTGAGCTGGGAGCCGGGGGAAGGAGAAAAAAAAAAGAAGTCAAAATTTACAGTTGCATACATATAGTCACATCATTGTTTGTGTAAAGTGCCATGAAGTCACAGCCGACGTATGTCCATCCCAGCAAGGGGCTTTCAAGGGAACTGAGAAGCAGAGGTGGTCTGCCATTGCCTTCCTCTGCAGAGACTTCCTTAGCAGTCACTCGTCCAAGTACCGACCCTGCTTAGCTTCTGAGACCTGATGAAATCAGTCTGTCCCATGCCACCTTCCCTGTCAGATCATTAAGGGGGGAACCTTAACTTTAATATGTACCAAGGAGTGAAATAATTTGCCAGTGGTTGTTTTTTATCTCTGTCTTTTGGTATGCCAATAAAGGTTAATTAAATGAAATGAAATGAATTTGCCAGTGGAAGCTGTAGAAGATCTATCACTAAATATGTCTTGATTTGAGCTAAACATCAGCTTGGAATATTTTAGGTATAGGGTCTCAGAAGCTTATCTCTAGACAAAAAGAGCACCAGCTGGCTCCAGTTGCCCCAAGGTGCAAAGGCTGACTGGCTGCAGAAAATTGGAACAAATCACACAATGACAGGACTTCAGGAAACTGTCAGGTCAGCGAGTCCACACCTTTTTGGTATTGGCATCCTGTTTGGAAATTTGTGAGAATGCATTTCTTTGTCCATAAGCTGCCTTGACTTTGCTTCTTATCACCTAGACTTCCTTTGCACAAGAATGTTTATTTCAGCCCTTATCCTTAACATAAACTTTGCACATACTGATTATTTGAAAAACCCACTGTCCATTTGTTTCACATTGGTAAGCATGCTAATGCCACCCTCTCTCTCCCCCACAGCACTGTGACATAATTTCCAATCAAAAAAATAGAAGTGGCATCAGCGTGTTGTGCAACACTGTAGGAATCTTCTCAATATCTATGGTAAAAACAATAGAGATTGGGGGGATTCCTACAGTATCGTGCACTTCCCCCCCCACCCCAGAAATGATGTTACAGCATTGTACACCATTCCCATTAATCTCTGCCCCTCCAATGTTTCCACTGGTTGCCCACCACCTGATCTGCAGCCCAGAGTCCACATGGATTTTGCTCAGGTCATGCTTTTGTTGTGGGAACTGCTCATGCAGCATGAACCAGCAACAATTTATCCCAGCTACACAGCCAACAACTTTCAGTTGAGCAGTATAAATAAAAACTATCAGATTATTTATTGTCCGTCAAGACTCTGAATTGCTAGGGGAAATTTGTTTTTTTAAAAACAATAACAGCAACATTGCCCTCAAACTCTAGGAGAAGTTGATTGTCTGATTTGCTGTTATTATTTAATAATATATGGTGCAGATCCAAGTCAGCATTTGGACAACCTTGACAATAAACCATGATTCTTGGCTGGCAGGCCTGTTGGAAGATGGCAGACTGCCAAGCCCTCGTACATCAGTTAGAGGTTGATATTTCTGACACACCAGTGTTAGTTACTGGAAATGAGTGACAACCTCTATAATTCTCCATAAAATCCTAGTCCATTGGCATCAAAATAATCCTATGTCCACATGTGTATGTATATGAGTTTGCTCTCTCTCTCTCTCTCTCTCTCTCTCTCTCTCTCTCTCTCTTCTCTGTCACACAAAAACACTCACGCAGATCTGTGCTCATTGAGGCTACCTGGTACGTGATTGACGATAATTAGGTTTCAACTGCCTTCTGATGCAGAAATACACACCATTACAGCTGGGCCGGTTTCTGCTCCTGCAATCTTGCCTCTGAAAGGGTATTGATTCACTCTTTCACATTTTTAAAAGGTCATAGCAATAATTCCATCTGAACTGTGCTAAGTGAAAATAGTTTGCAGAAATAATATGGTTACTGCTTAGCACTGATACAACTGAAAGCCATAATCGCTTGTTCTTGTTGTTGTTGTTTAGCAAATTTTAATTACATTTGACTCCTTCTTTGCCACATATTGCGCAATTTAAATAGCCACAAATTTAGAAAAGGAAGGAGGCTCTTCAGTGCTTATATGACTCTTGGTTTTATGCAAAGTATTTGCTTGTTTTCTCCCATACAGCATCCTACAAAAATGCGTCCTGTAATATAGCAATCTCACCATTAAGTTAAAAGATAATAATAATAATAATAATAATAATAATAATAATAATAATAATAATAATAATAATAATAATCTCTACCCTAACCCTTGTAATAGCTATTCATTTTCCCAGAGTTCATTTTACATACCGTATATACTCGGGTATAAGCCGACCCGAGTATAAGCCGACCCCCCAAATTTGAGGCCAGAAAAGGGAATTTCTTATTGACCCGCGTATAAGCCGAGGGTCAATAAGAAATTCCCTTTACCGGCAATGCTGCACTGTAAAATGCCGGCCGCCATTTTAGAGCGCAGAGCCCCTGCCCCAGGTCGCCCTCCCGCCGCCTCCCAGGCCCTCCTGCCCCACCCCACCCCATCCCACCCCCACCCCACCCCCCGTGCTATCCAAGGGGGGGGGAGTGGGAAGAGCCCCTACTTACCGAGAGACGCGGCGAATCGGCGGCGTGGCCTTCCTGGGCCGGCAGGAGGCCTTTCCAGGCCCCTGCCGGCCGGAGGAAGGCGCTTGGTCGCGTGGGTGGCGGCGGCGCAGCCGGCAGGGGCCTCCTGCCGGCCCAGGAAGGTCCCTGCCGGCAGGAGAAAGGCGCCCGGGAGCCTGGGCGGCGGCGGAGCAACCGGCAGGGACCTTCTGCCAGCCAAGGAAGGACCCTGCCGGCAGAAGAAAGGCTCCCGGGCGCCTGGGCGGCGGCGGAGCAGCCAGCAGGGACCTCCTGCCGGCCCCTCCAGGCCCCTGCCGGCAGGAGAAAGGCTCCCGGGCGAGGCGGCGATGGCAGCGGTAAGTTCCTCCCTCCTCCCTCCTCCCCCCTCCCCTCTCCTACCGTATTGACCCGTGTATAAGCCGAGTTCGGCTTTTTCAGCCCTTTTTTTGGGCTGAAAAACTCGGCTTTTACACGAGTATATACGGTAGGTCTAGATGGAAATGGTGTTAAATAATGTTCACTCATGATAAAACCTGGCTCAATGATACGACTGATTCTGTCATTGTTTATCTATGGACTGGTTCACATGTTAACACAAAAATATCAGAAGAACCCTATCAGACCAAAGGTCGACCTGAGAGCCAGAGTTGTGTACTGGTGTGTGTATGTATGTGTGTGTGTGTGGGGCTGTGCTCAAATCCCCACTCAGCCATGTAACTGTGTGATCTTGTGTCCATCACTTTCCATCAAGCTAACTTACCTGTAGGGTTGCCAGACCCAGGTTGGGAAACTCCTGGAGAAGATTTGTGGATGGAGCCTGGGGAGGACAGGGGCCTCAGTGGGCTACAATGCCATAGAGCCCACCCTCCAAAATAGCCATTTTCTCCAGGTTAGCTGATCTCTTTAGTCTGGAGATGACCTGTAATTCTCGGGAACCTCAGGTCCCACATGGAGGCTGGCATCCCTATCTACCTGGGGCGGGGGGAGGCAAAATGGAGGAGGGAAGAATCATGTATGTTGTCCTGAGCTCTTCAGGGGAAGGGTAGGATAAAAATGCAATAGATAGACAATGGGCATCCAGATGCTGCATAAGGTCCACAGAAGGGACACCGAGACGTCTCCTCTGTAGTTGCCCTCCAGTAACTAGCATTCAGATCGTCTCTGAACACTGAGGTTCTATTTAGCCATTACAAGAGGGGGCCTGGCTCAGTGATACAGCATCTACTTTACATGCAGAAGGTACCAAGTTCAGTTAAAAGGATAAGGTAGTAGGTGACAAGAAAGGACTCCCCCTGAGACTCTGGACAGCTGCTGTCTCTCAGAAAAATACAGTTTCATCCTAATAGCCAGCCACTGAGGGACAAGCATAACTACCACTTATATTTTAAACAGTTTTACTTTTTTTTTTTTAATATTTTGCATTTTATATGAAATAGCTTATGTTTTACCTTGTTAGTCATCTTGAGGACCTTGTTATGTGGGACAATGGCTTAGAAGTTCCCTAAAGAAACAAATAAAATAACATCATTTCATTACTCAGTCCCTGATGGCTCATTGCTAGATGCATGAACTGACTCTACTGAAAAGCACCAGCTTGATGTTGTATCTCTGACATTTTATCTGTGGTGGTTTTCCCGATGACGTAGCAATCAAGTGTGAACGAGACTTTAAGGTCCAGGAACAGAATCCTTCAGAAGACATGGCTACACCAAACAGACACTTCCTCATTAGGGTTGCCAAGTGCCCGGTGGTGGTGGGTAAAATCCCACCCATCCACCGGGTTGCCCGACAGCCGTCAGCTGGTTGCGCAATGCGCCTATGTCACGTTCGGGTTTACCCGGAAATGACACAGATGCTCTAGCAACCTCTGCCGAAACTCTATGGAAACCATAGAGTTCAGCAGAGATTGCTAGAGCCTCTGCGTCACTTCTGGGTACCCCAGAAGTGACATAGGCACGTCATGCAAGATGCGTACGCGCATTGCGCCTGGCACGTGCATGTGTCACGTGCATGTGTCACGTGCCACAGCAATGCTCCTGAAAAGTTCCCTCCAATGGAGCTACGGGACCTGGTAAGCCTATTCCTCATGTATGCTGCTATAAACATGTATTCTTTATTTTTTAAAAATCTTGTATGCCAGTTTCTGGACAAAAAGGAAGCCATACAGTTATCTTTAACTGCTGATGACAATTACACAGATCTACAAAGCCAAGCATTTAAATATTGCACTACAAGGAGTCTTTATACATTCCTGCCGGATTTCTCATAATTCATTCTAAGACCTATTTGCTAATATACTGTAATGTCCATAGCCTGCCATTTAGCATCCGTGTCAGCAGCAATTGTACACGGATCTGATAAATAGTTGGAAGATATGCGATAGGCTAGCTAACCTTGTTTGCACAGATGAAACTCTACAGACCTGAAATCCATTCATACTCCTAAACGCAGTGCCCTGTTCTGCTTTTCTATTCATAGCGCTGTAAATTTGTCAGCCTAATGGGACATTTTGTAGATGTTTTCCTTTTTAAGTGCTTTAACAGGAGCGGGTATTACATTGATCCAAATTCCAGCTCAGCATTTCATTTTCTGGTGACTGGGGTTAGTATTTTTAGCCATATAAAAACCCTAAAGTGATATTTTATTTCCTAAGTGAATCAAATTCATTCTCAGGGCCAGCATGAAATTGCAGCTCACCGTCCAAGTATATTTATTTATTTATTACATTTTACAGCCTGCCTTCTTCCATCTTGAAACTCAAGGAACAGAATGCAGGATTTCTAGGCAGCCTCCTATCTAAGCACTGACTAAGCCTGGCTGCGGTTAAGTAGCAGTAAGGGCTGCTACAGCCTGTGCATTCTGACCGTGTCCTAGGACAAGTATTCACCTCAAGCAACCACCAGAACAACCTAACCTTGCACTAGATTTTCATTTAATATGAAAAAAAAAAATCTTTGTTGAGGATAGGGTTGCCAAAAACCTCGAAGAAAAAAATATCCTGCCCCTTTAACAGATGCTTAAGGGGATGTTATTTACCTCTGTGCCATGAAAAGCCTCAACTGCTAATTTTCACACTCGGGCAGGCCACTCATGAAGGGGGGGAGCAGTTAGTTGACAGTTGGGAGGGGTGCTGCTGCGCCTCCTCCTCCGAGGTTTCCCGGCTGGAAAATGCACAAAGTATTTAAAAATAGAAACCTGTGAAGCTCCTCCGTGGAGTTTCATGGGGCTACCCCAGCTATTTTGCTGGTGTAGCAATGCTGCAGCATAGAGGGGAGTTCCCAGGCCAAAAGGGGTTTGGAAGTTGATTAATGTCAGCTCTACCCCTGGGAATGCCCCGGGAATGCCCCCCCCCGACTCTGGTGCAAGCACCCTCTTCCGGTTTTTCGCTCCATGCCACAGCGCTGGCAGCCAAGGCCCGTGCTGCTGTGTTGATCTGTGCCCTCGCGCCGGCATTGGTGCCACTTTATCATTAGGGTTGCCAACCTCCAGGTACTAGCTGGAGATCTCCTGCTCTTTCAGCTGCTCTCCAGCCGATAGAGATCAGTTCACCTGGAGAAAATGGCCACTTGGGCAATTGGACTCTCTGGCATTGAAGTCCTTCCCCTCCCCAAACCCTGCCCACCTCAGGCTCCGCCCTGAAAAATCTCCCGCCGGTGGCGAAGAGGGACCTGGCAACCCTATTTATCATGGTGCAAAGTGGCATGGACACCAGCATGGGGTTACACTGGCTCCTATGGTGCTTCGGCTCCCCCTTTAGGATTCTACTGTTAAGCCCAGGTTGTTGGTATCCTAGGTTGGGGAAAGACCTGCCTAAATTTTTCTGTCATAATTAATCCCTCCTCCTGGCCTTTGTGAGCACAAGAAATAGCCTCACCTACTAGGAGGCGCAACAACAATTTTATCTCTCTGTTTTTCAAAGACAGAAAAATTGTATTTGCTTCCGCTGTTAAAAATCTCAGTTTTTAAAATTCAACTGCTGATTTTATTTTTATTTGTTTTGCTACGACGCTATTTGAATTGATTTTGGTTTCAGCATTGAACTAGTGTTAAAAGATTTTAAAATAGTTTAAAAATAATTATTGTGTACTTTTATGGTGTATTCTGTTGCCTTGAGGGTCTTGGCTATGGGACACTGTAAATTTTTTTAAAATAAATATTTAAATTAAAATATTCATTGTGCCAGGTTCTGGCTCTATTGGGGTTAGCTTTATTAATTTGTGAAGCACAGTGTACTTTGTGAAGCACTATGGCACAGTGTAAATGCTAAACTAGAAATAAAAGTGAACTTTGTAAAAAAAAATGTACTCAAATTATGTGTACAAAAAGAAGACATTGCAGAGATTATTTTTAAAAACCTCTTGTGTCTATAGGACATATATCCTCAGCCATTGAGCTGAGGAGGCTACTCTGAGGAACTCTGTCAAAGAGAAGTTACGACGATTGATATTTGGGAACTGACTGATAAAATGCAAGTCATGTGAGGATTCACCTAGAAGTACTGAAAGAAGTCATGCACAAAGTTCTCTTCTAATTAAAGGGGTCCAAGAAATCTTGTAAATGTAACTTTTGTCTTAGATAAATTTGTGGAAAGTACTGTTCAAGCCAGACTATTAAATGTATAGAAGACCAATCCTTGGAATAAACAAGTAAAACTTTCAGTGAAGGGAAGTAAAGAGTGCCTCCTCTCAGGATATTTATTTAATCAATATTAGTTGATGATTAATACATCACTTATATAAAGCATTTATATCAAAATTTATTTTGTTAGTTTTTAAGAGGCTGTTGAACTTCTGAATAATATGCTAAAACAGAATACATGCCTACCCTTTTGAGTTAAACAGTGAAGCAGCCATTTTTGAGGACGATGCTAATTTTTTTCCAGATGATGAAAATAACTTTTTAGTTACTGAAAGTTTACAAAGTTACGATGGCTGTCTTCAAAATTATTAATGGAATGGAGAAAGTGAGTAGCAATTTCTCTCAGAAATGACACAAGGTTATCCAACAAAGTGATTGTCAGTTCAGGAAATACAAAAGGCAGTCCTTCATACAATCCATAATTAGTTAATGAAATTCTTTAGCAAAATATGAAGTGATCACCTCTATTTTAAATAGGAAATGCTATCAAATTTCTCACCCCTGCTGGTTTAACTTGAAAGTTTCCTTTTTGATTTAGATTTTCCCTTGTGTGAGTTGAATCCATAAGTTTTTGTTTTCATGCCATTTTCTGTTTCCTTGCACTGAATTTTCTCCATTAAAATCAACACATTTCCAACACTATTTCTGTGACAGGTAAATAGTGGGAAAGAAACAAATTGATTGGGGAAACCAGCAACATAAACAGGACAAAAAAGAAAGAAAGAAAAGAAAAGCTTTTGACAATATATGAAAACAAAAGGAATAAAAAGGTGTATTTGTACATTCCTTGCTTAGACAGCATCTTAAAAAAGATTAAACAAATTCATCAACAATAGGTTACCAATGGCTTAGCCATGAGAGTTAATGGAAATGCAATTTGCTACTGACTTCTGGGGCAAACAACTGAGGGTGACCATCAAAGCCTGATCTGAATATAGAGTTCCAAAAAGCAGTGAGTTGGTGGTAGAAGAAGAAGAAGAAGAGTTGGTTTTTATATGCCGACTTTCTCTACCACTTAAGGGAGACTCAAACCAGCTTACAATCATCTTCCCTTCCCCTCCCAACAACAGACATCCTGTGAGGTAGGTGGGGCTGAGAGAGCTTTATTAGAGCTGTGACTTGCCCAAGGTCACCCACCTGGCTTCATGGGGAGGAGTGGGGAAAGAAATCCCGCTCACCAGATTAGCCTCCGCCGCTCATGAGAAGGAGTGGGGAATCAAACCTGGTTCTCCAGATCAGAATCCACCGCTCCAAACCACCGCTCTTAACCCTATACTACACTGGCTAAAGTTAAAGAAAGAATGATGAAATAGATCTACCTTTGGCCTGAACCATCAAGACAGTTCTTATAGATGGGGCAGGAAGTCCTGCCTAAGAACAGTAGGTACAGGCACCACAGTATACCGAAAGTTTTGATACAGGGCTAGTGAATATAGAGTTACCACTGAATAATATGTAAAATAGAAGGCACAAATCCATCCCAGTTGGCTCACAGAGATGAACCATGATTACTCAGATTGGATGTGCTACATTAGCATATGTTATTCTTGTTATACCCAATCACTGTTGTTTGCTTGTGATCTGGACAGTCTGATCTTGTGTATATATAAGTTAGATTTCTAACAGGATACCCTAGATGGATACTGTGGGCTGCAACAGCAGAAGGAAAGCTAGTGTGTGTAGCCTGCCAGCACAGAACAACCCATGAGATAAGTCTGCAATAGGGCTGTTGAATTAAAAAAAAATTCGGTATAGTTCGGATTCGGCTGAATTCAGCCCGTTTAGATTCGGGATATGCCGAAGTCCAAACTCCCCCACTTCGGGTCCGTGCAATTCGGCAGGAATTCAAAGTTCGGGGAAAAAATTCGGCTGAATAAAGCCATTAAAAACACAACCGCGCCTTTCCGCGGCTCTGGGGGGGCATTTTTGGGGGTAGAGGTCCCAAACTTTCAGCGGAGCTTCAAAGGATGCTTCTTGAAAGACCCCCCAAGTTTTGTAAAGATTGGGTCGGGGGGGCTGAGATATGGGCCCCGAAAGGGGTCCCCCCCTTAATGTGCATCTCTAAGCAGAGCTTGCCGCCCACGCACAAAGCTCCCAGCCCCGACAAACAGCTGAGAAGTTTGCAAAGCATTGCAACAGACTGAAAACCAACACAACTGAAAAGCAACACAACCTTGTAAGCAACACCTTTGCAACTGTGCAAAGCAACACCTGACACCTGGGAGTTTGCAAACCATGGAAAGAGACAGAGGCAGCTAGCTATGCATAATGAGCAGGGGGGGTGGAATTTCCCCTTTTGCATGGGACTCCAAATGCATTCTTTAAGTCACCATTTGAAAACAAGTTTTGAGCAAGCATCCAAATAGACCTAACCGCTCTTATGAATGAGGGAAAACCTGAAGACACACAACTGAAACCCCCCCTCAAACCAGGGAGAGAGAGACTCGAGGGGGAACACACACCCCAGGCAGAACCGGCAAAAGGCCCCTTTGGCTTCCCCCACCCACCCACAGAAACTGCTCCCTCCCCCCACACACACAGACTCTGCTTCTCCCACACACACACACACACTGGAGAAAAATTATAGATTAAAGCCCCCAAAGGGGTCTTACTGTGGCTGTCTTCTGTTCCATCAGGAGGGGCTGGGGAGGACTCAGTAATCCAAGACGATTCCATTTAGGCACGGGACGTTTTGCTCTGGAGATGCATACTGATCCATTCATCCCGATAGGGAAAAGGGGAAAGGGGAAAGCCCATATCTCGGGACCCCCTGACCCAATGTTTACAAAACTTGGGTGGTCTCTTAAGAAGGCTTGTCTGAAGCTCCGCTCAAAGTTTGGGATCTGCACCCCCAAAAATGCACCCCCTGCAGCCACGGAAAGAGAAAAGGGGGGAGCCGATATTTCTGCCCCCACTGAACCCATCTTTACAAAACTTGGGTGGTATCTTAAGAAGGATTGTCTGAAGCTATGCTGAAAGTTTGGGGGCTGTATCCCCAAAACCGTGCCCCCTGCAGCCACAGAAATGGAAAAGGGGGGAGGGAAAAGGGGTAGAGCCCATATCTCAAGACCCCCTGACCCAATGTTTACAAAACTTGGGGTATCTTAAGAAGGCTCATCTGAAGGTCCACTGAAAGTTTGGGGTCTGTACCCCCCAAAATACGCCCCCTGCAGCTATGGAAAGAAAAAAGGGGGGAGCCCATATCTCGGGACCCCCTGACCCAATGTTTACAAAACTTGGGTGGTCTCTTAAGAAGGCTTGTCTGAATCTCTGCTGAAAGTTTGGGGTCTGTACCCAAAAAAATACGCCCCT
Source organism: Euleptes europaea (assembly GCF_029931775.1). Taxonomy (NCBI): domain Eukaryota; kingdom Metazoa; phylum Chordata; class Lepidosauria; order Squamata; family Sphaerodactylidae; genus Euleptes; species Euleptes europaea. The sequence continues at coordinate 41,313,401 of NC_079322.1, forward strand.
GCAGCCACAGAAAGGAGCAAATGTGCACAAGCACCCCCCCACACACACACACACGAGGATTTCCCTCTCTCTCTCTCTCCCCGGCCGGGCCGCACATCAGCTGATTCCTCCAGTACTCAATCCTGACTGATTGGCCAGAAGAAGACCCAGCTTGGTCACCGATTGGCTGGGGGAGGAGAATGCTGCTTACTGACGGTTATGCTGCTTACTGCCGCCCCGAATTGGCCGGATTTATTCATGAACTCCCGAACTCGCTGAATTCAGCTCCCTGGTTGCCCGCCATTTTTTAGTTCGGTTCGTCCCGAACTAAAAACCACAGAATCGGGAAATTCAGCTGTTTTTCAATTCGGGCCGAACTGAATCAACAGCCCTAGTCTGCAAATCCTTTTGACAGTGCACAATAAATGGAGTTCACCAGTGTGGATCTTGTAAAATAAGAGACTTCCAAGTGCCACTGTTGAGTCCAAGCACTTAACCCTCCTTTCTTGTGCTGTCCTTTGAAACAGTCAATCCTTTCTGTGTTAATAACAGGGCACCATCCTCACCACAGGAAAGACTCCGGAAGTTCTGAAGATCTTGGCTGCCTACTTCTGTGAACTTTTGCTGTAGTAGAATGTCAAGGTCAGAAGATGATTGAAGAACCTTCTTCCTCGCCTGAAGTCGGTGTTCCTACATGATATTGTTTTCCACTGTAGAAGATTCTCTTAAAAATGAGGTTGAGATCCCTAAAGAAATTGCTTCAATCAGCAACAGTGCTTAATGACTGTTAATGGGAAGTGGAGATAGGATAGTAAGTGTTACTTTGATTAATAAGAGAACTGCAGAGAATTTAAATTGTGCCACTGATGGATTATTTTCTTCAAGCTTGATAAGCGCTTCTCATTTGTTCTTAAATTTGGTCAATACTGTTAAAGACAGCAAAATGAAGTATAATTAATTCTATTACAGCTGCCGAGACCTGGTGCTACCAAGAAACAGATTATGATGCAGGCAACAATGTTAAGTAACAGTTTTGACAATTTGGGGGCAGTGGGTGTCTCCTAAAAGTGGGGGTGCTACAAAACCCAGTCCCCAACATATCTTACCTCCACTCCACAGCTAAAGGGAACAGTTTACCTTTGAATATTGAGGGCTTGCAACAAGCGGCAGGGTACAGCTGCCACCCCCTCATGCCTTTCAAAACCAAGCAAACAACTGCTGCCATGCCATGGCTGCCCTTGTTCTGAATTACACTCTCACCCCACCCTCAAGGTCTCCATGAGAAAAGGAAAACCAATTCCAGATAACCACAGATAATGATTCTGCGAACAATGCTTGATAATACAATGGGCAATTAACTTATGGAACTAACTGCGTCAAGGTGTGGTGATGGAACCAGCTTAGATGGCTTTTAAAAAGGATTAGATGAATTTGTGGAAGATAGGTAGGTCAACAGCTATTTGCCATGATGAACCTCCATACTCCAGAGGCAGTAAACCAGGGGTGTCGAACATAAGGTCCATGGGCTGGATCTGGCCCCTTGAGAGCTCTTATCCAGCCCACAAGTCTGCCGAGGCAGCCACCACCACCACCATTCTCAATGTGGGCTGGCGAGGCATGGCCTGGCCTAACCAAGTGACATTTATGTCATAGCTGGCCCTCGTAACAATTGAGTTTGACGCCCCTGCAGTAAACTGTCTCTCTCTCTCTAATGAGACCAAGGCCCTGTGGGACTTGATTAATTTCTGCAGGGCCTGAAAGACCTACAGTTGAGGGCAGCAACGGTTTTCCAACATAGCTGGACTCCCTTCCTGTTCCCCTGTTGTTTTTACTAGACCTTGAATAGGGGACCCTGCCTGCTTACCAGGCTGGCTTTGGCCCCTGTGTGCTGGTAAACGAGTGCCATCTGTTTTTAATCTAGAAGTTGATTGGTTTTTAATTCAGGGTATTTTGTACCTTTTTATCGTGTTTTTATTCTGTATTTGTTGTGAGCCTCCCTGAGCCTGACTTTGGTTGGGAGAAGGGCAAAATATAAGATTTAAAAAATAATACTTCTCAACACTGGATCCTCCTGACTGACAAGGTCAGGAGAAGACCATGCCTTGCTTGTGACCTTCCAGAAGCATCAGATTGGTTGCCACTGGGAACAGAATGCTAGACTTGTACCCAAATATGACCCAAAACAATCTTCTTATGTTCTTAGAATATTCTTATGTAACAATCAAACTTTAGGCTGGCTTCTTCACTCAATCTAATTCCCTTCCTTACTTACTATAGTCCCCCTCTCACTTGGCTTTAGCTCATGCGGTTCTCATGATAACCAGCATAGCCTTTTTTGGTGGTCAAAGGGAATCAATCCCCTCCTCCCTTTTTCAGCAGTGGAAAAACTGGTTGGATCCATCCCCTTATTACTACTCCATGCCATGTACGTGGGAAATATTTTATCTCTTTATAACCAGTTCCCTCCTACATTCTTAGGGTGGCCAACAACCTGGAGAAAAAATGGCCTGGTCCTTGAGCAGAGGCTTAATGGGATGTTATTTACTAGGTGATGTTTTGTATCGCCGTGCCATGAAAACCTTCAGCTGCCCATTTCGACGCATTAAGCCCATTTCCATGCATTAAGCCTCAATTAATTTTAAAAGTACAAAGTTCAACATAAATATATATGCATAAAATCGTATAAATATTAAAAACCTATCAAACTCAATCAAGATCAAAACAAGCCTTCCCTTTTATTTAGTTCACAGAAGCTGTTTCAATGTGTCTTAATGCTGGATTCCACAATATTCCAGTTGTTCAAAGGGACAGGACATTTTTCTCAAGGCCAACTGGCAACACTTCATCACTCCTTTCCCTCCCAAATCCCCCCTCCAGTTTATCTCTCTCTGCTCCACCACAAAACAGAGAAAACCCTCTTGTTCTCAACTTCACTCATGCCAGGCAGTCCTGTAGTCTGTAAGAGTAGTGAATAAATCTGCAAGGGGAACAAAGAGGGATTCATGCCCCCAATGAGTGCTAGTCAGCCACAGAGATCAAGACACAACTGGTTCAGTGTGCCTCTCCACCAAAATTACATTCTGCCACTAATGTCTCTAACCTTATTTAGACTGTATATGTAGGGTTGCCAGCTCCGGGTTGGGAAATACCTGGGGATTTTGGAGGTGGAGCTCGAGGAGAGTGGGGGTTTGGAGAGGGGAGAGACTTCAATGCCATAGAGTCCAATTGCCAAAGTAGCCATTTTCTCCAGGTCAACTGCTCTGTCACTGGGAGATCAGTTGTAATAGCAGGAGATCACTAGCCACCACCTGGAGGTTGGCAACCCTATGTATATGGCAGACCCCACCTTCAGGTTAAGGTGGCAGGCCTCTAACAAGGGGTTCAACTGAATGAGCAGCCTCTACAAAGAACAACATAAACCCATATACGGCCATCAGGCATCATTTGTAAGTTAAGAGAAAAAGCAGCCTGAAGTTACGGGAGAAAGCAGACTGAGGCATTTGGGGAGGGGCTGTGGCTCACTAGTAGAGCATCTTCTTGGCATGCAGAAGGTCCCAGGTTCAATCCAAGCATATCCAGTTAAAGGGACTAGGGAAGTAGGTGATGTGAAAGACCTCTGCCTGAGACCCTGGAGAGCTGCTGCCGGTCAGAGTAGAGTAGACAATACTGACTTTGATGGACCAAGGGTCTGAACAGTATAAGGCAGCTTCATGTGTTCGTGTGTTGTGTACCTGTGAGTCTCTGAGCTCATCGCCTCTGAGCTTCTTCATTTGGTGCCAACCATAAGGTGGCAGCCAGTGCTTTTTTCTGCTCCTAATATCGTGGCCCTTTAATGGAAGCTTAATGTGTGGGAAGAGCAATTGAAGCATATCACTGTATTGAGATAAATAACATCACTTTGTAAATAACATCCCATTAAGCTTCTATGACAGGGTCGGGCCATTGTTCTCCAGACCTGCTGGCAACACTTTCAGTATGCCAGAGCCTCCCCATAAATATAAACATACAGATGGTTTGGCCAAGGACTAGCCCATCCTGAATATGCTACAGATCCACCTAGAAAGGAAGATTGGCTATGGCCCTTTTCACACCAAATCCCCTCCCCTACAACTTTTCGTGCTGGTTAGCCTTCAAAATTAGGGTTTTCTCATCCTAAGTCTTTAATATAGATTTAGTTTTCAAGAGACACTTTTATACATGCAGTTAATGAAAGACTCAGGGGTTTCGGAGTAGTTTGAAACTGATATGTGGTTACTTGGCTGTAATATCTTTTTGAAGTTTATTAAATCATATAAAATTTCAATTTGCACTGTAATATTCTATAAAGGATGGAGACACAAAAGCAATAAGTATGATCGTGTTTCTTTCATTTGTAAGTTTTATTGTTGATTTTGTTAAAAGCTGTCACATCCAGCAGCAAGATTATTTATGTTGGTGTAGTAATTTTCTATCTCCCAATTTAATTTTGTAAGAGTTAATTACAAATTAGAATAAAATGAATGTGGTTATAACAGCTAGTAAAATGCTGGGGTATGACAGTATGTTATTGCAGGGGAGATGTTATATACAAGTCACTGTTTATTGTTCATATTGCTCAGTAGATGTTGCCTGACTGGCACTGTTCCCAGCAAGATATTGGTACAAAATTTCACAGTCCATTACATAGTTTGGGTATGGTTTTAATATTCCTAAAACATAATGACTGAGTTATAGGTTCTCCTTTGGAAAAGTGAACTCAATGGTTTTTAGGTTTGCCAGGTACCCCTGGCAACCAGTGGGGGGTAGGGAGAGACTTACTAGCCCGAAAACTATCAACAACACAGTGATGTCACTTCTAGCATGCACTGGAAGTGATGTCATCATGTTGCCGGCAAGGCAAGGATGCTCGGGTAGAAGCCATTTTACCATAGAGTTGTTTCCCAAAATACCAGAGTGTCTCTGCATTTTAACTGGATCTAACTGGATCTCATGAAGTTTCCGTAATAGCTGGAGTGAGGCTGATTTGGACTAGGGCTATGGTGCTGATGGAAGGCATTTACCTTTCCCTCATGTGCTAGTTCCCAAACCAAAATTACCGCCCAAGCTACTATTAGCTGCAGCAGTGGGGACAAAAATAGGTACAATCTCGCTCCCTCCCTCCCACATCTACTAGCAAGTTTAAGGGTTGGCTGCTATAAGGAAAAAAGTTCAAGCAGAAGGGTTATCCAGTCTCTATGCCCCACAGCTTTTAGTATTAAATAGAACACCAGATGATCTGGTTTCAAATCTCCCATGTAACACACAGATTGTCACTTAGCAGGGATTTGAACCCTAGTCTAACCACCAATGCCACCACCACTACCCTGGGTAGATTGATTTATATTACACTAGGCCCAAGCATCACTTCTCCAGGCCCAGTAGAACCTTGTAACATGCACTATCCACCATGATCCTATCCCATATCTTATGAGTCATCCTATTCCAGTCTTATGAGTAATGAAAAAAAGTTTCTATTCTACTTCTGAACTAATGTAAATAGATTATATCATGGTCATGGGCTTGAACCCTGGATTGACTCCTCCAGGACATCTGGGTAGAGATGCTATGTGTCCTGCTTCAGTAGGAGACTTGGTGCCTCCTGCTGGCCATTTCTGCCACCATTCAGCTGGGCGTTGGAAGAAAACTGGAGGGGGGAGAATGGGGGCCAACTGGCATTGTTGATGATATTCTAGCATTCAGCCAAAACTCTGTGGTTAAACTGAAGGCTAGAGCATCACCAGCAATGTGATGATGTCATTTCCGGTCATGCTAGTAGTGATGCTATGGTGCAACCCTATGTTGCCAACCGGTCAGTCTACAGCTGGTTGCCAGCCTTGTGATGGCAACAGTGTAACTAGGCCTTGTCTAAACCTATCCTTTCTTACTTGTGCTCTGATTCAAAAATTTATTCTATTCAACATAACTTCTCCCTCCCACCCCTGCATTTATTTCCAATCTCCATGGTGGAGGTTCCCCCTTTTGAAAATATTTTGGAATGTTATCAGGCAAAAGACTTTTTAAAGATTCAGCTTTTAAGAGAGACTTCAAATTTCTTAATATTCTTTAGGTTATATCGGACAAATTACAGATAAGTGAATTGGTAATGAAATTTGTAATGAGAATTTCTCAAGTATGAAATGTTGGCACAAATTAATTGTGGGATTTTACAGCTATTATAGTTTATATCATAAAAGCAAAAATGACTGAGGCTTTTTAATTACAGCAGAAACACACTAAATTTTTATAGAGTTCCATTTTGTTAAAGAGGTACTTGGAAGTAAAGAGCAAATGTCATTCTTAACAATGAGCCTAGGTAGCTTGTGCACCAAAGTAAATATGCTACAGCCAGGAAATTGTTCCTTAGATACTTCAGTTGGCACAGGGACTAATGGGGACGAGGGTTCTTTTCACAGCTTCATTTACATTCCATGTACATTCAATCAGAATTTTTCAAAATTACTTTGAGCCAGGAAAAAAAAAACACCGGAATGCGCTTATTTTGAACATATCATACTTGCCAATGTGAGTCTTCAAAGACACATCAGCAATTGGCGTCTCGTATAGGACTTGATATATTTTTCTATGGGGGGAAAAAGACATAGCCAAATACTATTTTTCCTATTTGTATAAAATATTTTACAACATTTGCCAAACATGTTTCAGTGGTCTGAACTTTGTGCAGAAGATGGACTAAAACCTCTGTCCTAAATGCATATATATATGGCATAACCTTAGAAGAACTTGGCCTGTATCATATGGTTTGTAATTCTGAAGATATTTAAACATTAAATTTTAGCCTAGAGTAATCCTGCAGGCCAGCCTGATCTTGTTAGATATCAGAAGCTAAGCAGGGTTGGCCATGGTTAGTTTTCAGATGGGAGACCACCAAGGAGTTCCAGGGTCACTATGTAGAAGAAGGCAATGGCAAACCACCTATGTTAGTCTCTTGCCTTGAAAACCCCATCAGGGGTCACCATAAATTGGCTGCAATTTGACGGACTTTACACACACATAATCCTGCATAAATCTCGGGAAAAGTCCAAATGTTAATACTTCTTTACATTTAGGTATCAATTACAGTGAACTTCTGCAGTCTACCTAATGTAAATGGACTTGGAGGCATCGGGTTGGGGAAATTAAATATGCCTACTACAGTCCCATCATGCCTTCCTGAAATTTAAGTCCTTGAAACTAATGAACTTTAATCTCACCAAGCTACATTCAGGTAATGCAACAAGCTGCAGTTGGACTGTGATTGGGCACAAACACAGTCTGCATATGCTGCATTCACATATGTCCCTCCCATCTCCTTCCTCTTTTAGCCTGTGGAGTTTGATTGAACACCACCTAGCATGATCAGCCTTCTGTTCACCATGATGTCCAAATTAGGGTTGCCAACCTCCAGGTACTAGCTGGAGATCTCCTGCTATTACAACTGATCTCCAGCCGATAGAGATCAATTCACCTGGAGAAAATGGCAGCTTTGGCCACTGGACTCCATGGCATTGAAGTCCCTCCCTTCCCTAAACCCCTCCCTCCACAGGCTCCGCCCCAAAAACCACCTGTTGGTGGCAAAGAAGGACCTGGCAACCCTAGTCCAAATGCAGGCACTTAAGTGAACTGGCATTTATTTGCTCCACACAAATAGAATTCTAAATCAGGGTGGAATTGAGGTTTAGAATCCTGGTTTGTGTGGCATAAATACATTCCAGTTCACAAAGCCTGCAGCTGGATGTCACACTGAACTGAATCTTGATCAAGCTACAAAGTGTTCATTCAAGCTCTATCCACTACAGGAGGAAGGAAGAGAGAGGAGAGGGGGCGGGCAAAGAAATAAATTGTGCTCATGGCCAATGAAGTTTAACTGCAGCTTGCTGTGATGTCTGAATGCTGCCCAGCCATGCCACTGAATGGAGAAAGCTAGAGGATGAAGTGTCTCTGGACCAATTTACATATCTGTAAAGTTACAACATTTGTAAAGTTTACAGCATTGCCTCATTTCCATGTAGTGAGATATTTTTGTGAAAATGCTCTTTAGACAGACAGACAGACAGACAGACAGACAGATAGATAGTTCTTTGAACATAGTAATTATGTGTTTTTTGCATGAAGGTCCTATTTTACCGGTCTCCATACATGAAAGTAGGTCTATGTCTACAATAGTATCACCCTTCCCCCAAGGAGCGAATGGCAGTGTATGTGATTGTCCTCACCTCCATTTTATCTTCACAGCAACTCTGTGAGGCATGAGAGGACGACCCGCCCAAGGTCACTCAGCACTCAGCTCCATGGCTGAGTGATGATTTGAACCCAGGTTTCTGTGGTCCTAGGCCAACACTCGAACTGCTATACCAAACTGGTACCATCACTCTGTATGGATGCGACTACTTCCAAAATAGACAACCAGGCCTCAGAAAGGCTTTCTTTTCTGCACAGATAAGAGACAGCAAATTTTATAATCAAGAGAGAATAACTACAGACCCAAAGGGAAACAGCATGGTAAGTTTCACATTGTGCAGATAACTAAATGGAAAACTTAAGGAAGAAGACAATTGCCTCCTCTACACTACCGCCCCCTGGAGTTCATTCTAGTCCCTCTGGATCAATTGCTCTGTGCAGCAAATTAAAAAGAAGTTAGATCCACAAAATGTAATATATTTTTGTCTAAAAACTGAGCCATATGAACATATTTTATAAAGAGTGTTTTATGTAACATTTAAGTGAATGAAAAGCGAAGCACCAATTACATTAATATTAAAGGAATGGCTTATACAAACACATTATGTGGGTGGATGGAAATTTGTTTAAATGAGCCTTTGGGGCAAAAATATTAATTTGTTAATGGTTTTTTGTCCTTTTTAGTTGGTTTACTGGTTCAGATTCAGATTGGGTCAATAGTGGAGAAAATGTATAGGAATGTAGCAAATGTCATAAACTCTATGACATGAGATTCTGATTTACATCTTTTATACCATGGCTTATTTGCATAACAGAAAACACCACTGATATGTTTAATAATATTGATCAAATGTTGAGATGTGTCAGACTATTTACAGTGCTTAAGACTCTCCTGGGCACAAGTCCCACTGAATGAAATGGGACTTACTTCTGAGTAAACCTACTTAGGATTGCTCCCTGATGGGCATACTGATTCCACTGACCAGAGGGCTTAAATGCCCAGAGCTCAGAATCTGTGGCATGCAGAGAAGGTCTGTCATAAATCAACAGGCAAGAGCAAAAACCTAAATTCAAGTAATGTAATGTGCGTAAATGGAAGGTACAGTTCAATTATCTTCCAACAGATAGTCAATGCTGTCGATTGTGATGTGCCACTGGTGTCAGGCCTTGCTCTCTACTAGGACTATAGGCTGTTGGCCTGAGTTAGGCCAGTGCTTGGCTGAGGGTCAAGTTCTCATGCCTGTAATCTGTGTACAGTATCCCCTGTCCTGTTTTCCCCAGCTCCACAGAGGTTGGGCCGCTGTTTAGTCTTTCTCTCTGGGAACTGCTTATCTCGGGATTGCTTGCTCATGTTTACTTCCCATGCCTGCAATGCTTTATACCATGTACCTGCCAATGTTTCCTCATTACAAGCCTTACCTGTTTTTAGAGACAGTCGGTTTCTTTTATCTGCCCTATTGCTCCTAATAAAGTCTTACTGCTTCAGAGCTGCCTGCCTGGACGAATTTGCTTTTGGGATGCTAGGGACAGATGCCTTAGCCTGACAACTGGGTCCTACACATGGAAGCTTTATCGTTGTTGTTTTTTTGTGTATGCACAACTAACTCCTCCTCTGAACTGAATAGGGGGAAAGTTGTTATCAGGAAGAGTCATGTATACTGCACAGCCTATATTCCCACCAAATTACTGTATGAGTTCCAAGTTTATGTCATTTATGGTAGCAATGAGTGATAAATATTAGCCAGAGTCAGAAATAAATAGGGTTTTGCTCATGCTACCTTCTTGTTACTTTGGACTAATATCTCATAAATATGTATTTGCAGGATATCCATTGAAAGGTAAAATGGCTGGTTAAGAAGCAACTGAAGATTTACAATAAATTTGTTATTTGTTAGTGGAAGTATTAATTCAAAAGTATTATGAATTAAATGCATGATAGAAGATTGAAGGTTGTAAGCTGTTTTGATTGCCACAGTTCAAGCTAGGAAAATGTTGACACATTGTAAAAGGAAGGTCAAAACTTCGCACCATTGCTAACTGATGAGTGGTGATAGGATTGAAGCTGCCTAATAGGAAACTCCAATCTCTTGGCAAAAGGGAAGGATGCTGTAACTGTAACCACCAGCTGGTATGTGGTGATGGACGATATCAGGGGGGAAATATCATCGGCTCCCAACATGATGGAGTGGGCTTTAATTGTCCATGTTCTACTACCTGGGGGAATGCTACCGGCAGTGCTAGTATAAAGGGAAATACTGTGACATTAAAACAATGCACTGAAAATGACGCCTCTACAGAAACGGTTAAACGGCTGCTTTGCCAAGGCCACACAGCGAAATGTTACTGCTCCACAGGGCGGATTAAAATATGCATTTTCTCCTAATTAAGCACAGCAGACTCAGCTGGAGGCCCTGTCACAAGAAGAGGAATAATTTGTCACAGCAAGAAATGTACAGCTCGACAAAGCATCTATTAGGCTGTACAGTAAAAAATAAAACAAGAGCTGTGAAGGTTGCCTTGCATTTCAAACTGCCCTTTGCATGGAGCTGCATACTACAAAGAAACATTTCAGATTTGGAACGCTGTCCAGGGTTCCAGTTGAGTCGTTGTATGATCAGCAGCATCAGTGTTACTGGGAAAGGACTTTTCTGTGGAATGGACCACTGGTGGCTATAAAGAGCAAGTTGGTGGGGGTGGGGGAAGAGGGAGGCTGGGAACTGCAGCCTCCCTCTCCCCCCACCCCCACCCCCACCAACTTGAAGCAGTTATGAAGCACCAACTTCAAATCAAATTTATTAGTACAGTCAATCAGACCAGTAAAAGCTATACAACAATGAACCAGATGTGGCCATGAAGCACCAACTTGAAGCAGCAACTGGAAGCAGTTATGGCTAGCACTAGTCATTTGAAGGTCAGTGCTAGCCATAACTGGAAGCAGTGTATGTGAAGGGATTAATGTTAAAGTGCCTATAAATTAGGGATATCATCACTGAGTTGTCTTCTTCTTCATAATAATAACAACAACAATAATAACAATAATAATAATTTGTATTTTAAATTGGGCCACACTGGACTGATGCAAGGAAGAGCAGATGTAGAAATGTGGCTTGGGATAGCCAAGAAGGATCCTGGAGTGGAGAAGGGAGGAGCTGGTTCCCAGCTGGATGGGAAGTCTGGCCCTCCAGGTCCCTCAGGCCTCAGATATGGAGGAGAGGGGATTGTGCTCACCTGGGTCCTCCTTCTCCTGTCAAGGTACTCCCTGCTTGTCCCTTCTGGCCCTCTCTCTGTGTCAGCTCTGAGACATTATCAGCACCAACCATCTCTTCCTGGGCCCTCACGGCTTTTATATGTTCCACCCACTACTGCTTGGGCCAGAGGACCTTAAAGGCTTCCTCCATCTTCTTCCAGCTGGGACCCTGCCCCCAAATCCTCTCCTAGTCAATAAGCTCCCTGGCTGGGTCTCCGCCCTTTGGGAGGGCTGGGCCCTCGATGCATCCTCGCCTGTGTATTCCTGCTGGCCAGCTGGGCTGCAGAGGTCTGATTGACACAGCCCAGCCTTTCAGTCAAACCCCTACCAGCCACCTGAGCTGTGGGAAATGCGGTCTGAGGCTGTTGTTGAGCCATGTCCCTGTCACTCTGGGATGGCTCGTTGGACCTCCTGGGTTGGCCCACCGCAGGGGCCTCCCCATGGTAAGTGGGGACATTGACCAAGACAGGGTGGGGCACTCTGCCCATTTCCTGACATTATTATTTCTAAGTGAAACTGAAATAAAATATATAATAGGAAACAGCATCTGAAGCATGTGTATTTTAAATTCCCTTAAATTTCCTGAAATGGGCCTCTTTTATATAAATCAATATGGATGAGCACAAAACAAGAGTTCACTTGCAAGAATTTATGGGGCAAGGGTTATCTCCTCCTCTCCCTCTTCCTGTCGCCTTCATGCTTCCCCCACTCCTCTGCTTACTTTCTCAAGCCTCCTATTCAAACCTGCCTTCTTGTTATTTATTTGAAATACTTCAGTGTTGCCTTTCCACCCAAATAGGCTGCAAACATCAGAAGACTAAAACATTTGAACATTACAGCAGCATTTAAAATAACATATAAAATAATTCTAGAAAAACAGAAATTCACAAACATAATAACAATACCCTCCCATGTCATTTTCACCATCTGCCTTGGTTCCTTCCATCCCTCCCTTCTTGCCAGCTTATCTTACCTGCCATCTCACAGCACCTGCAATATCTTTCTCCTTCCTGTCCTATCTGCACTCTTGCTTCTCCCCTCCTACTCCCCTTTCCATTGGGCCGAGTTGCTGGGTTGTCCCCCATACCTTTTTTATTTTCTCTCTTTGGATAATCCTTTCAGTTTTTTGGTATCTCTCCCCCCCCCTTTGTACCTACACACCCAGCCCATCCAGCCTCCCAGTTTTTATGCCCCTTCTGACCAGTTGCCCAGCAAACCTCCATCTGCAACCCATCCAAAATCCCTTAACCAACCAGCAGTGGCTTTCTTTCTCCGGCAAACTGTCTACCCTTTTTTTGCTCAAGTTTTCACATGGCTGTATTATTCCTCTTTGCAGAAGCAGCTACCTTAAACCCAAGTTGTCTCATTGTATGGATTTTTTGATCCACATGGTTGCCTTGAAAAACCTATAGGGTTGCCATATTGGCTTGACAGCAAAAAAAATGGTGGGGTCACAGCTGGAAATTAGATGTACAATGGATTGACATCATCAGTTAACATGTACAGGAAATTTAACAAAGTTCCATTGGAAGCACTTCCAAGGAAGTATGGCTCACAATCTTTGTTACCAAGGACACAGGGTTTATCTTCTGAGAAGCAAAATACATAATTTATTTAGAAAATTTTATTTAGAAAATGTATATGGTGCTTCTCTAGAGAACCTGCTAATTTACCTAATACATATATGCAAAATAACATATGCCTAGAAAAAATATACAGAATATTTCTCCCTGAAGCCAACTACAGTAAGTGTACTTTTGCCAAATAACTTAAAATGTTTATTCAAGAAATATAATTACAGCTGAAGTTTCTATGAAATTGTGAAACATCTGTGACTTTGTGATCAAACAATCAAATAACCATTTTCAGTTGTTGGGATTTTCCATACACTCCATCCTTTTTGAAGCAGTTAATAAAAACGAATGTGGAGGGATACAATGGTTAAAATATACTTGTGGCATATTTTCAGTGATTTTGCAGAAAAGCTTGGTTTTGAAAAGGTGGTTGCTGAGTCCAGCAGATGTTCCACATGTTTGCAGCTGTATAAGTTAAAGGCTTTCTTGGAATGTTTCAATAGTTTATGAAACATTTCAGCAAATCATCTTTCTTGGAGCAATTCCCATTTCAATTACTAGTGGAAATCACTCGGTCCTTTTAAGAATAAAAGGTAAAATTATTCAGCTCTCCTGCCAAGTCTTGGCATCACAGCCTTTTAACCAAAACTGTATAGTTTCATGAGAAGAGTAAGCCCACAGGAGGTTAATGACTGTGGGCCAGTATAGATGACCAGAATACCATGAAGCAAGATTTTGAACCACATAACTGATTGCTCATCTATATTTTAAGAGATGTGGTATACATTTTTTTTCTGCCAGGCATTCTTTATGTGTGGTAAAGTCCTCCTTGTGATGAGATACTTGTGCTTCAGTGAGGGAACAACTCGCACATCTCCCCCACAAGAAAATGGGCATATCCCCCACCCTTGAACTCATGAAGCTGCCTTATACTGAATCAGACCCTTGGTCCATCAAAGCCAGTATTGTCTACTCAGACCGGCAGCGGCTCTCCAGGGTCTCAGGCAGGGGTCTTTCACATCACCTACTTGCCTAGTCCCTTTAAACTGGAGATGTCGGGGATTGAACCTGGGACCTTCTGCATGCCAAGCAGAGGCTGTACCACTGAGCCACGGCCCCTCCCCACCCTTCTTCAGATGTGTTGCCAGAGGACAAAAAAAGAAAGTGAAATTCACTCATACCTTCGGCATTGAGTAGATCCTCCTAATGACTGAAGTGGCTGTGAGAATTTAACTGCTGCCAGCTCCAACACTTATAGAATCACTTGGAAGGGCTTCCAAGCCAGAGGCCTCAGCACTTTTTGGTTAGCACGAAAACTGACAGGTACAATTGAAAAGGCAACCAAGACCCTTGCAGGCTGGGAAGGAACAGTGGAATGTTGTTCCACTCTCTACTTTCCCTCTGCTCTTCCCCCCCCCTTTTCTGCAGTGTTCAGCATTTTGGTTGTTTAAGACCTGTGTTCTCTTATCTTCCCTATTGTGTGTCTGTTTTAAACGGGTAGCTCCTGATTCTTTGTGCCTCACTTAAATCACACAAAGGAAAGCAGCTGTCCTACCTAAAAGAACATAAAAGGATTTTTCAGTGGAAGTATCTGAGGAGGGATATGTCACATTAAGCAAAAAGGCCATTGTTAAGCTTTTTGTCATTCCCTCTGGTTTAATTTAGGTACTGAAGAAAGTCTAATTTTAGTGTGTGAGCTGTGAGTATTCAGTTCACCTGCTATATCATCTCATACACTAGATACAAAAGTTTTGCTCTGACAAAGTATTCCCAAATACTTTTTGCTTCTGTAATTTAGAAGAGGTTTTGCAGTCGGTTTTCTTTTGGGGGGAGTGAAGGGGTTAACATCGGCTATTTCAATGCAATTTTCATAGGCATAGGTGATGCTTGAAGCAGTTTTTGCATTTTTTAAAAAAAGATCTGTAATTCATATGTCAAATATACATTGGTCATAACATACATATGATTTCAACATAGCTCCTGCCTTCTGTCCTACATTCACAATTATTAACAGATGAAATATTCACAGATAAAAAGGTGTTCTTTTTATAATTTTAGGGGGAAAAGGACTGAATTATAAATGTTTTCCCCATGAGGACCCTTTCTGACTCCTCAACAGTGAGAAGGACAATTCAAAGGACATTCAGAGCAGGAGGTGTCAGACTAGTAATTCATCAAACTATCTGACCATGTTTCTCAGGGATTAAACAGGGATCCTGGGTCTCCTCATAAGAAAAAGAACATAATCTTTTATTTTGACACATTTATTCATGATATATACTCGTATTTTGGTCACATTATGAGAAGGCAAGAGTCACTAGAAAAGACAGTCATGCTAGGAAAAGTTGAGGGCAGCAGGAAAAGAGGAAGACCCAACAAGAGATAGATTTACTCAATAAAGGAAGCCACAGCCCTCAATTTGCAAGACCTGAGCAAGGCTGTCAAAGATAGGAGATTTTGGAGGACATTGATTCATAGGGTTGCCATGAGTCGGAAGCGACTTGACGGCACTTAACACACACAGTTTACTGTTTCCCCACAAAAGTTTGCAGTGTATGAGAAAAGAGTTCCAGGTGCTTTTAAAAATGTTGTTCAAACACCAGAATAAGTATGCAGAGTCTTGGGTCTCTTTTTTTTTTTATATATATATAAATTTTATTGGGTTTTATGATAGAAATTTTCCATTGCATTAAACAACATCTATAACAATATCGAATTTCAATTCTAACCTAAAGTTGTTATAATTCCATATCATATAATAAAAAAGAGAAAAGAAAAAAGAAAAAAAAGAAATGGAAAATTTTTTTGACTTCCCCATCACCTCTATCTGCCTCTTAATAAAAAGTTCCTCCCGTCATAGGTAATCTAATCTTGATAAAATATCAATACCATATATAAAAAACCATAATCTGTTAGTAAATATAATTATGCTTATTCAATATAAAAAAAAAAAAATCAAAAATAATCCTCTGGATCAGATTAGAAAATATTCTTCCATCCTTCCCAATTTTAACTCATATTCACAATAATGCATCCACGCCCCCCATTCCCCCAAAAACCGAACGTCATTTTCTTCATTTAGAATAGCTGTGAGTTTTGCCATTTCTGCCACTTCAAACATTTTAACAATCCAGTCTTTTTTCTCTGGAGTTTCTAGCCCTTTCCATTTCGCTGCATAAAGCAGTCTCGCAGCTGTTGTGGCATATATCAAAAAGGTTCTTTGTGTTGCTAAGTCGTCTGGAATCATACTCAATAACATCATTTCTGGTGTTTTGGATATATTCTTTTGTAGTATTAATCTCAGTTCGTTATAAATCATGTCCCAGAAGTCTTTGGCTTTGTCACAGGTCCACCACATGTGATAAAAGGAACCAATTTCTTTGTTACATTTCCAACAAGTAGGGGACATCGTTTTATAAATCTTTGCAATTTTCTTGGGTGTTAGATACCATCTATACATCATTTTATAGATGTTTTCTCGCACTGACTGTGCTTTTATTCCTTTTAAATCTTTAGACCATAATCTTTCCCATTTATTTAAAACAATATCATGTCCCACATTTTGAGCCCAATCGATCATAGTTGGTTTAATCGTGTCCTGCTCACAGTATATTGTTAAAAGGAAATTATACATTTTAGAAATCAGCTTTGTATTATTGTCTAGTAGAATCCTTTGAAAAGGAGATTTTTCTTTAGAGAAACCTTTTTTTGCATCTTGTACAAAAACTGATTTGATTTGGTAATATTGAAGCCATTGTAAATCATCCTTAAGCAGTTGAAAGTCTTTTAGTGAGCATTTCTTTCCTTCCCAATTAATTAGATCTTGATAAGTAATAAATTTGTCTGGTCTAAGTGGGCGCAAAGTTAGCATTTCTTGGGGCGATATCCACATCGGTGTTTCTGGTTCCAAAATGTGTTTATATCTCATCCAAATACGAAGTAGAGAGGACCTGATTATATGATTACGGAATGTTGCTTGTAATTTAATTTTATCATACCACAAATAGCCATGCCATCCACTTAAGTTATTATAACCTTCCAAGTCTAGCAAACGTACATTTGACAAATTCATCCAGTCTTTTAGCCATACTAAAGCTACCGCTTCAGCATAGAGTTGAAAGTTAGGCAGTGCTAAACCTCCTCTAGTTTTTAGATCCACCAAGTATTTATAAGCAGTCCTTGGTTTTTTTCCTTGCCAGATGAAGTTTGAAATGTCTTTCCTCCAAGTTTCAAAATATTTTGTTTGTGATATTATTGGTAAATTTTGGAATAAGAAGAGCATCCTCGGTAAGACATTCATTTGGATCGTTGAGATACGTCCCATTAATGACAATTTTTTGTTTGACCATATAATCATATCAGTTTTAATCTTACCCCATAACTTGAGGTAATTGTTGGTTAACAGATCTTTATTCTTTGCAGTGATCCAAATTCCCAGGTATTTAACTTTGTTAGCTTTCTCCCAGCCAGTATATGATATAAATTCCTGTTGTTGTATTTCCGATAAATTTTTAAATATTATCTTTGTTTTTTCTTGATTCACTTTAAAGCCTGATACTTTTCCAAAATCATCCAAAGTCTCCTGAAGTATATTCATTGACTGTGTTGGATTTTCCAAAATTAGCAGTAGGTCATCCGCGAATGCTCTCAACTTAAATTCATGTTTTTTAATTCTTAGCCCGCGGATGTCCTCCATACTTCTTAGTTTCACACATAGCGGTTCCAACACCAACAAAAATAAAAGTGGAGACAAGGGACATCCCTGTCTAGTCCCTTTCGTGATTTGGCAGTTATCTGACATTGATTCATTAACCAAAATTTTAGCTTGTTGGGAGGTATAAATAGCCGATATACCTTTCTGAAAACGATCTCCAAAATTCAATTTATCCAAAATCCGTTTCAAAAAGTTCCAAGAGACCATATCAAAGGCTTTTTCTGCATCCAAAAATACAAAAGCCGCAGTTTGTTGAATATTATGGTCATAATATTCCAGTGAATCTAGTAAAATTCTTACATTGTCTTTTATTTGCCTTCCTGGTATAAAACCTGCTTGGTCCTCATGTATAAGATCCTTAATAAATTGCTTTATCCTACATGCCAAAACCGAAGCAAAAATTTTGTAATCCACATTTAAGAGCGATATAGGTCTGTAATTAGATGTTTTTTCTGGATCTCTTCCTTCTTTGGGTATCAGTGATATAAATGCGTGTGACCAAGTCTCCGGGGATGTTCCCTCGTCCAAAATTGCATTGTAAAGTGAACCAAAAAATCCAACTAAATTGTCACTAAATATTCTATAAAATAGTGCAGTAATTCCATCTGGTCCAGGTGTTTTATCCGTTTTTTGTCTCAGTATTGCTTCTTGTATTTCTTCCCTTGTTACTGGAGCTTCAATACATTCTCTCTGGGTCATTGACAAAGCTTTCATCTGTATTGAGTTTAGAAATTTATCTATTTTCTGTTTTGGAGTATTTTCTTTCTGATATAACTTAGAGTAAAATGAAACAAATTCTTTCTGAATTTCTGAAGTTGAATAAACTGGTCCTTTAGCAGTTTGGATTTTTGTTATAATCTTCTTTTGAAATGAGTCCTTCAGTTGTGTTGCTAAAAATTTTCCTGGTTTATTTGCATATTCAAAATACTTTTGTTTAGCAAGTTTCAGATTTTTATTCATTTCCTCCATTATTACCAAATTTAATTGGTGTTTAGATGCAGAAATCTGTATTTGAATTTCTCTTCTCTCCTCTTCCTGTGTTACCATTACCAATTTCTGCTCCAAATTTTGTAAATTCCAAAGTATGTTGTTTGTAAATTGCAATTGAGTCTTCTTCCAGGCCGAGTGTTTCTGTATCATAAAACCTCTCAGAACAGCTTTGAATGCGTCCCAAACTGTATTTAAAGAAGTTTCCCCATTAAGGTTAATTTCAAAAAAGTCTTTCATTAAAACCTGTAATTCCTTTTGTATCTTGTTGTCTTTTAAAAGTTTATCATTCATTCGCCATCTAAATGCTTGTTTATTGTTCCAATCAAAGGTAACAGGATTGTGATCAGAAAAAGTTCTAGGTAAAATATGAATTTTACGTAGTTGCGTGAAAATTGATTTACTGGCCCATATCATATCGATTCTGGAGTGTGAATCGTGTCTTGCTGAATAAAAGGTGTATTCTTTAGCTGTTGTATTCATTGTTCTCCAAATGTCTTGTAATTCTAATTCTGAAGCCATGGCAAAGAAAGTTTTAGGCAAGCATCCATCATTGATATCTTTTGCTTTTGATTTTTTGTCCAGAGATGGGAGAATAATTCCATTAAAGTCGCCCATCAATAAAATTTGGTCTTGTGCGTACTGGGTTATCAGGTCATGTAATTTTTCATAGAAGGATTTTTTCCCTTCATTGGGTGCATAGATTCCAACCACTATTGTCCTTTGTCCCAATATTTTAGTTCTGATAATTACAATTCTTCCTTCATTGTCTTTATATACTAGTTCTGGACAGAGACTGGGGTGGGCATAGATTACCACTCCCTTTGTTTTAGTTTTAGCAGAAGCAATAAATGCCTGTCCAAGCACCTGTTTCTCCAAGTATTTTTTATGCTTTGAAGCTATATGGGTTTCTTGTAGGCAAATTAGGGAGTATTTATATTTCTGTAGATATTTGAAGATTCTGGCCCTTTTAGTTTTCTCATTCAGTCCATTTACATTCCAAGAAATTGCTTTTGCCATAATGTAGTATTTTTTAGCAAAATAAAAAGTCTATAATTTAGTACCACCTTCTGCACCCTGTACCTCTTCTTCTTCCTCTTCTTCTTCCTCCTTCTCTCCAGGTAATTCTTTAAGGTCCATTTTATATTTTCTCAAAAATTTCCCCACATCTGCTTGGGATAGAATTGTCGTTTTCACTTCCTTATAGGTGAAAGCCAAACCTTGTGGCATAATCCAACGATATTTGATGCCATTAGCTTTCAGTATAGACACAAAGTCTTTGTAGTTATTCCTCTGTGAAAGTAGATGCCTTGGAATATCCTTCAGTAGTATAAGAGAGGAGTCTCCTGCTGACACTGGATTTTCATAATGAATCTTCATAATCTTGTCTTTAACTCTGGTGTCATAGAACACTATCATCAAATCTCTTGGCTTAGATCTTCTCATTCTAGCAGGTAGTGGTATCCTGTATATTCTATTAATGGCTTGTTTTAATTCTTGTTCATCTATCTGAAATAAGTAGGCCAAATTTGGTATTGCAGATTCTTTATTATCTCCCATCATATCTGGAAAATTGCGTATACGAAGGTTGGTCTCTTTCACTCTCATCTCCATCATTGCCATTTGATTTTTTGCCGCCATCTGATCCGCTTGTATTGTTTCAATCTGTTTTTCTTGGCTTGTTAATTTTTTCTTTGTGTCCTTGTGCTCATCCATCACTTTCTTAATTGATACATCCATCGCTTGCATATCTGTCTTCATAACAATCATTTGAGTTTTTACTTCTTTCAAGTCTCCAGTGACCACATCCAACTTCTGATTAATAGCTTGGGATGCTTGACCAAGATTTGTCATCATAGAAGTCAACTGTGCCATCTGTGTAGACATCTGTTCAAACTGTTTATTTGTTGCCTCAGTTTGTTTAGTTAGCATATCCTGTAACTTTTTTTCCATGGTCGAGGTTTGTAAAGAGTCCCTTAGTTTAGTATAGGCAGGGCTATGTAGTGAGCCAGAGCGGGGTCGAGACATTTACATTCAAAAAAAGCTGGTAAAATACATGTCCACCGACAGGGCCTTTAAGGTGCTGGTTAAAAGATGATAGTTCAAAGATCAGCCTAATAATTTTTTCGGGTTGAAAAGAGTCGAAAATTGGCTTTAAAATTGCATTTTAAAGTTTTAAAATACCAGTGAGTTTTTTCGGTCGCTCTAGATCGGATTAATCAGGAAGTAAACAGGAAGTTACTAGTGCTGCAGACCTTCTATCGCCTCTTCTCGATGGTTATTCCTTCAGGAATGATTTGAAAGTAACTCGAGTGCGACGGATATTCAGTCCCGCGGCTACTTCCTGTTGTTTTAGTTCCAATGATAGAGAGGGTGTTATAGAGAGTCTTCCGTTCCAGGCACTCCCTTACTGCAAACGTGGCAGGAATTCGCCGGAAAATCAGGAAGAGAAATCACCCTCCCCTTCCTTCGGACCTTCTCATTGGTGATAATTCTTGTCAGTCTAAAAGGTATCCTTCCGACTCTTTGTTATGGTTTAGGCTGATCGATCCGATAAGGCTCCTGTCGCTAATCCCGATGACTAACTCAGATCAAACTTTTTCAGTTCGGATTATGGAGGGGTGGGGGTCCCAGGAATATTCTTATCAGCCTCCCGTCTGTTCAAATTTCTAGTAAGTAGACGAAGAGTTCTTTTGTACTCACTTGGGTGTCAAGAGGTGAGGTTCTTTTCTTTATGTAGTCCTTATGTTGGTATTAAGGCGGTGGAGGGTAGAGCTTGCTGCCAAAGTTGCGTTTTGGCGATGTCCTTCCCTAGTGCCCTCGCAGGACCGGCGTCTAGGACTCCGAGGGGCTTAAAAAAGCCCCCTCAGAGTACCTAGGAGGTCAAACCGCGTTTGCGGGCTGCAGGGAGTTCCTGCTTTCCAACCCACTTGCAAGGGTCGGATTGGGGTATCTATGTACCCCAAAAATAACGCAAACTTGGATTTCTCCCAGGACAACCTGGGGAAATGGAGTGCTCTCTCCAACGGCACCACCGGAAGTCCCCAGAGTCTTGGGTCTCTTAAGCATTTACCAGAATACAAATGGGCTATTCTCTTTTAGAGAAAGAAAACAAAGGATTACAGCCTTTAGCAACTGCTCCAAAATACATTGATAGTGATCAGTGTGCTTCTTATTGAACATTTTTAATCCTTTATATAAAATTCAATACATTCAGAGAGTGGAGAGCCTCTTCCCTGCCTTGTCAAGATAAAAGTAGCTTAATTCTGCCTTTCCCCCTCTCAATGTGAAATGCTGTAAAAACAAATGATTCATATGATAGAATGGTCACCCCGGTAACAATAGATAAATTTGCAGTCTATTTCTCCCACAGTGCAGCACTGTAATGGTCTAATTCAGAAACATTCTAAATGGTTCAAGTGGCAACCAGATGAGATGGAGGGAGATCTTCAACTTGATCTACCACTTACAAAAAAATCCAATTCAAAACTATGGCAAATGAGATTGAGCACCATTCCCTACCAACGAAGTGTCATCTTTTTGAAGCTTGTTCTCCCTCATTCCTGAACATGTCTGCAGTTCCCTCTTTTTTAATGTCCTCAAACACACCTTGGTCCTAAGGGGAAACAGAAGAAGGAGAAGGAGAAGGAAAAGGAGAAGGAGAAGGAGAAGAAGAAAAAGAGTTGATTTTTATATGCCGACTTTTTCTGCCACTTAAGGGAGACTCAAACCGGTTTACAATCACCTTCCCTTCCCCTCCCCACAACAGACACCCTGTGAGGTAGGTGGAGCTGAGAAAGCTAACAGAGCTGTAACTTGCCCAAGGTCACCCAGCTGGCTTCATGTGTAGGAGAGGAAAAACAAATCCAGATCACCAGATTACGGGCTTATTCATTTGCCAAGTCTCCCTTGCAAATGACCCAGATCTGAGTCCCCCTTGTAAATGGCCTCTTTCCTCCCAATACTAGGTTCACTTCTTACTTGGAGTCCAGGCAGCTGAGGAAATAAAAAACAAAACAAAAAAACAGGAGCGAAATATCTCAGGGGTGGGGAGTTGCTAGGGAAAGGGGAAGGGGAAATCAGCAATTGGCAGATCCCTCTTGCTGCTGATTTTCCTGTGAAAATGCTCCTCCAGCCCTTGCATTTAGCGTTACAAGACCAACACTGGACTGGAAACCCTGTGTTGACCTTGTAGTGCAGTTTCGCATCCAGTAAACTAATTCTGTCCCCTGAATTTCATGAGGTTCCTTGCTATCTTGCAAGTGCAGCATTGTGGCTGAAGTAGCCCAAGTCGTGACAATGACCCAAACATGGAACAGGGATGCTTAAAATGGTGTAGAAGTGAGAGCAATTTCAGAGTTGCTCCTGAGTGTAATCTACATATCATTAGAGTCCCATTGCAGTCTGACTGCATAATGGTACTTTATCAACTCAAACCTCTCTGTTTAATCGGATGATTTAATTATGTGCTGGTTAATTGAAAAATTCATGGTACAAGTTATGAAGGTTAAAAATATCAGAAGTTCAAAGAAAATTGAAGGAAAGCTAGGAGCTGCAATCCTAAACTAAGAAAAATGCAAATGTACCTATTTGGAGGACTAGACGCTGGTGTAAATTCTCCTGTTCGGGGGATACAAATATGTTGTTGGAACGGGGCCTCAATTACACTAACCCAGTTCTTGAACTGCATTTGGAAGTTGCTACTTTAATGTGATTCCTCACAACATCACCTTGTGTCTATTAAGGTTACTGCATGTCACTGAAGTTGGAAGTACCATAATTTCTTCTTTCAGAGTTTTGGCCAGTGAATAAGAAGTGATTCAGTAATGTGCGGTGGACAGTTAATTGGAGTAGAATTTGAAAGACCCCAGTTCAAATCTCCATTCAGCCATGAAACTCAGAGCCAAACTACACGTTACAGGTAGGCAAGGGACAACCTGTGGCCACCAACGCCATTTTAGAGGAGAATTTAGCCAATTTAAGAATTGTTGTGATGGCACCACGAGATCTTGTTTCCCCACATGCCCTTTCAAGTGCTGAAACAGCCCCCCATGGCTACTTTGGCACTCATAATGGTTGGGGGGGGGGGACAAAATTACATAATGCTGCTGTGCCACAGACCCAATTAGGATTGGACCCTCATGGCAATTTTTAAATGGCTAAGTTCTCCTGTAAAATGGTGACTGTCGTCATAGGGTGTCCTGTGTCTGTTCATAATGTGTAGTTTGGCTTTCACTAGGGGACCCTGGACCAATCACTCCTTTCCAGACCTACCATTCTTTTAGGGTTGTTGAAAGGATTAAATGGATAAGGGAAGGACCATATATGCCATATATGCCTCCTCAAGCTCCTTGGAGGAAACATAAGTTAAAGAATGTGATTGACAGATGTGGGAGTGACTAACAAGAAAGGCTCACCAACACTTTAGATTCACCAATATGACAACAGGCAATGGAGAAGCAAGGGCCTCCACACTGAAGGAAGAATATATGTGATTCTGCACACTGCGTGCAAGGTTGCCTTAACTAATGATTAGTTGCAAGATATTGCTTCCCTTTAAAAAGTGACAGTAAAACAAACTTTTAATAAAGTGTTTTTGAAAGGCAGCAGACTGAGGAAAAATACGGGCAAGAGTTCAGAGTGGTAATGAACTGAATATGCATCTAATTATATTGAATTTACAAGTAATAGGATGGAGCAATATTAGAAATTACATCTGAGTGAAATTTGGTGCCTCAAGGCACTGAGAGCATCTTTTCAACTTTAGAAAAAAATGAATAAATGTTGTATCATTATATTCAGTTTTAAATCTCTGTCACTCCAAACCTCAACATGAACTCTAAAGGTCTAATCATTTGGGAGTGAGGCTACAGGAACCTCAATAAACATTTCATAAAGAGTTTGATGCTTTCCTTTGCTCCCTCTGCCCAAGTTAAATATAATTTTGAACTGCTGGCTTATAACATTAGCTTGTACAAGAGAGCTACTGAAACTATAAAATTAACCTAGAACCAAATCCAAATTAAACTGTGCATTGTAACATTCTTTGAGAAATAGTTCTAGAGATTGATAATTCTTTAGAAGTACAGTTGTAAGCAGAGTTACACCATTCTAAATCAATTGAAGTCAATGGGCTTAGAAGGGGTGTAACTCTCCTTACTTCTATCTGAAAAGTATTATTTATTTAGGACTGTTTAAAGAAGACGCATACAGTCTTGCCTGTGACCCAGACCTTGGACTGATTAACGACGACCCTTGCTGCCTAGCCTGTGATACGTAAGATACCCCGGCCTGATTTCTGGACTGTTTCTTACCCCTGCTGACCCCATTGTTTCTGTGCAGCCGCCAGGCTGCAGAAGGCTTGGCTTCTGTACCCTCCACCGTTTTCTGTCAGGCCCGCCCTCAGCTTCCTCTGCACCGTGCTGCTGCAGTAGCAGCCCCGCCAGCCTGCCCGGCCAGTACGTTTACAAAGGAGTGCATTGACTGACATAACTGAAAAACATTATGTATGATATGGAATTTCCGTCTGTGCTACTGAATCTGTGGGTCTCTCATTCACACATGTAAGTCACACTGGCTGCTGAAATTATGAACATGCATTTGTGAACTAGCCTGTACATTTCTATGTATTTATCCTACTTTCTTGTTAGTCACTACTAACAGTCAGAAAGCAGCGCCCGGCCCTGCATGCCGGTGCTGGGGCCACTCATGCCGGCATGCACCTTCCGGGTGCCGGTGGTGTGGGCCCCTGCACTGGCAGAGGCCGTAGTAGGCCTCCTAAGGGCTTTGGGCGCAGTTTTCAGAAATGGACCCTAACAGTGTAATGCCTGAAATCATTATATGCTATAGGAAATGTATTGGAAATGTATGCTTTTATGCTCAGTTCGCATACTCGCATTTATAAAGATGCTAAGCCTAGGATATAAGGGTTAGCATCTAGCACAATACCATGTGAGAGCACATGTATGTAATTGACATGCAGCCCCAGGTATAAAGGGTAAAGTATTGATCCTTGAAACAGATGCCCTATATGTGTAATCATTTAAGTTAGCATGAGTCTGGCAGACCCCATTATGAGCTGCCAGAATGAAAGACTACATTGCTTGCCTGGTACGGCCTTTTACCAGTAGAGAATAACAGTATCTTACCTTTATCCTTAGGAATGTGGTCACAAGACCTAATGCTTGCTTAGAGACAGCTTTGACCAATATCTATACGCTATGCTAATTAAAGTGAAATAGACAACCAATGGGCAGTGAATCTACGTAATTGTAACATCCCTAAACCAAAGTTATAAACGTTGTTGCAATCCTTTGTTCTGTGTGTGAATTGTCCTGCGCATTTGGGCAGTTCTCACCCGGTATGTATATTGGGCCTAATAAACAACTGCTTTAAACTCTCAACCTCCTACTGTGTTATTGTCATTGGAAATTAATACAATAATACAGACATTTCAACAGGAGTACATTTTTACTCTATAATAGGGGAGAGGGCTCATCACTATGAGTAACAGCTTAAACGTCTGAACATATATGAAAATAATGCTGTGCGCATCAGATATCTTTCACATTTTTAGTGCCTCACACTATATGTTACAACACTATAGGGACTGCTAAGGACAGTACATACAATTCATCAGCATCAGCAACTTAATCCTTAGCCTGGCATGTATGATGTAAAAGTGTTTCAGAAGCAGCTCATCATAAGATGGGAAGCTTAAGATAGAGCCTAACATTAGAAATAAAAATGACTTACAAATATAAGATGGTATTTTAAGGTCTGATCCTACGGAAGGCTATGCAATGAGAAATTCACTCAGGGTCAGCCACGGTCACTGCTGTGCCACTGGAAAACCATCAGCCCCCCCCCCAGGCCAGCCAACCCACTGTGCAACCCCCCTGCCAACCAGCCCAGGTGAGCCCCAAGCCGCTGGCCAGCTCAGGCACACCGCCCCTCGGCAGCCAGCCCCAGCATGCCCCAATCCACCAGCCTGCAAGTATACAAGCCTCAAGCCACTGGCCGTTCTTGTGTAGTGGTTAAGAGCGGTGGACTGTAATCTGGAAACCGGGTTTGATTCCTCACACCTCCACATGGAGCCTGCTGGGTGGCCTTGGGCCAGTCACAGTTCCTTCAGAACTCTCTCAGCCTCACCTACCTAACAAGGCGCCTGTTGTGGGGGGGAGGCTTTGCTTTGAGACACCTTACAGTGGAGAAAAGCGGGGTATAAAAACCAGTTCTTCTTCTGTCTGCATGTGAACCCTGAGCCGCTGTTGGCCTGGGCATGCTCCAAACCCTGGGAAGAAGGGAAACAGTGGAGCCCGGCAATGGCAGAGCTGGTGGCCTCATGCTCTTCCTCCCTCCTTCACAGGGGTGGGGCAATTTACAAGCTAACAATGTGAACAGAAGTCCAGGGAGTGTGAGCCAGTGTGGTGTAGAGGTTAAGAGCAGTGGTTTGGAGCGGTGGAGTCTGAGCTGGAGAACCGGGTTTGAATCCCCACTCCTCCATATGAGCGGCGGAGGCTAATCTGGTGAACTGGATTTGTTTCCCCACTCATACACATGAAGCCAGCTGGGTGATCTTGGGCTAGTCACTCTCTCTTAGCCCCACCTACCTCACAGGGTATCTGTTGTGGGGAGGGGAAGGGAAGGTGATTGTAAGCCGGTATGATTCTTCCTTAAGTGGTAGAGAAAGTCAGCATATAAAAACCAACTCTTCTTCTTCCTCATTTAATAAATGCTAGGAAATATTTTCAAATAGATATCTGCATGCTTATGATCACCCACTGCCCCATTTTGTCACTGTTCACGTCGTTTGCTTATAAATTGTCTTTATTTTGAATCTGCTAAATGCAACTCTATTTTGTGTCCAAAGTGATATAAAGAGAAAAAAGGTGAACACTTGATATATTACAAATCTTTCATAGCATGAAATAACTATTGCCTATTATTTTACCCCTGACATTTTTATTTTTAAGGGAATTTCACTTGATTTGTGTTGGTGACACAGTTGATATGTTGTTTCCAGTGACCTTACATCCAAACCTAGTAGTGTGTGACATTTGATGGCCCAGATAAAAAACATTAATGGCATAAGGGGGTTTATTTTCCTGATCATAAATTAAGTTTAAATAACTCTGAATTTATTTTAAACTCCTCAGTACTTTTTACTGTCTAACCAATAAATGTATTTATTACTGGCAGCTTAACCTGGGTTTCCTTGGCAAAGCCATTTGCACAGGTTCCTATGCACACACTCATCTCTACAGCCTTGTGCTGAGGCAACACAAAGTGATCTATGCCAAATAAAAGAGATTCATCTTTGGCGGTTAACTGAAAGCAACCTGAAACAAGAACATATCTGCTTTCCGCTAAAGTTAATTAAGCAAAAAAGATGGAGGTGAGAAGCGGTCATCATTCAAGATACGTTAAATTCATGTTCTTGGGCTTGTTCAGAGTATCAGGTAAAGGCTGAAAACTTGTAAGGTGTTGGGGTTAAAAAAGAAAATAACCTTTGTTGCCCACTAGGGACGTTTGTCCCAAGAAAGCTCAGGGTGAAAGAATTTGAAAATAAATCCACAATCCAATTTTGCATACAGAAACATGCAACTTCCAACTTTTGCAAGCCATATCTGAATGCAACTTTATTGTGCGCTGATCCCTTAACTTCCTTCCCATCCATGCTGTAGAAGTCAACCAATATGGTGTAGCAGTGTCAGACCACTAGAACATAGCAGATCCAAATTCAAACCCCCACTCTCTCACACACACTCTGCCTAACCTACCTCGCAGGATACAATGCTGTGGGGATAAAACCGAATATGGGAGGACAATGTATGCCCTCCTGAGTTCCTTGGAGAAAGACGGGAGTTAAAATGTACTAAAAGTAATTTATGGAACCAAAGTGAGGTATACAGTTTATATAGCATGGATAATAACTATATAAAAGGTACTTATATTTATAAAGTATATGCTTCATCCTACTTCCCCCACTTTTGTCTTTAGCACAGTGGCTGTGCAGTATCTGAGAAGTTCTCAGTTTCACAGATATACAGTAATATTGAAGGTAAGCTAGAAAAGCACCTTAGTATTCTGTAGCAATAGACTGAAATTAGGGAAGCATGTAAAGGTAATGTAGTAGTAATAATGGGAGACTTCAACTTCCCTCATATTGATTGGATAAATGTATGCTCCAGTCAAGCCAAAGAGATAAAAATTTTAGACATCCTAAATGACTGTGCCCTCGGACAGTTGGTCATAGACCCAACCAGAGGGGAGGCGATCCTGGATTTAATACACTGTGGTGCTGCCAGTGACTTAGTGCGGGATGTGGATGTAGTTGAGCCACTTGGCAATAGTGATCACAATGGCATCAAATTAAATTTATATGTAAGTGGGAAATTGACTGGGAAATCTCACACAATTACCTTTGACTTTAAAAGAGGGAACTTCTCTAAAATGAGAAAACTGGTAAAGAGGAAGTTGAAAGGAACAGTTAGGAGGGTTAAATCTCTTGAAAAGGCTTGGGGGTTACTCAAGTCCACATTACTAGAGGCTCAGCTAGCTTGTATACCGCAGGTCAGGAAAGGTAGTAATAAGTCCAACAGGTCACCACCATGGCTAATGGGTAAGGTGAAGGAAGCAATTAGAGAAAAAAAGTCTTCTTCAGAGACTGGAAGGTTTGCCCAAATGAGGCGAACAGAAGCAAACACAAACTTGCACAAAGGAAATGCAAGCAGATAATTAGAGATGCAAAAAAAAGATTTTGAGGGGCTTATTGCTAAACACATCAAAACAAACAATAAGAAATTCTTTATATTAGGAGTAGGAAACCAGCTAGGGAAGCGGTTGGACCATTGGATGACAATGGGAGTAAAGGAACTCTAAGGGAGGATAAAGTGATTGCTGAAAAACTAAATTAATTCTTCACATCTGTCTTCACTGTTGAAGATACAGGGCAGATTCTTTCTCTTGAACAGAGATTTTGGAGAGGGAAAAAGAGGAACTGAGGTAAATAGTGGTAACAAGGCAGGAAGTCCTAGAACGACAAACTGCAAACTAACAAGTCACAGGGACCAGACGGTATTCATCCTAGAGTTCTTCAAGAACTCAAATGGGAAATTGCTGAACTTCTAACAAAGATATGTAATATGTCCCTTTGATCAGCCTCTGTACCAGAGGACTGGAGAATGGCCAATGTAACACCCATTTATAAAAAAGGTTCCAGGGGGGACCCAGGAAATTACAGGCCAGTTAGCTTAACGACTGTTCCAGGTAAATTGGTGGAAAGCATTATTAAAGATAGAATTGTCAAGCATATAGAAGGGCAAGGTCTCCTGGGCAAAACCCAACATGGCTTCTGTAAGGGTAGGTCCTGTCTCACTAACCTATTAGAGTTTTTTGAAAGTGTCAGTAAGCATGTGGACAGGAATGAGCCTGTGGATATTGTGTATTTGGATTTCCAAAAAGCTTTTGACAAAGTCCCCCACCAAAGACTGCTAAGCAAACATCATAGTCATGGGATAAGAGGACAAGTCCTCTTATGGATTGAGAGCTGGCTGAGAAATAGGAAGCAGAGAGTAGGAATCAATGGTCAGTCCTCACAATGGCGGGATGTGAGCAGTGGAGTGCCTCAGGGATCTGTGTTGGGACCCATGCTTTTCAACCTGTTCATCAATGACCTGGAGTTGGGGTTAAACAGTGAAATAGCCAAGTTTGCAGATGACACCAAATTATTTAGGGTGGTTAAAACAAAATTGGACTGTGAAGAGCTCCACAAGGATCTCTACATACTGGAAGAATGGGCATTAAAATGGCTAATGAGATTCAATGTGAGTAAGTGTAAAGTGATGCATATTGGGGCAAAAAATCCCAACTTCACATATACACTGATGGGATCTGTGCTGGCAGCGACAGACCAAGAAAGGGATCTTGGGGTGGTAGTGGATAGCTCAATGAAGATGTCAACCCAGTGTGCAGCTGCTGTAAAAAAGGCAAATTCCATGCTGGCCATAATTAGAGGAGGAATAGAGAATAAAACTGCTGATATCATACTGCCCTTGTACAAATCTATGGTGAGACCACAATTGGAATACTGTGCACAATTCTGGTCACCACACCTAAAAGGGGATATTACAGAGCTTGAGCAGGTGCAGAAAAGAGCAACCAAAATGATTAGGGGACTAGAGCAACTGTCCTATGGGGAGCGGTTAAGACCCTTAGAGCTGTTTAGCTTGGAAAGAAGGCGGCTAAGGGAGACATGATAGAGGTCTATAAAATTATGCATGGTTTGGAGAGATTGGACAGGGAGACGTTTTTCTCACTCTCCCATAATACTAGAACACGAGTCATCTGCTAAAGCTGGAGAGCGAGAGATTCAAAATGGATAAAAGGAAGTATTTTTTCACACAACGCATAGTTAAATTGTGGAACTCCCTGCCCCAGGATGTGGTGATGGCTGCCAGCTTGGAGGGCTTTAAGAGGGGAGTGGACATATTCATGGAGGAAAGGAGTAGTCATGGCTATTAGTTAGAATGGATACTAGTCATGCTGCATACCTATTCTCTCTAGTATCAGAGGAGCATGCCTATTATTTTGGGTGCGGTGGAACACAGGCAGGAAGGTGCTGCTGCAGTCGTCTTGTTTGTGGCTTCCTAGAGGCACCTGGTTTGCCACTGTGTGAACAGACTGCTGGATTTGATGGGCCTTGGTCTGATCCAGCAGGGCCTTTCTTATGTTCTTATGCCCTCGAATAGACACCAAAAACTGGTTGAACTGTTTCTTTTATATGTAAACACAAGTAGATTTGTTAATCTATAGAACTGATATGAAAACCCAGCCCTGATTCAAAGATCACAGCAATTAAAAACTTGATCCTAAGTATTTCGGACAATTTAGTCTGTGTTCCTTATTGTCACATGAGATATAGTGAAATAATAGTTTTTGCCTTGGGAGTTATCCAACTAATCCAAATAATTAGAAGTTCAGAGAAAAAGTGTTGTTGACAATGGTCACATGGAAATGGACACTGAATATGCACATTGAATATAGATAACTAAGATAGGGATGTGTTAACAGTTTGAATAACATGTGCACATTTAATATTCTATTCTGTTGAGAATTCCATCATGCTCACTCAACTCTCTGCTTTTTTACAGCTAATGCATAAAGTCTCATATGTTAAAAAAGAACTCTTATGGTTCAAAAGCACAGGACTTGATCAGCATAGATATTATTCAAAATGTTACTCACTGTGGATGTGAAAAAGTCTGGAGGTACATGGCTGCCAATCACAAAGCTCCATTTTATACCCAATCAATGAAAGCAGCCAGTGGTCAGCAGCCCCCCATGTTTATAAATCCCTTGGACAAAATGGTTCAAGCAAAGGGAAAGGAAGAAAACACCATGGCTGCATTCAGACATCACATGACATCATGGTTCAGTTAGCCTAACTAGGGTCCATCAAAGCAGGATCTCTAACCAGGATCTGAAATTAGTTTATCAGACACAGTAAGTTTTAGTTATGGTTTTGCATGATGCCCATCGAAATTTCACCAGGGGAGATCGAAGAATCGAGTTATAACAGGGATGGACCCAGGATTTACGAGGGCTGAGCATGGGGTCATCTCTAATGAATGGAAAACTCATGCATAACTCCAAGGAACAACTGAGACAGTCCAGGGATGAACATAAGTCCAAGTACCCATGCATAAACAACCAAAGTTTCACAAACCAATCATGGTTTCACATTATGTCCAAACCGAACCAATGTTATTGAACAGGTTTGAACCTTGTCTGCTTTATTTATGCATTCCCTTTTATTCAGCTGGTCACCAGGGGCTGTAAGTAGCATTGGGACAGATTCTTATCATCCCATGGAACAAGATCAGTTAACAAGCCCTAGACCACCTGGGACTGACATTTGTTCCCATCTATAGCCTGTGTAGCTTTCACAGGAAAGGGTGCTGCATCATTTAATGACAGCAAATTCCACTGATCTGTGGAATTATATATTGTTCACCCTTACTTTAAATGAACCAGGTTGAGTGAACCAGGTCAAAAAAGTGAAGAAAAGGCCAGATTCAAAGTAGCTAAAAGCTTGATTTGTACCTCCATGTTTGATTCATATTGTTGCAGACCCTTATCTGTTAGAGGTATTGGTTGAACCAACAGGAATCCTGACAATTCGCTTTAATGACAGGATGATCACAAAATGCATACATGTGCATGCACAGAGGAATACCCCCACATGCATACACACACACACACAAGTTCTCCTTCTCAAGCCAGAACCGTAATTGTTTCAAAGGGTGGGATGGGAGAAAAACCTGCCATAGGAAATGGTTCTAAAAACACATAATAGGGGCCTGTAAATTACTCTTCCCAATTGTCACCTGCTTGACCACCTGCTGGGGTTGATGGGAACTGTCGTTTTTCACAGCTCTGCCAATGAGAAGGCCAAGAAAACAACAGCTCCCACCAACACCAGCAATTCAATCATTCTGAGCATCCCCGAAGAACATTTACCTGCTGCTGCTACTGCTGAACACTTCCAATGGAGCAAATACTCTTGAATTGCAAACAAGTCAACAATGTGAGTACACTGGATTCTCAAATGAACAGAAAACAGTCACTGCACGCAAGTTTGAATTTCATACATGTCTGTAAGGATCACAGCATTCTTAATTAAGGGGGAAATGCCAAAACTGACCTCTGAGGTCAAAAGAAAACTGGTAGAGGCAGACATGCTGGTCGGGTGGAAGAGACTGCACACGTTGACATTTCCCTCCTACAAGGTCTCTACTAGTCTTGCCGATAATCACAGAACAGGTTGGTTACAGCTATAACCTACCAGTACCTCAGATGTGAGCCCCATGGCGCAGAGTGGTAAGCTGCAGTACTGCATTCCAAGCTCTGCTCACGACCTGAGTTTGATCCCAACAGAAGTTGGTTTCAGGTAGCCGGCTCAAGGTTGACTCAGCCTTCCATCCTTCCGAGGTTGGTAAAATGAGTACCCAGCTTGCTGGGGGTAAAGGGAAGATGACTGGGGAAGGCACTGGCAAACCACCCTGTAAAACAAAAGTCTGCCTAGTAAACGTCGGGATGGGACGTCACCCCATGGGTCAGGAACAACCCGGTGCTTGCACAGGGGACCTTTAGCTTTTACCTCAAATTCACCCAACGGTTCACTGTGAGTTTAAGAATACAGTCCGCCAAGTCCTCTGTTTATACAGAGACAACAATACACCAGGAGGGTGAGATGTGTCAGTTTTTCAACAGTTTCCTTCAAAATACCTGCACTGCCTTACATGATTCCCCTCTTTGCTTCTGATAAACACTTATCAACATGGCAAACAATACTGAAGAAAGGAGAACACTCAACTTTGCTTCTTACTCAGAATATCCATTCTTCTGCTGCATGCAAATAGTCTGAAAAACCCTGTCAAGTCAATATGCTAGTCAGTCTTGTCCAGTATGCTCTTGCTAGGAACTCATGGATTTGCAGTGATTCAGGTTTCTAGGTAATTACATAATTTATTAATGGCACAAAGCTGGTCTCAAGGGTATTGTGACGCCAGAAAAGTAAGATTGATCCCCCCAGACCACAGCATCATCAGATTCATAGTGGTAATAGATTCTAAAAGACACTAACATATTGCTGTGCCAAGAAGCCTAATGAATAGAATGTTAGCGCTTCATTTTGTAGCTCAGGTGACAAGCTGTACAAAGAAATAACCAAGAAAGACAGGTAAGCCATAAGAAAATGCATGTTGGAAAAGAAAGAGCAGGTGTCTCATAATTTCTTTATTTCACAACTCCTTATTTAGGAGGGCCATTTTACAGAAACGTGACA
Organism: Euleptes europaea; assembly: GCF_029931775.1. Lineage (NCBI taxonomy): Eukaryota > Metazoa > Chordata > Lepidosauria > Squamata > Sphaerodactylidae > Euleptes > Euleptes europaea. The sequence goes on from NC_079322.1 coordinate 41,347,948, forward strand.
GCTTCTACTAATAAAGTCCCTGGGTTTATTGTGGGCCCGTAAATGATACTGAATAATATAAACACACCACGTTTTCCAGGGAATGGGCCACCTTAACATTCATGGGTTATAACATTTCGTTTATGATGGGGCTGATGATTCTTTGAAAATGTCTCACGTTCAATTTCAATAGCGGCCTTCCCAAAAGACCTCCACAGCCATAGGTTACATTCCAGTGCACAGTTAACTCCCACTGAACTCAATGAAATTTCAAGCATGCCTATCTCTGGATTCAATTGAGGCTATAACTCCTTTTAAACAAGTTATTAAACTCTTATTTTTCTCCCCCACCATTATTTTTTTTAATCCTGAATTAATTGTTATTCTTTATAATAGATTTTTTTTTTTTACAAGAGATTTCTCCATCTGATGGGAAGGTTTATTTCGACAGAAACGATGCCATTGGAAGGAGGCAACCCTGCCGACAGTTTGGAAACTACAGTTATAAGAACAGCGGGGGAGAAAAACAGAATAATTGATTAACCAAGGCTTCTTGAAGAGGATGATTTGATTAGGGTAATTTATAGAGATTGTATCTTGTGTCATCCTTTGTCTTTGAAAACACAGAAGGAAATGGCTTCCGAGTACATTTAGCTGCCACCATGAGAGATGGTTCACGCTGCATGGCCGCTTACATGAGACTGCTCAATTCTGTACCTTTCCAGCTAGTCAAATATCCAATATCTGCGCATACTCATGCCCAGGCATCACAGTTCCATGCACAGGAAACTTTTCTAACATTGACTTATAAAAATATTTGGGGTTGTTCACTGCTCTGCTCTCTGTAGCATAAACATTTATTTAAATGGGGCTGTCTTTTCAGTAATGAAGAATGAAGGAAAAACAATGGTCTGATTTTGACAAATTAACTTGTGATTTGGAGAGTCAGTGAAGCAGGGAAGAGACATTCCTAACTATACTAATTAAATGAGCTTGCAACATTTATTTTAATGCAATGGAACCAGCCATATGAAGATGAACATTTTAATTTATTTTGCAGTGACATTATGAAAAATTTCTCTGCTACAGATTATCTACAAAAACAAATCTCATCAGCATCTAGGTTTGTGCATGAAATTTACATCCCTCGCGGAAGTCTGACCTTCCCCAGTGAAAACAAATGGAATGAGCTAAGTTAAAAAAGTTTCTGCAAAGGTTGTCTTTCCATTGATGTGATGGTTTATGTTCAAATTACCTCTGTGAAAAACACATCCATTTTTCATGGCGCAGCGTAGATGAAAAATTCCAAAACCATTCTAAGGGGAATGCAAATATACCTCATTAGTTCAAAAACATTTTTCATGAAGGACTGCTGAGTATTCTCAGGCAGATGAGGATGCGGAATGAGCCAAGAATGAGCACTGTGCGTACTAATTGTTTTTAAACTTGTTCTTTTCCTTTCCGACAACCCAGTTACTATTGCAAGAAGGAAATGTTTTGGTGGAGGGAGAAGCAGGATCAAGGATTCTTCTAGCTGCTGCTCTGTGCCCTTTTGGTATTTGAAGTAACCACAAAGTCACAATTTTCCTTAGATTATACCATCTTTTGTCTGTCTTCAGACTGTCTACTGAAATAATGCTGGGTGAGCAGGACAGAATATGATAAGTGATCATAATAAATAATATTTATAAGGCACATGATAAGCTACTGTGGCTAGCCAAGTGGAGAACCACTTAAGAACTTTGAGTTGTACAAGGATGGATTTGGTACACCGCCCTTTGGATTAGAGACAGAGTGCATGATTTTAGGCTAGATGTGCGCTTAATGGGCTGAATCCAACCACCTTTTCAGTTGTTGATAAGGGAAGGAAGGGGCTCCCTTGGACCCCAAAAAGGCTATGCTTAGAATCATGGGACCTGCATGTACAAAGATCCATGTGGGATGGGAACTGCAGTATGGAGGCAAATTAGGCAAGACTGAAGGACAAAGATGGCTGTATCCAGCTCAGCATTTATACTCAGGATCGTTATTTTTAGAAGGTGTTTGTTTACGGAAGTATTGTTAATTTAGTGGTGTGTTTAATGGTTGCATCGGTTTTTAACTGTCATTCTTTTAAATACCCTATTTTAAAAATTTGGGTTGCAAGTATGGTTGAGCTTATTGTGATGAGGGTTAGGCATACATTTTGTACAAATAAATAAATATTTGTACAAATAATTCAGCAATCTGTCAGCGGAAGGTGTTGACACTGCAGATTTCCACCACATTACCCTCCCCACAGCAGTCCTGTCTGATCCTCTGAAAGTTGAGTCCTGGGTTCAAAGGAACTGCGTGAACTAATACCAACGTGGACTGCACCAAGGAGGGAGAAGAGCAAAAGCAGACTGAGAACATGAAAATGGTTCAGGAGGAAGCCTAACTGACTTTGCTACAAGCCAGTATTGTAGCCACTCTCCTCAGCTGGGCCGAAAATGGGCATTCACTCATCCACCCACTGCATTATCCCCCAGTGCACGGGGAGACATCTGGTGTGCTTCCACAAACCACCATAGCTGGTGAAGGGTCTGGGTCAAGTGGCCCCTGTCTCTGCTTAGTCCTGGCCACCAGTGACTCACTAGGGTAGTGGCCCACCAGGATATTTCCTTGAAAGTTAAATGGCCAGTCCATCTCTGGGGAAGTTGACAAAATCAGCCTTGTGTCTCTTGCATCAGTAGAACATACAATTGTGGAAGAGGCAAGAGAAGTGGTTTCTCGTCCTTCCCTCCTCAGTGCAGCTTCTCAACCCATATGGTCCACATGGGCCCCATGACCTTGGGGAGGGGCCATGGCTCAGTGGTACAGCATCTGCTTGGCCCAGGTTCAGTCCTCGGCATCTCCAGTTAAAGGGACTAGGCAAGTAGATGATGTGAAAGACCTCTGCCTGAGACCCTGGAGAGCCGCTGCCGGTCTTAGCAGGCAATACTGACTTGGATGGATCAAGGGTCTGATTCGGTATAAGGCAGCTTCATGTGTTCATGTGAGAATCAATCCCAAGTGTCACACTCAGAAGGGACTGCTGGGGGAAGGAGAATGCAGAAAATACCTAATGATCCTTGAGTCAACAGACTGCCGGATCCAATCAAAAATATTTAATTTTTTGTTCACATTTTCAAACATTGACAAATACAATTAATAATGTCAATACATTAAAAAAAATTAAAAATGCACTTGACAGGGAGCTATAGTGACAAAAAAGAGGAAATGATAGCAAGGTGAAAGGAGGGGAGGTCAGAACCTCCATTTGGGAACAGGCTTGGAGCAGGTTTGAAAGGCCCAGCTGGTTGCTTCCCTTGTTACCCAGTTATCAAGGTTGGTGCCCAATCCTAGTAGATAATGCAAATATAAGCAGCAGACATACATACTAACTTATCCAGCAGAAAGAGTGTTCATTGTAAGCACATATAACTAAATTAAGCATATGCAACTAAGGTCCCTGGTTCAATCCTAAGAACATGGGAGCTCCATGTAGTTGCAGCTTTTTAAGAGGTGCTGCCTGAAGATGCCACCCACACCATTCACCTCTTGTTGCTATCATTCGGTTCTTGCTTCTTTCAGACATCTTTAAACACAATACATCAGCTGTGTAGACCTAGGTTTTCACAAGAGTTTGAAGATGCCCATCTGAGCATGGCACACTGTATTTAAAGGAAAGGACCACTGGGTGCTTTTGCTCCTGGGTGGGGAGAAAAGGCAGTGGAGTAGTGAGGCCAGCAACCTGGAGAAGAACATGCCCTGTTCCCTTATAAGAGATTTGCTGGGATGCTATTTGCTAGGTGATGTTCCTTTCCTTCTTTCAAGCTCCCTTGACCAAAAGGTCTTGAGCAGTAAAAGGGGAGCCTTTATTTCTTTAAGGAAAATATGATGGATAGATACTTGGCTACCACCAGTGTTGTTCTTGGGTCTCTATCCGTCAGCAAAAAAGGGACTATTTTATCATTTGTTACGGTGGCAGGTAATTTGATTAAGATAGGGGTAATCCATTGATTGCAATAGGAATTATATTGGGGACATTCCAACATCATATGGGATACTGAATCCACGATCTTCAGATCACATGGACAAAGCCTATCTGAATAAGGTAAGTTGCCATATCTTCCATTTAACACCGCTGAAGGGGCGGCATTCAAGCCAGCAAGTATGAATGCTCTACAGTAGGTAATGAGGGACTATTAAATTGCTGAAATAAGCTGGAGTTCGCAAAGATGAAAGGATACCTAAAAATTGGGTAGAGCATACTATCTTAGCATGCATTACAGAGCTGGCGTAATGCAGTATAGAGCTGGTGAAAAGCTTCATCTGCCCATTTTCACATATTAAGCCTCTGTTAAAGGGGGCATTACGTTTTCCAGGCTGTTTGCTTCCCTAAGTGGAGGAAGCAACAGCATTAATGTTGATTACGATTGAAAAATGGAAGTAGCATTGGAGGTTGCTGCTCCCCAAAAGCCAATCCACCCACCCCACTGCTGGCCATGGTTCCATGTGCAAAATAATCAAATTTATTGAAATATTTATACACCACCTTTCCTTTGTGATTCAAGGTGGCTTACGACTCCAAGATTAAAAACATGCAAAATACAATAACCACCCACCCCTCACCAAGAAAATACAGCCTAAATCTCCAGTGAGCAAACTCAGACCGAGGGAACAATGACTTGGGGTTGCATCCAAAGGTGCAATTACACATGTGGAAAGATATATGCCAATAAAGGCTTGTGTTATGTGTTATGTTACATGTGGAAAGAATCTTCTGTTTACAAAGAGCCTGTTTTAAACATTGCACTAGAGAACTGCTTGAGGAATCACTATCCAAAAATGAGCGGCTTGTGCAAGAGTTTAAACTGAGCCTAAGAATTGCTAAAGTCTACCTATTACATTTCTGCATGTACTTTTATGTGAACTCTGGGTATAGAGCAGAGGTCTCTGGGAGGGGGGGAGGTAACTGTGAATTTCCTGCATTTTGCAGTGGGCTGAACCAGATGACCCTTGGGGTCCCTTCCAGCTGTATGTTTCTATGTTTCTTGCAGAATAATGATTGTAGTTGTTTGCCTTCCACTCACAGTTCTTTGGCTCCAACACACCTGGATTAGTTCTGTTACTGATGAAGATGCCCATGTTCAGATGAGGGCCTTTTGGTTTGCTGTCATATGAAGAGAAGCTTCTGCCTGCCTGTTAAGATTACCGGTTGCTCCATCCTGGCTACAGCCATTGCTGGGACATCTGCTGTCCTGTTCACTGTTCTTGAAACAGTCTCTCTTTTTTTTTTGTTCCTCGAATCAGACTGTTATGAATAGGCAGCAGTGCAATGGCAACAACTGTTTCTATTTGGAGAGGATGGGTTTAGGAATGATTCCAGCAGCTTGCACCTGTGCTATCTTTCTTTCTTTCTTTTTTTTTTTTTATAAATTTTTATTAAGATTTTTTTAACAATAAAAAAATATCAAACAAAAAAACAATACATGTAACAACAATAACAAAAAAATAAGTAACAAAAATTACAAAATACATAATACAAACTTGGAGGAGTATCCATATATCTCATTTATTACAATCTCAAATATCAAAGTTCTTATATTAAAAAGAAAAAGAAAAAGATACCCCTTCCCCCACCACCCACCATTAAGAGTGACCCTTCACCCGACTTCCGCAGCAGGTGTCTAATCAGATTTTACTATTAAAAATACAAAGGTATAAAATTACTCTAGTTTCTACAACTCGTTAATTATAACCATAAAATCCATTTTTGCCATCTTATCCCAATATGAGGCGGCCTTTGACCAAGTTTGTTTAAACTTTTCCATATCTTTCCCATGTAGGAAATCTGTTAATTTGGCCATCCTCATATATATCCATATCTTCTCTCTCCAGATATTAATTGAGGGTTTATTCACTTGCTTCCAAACTTTAGCTATCACAATTCTTGCAGCAGCAAAGCTATACTGGCAGACAATTCTGTCTTCATCATTGATATTTTTTGGTGGTATTCCCAATAAGCAAAATAATGGTTTTCTTTTCACACTACCATTAATCAAATTATTCGTTTCCTTCAAAACTTTCTTCCAGAATTTTTTTATTTTTTTACAAAACCACCATACATGCATATATGTTCCTCTTTCCTTACCACATTTCCAGCACAGACCCCTGTCTTCTCTGTTTATTTTAGAAATCATCACTGGTGTTATATGCCATCTGTAAAACATTTTATATAGATTTTCTCTAATTTCATTGGTTATTGTAAATTTAAATTCTTTTTTCCATAATTTTTCCCATAGTTCCAAATCTATGTTAAAACCTAGCTCCTTCATCCATTTAATCATAATTGGTTTAACCCTTTCTTGTTCCAAATTAATTTCCATTAACAATTTATACATTCTACCTATCAGTCCTTTATTTCCTTTTATTAATATTTTCTCTAATTCTGATTTATTTCTATTGAATCCAATTTGGTTATCTTTATTAAATATATCTCTTATTTTGTAGTATAGAAACCAATCCTTTATATCCAGTTCTTCTCTACTTTTTAGAATCCATATCCCTTCTTTCCAGTTAATAATATTTCTATATATATCCATTTCTAAATTCAGCTGAGTTCCTCTTCTCATAAAAGCTTCCACTGGATTGAGCCATCCAGGAGTTTTATTTTCTAATATCTTTCTATACTTTTTCCACACTTTAAACAAACCAGCTCTAACAAAATGAATATTAAAATCTTTATTTACTTTTTCTTTCTCATACCATAAATAAGCATGCCATCCAAAACGTAAATTATAACCTTCCAATTCTAATAATTCAGTATCCTCTAACATTATCCAAGATTTCAACCATACAAAGCATGCTGCTTCATAATACGTTTTTAAATCTGGTAAGCCTAATCCACCTATATCTCTTAGTTGAATCAAATTTTTGTAAGCTATTCTATGTTTTCCTTTGTTCCACAAGAAGTTTAAAATATCTTTTTTCCATACCTTAAATATTTTAACCCCCTTAATTATTGGTACATTTTGAAATAAAAAAAGCATTTTGGGTAAAACCATCATTTTAACAGCTGAAATTCTACCCCATAGTGATAAAGGTATTCTTTGCCAGTTTTTCAAGTCGGTATTAATTTGATGCCATGTTTTTATATAATTATTTTTGAATAAATTAAAATTATTTGAAGCTAACCAAATACCCAGATACTTTATTTTTTGTTCTATAGTAAAGCCAGTATTTTTGATAATTCTTGTTGCTGCAAGAGTGTCATATTTTTAACCAATATTTTTGTTTTGTTTTTATTAATTTTAAATCCTGCAAGTTTTCCATAAACCTCCACCGTTTTTTTCCATTCTGCAATCTGACTAATAGGGTTAGTTAAAAAACAAACTAAATCATCTGCATATGCTTTAAGCTTGAAGTGATTTCTCCCAACCTTATAACCTATAATATTTACATTATTTCTAATCTTTTTCAATAAAACTTCTAACGTTATTATAAACAATAATGGTGATAAAGGGCAACCTTGTCTGGTGCCCTTTTGTATTTCAAATTGTGATGTTATATTCCCATTTATCAACAATCTAGCAGATTGGTAAGTATAGATCTTTTCAATAGCTAGTTGGAATTTCTTTCCAAAATCCATATATTCTAATACTTTTTTCATAAACTTCCAATTTACATTATCAAATGCTTTTTCTGCGTCCAAAAATATCATTGCTAAAGGTATAGTGCTAAATTCCGCACATTCTAAAAGATCTATTACTACTCTAACATTTTGGCTGATCAGCCTTCCGGGAAGGAAGCCTGCTTGATCCTTATGAATAATCTGACTCAGTATTTTTTTCAATCTATTTGCCAGAATCGCTACAAAAAATTTATAATCATTATTCAATAATGAGATTGGTCTATAATTTTTAACATCTAATAAGTCTGTGTTTGGTTTAGGAATTAACACTATATTTGCATGTTTCCAGGTATTTGGAATAGATCCATTCTGCAAACAGTTATTCATCACTTTTAAAAGATGTGGAGAGATTTGTTCCATAAAAACTTTATAATAAAATGTTGTAAAACCATCTGCTCCTGGTGCTTTATCCAACTTACTTTTACCTATTACTGCTTTTAATTCCTCCAAGGTTATATTAGCGTCCAATAATTCTTTATGTTCTTGTGAAATTCCTGTCCATTCTAATTGGTTCAAATATGTCTCTATTTCTTTTTCTGAAACCTCTCCTTGTCTATATAAATTTGAGTAATAGTCCACAAAAGTTTCTACAATTTTACATTTATCCATTGTAACCTTACCATCTCTCTTTATCCTTATTATAGGTAAATTCTTTTCTTTATGTTTAAGTTGCCAAGCTAATAGTTTACCTGGTTTATTTGCATGTTCAAAAAATTTCTGCCTATTATACATAATTTTTTTTTCTATTTCCGCATTTATTAAAAATTCATATTGATATTGCAAATTTTTAATCTTATCTCTATATTCCTGTTTAAGCAATTTAGTTTGTACTTTTCTCAATAGATTCTCTTCTTGTTTAATCTGTTCTAACAATTTCTTCTTTTTACCTTCTCTCTCTCTATACCATCTCGAATTTTGTTGTATCAATAAACCCCTTAGTACTGCTTTACCTGCGTCCCATACAATATCATCCGATGTCCCTTTATCAATATTTTCTAAAAAATAGTTTTGTATATCTATTTTCAATTTATCCACAATTTTCTTATTTTTAAGTAAATATTCATTTACCACCCAAGATTTATTTTTTTTTGTATCTATATTAATCCTTAACATTAGCGCATTATGATCAGAAAACACCTTAGGTAAAATTTCAGGAGCCTCAGATAAACTTGTAATATCTTTAGATAACCAAAACATATCTATTCTTGAATGGGAACAATGTCTTGATGAATAAAAAGTATACCCTTTTTTATTACCGTTCATTAATCTCCATATATCAAACATTTCCCATTGATCTGTTATATAATTAAAAATACTTGGAAGTTTACCCTCATATTTACTCTTTTTTTTTCTTTGTAGATCTATCCAATCTTGGTACCATTACCCCATTAAAATCTCCCATCCAAATCATTTTCCCATTAGCGTATTCTGCTAATATCGACGCTAGATTAGAATAAAATAATTTCTGATTTATGTTAGTTGCATAAATACCCACTAATATTATTTTCTGAAATCCCATTACAATTTCCACAATTAAAATCCTCCCATCTACATCTTTATATAAAAGTTTAGGTTCTAATACTGAAGGGACATACATAGCAATACCATTGATTTTTTTCATTTCATTACACGCAGTGAATAATTTGCCCATTTTTGTTTGCTCCAACCTGTGAATATCCTTTGGTAATATATGTGTCTCCTGTAAACAAAAAATATTAGCTTTGGACTTTTGTAGATGGTAAAACACTTTTTTCCTCTTAATTGGAGAGTTCAAACCATTAACATTCCAAGATACAATTTGTAGCATTTTTATTATTAATATAAGCTCCTACTCAAATTTCCATAGTTATTTCTCTTTTTCTCTTAAAGACTTCCATTATCCTTTTCTCGCCCTCCCCTCTTCCCCCCTTTTTTTCCCCCCTTTGTTCAGCCATCTCCCCACTCCTCACTCATCTGAGGATGATGCCCCCCCAGTTGCTTCTTCTGCCTTTTCTTCTTCAGCACGATCCTTTCCATCATGTTCTCTTGAAGTTTGGCCTGGTGGTTTGCGTAGCTCCCCTTCATATCTTCGCAAGAATTGTTCTACTTTGACAGTATCTGTGATCTTAACTCTTTTAGCCTTGAAGATAAAAGAAACCCCCTGGGGGTATTCCCATCTATGTTGTATTCCATTGTATTTCAGTCTTTCCACAAACTCTGCAAAAAGTTTTCTTTTCCTCAGCAGTCTTCCAGGAATTTCTTTCATCACTCTCACCGGATTCCCATCAATTGTTAGTGGGTTGTTAAAATGTTTATTCAAAATTAGGTCACGATGACTTCTGGAAAAAAGCTGAATCAAACAATCTCTTGGAACTTTATTTTTTGTAGCATAAGCAGAGTTCATTCTGTAGGCTGTAATTATCATACCTTCCACCACAGCATCATCTTCCTGTAAAAAATCAGCCAACAATATTTTCAAATAATTTCTCAGGTTTGTACCTTCCTGTTTTTCTTTTAAACCACGTAGACGAATCCAACTTTCCTTTATCTTCAACTCCAACATTGCAGTACTGTCATCTCGCAATTGCTCACGTTCCTGGGAGGCTTCCATTGACAATTCAAGAGCATCAACCCTCTTTCTGGTTTCTTTGTTATCCTTTGCTTGCTTTTGAACTTTTGCATCAAGCTTATCCTGTTTTACTGCTAAAGATGAGATGGATTCTTGAAGTGTAGTAATAGCCACTGCATTTTGGTTTAGGCCTTGCTTAACAGATTCCATTTCCTGCTTCATTGAGACCATTTCCTGTTTAACTTCTGTCACCTCTTGTTTAACTGATGTCACCTCTTGGAGTGTTTTAGTCAGCAGTTCTTGTAGAGAGTTAAGAGTGGCATCAGGTTTTTTAGTCATCTTTGCTGTTATTGATGTCTCTGTTCCAGGAGAAGAAGCTGGTGAAAGAGCAGGACTGGTGACAGAAGCTCTTCTTTTAAATTGTAGTGATTGTTAAATCTGAAGCTGTTTGGTCTCTTTTATTAATACTTTAGGATGTTTTTCTGTGTCTTTTTTGACTTTGTCTTCTTTGTTTTCCATGTAAAAAACTTGAGGTGGCTGCTATTGTAATCCAGGGAGGGTGAGGGGGGGGGTGAGAATTATTGCTTAAAACATTAGTTCAGCTATATTTGTTTAAACGTCTTTTATTTCAAAACAACATTCAGTTTCAAGCAGAAAAAATCAAAAGTCAAGAATCAATTCTGGAGAGGATATAGCATTTATATTCCTTCAATGCTCCATTGCCAATGTTTCACTTGCTTTCAGTCCTGGTCAAATGCTTCTCAGGTCTGAAGTGGCACAGCTGGAATTTTAAATGCGCAACACTTTGGCAAAAAGCCAAGTTTCACTTTGTTAGGGTTAGCGAGTGTAGAAAACAGAATCAGAAATGCTTCTCCTTGTTTAGATAACAGATTAGACACCTCCGTGAGTTAGTTGTTAGCAAATGTTAATCATTAGGGAAAAAAAACCTTTTTACTTTGCTCTGTGCCGTTTCCTCCGCCACCCGGGCTCCTGCAGATCTAATGGTGCTGACTCATCCGCTTTCCCCTCCTGGCGCTCACTGCCGATTTTGAGGCAGCGGGCGCACCTTGGTCGGGGCGCGAGCCGGCAACCTATTCAGCTTCCCCTCTCCTTCCAGGGGAGCCGCGTCGTTGTTCCGGGGGGGGGAACCTCCCCCCACTCCGCTTTAGAGCCCGGAGCTCTAGTCTTGAGCTGCCACGGGGGTCGGCACAGGAACCGGAAGCCCCTGTGCTATCTTTCTGAGTCAGTAACTCTACAGGTAGATTGAGAATTCTGTTCATGTGATGTGTCCATTAAAAGGCTGCTGTCTGAATTGAGGCATTGTTTCAAACAACTTCAGGTATTGTTGGTATCATCAAGCCCTGTATCAACAAGCCCTGTGTTGCCATAGGGATCTGGGGCAGCAGAAAATTGTTAGTTGGGGATAAAATGCATACCGTTTTTTGCCTCCATTGAATCAAATTGTTACTGTTAACCATTTATGAAATAATTTAAAAATGGGCAGAGTGCTTTGCAATCTATCACTCAGGTTTCTATCTTGAAAACTCTCCTGGTAAGCATCTTACATAAATAAGCCCACAGTGAATGTGGGGAGACTTAACATTTCCTGAATTTTTCACCAAAGGCACCCTCACTCAGCACAAGGATTTTACTTCTAGTAAAATCAGAGGGCAAAGCAAATTCCATTCTGTATTTTGCACATGGAAACTGGAGTTCTGATAAGCCAGACTCCAGTGAGGAGTCTGTGTTTGGACATATTTCCCTTCAAACTCCTTCCAAAGGCAGTTGAATTAGTAATCCCGACAGTGGCCTCTGGACTAGGACTGCTGCCATTTTGGAAACTGGCACAACAGAGGACTTCCCAGGCAGATTATACCTAATGTCTTTCTTCCATTAAAATGTGTTTTTTGGCAGTATTTTACCCATATGACGCATTCGCAGAAATATAATCTGAATGCACGAACTGCCTTATACTGAATTAGATCACTGTTCCAGTAAGGTCAGTATTGTCTACTCAGACAGGCAGCGGCTCCCCAGGATCGCAGGCAGAGGTATTTCACATCAACTACAACTTGGTCTTCAACTGGAGATGCTGGGGGTTGAACCTAGAATCTTCTGCATGCAAAGCAGGTGCTCTGCCACTGAGCCCCACAGCCCTTCCCTAATCTGCTGAAGATACAAACAGATGAATAGAGGAAATTATACATTGATAGCTTCTATCTTAAACCAACTGATAACATTCCATGTCCACCTCAGATATTGTTTCTGTAATCTAGATCGTGGCAGGTCTAGAATCTCTTACCATGCAAGCTTTATTTCTACCTATTCCTTTGATTGGTTCCTTTTCAAAGGAAGTCACCTAGGAATACACAAATATAATGTACTTTCCTTTTCAGTCTGAAAATAATTTATGTGACCTATCTTGGCTTTAATGCCACAGGTTTTGCCTGGGTTTTGGTTCATAGAGTTTTGTAATCTTGCAGCCTGTTCCAGCATATCAGTTATTTCCCCCCCCCACACACACACACACATGCATTCATGACAAAATCTGTGAAAATGATAGAAACTTTATTTGTTAACCATGGAATAAAAGGATGCAAGGCCAACTAGTGCTACTGGTTTTGCCTCCAGAATACCCCTCTCCCCCAGATTTTAAAATGTCCAGATTCTCTTACCCTTTGGTTTCAGAGATAGCCTCTCCACAGTTCTGTCTCCCCTTAGTGGCTGCCCCAGGAGACGCATCAGCCACAAACACCAGCTTCCTTTTAGAATACTTGTCCCATGATGCCCTGATAAACTATCTCTGGCATCTGGCAGCCTAGATGTTTATAGTCATTCCAACTCCCCATAATTTAGCAGTGTGAAACAATGACAGTGAATTTAGAAGAATATGGAAATCAGCTCTCTCTTTTTTGAGATGCTACCCCAGTTTGCAAGAGATTAATTTTATGTAAAGTTTTACATCTCAGAGTGTGATCAGCATTTTCCCCCCTTGGTTGACTCTAAGTAAATGCATTTTTGAGTTTGGGAATTCATCATGTCTGATTAATGATGTGTATATAGAGCTTCCTGTATCATTTTCCTTTGGTCTTTCCTATTCAAGTTGTTTGCTGTACTCCAACCCTGCGGATAGATGGTTCTGCAGTGATAGATGTAAAGTTTGCATAAGACATGTAACAGCAGGACAGCCTATTATCACTGTACATTTTCCATGGCTGTGCAAACCTCTGTAGGCTATTTTATTGCTAATAGATCTGCAGAGAAACAGTAGTGATTTTACGACTCTTTTTAAAATGGAAATTCATGTTTGAGAAATACAACTGGGGGAAAACAGATGTAAACCACTTAAGCATTTGCAGAAAATTGAGATGCATATTCTTATTTACAGAGTCAAAGCACTTCCTTCTCTTCACTTTTAAAACTAAAATAAGCTCTCTGTTTACCATGGGAGATGAAGAACAGTAAACTTGTGGGTTATTTTTCTTTACACAGTACTGGACACTGTTACTGTTTCAGTGCTTAATGATACAGGTGAAAATGGGATAACAATTTTCCCCACCCTGATTTTATTGTCTATAACACATTGCTTTCTGTAAAATATGTAAGTTATATGCAAGTGGGAAAGATTTCAGCATCACCATGAATCTAAATTCACATTAGGTTATAAAAGTTAAAATGATTACCCAACACATTACAGGGTAACCTGGGTATTTAAAGCAATCTGGATATCGATTTTAAAACTTAAACAGCAACAATTGCATACCATTTAGACACAGATCACAGAATCTGCCTTTTAGCAGCCACAGAAAGCATTTTATTTGTTTAATACTTGTTTTACAGCCCAATCTACTATACTTGGATTTTCATCACGTAAATGAGGATATGCTGGCTAAACTGAATGGGGGATTGGGATATGAAACTGTTAGTTGCCAGGGTAGTAGATTCCCTAAGGCACCAATGGGATTTGAACCTGGCTTAATCTTATACTCTTAAATGTTTTCAGATGAAAATGCAGACATTCTACACTCATGCCAAGGAGCATTACTTGACAGCAATCCCTGACCTCAACCCATTCTCAGACATCAACATTTATACTTCTCAGTGGGTTATGCTGAGCTAGATAACTGACCATAACAATTTTTCTTGTAAAAACCTTTAGAGTGTTTACTCTTGCAATGTATTTTGTCATTCTTATTATATAATAGCTTCAACTGAAACACAGTCAGCAAAATGTGGTATCTGGATAGGCATCGACGTACATACCATTCAGAGATCAAGGCAACAAGCTGAAGCATTTGTACTCAGAAGTAAGCTCCATTTTATTTAATGGGGCTTACTCCCATGAAAACTAGAGACTTAGGGTAAAAATATATGTGATGTAGGGAGACGTGTAAACAGATGTCTTGATGTTTTCAAAGAATCTGTATTAGGGCCAGGATGAGGAAGAAGGTGACCCTTTTCCATGCTGTTTTCCCAATATGAATCCTGGCCCTACCCCCCTACCAACTGTTTTTTCCCCATAGGCAGAATCATACAGGCATCCTTGGATATCTCTGTTTTCTCCCCAGACTGAACAGCAATTCTGACATACAGCTTTGAGCAAGGGAAAACAGCACAGAGAAAAGGATTTAGCCTCTACTCCCCACACACACACTCTATGGTCTCGGTCCAAATTCTCCTCCCTCATGGTTTTTCAGGGGGACTGTTACTGTCCCCTTTACCTTTTCCTGCTGTTATTCTGCTTCTAGTTTAATTACTTTCATTCTTTTCGTTTCTCCTGCCAGTCAGCCACATAAATTAATTGATAAGTATCAGTTCCTGTTTGAGAAAATTAAGTATTTTACATATTTTTATAGGCCGCCTTTCTCACTGAGACTCAAGGCAGAGCAATTCAATCCAGCTGTATCAGATATCCAATAGACAATATAATACTTCACTTTGCAGGTGAAGCCACTCTTGTCTATTATAGCCATATTACAAAATTTAAAAAAGGTAACGTGTACTGTTCAGGAGCAACCGACTCCAGTGACTCGATGAGGTACCACCTCATGGGATTTTCAGAGCTAGGGCTGTTGGAAAAAAAATTCGGTATAGTTCGGCTTCGGCAAAATTCGGCCCGTTTTTATTCAGGCCGTGCCGAAGTCCGAACTCCCCCGCTTCGGATCCCCGGAAATTCGGGGGGATCCGGAGTTCGGGGGGAAATTCAGCCCCCCCGCACGCCTTCAGGGGGCTTCCCTGAAGGCGCACGGGGGGCCCTTTAAACAAGCCCCTCTGCGCTGTCTGCGCAGGCAGCGCAGAGGGTCTTGCCGACCCCCGCCAGCACTGCGGGACTCCCGGCAGGACTGGAGGGGGGCTTTAAATAGATTTGTGCCTCCCAGCCGGGAGGCACAGATCTATTTAAAGGGCCGGCCGAGCGCCTCCAGGGAAACTACCTCCCGTCTGGGAGGCGCAGATCTATTTAAAGCCCCCCCCCACCCTGCCAGGAGTCCCGGCAGGGCTGGCGGGGTGCTGGCAAGACCCTCTGGGCTGTCTTTGCAGACAGCGCAGAGGGTTTCCAGCCCCCCCCAGCCCTGCCGGGAGTCCTGGCAGGGCTGGGGGGGGCTTTAAATAGATCTGCGCCTCCCGGCCTATTTAAGGGGAGTCCTGGCAGGGCTGGGGGGGCTTTAAATAGATCTGCGCCTCCCGGCCTATTTAAGGGGCCCTCCGCGCCCTCCAGGGAAGCTCCCTGGAGGGCGCGGCGGGCCCTTTAAATAGGCTGGGAGGCTCCCTGGAGGGCGCGGCGGGCCCTTTAAATAGGCTGGGAGGCTCCCTGGAGGCGCGCGGTGGGTCTTCAAACAGATCTGTGCCTCCCGTCCGGGAGGAACAGATCTATTTAAAGCCTCCCCCCAGCCCTGCCGGGAGTCCTGGCAGGGCTGGCGGGGGGCTGGCAAGACCCTCTGGGCTGTCTTTGCAGACAGCGCAGAGGGTTTCCAGCCCCCCCCCCCAGCCCTGCCGGGAGTCCTGGCAGGGCTGGGGGGGCTTTAAATAGATCTGCGCCTCCCGGCCTATTTAAGGGGAGTCCTGGCAGGGCTGGGGGGGGCTTTAAATAGATCTGCGCCTCCCGGCCTATTTAAGGGGAGTCCTGGCAGGGCTGGGGGGGCTTTAAATAGATCTGCGCCTCCCGGCCTATTTAAGGGGCCCTCCGCGCCCTCCAGGGAAGCTCCCTGGAGGGCGCGGCGGGCCCTTTAAATAGGCTGGGAGGCTCCCTGGAGGGCGCGGCGGGCCCTTTAAATAGGCTGGGAGGCTCCCTGGAGGCGCGCGGTGGGTCTTCAAACAGATCTGTGCCTCCCGTCCGGGAGGAACAGATCTATTTAAAGCCTCCCCCCAGCCCTGCCGGGAGTCCTGGCAGGGCTGGCGGGGGGCTGGCAAGACCCTCTGGGCTGTCTTTGCAGACAGCGCAGAGGGTTTCCAGCCCCCCCCAGCCCTGCCGGGAGTCCTGGCAGAGCTGGGGGGGGGCTTTAAATAGATCTGCGCCTCCCAGACGGGAGGTAGTTTCCCTGGAGGCGCTCGGCCGGCCCTTTAAATAGATCTGTGCCTCCCGGCTGGGAGGCACAAATCTATTTAAAGCCCCCCTCCAGTCCTGCCGGGAGTCCCGCAGTGCTGGCGGGGGTCGGCAAGACCCTCTGCGCTGCCTGCGCAGATCTGCTTAAAGGGGCTGAATTCGCCAAATTTATTTGGGACACCCCGAACTCGGCAAATTCGGCTCCCCGGTTTCCCCCCCTTTTGAGTTCGGTTCGTCCGAACCGAAAAACTGCCGAATTGCGGGAAATTCGGCTGTTTTTCGGTTCGGACCGAACCGAATCAACAGCCCTATTCAGAGCAAGGGATGAGCAAAGATGGTGTGCCACACCCGCTGCCTTCCTTTGCCTAACAGCCTCATCCTTGGTGGTCTCCCATCCAGGTACTGACCGTGGCCAATCCTACTCCCAGGCCCTGACAAGCTCAGGCCAAACTGAGCTAATCAGCCTGCTATTACAAAACTGCAGTAATAAAAATAAAATTTAAAAAATGAGTTGTGGCTTTAATGGCAAGGTGAAAAACAGTATTTAACCTCTCTCCCCCGCCCACCCTTGAACAGATATTTAGTAATTGATTCAGAACAGAATAGAATGGCCATGGTGTTATGGCAAATTTAAGAGCTTGATTTTAGGGTTCAAGACACAAAGACCTCAGACCACTTTTCTTGGAAAAAACAAGATTTATTTAGCAATTGCTAGTCCCAGCTTTTCACTCGAGAGTAATAAAAATGGAAAAGCTCGGCCCCGAACAGAGTTGGGCAAGAGCTTTTATTATCTTTGGTTACTTCATCATACATTCTTTAAAATACGTCACTTATATACTAATGATTGGTTTACAGCTTTTCTGCTAAATTATTGGTTGATTAATATGTAATTCATTTGTCCATTGGCTTACTTGATACAGACATTCCATTGGTAAATCATAAGACAGAAGTTATTTGATTGGTCAGATCAACTTGTGTATACAGTCCATTGTTTTAACACCTGGCATTTCTATCTAGTTACAATTAATCTTTTCCTCTCTAACAGTTCCCAGACATTTTGTCTGCTTTACTCTGTTTGTCAACCTTGGAAGAACAAGCAATATTGTATAGTTATCTCTTCTTGAATTCTCTTTTGTCTGTCTTTAACTTCTAAATATATTTCTCCAGAGGCCCTCTGATTTTGGAGTTTAGTAATGCTTTCTTATTTATTTATTTTTATTGTTAGAGGCCTGTTGGTTTTCTAAAAGCCTGCTACTTCAATGGTCTCCACTTTTGGTAGACTCTCAACCTTATCTCTTTTTAGGCAGGTTTACAAATAAGATGTGCAAATCTGATAGCATTCCCATAGCCAGAGTCCATGCCAGTCTCTCCACTCCATAGTTTAATTTAGAAAACCAAATTTGGGGGAAACCAAAAGCTGAAAATCTTGTGATAACCCTGTTTATCATAGGGCACACTTCAGCACCTGGTAGGAATTTACTACTATTGCCACAATGCCTCAGTGCTGTACCTTACCTCATTAGAAATATGAAGGGCAATATCTGATGCAAACGACAGTACATGAACATTCACATTGGAAGGACAAACTAAGATGTTGGGAGATACATTAATATTTGTTAAAACCTTTAAAGAAGGATTTCACTGGTATATTTGCATGAAAAAATCTTTGTTGCTGATTACTATAGAACAAGAACTTTATCCAGCCTTTGCAAAATGAGAAATTCACAGCCCCAAAAGAAGGGACAGATTTTTCCAACAGCTGTCCAGTACTTCTATCAACATGGAGATGAAATAGATTTAAAAGCCCTGGAAAATCATCTGTACATTTAAAGCCCAGTAATGACAATTTCCAATCTCCAGTTGTTAAATTTGGAATCGGTTTCTGGTTTTCTATGAGGTTTTCAAACAAACATCTGGCAGCATTTTTGCACTCACCCAAATGGAGGCACTGGCAGTTGAGCTATTGAAGCTGTTCGACTATATAGGCAGATATTTTGGAGTTTAAAATAAATCTATTTGCATGGTTGGCATTCTAAGAACATGTTAACACAATGACTTGAATTAAGCAGGCATCATTTCAGCAAAAATAAATTTCAGAAGTATCCAAAAACTCTTCAGATCCAAATGCTATGTGATGAATGTTTCCTGAATGAAAATCAAGACCTAGCAATAAATATGATCAAGTGAATCCTGCCCAAGGTCTCATGGAACAAATATCTCCTCTCTTTCCACCCAGTCATGTGGAAGAGTTGATAACTTAAAGCCCACAGTGAAATTATGCCATTTCTCCCAGCAGGCTTGTTACTGCCAATTGACAGGGCTACATCAACAATAACAGCACCTCTCTTGTTACCCAAAGAATAACACTGAAATCAATTGGGTAGAGAAGATCTGTTGGCATCCGTAAATGCCAAACATCAAAACAATAACAAAAAAAGGAAAGTTAACTTTAGGCTAAAAGAAGAAGAAAACAGTCTGAGCCTAATAAAAGTATCATCCTCTGGCTTCCTTTGTATTCTAAAGAACGAGGACAGAACTACATATTGTATTAAATGCCTGGATGGAAAATTGATCTTTAATTTTCCCATCCTTAAAACTTGAAACAATGCTTCCATGTCCTGTTAAAAGGAAGAAGTGTTCTGATTCCAAACGATGAGCAGCTCAGAAATCAGTGGAAAGGGAGTAAAATTCACGGCGCAAATACAAGATCCAAACTAAATGTTACACAGGAGATTCATAAATGCCACAGTAGTTTACTTGAATGAAACACTGCCACAGAAGACTGCGCTGAAGATGAGGAAAACCCCCAAAAGGGCAGGGACTGCTCACCCTTTTTCTTCTGGCTATCTGATAAAATTTCTCCCCCATAAGCTGCTTTTCTTCCCACAGGGTAAGAGATACAGAGTGGGAAAGCAACTGGGGAATGAGTGGTTCTGTAATGGTATATGATCAGGAGGGGAAAGGGCTTGGAATCGTCCCCCTGCTGTTCTTCCGCTCCTGACTTTAGCCTCCTGCAACCACCTTTCATTTAAAAAAATATATCACTGGGCTTCTGTTAATCTGTTCTGTGCAATGCTTACTTTGGCCTATGGTGCTATTTGCCAGAACTGACTTAGATTGTTTTCATGCAATTTTTGACTATCCAGAAGTATGATTGTTCCACTGAGACACTTCCTTAGCCTAGACATCAGTTACAAAAAGCTACAGTTGTAAGCTAGGTACTTTTACATTCTAAACATATAGCGAATTCCTTCCCACTGAAAGCAACAGAATCTTAAGTCTGTTTGAATTTTGACTTTATTTGGTTGCCCAACTGCAGGCAGCCACAACTCACTTCGTCAGCTTCTTTGTGATTGCCATTGCAAAGCATAACATCTCAGTGCATGCTGTACACACAAAGCTATGATTCAGCTAAGGACATTCATGACACAGGTAAGCAAAGGCTTCCATATACATCTGCTTTACTGGATCAGGAACCTGATATAAGCCTGTTCTATTTCAGAACATGCATCCAAATGCTGGTGCTATCTACCCACACTGCATTGCTTTCAATGAGATGCCATTCATAAATACATCCTTATTCACATGCATGCATACCTTTCTTTGGGCACGTCAATGTTTGTGCTACCCTGAATTGACGGCTAGGAATAAGTAACAAATCCTGTTTTGTGCATAAACCCTGGTTTTTCTGCTTCTTCTCTCCTTTTAACCACCCAGGGAGAAAATCATCCTTCCTACACTGCAGTCTCTGTGACCCGACAACTACTCAACAAACGGTGGTTTGTGATTTCAGACAGCACAACAAACAACAATTAATGCAAATGGCTACAAACCCTGCCTTGAAATGTGAACTTGGAATTCCATTTTCATATCAATAAAACACAACAACAACAGTTTTTTGGAGCAACTATATTCAGAGGTCAGAACGAATTGGGAGTTGTTCAAACCAAGGTTTGTCATCATGACCAAATACAGTTGTATTTAAACCCTTTTAAAAGTGGATCAACACAGCAGTTTTTCCTCTTCTTTAGAACTTTTATTTTGATGATGGATTTTGAGAGTCTTGAACAGGGTTAGCATTTGCATGATTAATTTAATATGTGCCTGGTTAGATACAGTTGACAGCAATTCCCATGCTCATGGTATTTGGCAATGCATTACTGCTAAGATGCAAATTATTACCTGTATACTCGTTCATATTTCATCCAAGTAAGTAGTTTGAGAATGGTCACACATGTTGACCATATGTGGACAGTTACACACTGTTATATGTCATCTGGTTTGTCCTAGTAAAAGGTATTACATGGATTGTGTTATGTCTTCTTTTTTCAATTTTAATTTTGGGCTGGCATTGCTTACAATTTAAAAACTGTAACAATATAAAAACAAGCCATTAAAAACAAGCCAATAGACATAAATAGCATAAAACTATTCATAAAACAGAAGCAGACCATTAACAAAACTGGTAAAATAAAACCTCTAATTAAAAGCCTGGGTAAAAAGATGTGCTTTGATCTGGTGCCTATAAACAGTAAAGTAGGCACTATGCAAGCCTGAAGGAGAGGGCGCTGCAGAGGAGAGGGGCCAGTTTTGCTTCTGAAACTCATGATCTTCCAAGCTGGTTTCATACCTGCTGGGGAAAACCTATGATACCCTACATTTTTTCTTTCCAGTAGGGCCAAAAGTCAACTGGGGGTGGGATTTATAGTGAAACAATGGGGAAAGGGTTACACAGATTTCTCTCCTCATGCTGTTCTTGCTATTTTAATTGAAGCCCCAGTGGTTGCACTGAGTAAAGTGAAAACTTTGGTTAAAAAAAGGGACCATGGCACAACACATAGTAGGTAGTTCCCCTGCCAGTGAATTCACTGAGGTGCCTTTACAGGAAGTTTCCAGGAGTGTTTAACCAGAAATGGACACACCACCTTAAGATTTCTCTTTCACCTACCTACCAATAATTGTCTACAGTCAAAGAGGGCGGACAGTTACCAACCGCAAGGTGAGGCTTGGCGTTCTCCCAGAATTTAGTTGATCTCCAGGTAACAGAGAGCAATTATCCTGGAGGAGATGGCACTTTCAGAGGGTAGACTCTGCCAGTGAATTCACTGAGGTGCCTTTACAGGAAGTTTCCAGGAGTGTTTAACCAGAAATGGACACACCACCTTAAGATTTCTCTTTCACCTACCTACCAATAGTTGTCTACAGTCAAAGAGGGCGGACAGTTACCAACCGCAAGGTGAGGCTTGGCGTTCTCCCAGAATTTAGTTGATCTCCAGGTGACAGAGAGCAATTATCCTGGAGGAGATGGCACTTTCAGAGGGTAGACTCTCTGGCATTGCATCTCTGCTAAGCTCCTCCCCTCCCCAAACTCCACCCTTGCCAGGCTTCACCCGCAAATGTCCAGGAATTTCCCAACCTAGAGTTGGTAATCCTAGCAAAGGATCCATATGAATCAAGCCAAAGTGCTGTGGAACATTTCAGTCTTAGATGCTCAGCCTAACCTGCATTATGTCTCTCCTGACAAAAAACTGTGCAGATATATTGCATAAATGAATTGGGGGATTTGAAATTAAGTCTCTGTATATCAGCATTTAGAGAGCCAGAGTGGTGTAGTGGTTAAGGTGTTGGACTAGGATCTGGGAAACCCAGGTTCGAATCCCCATTCTGCCATGGAAACTTGCTGGGTGACCTTGGGCCAGTCACACACTCTCAGCCTTGACTCCGGCAAGTATTTGGATGGGAGACCTCCAAGGAATACCAGGGGCAGGCAATGGCAAACCACCTCTGAATGTCTCTTGCCTTGAAAACTCCACCAAGGGTCACCACAAGTTAGCAGTGACTTGACAGCAAAAAAAGAAAAAAGAAAAAAAATCAGCATTTAGTCAAATAGCCAGCCAGATTGCTTTTGAGGTCTAATCCTAATATTTAGAAAGTGAAGAATTGTGCAATGTCTTTTTGTACCCAAGCACAACTGTATTCCTGATGGGGCAGTATGGCTAGTAAGGTGAATAGGTCAGATTCCTCTGTTATCTATCCTCGAGAGCCAGCATGGTGTAGTGGTTAAGAGCAGTGGTTTGGAGCGGTGGACTCTGATCTGGAGAACCAGGTTTGATTCCCCACTCCTCCACATGAGCTGCAGAGGCTAATCTGGTGAACTGGAATTGTTTCTCCACTCCTACACATGAAGTCAGCTGGGTGACCTTGGGCTAGTCACACTCTCTCAGTCCCACCTACCTCACAGGGTGTCTGTTGTGGGGAGGGGAAGGGAAGGTGATTGTAAGCTGGTATGATTCTTCCCTAAGTGGTAGAGAAAGTCAGCATATAAAAACCAACTACTACTCCTCGTCCTCTTCTTCTTCATTTGGACAAACAGAAGGGCGTATTGATTCCCCAGTGCAACCTGGTATATAATGTTGGCTTTTTAAAGCATTAGTACTCAGACCATGCTAACTGCCTGTAGATCAGGAAAGGCTGACTCTGCATTCAAGACCATCCACAGTCTCAGATAGGATGGAACCATCAGCAAAACAAGATCTCACAAACAAGGTCTTTTAAACTAAGGTTGTTGTTGATTGTAAGTGACAGAGTTTTTTGTCTGTTCTGAATTGGATGTATATTGTACAGCCCAGCTCATCAGTTACCCTCACTCAGTATGGCTGGAAAAAGACAAAGAGTTTCTGCAGAGCAGACGTTAAAATGCAGGGCTGATTGACACCATCTGTGGTACGGAATGGCTTAAATGAGTACTCATCAGCACTCTTCTCACCATCCCTTGGGAACAAAGCTGGATAATGCTAGAAATTTCAGGCACAGTATTTAAAGCCCCCCTGTGGACACACACCTTAACATGGTGAGGTTGTCTGTGTGCATCGGCAAAGCTGAGAGTAAGGGGGAGCCTCCTGCAGCCCCCAGAAGGCCGTGCTGCCGCCGCCGGGCGCGCCCAGCTCCCCCTGCCCAGGACCGGCCTGGAGGAGCCTCCTGCGGCCGCCGGAAGTTTATGATGACATAAAATTTACATAAAGCAACATATTTCCTAAATGTTCACGGTTTAATAGTTTCACCAAATCCCCTAAACCCATTTGGGATATGAATTTTTCCAACTGATAATCTGAAATGAATAAGAACATAAGAATAAAGAATAAACGAATTAGGTATAATTTCCCTTAAAAGTTCTCCAGCTCAGAATGTAAACAATCATTTTACAAATTCATGGTCAGCATGAATGCAAAATGGGGTGGCCAGCCTACGGTCAGGGGTTGCTTACAGAGGTTCTAATACCCCTGTAGAGGGGCCGTATCACAGAATTCAAAGTGCCCTAATCAGCTTGGGGTGAGGGCACTTGAAGGACTGTCTCCTACTTTCCAGCCCACCAGTTAAGATCTGCCTCTCAAGCCCTGCTCTCTGTGCCCCCACCTTCAGAGGTGAGGCAGGTGGAGACTAGAGATAGGGCATTTTCTGCCATGGCACCTCACCTTTGGAATGCCATCCCTTTCAGGCTCACCTGGAGCCGACTTTACTTTCTTTTTACCCAGGCTTTTAATTAGGGGTTGATCTTACTTATCAGCTTTTTAATGGTCTGCTCTGTTTTATGGATAATTTGTATGGTGCTTATGTCTAGTGGTTTATGTTTTAATCACTTGTGTTTTATGTGTGTGTGTGTTAAGTGCCGTCAAGTCGCTTCCGACTCATGGCGACCCTATGAATGAAAGTCCTCCAAAATTTCCTATCTTTGACAGCCTTGCTCAGATCTTGCAAATTGAAGGCTGTGGCTTCCTTTATTGAGTCAATCCATCTCTTGTTGGGTCTTCCACTTTTCCTGCTGCCCTCAACTTTTCCTATCATGACGGTCTTTTCCAGTGACTCTTGTTGTCTCATGACGTGACCAAAATACGACAGCCTCAGTTTAGTCATTTTAGCTTCTAGGGTCAGTTCAGGCTTGATTTGATCTATAACCCACAGATTTGTTTTTTTGGCAGTCCACGGAATCTGTAACACTCTCCTCCAACACCACATTTCAAAGGAATCTATTTTCTTCCTACTTGTGTTTTATACTTGTTTTTAATTTATTTATAATTAATTTAATTTATACTGTGTTTTTTAATCGTAAGCCACCTTGAGCAGGACTTTGAAAAAGCAGCATAGAAATGTTCTAAATAAATACATAAAATATGACCAAAGGCTAAAGAATCTGGGACTTTTCAGTTTAGAAAAAAAAAAAGATGTCTGAGGGAGGCCATGATAGTGGTTTATAAAATTATGAATAGGGTGGAGAAAGTGGATAGAGAAAACTCCCCCCCCCCCAATACTAGCACTCAGGGGCACCCAATGAACTTGATGGGCAATACATTCAAGACACACAAATTGAAATACTTCTTTATTCAGTTAATAATTAAGTGATGCAACTCAATGCCAGTGGATGTAGTGATGGCCATTTGTGCAGATGGCTTTAAAAGGGGGTTAGACTGATTCATGGAGGAGAGGTCCATCAATGGCTATTAGCCATGGTGACTGAAGAGAGCCTCCATATACAGAGACAGGAAACCGCTGAATACTAGTGCTGGGAGGCAGTGGGAGGGGATGGCCTTGGCCTCTGTGCCCTGTTTTTTGAGACACCCCCCCCAGGGTAACTGATTGGCAGCTGTGTAAAACAGGTTGCTAGACTATATGGACCACTGGTCTGCTGTAGGAGGGTGCTTCTTATGTTTTTATGGTGTTGGGAGGAGTTAGAATTTCATGTGCAGCTTCTGTTGGAAACTACAACTTCCAGAGGTAAATACAATATACTTTTCAGTGTTTTTTTTTATTAGCCATTGGATATTTTGGTTTATAGTCAGGTACAAGTATGGGGTTTCTTTTGCCGATTTGGGTTATGCTTCGGCTCTGCTGGAATTTTCTTCTTGTCCATGGTTATTTTATTGCTTAGTTCTCTGACACAGTTTTTTTATTACTTTGTGATGGTCTTATACTGCTCCCACATGAGGAATTAAAGGAGAATGAAGCCCCCACATTAAAGGAGAATGTCCACATGACATCCTGTGCATTCAATCACAATTCATGGCATTTCCTGGACTTTCCCCTTTAACCGAGAGGGAAAAAACAAGTATTTTAATCAAGCTCAAAGTGGAATCTGTGGATTGGTTGTGGGGAGTGGCCACGTGGCCACTCCCTCTATGGGAAGGTGGTAGAGCTAAGCTCCACTTTTCAAACCAGCTACCCAGCAAGCCATGGCAACAAACACAAACATTATTTACTTGTGGCAAACCCTATGGGTGTAAACATATTTACATGACAATTTGTAGCATGGAAATTTATTAGCTCAGTTTTCATGGTTCTAATACCATAAGAATGCATACATTCTACTAAAAATGTGGTCACAGGAGCATTGTGTACCTTTTTAGGGTCTAAAAGATATCTGTAGCAACACTTAAAGGTTTGGACAAAAAAGGAGGATGTCGGTAGTAAATCCATCCACATTAGAAAGGAAATTTAAGGATGACACCAAGCATAAGATAATTCATTTCCCACATTTCAACCCAGCCTTTGGCCTGAACACAAGGGTCATACTTATATAACTGGACACAAGACAGAGTATAGCGGTGTCTATGAATGAACACACTTGTAGAACTTAACAGCAGTGTTTTCCATAGCTGCATACTGTGTGCATGTACTGCTACTGAAGCTAGGTAGTGGATAAATTTGTCTCACTGAAGCAACTTTGACATTTGAGCTAAATTTATCCAATAATTGATATGATTGTCCTGAAACCCTAGCCAACCCCTAAACACAACAAAAACCAGGAACTCTAAAGAACTCCCAGGCTGAGATACAGTACAAAAACCTGTATGAGCACTTTGTTAAATGCACAGATTTAACCCTGCTGTTTTGCTCCTAATCATTATTAATTGCCTCCAGTGGTGGACATTAATTTCCCTATTGCAGCAACATGCATCTTGAGCTTGGGCATATCCTAATATATCAAGTGGGACAGGTGATATAATTCAGCAGGTCACAGCTGGAAAGAAGACAGCCACCCACATGCAAGCAGTCTGTCAGCCTTAGTTACACGGCAGACACCACTGCAGCTTCCATAGCAACATTGCACATTCATCTCCAGGGATAACTTTACAAGAAGTATAGCCGTTTGGTTCATCCTATTTAATCTGTTATTGTCTTAGCAGTAACAGAACCCTTTCATCCAGGTTATAACTTTGAATTCTTTGGAAAGCAGAGAATTAAGACTTGTTTTCTACTGGATGCCAGAATCGGTTGTGCTGTTACACTGCCTGCATTAAGGTGAAGCACATGTGCAATTCTAACCGTCAAAATAGATAACGAGCTAGAAGACCTCAACTAGATGGCAGATTTTAGGGCCAAACTATGTACAGTTAGTGGGTTCATTCTCCTGACTATTATTTGTGGTGAAAGCCTTTAAGGCTACCATCAAGAGCAGAAGATTCCAAGAGTTACCCTTTTGCCTTCAAACCCCTTGCCCACTCAAAACAGCTACTCATGATTTCACACATTACAGAATCCCCATGTTCACCATCACACATGCATTGGGAGTTGTGTCCTCCAGATACAGGCAGACCCAATTCTGATCACGACTGTGGCGTGTGAGGACAAGGGGCTTTGGCATACCCCTGCTACTATTTTTTGCACTCTGAAACAGCACTGAGAAGCTGCTTTGCTGGGAAATGTATGTAAGTTTTAGGGTTGCCAGCCTCCAGGGTACTAGCTGGAGATCTCCTGCTATTACAACTGATCTCCAGCTGATAGAGATCAGTTCCCCTGGAGAAAATGGTCACTTTGGCAATTGGACCCTATGGCATTGAAGTCCCCTCCCCAAACCCCGCCCTCCTCAGGCTCTACCCCCCAAACCTCCCACCAGTGGTGAAGAGGGCCCTGGCATTCCTAGTAAGTTTCCCAATGGAACAAATCACCACATCCTAACAGGGCAATTTCAGGACGTGAAAATGGCACTGGGTGTGTGTGCATGTGTGAAGATCGCTCTCCTCACATGCTGTGCTTGCAATTTTGATTGGGCCTGTGTGCATCTTGGGAGGCACAGAACTCTCAACGTGTATGTGATCTTAAGTACTTACAGTGGACACAGGATCTTTGTAACCTGGGATTTGGCCCTCAAGACTGCCTTTTCACCAGTGAGGAAAAAGATAAAGCAGCTGCTTTTCTGCTCTCAGTATAGGCTTCTGAAACTGCTTTTCAATTTAGAAGAAGAAGAGTTGGTTTTTATATGCCGACTTTCTCTACCACTTAAGGGAGACTCAAACCGGCTTACAATCACCTTCCCTTTCTCTCTCCACAACAGACACCCTGTGAGGTAGGTGGGGCTGAGAGAGCTCTAACAGAGCTGTAACTTGCCCAAGGTCACCCAGCTGGCTTCGTGTGTAGGAGTGGGGAAACAAATCCACTTTACCAGATTAGCCTCGCCACTCATGTGGACGAGTGGGGAATCAAACCCGGTTCTCCAGATCAGACTTCACAGCTCCAAACCACCGCTCTTAACCACTACACCACTCTGGCTCTCTAACAGCCCCTTCCTGAGCTGAGGCATACGGGGACAGTGGGGAAGAAGCGCAGTTTTGTTTAACGCCGTTAAACAAAAAAAAGCCATTTTGCGGGGTTTTTTTTTTTGTTTAACCGGGGCCTTTTGCCCTATAGGGAATAGCGAGGCTTTGCCTGCTAAAAAGCAGGTGCAGCACCGCCATTCCCGGCGCTGGCGGAAGTGGTCGAAAGGGTAAAGGGAGCCACCTAACCAGCGGCTCTTCCCCCAGCCCGCCCCCGGAACCCCCCTCTGCGCCGGCGTGGCCTCTCCAAGCCGTTGCCTGTGCCACGGAGAGGCCGCACCGGCGGAGGGAGGAGGCGCGGTCCCGCTGCGCTTGGCCGCCACTGGGACTGGCCTTGCCGCCAGCATAAGTACGTGTAATCATGCAATTACACGTACTTACGCTGGCAGCGAGGTCACGCAGCCTCCTATAGAGTTTCGGCCCAATTCTCAGGAATGGGCTGTTAAACAGAAAAAAGAGGAAACACACACAAAACAATGCATACTGTATAATTTGGCCCAGAGTTGCAATGTTGCATGCATGTAAGATTGTAAACACATCATTTTCATCAATTATATTTAATACATTACAGATGAACGTATAATTAACAGACATACTGCACTTATAGGAGCATCTCATATTTCACCAGATCAAATCTTTCCAAACTTTCTATTTTTGCATAAGCAATGTTTACTTTGTAGGGTCCAGGTATTTTCTCTCAAGGAAGCGCTAGCATTGTGAGGATAACTTAAGAACTTAACATAAGAACATAAGAAAGGCCCTGCTGGATCAGACCAAAGCCCATCAAGTCCAGCAGTCTGTTCACACAGTGGCCAACCAGGTGCCTCTAGGAAGCCCACAAACAAGGCAACAAAACAAGGATATTGAACTCTACTAACTTTCAGGTGTTTAGTATGGTTTGGATGTGGGAGCCATGTGAGAATAACATGAAGTGAAAGTACATCCAACATTCCACCCACACCCATCCCATAAAAACCCCAAGCAGCCAGATCCTTGTTCTTCTTTCATTTGTTATTAAACTGTAACCTTTATAAATGAAAGTGCTGTTTCAATCTTTAAAAGTCTTGAGGTATGAATTTTGATATTATAAAAGTTGGAAAACAATTTTGTTTCCGTTATATGCAACCAGGTGCCATGTTTGTCAGCCTCCAGTATCTTACAATTTGAACTTCTATAATCCAGGACTTTGGTTTATTATCAAAACCTGTAATAGTTCAAGGAAAATCTGGTGGGCTTGTATTTTTTTAAAATGCAGTATTCAGCACGCGAACAAAGCACATGAAATGTGAATGTTAATGACTGACTTTTCATCAAGTTGTCTTTTAAAAAAATCCTCACCCATCCATATAAGGGCAGTACTCTCTCTTTCGTATATAAAACACGCTAGTTTAAAAAAGGGATTTATATTTTGGAATTTTTGAAAAGGTCAGTATTGGTTGCTTTATTTTCAGTCCCCTCCAGATTATTTCTTACCAAGCTGCATGCATGATAGCCTGAATCCTAATTAGATTTTCAAGGTTACAGTTAGCTCTTATAGTAGATTTCCCCCCCACTGAGACAACACACTGTCAAAGCAAATTATCTGGCAACGTACAGTGGAGTTTACATTAGCAACAGCTCCTCCTTGGTTTTGCTTTCCTTTTTCATAGAATCATCAACTTTAAAAGGATCTCAAGGGTAATCTAGTCTAAACTCTGCAATGGCAGGCTTCCTGAACTCAATCTGCCCCCTTCATCGTTTTACAAATGTCCACAGAAACAGGGTTCAGTTTCCCAGAGCAATTGTATAATTTTATCGTTTTACGCCATCTCAAGAACCTTATGATTATAAGGTGGTAATTTAAACTCATTTGCTTCACTGCTATGAACAAGGAAATGTTTCCTTATGTTTCTCACCCAAAGTACTTCAGTGCAATATTGCTTCTTTCTCTTCCCACAGGGTCCAATGTTTGGAAGGAGAATGGATATGCATACAAGGTGCATAGAAGCCCTTCTGTTAACACATGCCTTTGATTGAATCCTCATCTAGTGCCAGTTTATCTGTTTTCTCCTCTTTCCTCTAGCTATTCTCTCCTTTATACACTTACCCCTTGCAATATTTGAGGTGAATAAACTCACCATTTTATAGTCCACCATTATATAGCCCACATAAGCGGTGGACTCTAATGTGGTGAACTGGGTTTGTTTCCCCACTCCTCCACATGAAGCCTGCTGGGTGACCTTGGGCTAGTCACAGATCTATCTGAACTCTCTCAGCTTCACCTACCTCACAAGGTGCCTGTTGTGAGGGGCGGGGGGAAGGAAAGGCTATTGTAAGCCGCTTTGAGGCTCCTTAAAGGTACAGGAAAAGTGGGGTATAAAAACAAACTCTTCTTCTTCTACTTACTTCATATATGTCCCACATTTCTCCCCAATGGGGACCCAAGTGGTTTACTTTGTTCTCTCCTCCTCCAGTTTATCTTCACAACAACCCTGTGAGGTAAGTTAGGCTGAGAGTGCGTGACAGAGCCAAGCTATCATAGCAGAGTCGGAATCCGAACCTGGGTCTCCCAGATCCTAGACTGACACGCTCCCTAGTAAACCACATGGCTCTATAATTACCGGTACTATGGTAAAAGAAACATATTAAAATCATTCCTATGTAGTTGTGCAGAAACCAGAGTTAACAACTAGACCCAGGGCTAGTCCTCAAGAGCAGAGGTTATGTCCCCATGGAACACAGACATCAGCATCTATTGCACGCTTTTTCTTTTCTCGTGAGCTCTATGCTAAGAGTAAACATAAAAATCTCTCTCCTGAAATCTCGTTCAAATTAAATATTATCAAGCTAAACTATTATTTTATAAATGGAATCACTCTGATAAAAACTGGCCATGGTACCAATTAGAGAAGAAGACTGTATCTATCCCCCAGATCACTTTCCCTACATCACTTTTCTTGGTATTCAAGAGTCAGCTATAATCAAGTACTTTTTTTTGGGCCATCAAGTCACAGCTGACTTATGGCGGCCCTGTAAGGTTTTCAAGGCAAGAGACGTTCAGAAGTGGTTTGCCATTACCTGCCTCTCGGTGGGCTGAGAAAGCTCTGAGAGAACTGTGACTGGCCCAAGCAAGCTTCATATATTTCATGTTTTGTTTGATAGTGTATTACAATTAAGAAACACAATGAAAAAAACTTTTAAGTCCTTACCTATGTCCGTTTGCACTGTTTATATATAACCAACCTTTTTGTATTCTGGTACAGACTAGTTGGACTAGTGCTAATAAAACTAGATTTATTGATGTAATTGTTAATGCTCAGCATCTATCTTATGATTCTCTTAAAATCCTAATGCCAAATATACACTGGTTTCAGTACTTTCAGCTTTGCAGTTTTGATCCTTTTGATCTTAGAACAGGCCAACTGATATGTCAATTAATATCCTCTAAATATTTGATTTTTCCGAAGACTAATACCAGAGGTAAGCTATCTGCTGTTTATCAGAATATTTTAAAGAAAGACAAAATAGAAATTCCTGCTTTCATTGAGAATAAAATCTTAAATGAGAAGGTATTGGATAATGAATGAAAACTAATCTTTGACTCCTATTCTACAAATGCAATTTGCATTAATTTAAAGGAGAACTTTCATAAAATTACATATATGTGTTATTTAACACCTAAATTAGATACAATCTATAATGATAAAAGGCACCAATGTTGGAAATGTGGGCAGAAAGCAACAATTTATTTACCGATGTGGTGGACATGCTAGTTGTTTCTATTTCTGAACAAAAGTATTAAATGAAATTCCACAGATGACCAGGATATCAGTACACCAAAACCCAAAAACATTAAATGAGATAGGGCATATGACCAGGATTTCAGTACACAAAAAACCTGAGAATAGTGTTGTGAGCACTTTTACAACATGGAACTTCTAAACAAAGATGTTGTGTGATTGCTGATTGCTTGTGTGATTTTTAGCAAATATTATTGCTAAAAAGTGGCATATTGCCAAAAGTCTTTCTCTTAAGGAATGAATTTTGTAAAGTTTGGCATATTGTAAAATTAGCTTAATTATCAGTATGTGTTCATCTAAACGATGGAAGACAGTCTAGATCAATGTTTATGACCATTTGAGAACTCTTCATTCAGGAATGTATTCCAAATTTGCAGGCTGATGTTCATAACTATTTTTCTCTGTTTTAAAAAATTCTGTAATATTTTATTTATATTCTTTATTGTAATTTGTATTAAAAACAAAACAAAAGAAAGTCTCTATCATGGTCACTTTTACATGTCATTCTGTTGATTATCATCTTTTAAATCTTCTTTTGGTGAATAATAGAAATACTACAAAAA
Organism: Euleptes europaea; assembly: GCF_029931775.1. Classification (NCBI taxonomy): domain Eukaryota; kingdom Metazoa; phylum Chordata; class Lepidosauria; order Squamata; family Sphaerodactylidae; genus Euleptes; species Euleptes europaea. Next base: position 41,380,639 of record NC_079322.1, read on the forward strand.
CAGTAGTAAAATTTATGTCAATAGCATTAAAGCTTCATGACAAAACTCTGATCAGATTCATCCTGACATTACCGTATTTTTCGCTCCATAGGACACACCTGACCATAACACGCACCTAGTTTTTAGAGGAGGAAAACAAGAAAAAATCTTGTTTTCCTCCTCTAAAAACTTGTCTTATGGAGGCGGGCAGGGCCGCACAGAGCCAGCTGGGTGCGTGCGCGACGGGATGGAGCGAGCCGGCGCGCGCCCAGCCGGCACTATGCGCCCTGCCCGCCTCCCAGCTGGCTGGCAGCCCTAGCCAGCTCCCGGGGCGGCCCGGCTCTGCGCCCCGCTGCTGCTGCGCTGGGAGGCTGAGAGGGACCTCCCGCAGCCCAGCTGGCTGGCAGCTTAAAAGTCGGCTCCCGGGGCGGCCCGGCTCTGCGCCCCGCTGCCGCTGTGCTGGGTGGCTGGGAGGCCCCCCCCCCACCGCTGGCGGCTTTAAAGCCGGCTTTAAAGCTGGCTGGTGGCGTCCTAGCCGGCTCCCGGGGCCCTGCGCCCACTGCCGCGGGCGGCTGGGAGGGACCTCAGACCGGTACATTCGCTCCATAACATGCACAGACATTTCCCCTCACTTTTGAATAGGAAAAAAGTGTGTGTTATGGAGTGAAAAATACGGTAGATACTTGTATAGTTAAGATCTTAAATTTTAGCAGTAGATGCTACTGTCAATTCCTGGTTCTCTCTTTCTCTCTCTCTCTCTCCCTCCCATGAAGCTCCATGTCATGGCAATCATGTCTATGAATTTTAACAACATATATATATGATGATCTTATTATCTGTCAATGTTTAAAACATAATTGTATTATCTTACTATTAGGTGTACCTTTGGTGTCCTTTGATTTATATTTTAGTATTTGTATTGTGGTGTAATTTAATGTCTGCATTAGATGAACAACAAGAAAAGTGTAACAGGCAGTTGTGGTTTATGGACTATTTGTATTGAGAATAGGTGTGTTCATGGGAATGAATAACAAAATTTTGTGACACCTTAAAGACTAACACATTCACTGACTTTAACGAGTCAGAGCCCACATTATCAGATACATGAACTATTACATTCAGTAGTTAACCCAGGCTAGCCTGATCTCGTCAGATCTCAGAAGCTAAGCAGGGTCAGCCCTGGTTAGTATTTGGATGGGAGACCACCAAGGAATACCAGGCTTGCTGTGCAGAGGAAGGCACTGGCAAACCACCTCTGTTAGTCTCTTGCCTTGAAAACCCCAAAAGGGGTCGCTGCTACTTGACGGCACTTTACACACACACGGTTAGCTACACATACATCTACAGACATGCTGTAAAGACAAGAAGTGTACAGGAGAATTATTATAAATAGATGCCAGAACAAGTTTCTCAGGACAAGGTGTGTGACATTACAGGGCAGAGCACAGCTAAAACAAGATCAAATAGTAAACAATCCATCCAGTGTGTATGTGGACCTTTCATTGTTGCTCGTACCAGTTTCAGTTAAAGAAAATGTTCCACTCTCTTTCAAACATTTTTGAGCTCAGGGATTCTTCACATATTACAAAATTAGCAGCTTCAGCACTCCTATCTATGATGTACCATATTCCTTTTGACAGTATTTCACATCTTATATATTGTGTGTACACATCACCCAGACCTATTACAATCACTGCTTCTTATGGAACTCATGTAGAGTTGCCAACCTCCAGGTGGTGGCTGGAGAGTTCCCGCTATTACAACTGACCTCCAGCCGATAGAGTTCAGTTCACCTGATTGCCACTTTGGCAATTGGACTCTATGGCCATTTTTGCATGGTAATTAGCAGCGTGTTCCAGGCTGAATTGCCCCGCATATTTTTTTTAATTTTGCACACTGAACTGTCGTTCCGGAAGTGACTGCGAAGCCGGCGCTTACCTGCTTTGCATTACTAAAGAGGCCATGTAATGCGACCTTTGGTGTTTGCATCGAAGAATCTCCCTCAAGGAACAATGCAAAACAACAGAGGTGCGTTAGCTATGCATATGCAAATAGCTATGCAAACAGGAACAAAGGAACAGACGAGTGGGGGGAGTGGAACTTCTCCTTTTGCGTCGGGACCTTGAAAAGACATTTTTAAAGTCACATTTTAAAAAAGAGCTTTGAGCGAGCATCAAAACTGACCATGCAAAAATGGCTTAGGGCATTGAAGTCCCTCCCCTCTCCAAACCCCGCCCTCCTCAGGTATTTCCTAACCCAGAGCTGGCAACCCTAAACACATGTGATATGTGGGTGTATTGGGGGGATGCTTTCAGACATTATGGACTACATGTATATAAAGGCATATACTCACCTATTTTGTAAAATGTGAAACAAAGTGACCTTTAGCAGGCATTCTGAATTTTACCTTTCATCTGTTGAAGCATAATGTCTGCTTCTCCTCTCACCACTTTGCTAATTTGCTCCTTAAAAAGGCATGAAGTGTTTAGGGTTGGGAACAGATTTGCTAGTGGTGCACATGCTTAACAAAAGCTATTTTGGATATTCTGTAGTCTCTCTGCCGTAGATTTCCACCAGACATTTTCCGTTATCTAGCCAGCCAAAGTGTTTAGGTTAAACCTGCCACTGCCGCCGTCTCACAAATCTCTCTGGCAACCTTATTTTATGCAGCACATAACGAAAGCTGTTCAGCCACAGTTTTGTGCTGCCTGCTTCTCACAGTTCTGCCAAACAACTTTATTTCAGTTTGACTTGTTATTTACAACTTATCGCAAATGGAACCCGGTGTTATGATCCTCATTATTAGCACTAGGTTAGAAGACTTTGTGCTAAAAAGGAAACACTTGAAGAGCAGCAAGCTGTCACCACTGGTATGTGGGCTGAACTGCAAACGGCTGCGTACTTCTGCTTATTAATTAAACCAGTTCAACTTAGGAAGTAGACATTGATGCAATATGTTGTTTCCATTCCTGGAAATACATTCCCTAAGAGTTAATAAATAATCTATGAGTGCTAATCTTTTAAAGTCAGTTCAAAGAGATGAAGTCATTTGCTATCATTATAAGCAAAAGTGGCTCAGCCTCTTCAGTATTAAAAGCTAAAGGTACACAACAATGTTAGAGGCATTACTAGAGCCGGAGCTCTCCACCAGAAATGCCTTTGCATATTGAAGAACCTTGAATGATGTATTCCGGAAGTGCCTAAAATCAAGGATAAGCTTTGCAGGGCAGTCTTTTTTTTAATTGGTCCATTTTCCACCATTCCTTTTTATATAATGGCAGTGTTATTCAGACAAGACATTATTGTTGAGTAATATAATATACTATAAAAAATGACCTAATTGGTAGCCATAAACATTTATGGTACAGAAGGGGAAAAGGTATTTCAGAAAGAGGGCAGTTAAAAAAAATAGAATAAGATAAGCATTTAATGCCTCCTGATACTGCTACTGCAACTGCTACTGCAATGGAAGCACTGTTCTCCCTGCACAAAATGTTTGAATTACACAAGCTGTGATGGCTTAGTAGTGATTGAAAAGGGTAGGCATTCTGCACAGGCTCCAGGCACTCTTCCACTGGCCTTAATGTGTAGAACAAGATCCCACCTAATGCATTATTTCTGGGTTCCTGTTATTACAACTGATCTCCAGCCGACAGAGATCAGTTTACCTGGAGAAAATGGCCACTTTGGCAATTAACACACACCACAAGTTTTTGCAACTTCAAGAGAGATCCCTGTTAAAACTCCAACATTTCTATTGCCCCCAAATATCTGCACACTCCTGCACAATTCTGTTTGCCAAGGGCACATTTTGATCTGTAATTAATTACCTCTGTGCCAGGACTCTGGAGAGTGTTTTGGGAGCCCCTGATCCCTGCTGTGTTAAGCGGCATGGCGTATAAACACTCTAATTGCAGAGAACACAATGAAGAGAAATGATCCCAAAAGCGACAAATGAAAAATTTTGTCCCTCATTAGGTAATTGTGGGCCCAAGGCACCAGTATAGTTTTGCCATCATAGCCTGCACACAGCTAAGCCGCGTGGCTTGGAGTGTCACACAACAAGGACTTACAATATGAGAATGCAAATGACAGTATGGGCTCCGAAATCAATGAGAAATAATGATTAAGGCTGGGCAATATCAGTTGAACTCAATTGATGGGAGGTAACACTGTGGTGGTATGGATGTATAACCAGCAAGACACAAGCGATGTGTGAAAACCCCCTCACATTTTTTCCCCTACCGGTGACGCTACCAGACTATTGATGAAGATTAATATCTTTGCAAGGCAAAAGCATCAGGTGCATGTATAACACTCACAGCTCACTAAACTCCTCGTCCATTCATGGCTTGACCTCTCCAACATGATAAAGATGTGAGTTCCCCACATAGGAACTGATTTTTCAAATGAATAATCAAAGCATAAATTGCAGTTTTCCCATGACCTGTAAATCTTCGAAATGTAATGATAGACTACTAAATCATAGTTGATGGTCGTGGTGTAAGATTTGCTTGTCACCCATGGTGTAATCTCAGGGGAGGGTGGAGACAAAGCATCTAGCAATGGCCCCTAAGACAGGATGACTGTAGAGAGAACACACACAGCAAGGTAAGTCAAACATGAAATGGATGAATATATATTTAATTTTTAGTTAGCACAGACATATGTAAATCCCAATCATTTTATTGGTTCTTGTGGGTTATCCGGGCTGTGTAACCGTGGTCTTGGTATTTTCTTTCCTGACGTTTCACCAGCAGCTGTGGCAGGCATCTTCAGAGGAGTAACACCCTTCAGTGTTCTTCCTCTGACGATCCCTGCCACAGCTGCTGGCGAAACGTCAGGAAAGAAAATACCAAGACCACGGTTACACAGCCCGGATAACCCACAAGAACCAATGAACTCTGACCGTGAAAGCCTTCGACAATATTTCCAATCATTTTATGTTTGTAGAAAACACACAGAAAGATGGGAAAAATCACCAAACATAAGTCATGATTCACCTACAGATTTATGTTAGAAATCCCCAGGCCAACGGGGGAGAGAATCAAGTTGGAATCACTATCCAACAAAACACATTGTTGTTTCTGGTTTTGTATTACCAATGTCACAAGCGGCAGTTGAACAAAATATTATCTTTCTGTGTCCTTTCGAAAGATGTTATTTAGCCAGTGAAAAATGACAGCCCTGACAACGAGTGTATGTTAAAATGTCAACAAGCAAAAGGTAAGTTTCTGGAGCATGGCAATACAAGGGCTGTTGCATTTAACAAAATCATTCAAACCATTCTGGGACTTTCACTGCAACAGAAAGGTCAAGACCAACGTCCTTACTTTCATGAACAGTTCTCTATTCAGTAAGTAGCTCCATTTATTAAATCAACAGAATTCATTTTATAATATAGACTCAAACTATGCAAAAGGAATGGCAGAATCACATCTTTTCTTTCATGTTCCTTTCTCCAAGTCTTTTAGGAATAGGGCTTCTGGCTCACATGTTAAACTCTGTTGTATCAAAATGTCCCATATATGGTACTGATTCTAAGCTAAGGAAATTCCCGGTGGCACATCAGAAATAAAAAAATCAGTCCAGGTACCATTTTTACTTGTTAGGTTTATAGAAATCTTGTGTTTGCCTTTCGACAGGATGACATCACTGGAAGACCAGGTCTGATGAAACAACAAAGTGTATGTAGTATGTAGTGTAAAGCTGTGAAGGCCTGGAAAAAAATGAGAAAGATTATGAAATATTTTCTCTTTTAGAATGAGTACAGTGTCTTAAAGACAAGGTAAGCATGCCGTAGACATATACAGTTCTTAAAGCCAAGATGCATTTCTGCACCAAAAAGGATACTTAATCTTTTTTCATTGGCTCTTACCTGTTGCATATCTTCTGTGGTCCTTTTGACTCTTCCCTTGTGGTTGACCTTCTCATCACTCCCTCAAACCTCTATGACACATAGACCCCTTTCTACTTGTATGTGATTAGGGCAGCTTTGACTCTCAAAAGCTGACTCCCTGGGAATTTTGCTGGTCTTCAAGATACTACTGGACTCAAATCTAGCACACATACCCACAGACTGGGTAACAATAGCTTCTCCCCCTACCTTGCTGGAGGGAAAAATGATCAGAAGGAGGTGGGGCAGAAACTGCACCAAAGTCTCAGAGTAAAACTCTGAAAGTTTTGTTGACAACTGAGTGTTCTCTAACCAGTAGTCACAGAAAGAAGACAGCATCTAGCAGGACCTAATGTACATGTGCTGCGCCGGTGACTGGAGGCAGTGAAGCCGTGCTGCCTCCAAGGGAGGTTTCACCCCACCCACCCCCTGAGGCTGAAACCTTCCCCTTCCATCAAAAGCCCGTGCAACTGCTCCATAGGGTTGCATGGGGATACACCACCTAAAAAGGTGGTGTATCTTGAGAAAAGGGAAAGGGGGCGTTCCTGGGCTGAAAGGCCTTAGGAGGTCACTTAAAGTCAGCTCCTCCCCTGACCCTGCGCGAGAATGCCCTGGGAAGTACGCCATCCGGACAGCATGAGGCTGTGCCGGCGTCCTTGAGTGGAGCTGCTGTGGTAGTGCCAGAGGATGGCGTGCAGGTCCCCCCACTGGCATCTGTGCCACCCTGGGTAGCATAAGTGGCATGGGCGCTGGTGCAGGGGGCGCAAACACCAGCATAGACCCTTCCTGGCTTGCTAAGGACTTTAATCCTTTAGGGTCAGGAATGGGCTGTAAATTACATAAATATGTCAAAAAGTAAAATAGTATAATCTAGTTATAAATGATGCATTTTATGTTGTCAAAGTAGTAAAATTAGTTTTGGTTTGATGGGACAGTGAGCATTACATGTATTTCAATTTCCCCCAAACTTCCATTTTTTTCCTTAAAAAAAAGGGGGGGGACTTTTTTCCATAGCTTCAAAATTTGCAGAAATATTACATCTCTAATGTAGTGAATCTTGAAGTAGTACAGCATACCCTTAAAGGGCACTGCCATTTTCATTCTATACCCACTTTATATATACGTATACAAGAGAGATGTTGGTGACAATATAGTGACCATAAAACCATACAGACAATGGTATAGCAGGGAGCTACTATGTGGGTCATACCAGGTTGAAGAAACAAGAACATGGTTAGGATGTCAAAGAAAGTAATAAACTTGGGCGAGGAGCCTCTCCTGTAGCAGCCCTCCTGCTGATTCTATGTATGACCTTAGGCAGATCATGAGAGGAAGGGCATCTTGGCCATCTTCTGGGCATGACGTATGGGTCACTGGGGGTGTGGTGGGGAGGTAGTTCTGAATTTCCTGCATTGTGCAGAGAGTTGGACTAGATGACCCTGGTGGACCCTTCCAACTCTATGATTCTATGAAAAGTCCTGAACATGAATCCTGTGTTTGTATACAGAAAACACGAGAGGCATGATATCCGCCTGCTTTTGCAGCAACAAACAGAAGAACCGCATGAGAATCTTCAGTAGCTGGCCAAATCAAGAAACAATCAAAGCCCTTTTCAGTCATTACATCTTTGGCATTCCTATCTTGTTTACTGAAACTCACTATCTGTAATCCTCCTGATATATGGGATCACCATTTTGCGTGTATATGGCAACATGTGTATTTTCAAGCTTCGGTACGCACAAATGCATGCAAAACCGGGTTTCCAACTGTGTGTCCTAAAACTGGCAAAAAAACACATTACTTTGTTCACACAAAAAGGTAATTGTGTGTGTCGAGAAGATTGCCATAGCATGTTCTCACAGCACATGAGGTAGGAGCATAAAAAATGTAATGACTGAAAAGGGTTCCAGGGTCTTTTGAATGTGAATAGAAAGAAGACCAGCCCGGGAGTTAAGTTCATATATAACTGGACAATAATCTTGAATTTGAGTTCATATTTTTACCAGGTTAGTGGAAGGGAATGCTGAAAAAAATGCAACACCTGGACTTTCATATACGGGGTGGGGGGGGGACACTGGTAATGGAGTCATGTCTTATTGCGCACATTAACAGCCACATTTGTTACCTAGTCAGAAAGCAACAGTGGTGTACTAAACTACCTTGCTTGCCTGTATTTATAATGTGTACAGGCCCCAAACCGCACAAGAGCAAAGAACAATTGGAAGTCAGTGTGTCAGCAGCAGAGCAGAACGTATCAACTGCAAATAAAGACATTTCTCTAAAGCAAAACCTGTCCAAGATGAATGTGGTGTTTGTTCTGTGTGACTGTCATAATCTGACTGGTGCCCAGAATTCTGAGATTATTATAACAATGACATGGCAGGGGATTGAATTTTCTGTGACAAATGCAGGTAGGGGAGAATGGAAATAAGCATGTTCCATGTCAATTCAAAAGAGAAACAGCACTGCATTAGGAAAGCAGATGCTTATGTTTTCTGTGCTCCGGTATATATATTTAACTTTTCACTATAAATAATACAAAACTTTCCAACATTTATAGTTAGACCAACTAATTTCGCAAGTGTGCATCGAAGCCAAAGCCATGCTGTAAGCAATGAACAGGACAAGTATTATCGGCAAATGTGGCCATAAATTCCACTAAAAGCCTGATCTGCAACACCATTAAATCATGTATCAATTCAATCAATTTAATCCCATTTCATTCAGTGGAATCAAATCCATTTAAATCCAGGTAAAGTGACTAGGCTGCACAGCAGGCATTCATTCAGTTTCTGTTTTCGTAAGTTATAATGGTAATGATGGCTAATAATTTTGTTGCTAATTTTGGAATATTTCTTATGGCTGGTTGTAAGAAATAAACATGCAAAAACAACAATAATAACAACCTGATGGTTGAGCTGATGTGAGCACTTGTTTTATAAAGGTTTAGAGTAACTTTCACTCCCCTCTATCAGCCTCTCCCAGGCTGTATTTACCTGTCCCCTTCCTCTACTCACTTGTCTACACTTCCTGCCTTTTTCTGCCATCCCTCAGCCTTCCTGAATATTGTGGTTTTCCTGATTTGTATGAAAACCAAAACATTGCGGAGTATAATAATAATATCCCCCTTCCCAAGCTGGTAAAAAGGTAAAGGTAAAGGTCCCCTGTGCAAGCACCGGGTCATTCCTGACCCATGGGGTGATGTCACATCCCGACATTTCCTAGATGTTGTTTACGGGGTGGTTTGCCAGTGCCTTCCCCAGTCATCTTCCCTTTACCCCCAGCCAGCTGGGTACTCATTTTACCGACCTCGGAAGGATGGAAGGCTGAGTCAACCTTGAGCCAGCTACCTGAAACCAACTTCCCTTGGGATCGAACTCAGGTCTTGAGCAGAGCTTGGACTGCAGTACTGCAGCTTACCACTCTGCACCACGCTGGTAGGAAAGCTTTTTATTTCTTTGGAATTCTGTGGTGTTATTAAAACCTGTTTTTTCTTGGAAGAGGTGATAAGTTAAAATAGCTTACATAATCATTAGAACAAACATTATGGAAATCTCATGACTTGAATGGTATCACACATAAAAATGGGAGGGCCTGCAAACCTTCTAAATCTGAGAATCCCTGTTCACAATTTCCTCCTGCTAGATTTCAGAAGGCTAAGTTCATTCATAGTTAAGCCTCAGAAAATATGTGAACAGGGACTAGTATGTGGTGGCAATCCAGCTGCGGAATACCCTCCACAGAGAAAGTTATGTGGTACCAACTTTGTCTGCTTTAAGAACATAAGAAAGGCCCTGCTGGATCAGGCCAAGGCCCATCAAGTCCAGCAGTCTGTTCACACAGTGGCCAACCAGGTGCCTCTAGGAAGCCCCCAAACAAGACTACTGCAGCAGCACCATCCTGCCTGTGTTCCACCGCACCCAAAATAATAGGCATGCTCCTCTGATACTAGAGAGAATAGGTATGCAGCATGACTAGTATCCATTCTAACTAATAGGCATTAGATTCTGTTATCTCAAGCAGGTGGGTGATAGCTGCTTCCACACTGGTTGTTTCTGCTGCTTGAGCTTGATTTTATTCTGGGTTTTAATTCATTTATATCTTTTCTACATTTGATCATTTTGTGTTTCTTTTGATCTCCCTTGAAGGCTTTAAAATTGGAATGGTGGTGTGTAAACAAGCTAAATAAAATAAATGTTCCAGAAACTTTGCCTCTGCAGTTTTGAACAGATGTTGTAAGATTACTATATATGAGTTCAGATAGTGTATATAAGCAGGCACAGTAGACGATATTCCTCTTTACCTGCTTCAGTGCATTGTTTACCAGGAAGCAAGATTTAAATGTCTGCTGCTAGCATGATTTTTTTTAAAAACTGATTGTATACTGGTTCATAGGCAGTGCAATCCTTACTAGAGTTACATCCTTCTAAATCTGAGAAAGTAACTTCTTTTGCTGTCTCAGCAGAAAGGCTGAGATAAAGTTGAACTACAGGGTGAGCTATGTGGTAGACGGTTTTAAGGATAACTGTTTCAGTTATCTATGTCCAACATACATATATTTTACTGTTATGTTACAAACCTTTGGCCACGACAACAAACTAAATCGGAACTTCAGCTGGTCTATATTTTGATAACAACTATTCATTTGCCATCCCAGAAAGTGATAAAAAATAAATCCCGAACCATTAAAATCAATAGGAATTCTACTATTGATCTCAAAGGAAAGTGGGTTGTACCTCTTCAAATGAAATCTGGAATTAATCCAGCCTCTCGTGTCTCAAACAAAAGGGAGGGCAAGCATAGTTTGCATTGGTAAATGGTGCAATATTCCATGCCATTCATTTTTTCCTTCTCTTTAAGAAACATAAACCAAAAATCTTGGAATATATTGCAGATGGCCCTTGCAGCATCCTATAATAAAATAGTTGGGAATCGTTTGCATTTGAGAAATCACAGATGCACACTTTGCCTTGCAGCAGTATTCAGAGAGAGATGACAGAAACAAACTCAGAAAAAAAATATGACTTGGGTGCAGTGCAAGATAACCAACAAGTGTTCGTCCATCTGCCATAAACAGTCAAACTGTGCATTCATTTATTTGATATTATTGCAGCATAATAGACTGTTGTTTCTTTTACCCTTGACTCAGTACTTACATTCTGGCATTCCCAGGGCAACTTTCAGAGCTTAATAGCTCACTGATGACTGAGAGGCAAATGGTTTTTCTCCCAACTTTCAGGTACAATTCAAAGGTAATGACAAACTGTGGTTTGAGGTTTTGATTTTTGAACCATGTGTGAGGAAAGAAGGGAAAGGTAGGGAGTATGAGAGTTTGAGGATACTTCAAGCTCATTCAAGGGGTGAAAAATATGGCTGATAATGCCTGTACTACGCTTTAGATTGCCACTTTGGCAATTGGACTCTATGGCACTGAAGTCCCTCCCCTCTCCAAACTCTGCCCTCCTCAGGCTTCGTCCCCAAAATCTCCAGGTATTTCCCAACCCAGAGCTGGCAACCTTAGAGACCCTGTGGGACCTAGTGAAGTTCCGCAGGATCTGTAAGACAAAGATGTTCCACCTGGCCTATTGTTGAGGGCAACAATAGTATGTATTATCATAGCTGGCCTCCCTGCCCACCCTCTTCTGATTTTCTGATTATTTTATTCTGTTTTGATGGGGCCGGATTGCTGTTCTTTTCCCCTGTTCACTCCGGTCCATTGTGTTAGAAATATGCGTCAATTGATTTAATGGTTTTTGGTGGCTCATTGCAAAATTGTGAATTTTAGTGGGTCTTAGGCTGTTATGTCTTATTGACGTTTAATGTATAATACTGACTTGCTCAGTGACCTTTAGCTGCTCTGAGCCCAGTTACGGCCGGGAAGAGAGCAGGTTACAAATCTAATAAAATAAATAAATAAATGGGGCAGAGCACATTCTGCCTATGACAACATCATTCTATTTTGTGCCCTGGCAAGTTAATCTCAACAAATGCTTAAGTGGCTAAGTAAAACTAACATTTTGCTTGGCAATTTGATACAGAGATGCATTAATCCCTGCATTGAGATGTAGAGAGGCAGGCTGGCTGTCCATGCTGCTTCCGCATTGGGCTCTTTCCCACATGTACATATTGTGCAGGCAGCAACAGACCTGCTCTGCCAAGTCATACAAAAAAAATTTCATTACTCATGTAGATCATACACAGAAAGCAGAGTAATTCATCTGCTTTTCAGTAGGAGCTTGTAGGAGGTAGTATGTAAGGAACAGCTGACCTGCATGAACAAAATCTCTCCCATTCACATAAAAGGACTGTTCATTTGAGGGTGCTTATTGGCTTTCTGGACCACCAGAGGGACTGTTGTGAGCTGAAGCACCGCCAGCACCGCAGAGATGAGAAGTGTCCCCAAACAGCACATCCAAACAGTAATATTAGGCCATCTGGACTTGCCCAATATGGGGCTTCATCAGGCTTAGAGACTGGTGGCCTTGGAAAGAACAAAGTAAAAGCAGTGTTTAGTAATCAAGCATTTTCCCTTGGTTTATTTGGATGCTACAAGTGAACTGAGACCTCGAGCTCGCTGATTCATGCCTCTTTCATTTTTCCATTCAATCCATTTTATCTGAAAAAGGAGGCATAAGCAGTGAAGCCAATATTGTGTTATTGGATCCAATGCACTGCCACTGAAACAAATATATGTACACCCAGGCCACTGCACTTTTATTAAAACAAATACAATTTAATTCAAACCAACATTCAATAGCAATTTTTTTGAAGCGATGAAATTAAACTCTACCAATACTTCTCCTCAATGCGCTTTCACAATAAGATTCATTTGATCTGTACCCCATGGAATATATATTTATTATAGATCACACATTTCATTAAAAACAAATTTACTGCAGCAAAGTTTCTCTTGAACCGCAAGCTAGACATTCTAACTCACTGTAAGATTAGATAATGAAAATTGATAGGTTTTTTTTGTTATTGATGGTGATCATGAACATTAAGAAACTATGTATACCAGGAAAATAATTTTCAAGACATCCTTTCAAAAACTGCACATTGGAACTGAAACACATGATGGGGTTTCATTGTAAATCAGTGGTTTACACCTTGTGGAGAGCCACATTCGCATTTACCATCCGCCAAAAGAGCCACATGCCTACTTATCTCCTGTATACCATCTAGGGTTGCCAGGTCCCTCTTCTCAACCGGTGGGAGATTTTGGGGGCGGAGCCTGAAGAGGGCGGTGTTTGGGGAGGGGAGGGACTTCAATGCCATAGAGTTCAATTGCCAAAGCAGCCATTTTTCTCCAGGTGATCTGATCTCTATCGGCTGGAGATCAGTTGAATTAGCAGATCTCCTGCTACTACCTGGCAGTTGGCAACCCTAATACCATCCCACTAAACACACACATACAATGTAACATACAACCATTAGTATTAAATATATAACAAAACACATTAATTAGCAGAGGACATCCGAGTATGTAGAGTTCTCTCTTCCCACTGCTGTTGAAACTAAAGTCAGCCCTTGTGTATCTGGAATGGGGGAAGGGCTTCTCTCTCGACCTTCTCCCTCTCTCCTCAGCATGGGGCAAAGCAGGCAAGAGATTGCCAAAGCACCCAGGGAAGAATGAGTAGGGTTGCCAACCTCCAGGTGGTGGCTGGAGATCTCCTGCTATTTAACTGATCTCCAGCCGATAGAGATCAGTTCACCTGGAGAAAATGGCTGCTTTGGCAATTGGACTCTATGGCATTGAAGCCCCTCCCCAAACCCTGCCCTCCTCAGGCTCTGCCCCCAAAACTTCCCACTGGTGGCAAAGAGGGACCTGGCAACCCTAAGAATAAGTTGGCTGTGGAGAAAAGGGAGAAAAATCAACAGCACCCCACTGCAACCGCCTGGATGGATCCTCTGCTGGCGGTTTCTCTGTGGCATTGTGTTCTCCTCCTGACATTTTTCAAGATGATGGGATGAGACTACAAAGGCTGCGGGTGGGCGGGGTGTGTGGAGGTTCACAGTGGGTGGGGTATGTGGATGTTTACTTTCATCCCTGGCATTAGGCACACAGCTTCGGGAGCTTCACAGGCTGCTTACCCATCCTCCAGTTCTTCCAGCCTTATCCACTATCTGGAACACGGGGGAAGTTGGGTAACACAGCTCAGAAGAGCCACCTATTAGTATCCTGAGCCACAGGGTGAGAATCTTTGCTGTAAACTAATAATGGTGAATAGATGTATGTGAAAACATAGAACAGCAAGGCTGGAACTTACTTTAAGGTATTTTCTCCAATTCCCTTTATAAGACAGGATGCTCTGTAAAAATAATTTATAAGGACCCATAATATTATTGTCGAAGGCTTTCACGGTCAGAGTTCATTGGTTCTTGTAGGTTATCCGGGCTGTGTAACCGTCCAAGACCACGGTTACACAGCCCGGATAACCTACAAGAACCCATAATATTCTTAGAAAACCACAAGCAAAAAAATAAAGGAACACATATTCAATATATCTGGTAGAACAAAGAACACATTAAGTAAACCAACTTGGCTAAATCAAGTAATGGACTGGACAATCTCACTACAGAGCTACTATTAGCCCAATCCAGTGCTGGCCCTCTCATTCTCCATGCAGAGATACTTTGGGGGTGGGGAACCAGATTGCCAAACACTTCCCTGTGTCTACAAAATGGGGACGGCTTCTTTTATATGTCTGAAATTTATTAATTTGTTGCTGGTCTTTGACCATAAATAAACTTCTTGTTGTATGTCTGAAATTTGGCAGGGAGGGTCACTCCAGTGAGGGGTAAGATCCTGAGAATTTTATGCCATTTGTATGCAAGAAAAGGGTTACAACTAAAACTCTTTTTTGCTACTGAAACAAATGAGAATTTTTAAAAAGGCTAATAAATAAAATGAACATGAGTACTAATGAAAATACAGTTTAAGAAAATTAAAATGTAAAATGAATTTTTAACACCCCTGAGTAGACCCCTATGCATACATTCACATGTCAAATACAGGCTTCTGATTGGACCCTTGCAGAGACAATTTTGTGTGAAATACTCACAATAGGTATCAGTATAAAGGCTCAAAGGAAAGCTCAATATAAATGTTTAAGACAAGTCTTACTGTCTCACTGACTATCTCATTATAACTATCAAATACAATAAATATGCCATATTTGGTGAAAACACATGATTAAAATATCCTAAGAACAGCCTTTTCCTGATCAAACATGGGAGCAGATTTGGTTATATGTGGGGCACGATCCTGTCACCAAGATTTTATTTTCATGAACTGTCTTCTTGTGAGCCTAGAAGCCTCTCAAAATACTGATAGTAGGATGTTACCTTCTCCATACAGGGATCAGATGCTCCTACCTCTTCTTCAGCTCTGACCTGCTAGACATTGATGGCTATTGGACACTACCCACAAAAGGTTTCCTGTGCAAGCCTCACTGAAACGAACAAGAGCTGAGCAACAGAATAAAATGTCTACATTCTGGACCGCTGTTCCAACACCAAGTTGTGCGAGTTGCAAAACACTCCCCTTGCCACTCTCCAATACAACATCATCGAGGCAGCTTCTGCAATGGCCTTCCTAAGCCACAGTTTAGCAGCTGCAGCTGCCACTCAGGGTCCTTCTCATCTGCCAACCTGACACAGAGATGGAAAGGAAGCCCTATGCTGAGTGATTTTAATTAATACTGATGTTTATCAAGCAGCAGCGGAAGCTACTGCTGTGTGTCATGTTGGTTTACAAGAAAATGGTATGCAGCTGTCTCAGAGTCTCAGACTATCCTATCTTCATTATAGGTAAAATCTTGAACCACAGATTTATAACAGCAATGCTAGGAAGACATTTGCAAACTTTAGTCTGTGTACCATTTGTAGGTGTATTTATTGCACTTCTATCCTGCCTTTCTTCCATTAGGAAACCCAAGATGATATACATATTTCTCAGGGCATCCAACACCCAGGCATGATCAGACACCAAGCTGCAAGTTTTCTGCATCATGTACCTTCAATCATACCCTAGTACCACCACTATACCAAAGCAGGACATATAATTCATAATACTTTCATTGCTGCAACCTTGAATCACTACTGTGGATTAGTCCCAATGGCGTTAGCAGGACTAATGATTCATAACTCTTAACTACAACATATGCTGTTATACCATAGGCTACGTTTATATGAACAATTTGTACTGGGAAATTTCACCATAAGGAGACATTTCCTTGTAATTTCCCCATTTTGGCATGTTCTTATGAAGGGACCTCTCATCTCATGAAGGAGGAGGAAGAGGAGGAGAAGAGTTGGCTTTATATGCTGACCTTCTCTACCACTTAAGGAAGGATCAAACCAGCTTACAATCACTTTCCCTTCCCCTCCCCCACAACAGGCACCCTGTGAGGTAGGTGAGGCTGAGAGAGCTCTAAGAGCTGTGACTAGCCCAAGGTCATCCAGCTGGCTTCATGTGAAGGAGTGGAGAAACCAACCCAGTTCACCAGATTAGCATCTGCTGCTCATGTGGAGGTGTGGGGAATCAAACCCGGTTCTCCAGATTAGAGTCCACTGCTCCAAACCACCTCTCTTAACCACTACACCACGCTGGCTCTCCTGTGACTTTCTTGTTTTTTAAAAAAGATGACTGGGAAAGTAAATGAAATAAAATAAAATGTCAGGTCATTATTTCAGAGGAGAGGCCCAAAATACATTATTTCAGAGGAGAGGCCCAAAACACATACGGCTGTCCTCAACCAGGGCCAGGGCTTTTTTGGCTCTGGCCCCAGCTTGGTGGAACACTATGCCCAGTGAAATCCAGGCCCTGTAGGACCTAAAGCAATCCCATCCCACAGGGTCTGTAAAACTGAGCTGTTCTGCCAGGCACATGGTTAGAGACAGCAACAGTATATTTATTTATTCATTTATTTTTCGAATTTGTATCCCGCCCTCTCTAGCAAGCTGGCTCAGGGCGGGTAACATCATTAAAACATAACATGCAATCCAATAAAACAATAAAAGCAGCAATAAAAACTTCAACTGATATTCCATATAGCTGGCCTCTCCTCCCCCAAGCTTGCTCTGCTATATGCCTGCAAATGGGTTAAATTGTTATGGCTGCTATAGTAGCGATGTTATGGACATTTTAAGACACCTAGCTTTATTGTAACATTCTATGTAATGTATGGTTTTTAAACTGTTTTGACTATTGTTAGGTGCTCTGATCCTAGCTTCAGCTGGGAAAGGGTGGCCTAAAAATTGAATAAACTAAACTAACATTTATAGTATAAAAGACTATATTACATTTGCCAACAGGCCTGGAGAAAAATGTCCCATCCCTTTAATAGAAGCTTAATGCTTGGAAACTGGCAGCTGAAGCTTTTCTTGGCATGGGTCAATAACATCACTAGGTAAATAAGTCCCTGATAAAGAGACAGGATATTCCCCCACCCCCTAGTTGTTGGCATTAGGGTTATGCATATCGATAAACCCGAACCTAAAGTAATCCCGAAATTAGCTGTTTCAGTAATTTTCAGGATTTTGGTTTGCTGAATGCCAAAACCTGGGGATAAAGTCGAAGCTGAATAAGCAATTTTTGAAAAAGGTATTTGGCTTTTCGAGTTAGGCTATTCGCCTTTGCTCAGAGGCACGGCTCCGTGCTTTCTCCCCTTTTTCTTTCTTCCCTTTGACTGGTTTTGCTAGGGCCCCATAGTGGGCCCTTTTGAGGTAGGGGTTGTGTAATCAGAGTCAGCTTGGTCTGACCAACTGACAGCAGTGAGCTGACCTGATCTGCACTTTAAAAGATGGGGCTCACCCAGTCTGGAGAACGTTAGTTTCCGTCAGCTGCTCATGGCCCTTCTGAAGAAGACTCCCTCACCAGCGTGGATGAGCAATCTACTTAACATGAGTTGCCTTGGTCATGACTTTGGCTGGCTCCGATATCGTTTCCCTGCACCGTGATTTTTCATGACCACAATAAAGGACTGCTCACAGGATGTCATTTGCCACCAAAATAAATATTTTCCGTGCCTTATTTCTCTTGCATTTAAGCCTTTTCCTCCATTTGGAAGCTCATTTGCATGGACATCATGCAAAGCGACCCAGAAACGAAGGCAGCCCCCAGACTTTGAGGCACCAGCCTGGAATCAGATCTTCTACCAGTCCTCAGGAATGCTGAACTTTTGAACCTGAAAACCAATCGACAGCTCGGCTCACAAATTCCTGCAGGATGGGGGTGACCCCTTTGCATGCCCATAAAATTTGCACTCCCTGTCCCAAAGCTCTCCAAACTTTGGTGACCGTCTAAGGAGAGTCCTTTGCAGCCACACTGCAAATATGGGGACTCTACATCCAAAATTGCTCTCCAAAATTGCTTTGAAAAAAAATCACCATAAACTATAATGGGCCTGAATTTTTCTGTAAACCCAAAAATAAGCCGAATACTGAAATTTACTGGTATAGTATTCAGCTTATTTTGGTTTACCAGAAAAAATCAGGCCCAAACCCAAAATTTACCAAATTTTCTTTTCGTACAACCCTCGTTGGCATCATTGGGCCACACAGACACTGCTGTGCTTGAGTGGTCCACAGAAATTGCTTAGTATTTATACAAGTAAAACAAAATAAACCTTATTTACAGCCTCACAAAAAGATATGGGCAAAGAGAAGATTGTCTCACTCATCACCATTAACATCACAGCCACTAACCAGTAAGAGCCTATGATATCTGTAAAACCATATTTCATCCAGAACTCTAAAATGTAATAAATATGTTAGCAGGGATGAAGAGAATCACATTTTCCTAGTGACAAAATATTATAATTTGAGAGCTGGGGAAATGCAACATTCCCATAACAGAAGTGCTCTTGGGGAAAGTCGGCATCCCAAGGAATAACTGATTTATAGCATAATAAAACGTATGACTGAAAAGAACCTAACTCTACAATCTATATACTAACAACACACCACCAACAGCCTTGTAGACATGGCTTTAAATTATTTGCCGTGGACACAGACAGTTCAATAAATATTTGAACAGCTGGTAATCTGTATTTTGCAGAAAAAAATACTTTTAACGGCTCTCAAAAAAAATTCAAAAACATCCTTAATAAGCCTGTGAAAACTCATGCCATAGAAAATACAATACACATGCACAAACACAATGCATGTACAAAAACAAGGAATGGCCCCAGAAAGAAAAGGCACAAGAAACTGGCAAATAATATAACTCCCTTTTTTTACACCAATATTTCTAATTCTCAATGTATCCAAATCTGTGGATACTTAAATCTGGAGACTGGACCATGAACAGACAAGACCTCTTTCTACAGATCTGAAACATGCCCCAGGTTTGCAGAAAAAAATTCCAGTCTAATAAACAAAGAAATAAATAAAGGGATTTAAAAAAAACCCAAATAGTAGAAGCAGAATATGTAGCTTTAAGAAATGAATGCCCTCAGTGGCCATTGCTAGGCACCTACAGCCGTATTGCCAGCCTTCAAGCCTTGGTTTCTGTCACTGAAAAGCAGAGGGAGTGGGCAGGGACAACTCTCACTGGGGCCAGGCTAGGCAGCAACCACAGGGCAACTTGCTACCATGCGACTTGCATAACCCACCCAAGACTGGCTGCTTGCTATTGTTCAACAGCAGCCACCTCATGAAAGCCAGTGTAGTGTAGAGTTTCAGAGCAGGATCTGGAAGACCCAGAATCAAATCCCCACTCTGCCCTGGAAGCTGGGTGACCTTGGATATGTCACAAATCCTCAGCCTAACTTCCCCACAGGGTTGTTATGAGGATAAAAAGGAGGAAAGGAGAATTGTGTAAACTGCTTTGGGTCGCCATTGTGGACAAAGGTGGGGTATAAATGAAATAAATAAATAATAAACACAGCTTTAGAAGGGGAGAAGATCAAAGGTAAATTGGTTAGTGGGGAGGGGAGAAGAGAAGAAAGCAAGGAAAGGTAAGGTAGTGGGGGCTGCCAGGAGGAGGAAAAGAGGAAATAGTTTGGGGAAGGAGATACAGGGGGAAATGGGTCCCCCACAAGTCCTTGCAGGTTCTCCACCATATAGCTGGGTCATAATGTTCCCAGGAAAACGCTGCCAGGCAGAGGGGAGGAGGGAAAGCGGGGAATGGGGAACAGATAAAGGTAGATTGACTGGTGAGTGGGAAGGAAAGAAGGAGGCAAGAAAGGGGGCTTTCAGCTAAGGGAAAGAAAATAGTGGGGGAGGAAAAAATGAGATGCCCCCCACAAGTCTTTGCAGGTCCTCCACTTGTACATTTGCAACAGAACATACCCATTTGCCTAGTTGACGGCACTATCACTGTGCTTTTTTACTGGGTTTGAGACCGCACTGGGGGAAAGGGAAACAAAGTTTTAATGGTCAATGATCCAATCCCATCCACTCCCTTTAGGATCTGTGATTTTTCATGGAGCTAGTGTGCCACATAGCCATTTCCCTCTTTTCCTGAAATAATTAAAAGCATCACTGAACTCTTTATTTAAAAACAAAACAAAACACCAAACTAGATATGTTGGCTGAAAGGTAGAAATTAAAGAGTGAGGTGATCACCACAGGGTGCCACATATTCACTAACAATACTAAAATTGTCAGTTTAACTAGACTATTTCCATACTAATGATGGTCTTTTTTCATGGCTCTGCTACTTAAGTGGTGACTTTTGTTCTAATTATAGTTCCTATTGTTTTACTGTTCAATTATTCTTGCTGGCAAGCTATACAATGTTGTAATGCCTGAAGGGAAATGGGAGAAATCCTGAATCTCTTTAAACCACTAAGACCTTTACTAAGGACCTTCACAAGAGGATGCCCACCATTACTTTTTATAAGGTGTTTTACCTATGGTCCCAATTGTCATCTTTGATTAAATAATGGCTTGGCGTAATTTGGACCTAGATGCATCTGGCCCAACTTGAATCCTTATCTGATGCTAGGGCTCTGACTTGCTATGAAGTAAAACAGGGATAGCTATAAATAATAAAAAGAGCCTGTGAGTACTGTTACTTTAATGAACGATGACCGCTACATTGATGAGGAAGGTAAAATGGAGAGGGCCTTTGATTGACAGTCCATGTTAATGATATGCTACCACATTGGGATCGCAGCATGTGAGATTGGGTGTTATGGTTTTGAGTTCCTGCACTGCCACTGCCGGTATGGCAGTGATAGGGTAGAGAGAAGGCAAAACTACGCAATACAGCAGTTTACAATCAAGGGTGATCTAAGCCAATATGCAACAGGGGCAGCTGTGCTGGGGGGGGGGGCTGACCAAAGGAGGAGGGGGAAAGAAGATTAGGCTCCTGACTCTGGTCACACCTGCCCCATCTGAAGTTTAGACAGTTTGCTTTTAGTGTCAATGGTGGCTCCACCCAACTCACATGGTGTGAGGGCCACCTGTTACTTGGTCCTGGCAGGGGGAAGTGGTGGGGTTGCATTGATTCTGGGGTCCCAACCTGGATTTTTGCTCAGTGCCCCCAAATCCCTAAGACCACCCCTGCTTACAATGCACTCCTCTGTAGAGATATTCTAGTCTAGGAACATTAATTTAAATCAGTGTAGAATGGTGTAACTCTGCATAGGATTGAACAGTTTATTTCCACTATATCTACTATGCCTAAGGAAAGCCATCACAGATTGAGTCATTATGGTGTTTGGTTTCCTTGGCAGGGGAGCAGAGGAGGGCAGAAGAAGAAGAGTTGGTTTTTATACTCCACTTTTCTCTACCATTAGGAATCTCAAAGCAGCTTACAATTGCCTCCCCCACACACACACACACACACACACATACACAACTAGCACCTTGTGAGGTAGGTGTTGGGACTGAGAGAGTTCTGAGAGAACTGTGACTGGCCCAAGGCTTCACGTGGAGGAGTGGGGAATCCAACCTGGTTCTCCAGATTAGAGTCTGTTGCTCTTAACCATTACACCACACTGGCCACTGCTCGTAGTGTTACCAGTTCTGCAAAATAATATAATTGTGAAGAATCTAATTTCTTGTTTTAAAGATTTTCAGTACATTAATTTGTAAAGTTTGTATACTACAGACTCATTTATTTGTGTTTGTTTTTAGCTCTATAGGCAACCCCGAGTAGAATTTGGTACAGCAGAAACATCTACAAGAAATAAAGAAACAACCTCCTCTGAAGTCACTGACATTTATTTCCCTGTATATATATCTGAGGTTGAAGTGCTCTCTAACTAATGCTATTCATTAATGGATGAAAACTTGGTTGAAAAACCTTTAGATAATACAAATAACTTTTCCAGCCAAAACTAGGAGCTATGTAAATGCTATGTTAATTCTCAAGGGCTTCCCTTAACTTTAAAGAAACTGACTGTTGGACCTGCTTTTATCAAGACAATGGGGTCATCATGGCCAGCCGTTCCCTCTAGTGGCATCTTTTGAGTACACACCCTTACCTTTTCTCACATAAATGACTGCCACTTCTAGCTGTGATAAGAGAAAATACTATGCTTAGGGATATGATTATGGCTGCCCATCTCTTCTAAGAGAAGCCCAATTGATGAGGGGGACCTTTGATGATGTGGGCAAAGCTCGGTGGCAGAGACAAGTACTGAACTCAAAAAGAATGTATAAAAATTAGCAGTGTTCGTACATATATTCTATAAAAAGCATTTAAGTGTTTAAAAGATCTGGCTACATTCAGACAACAAGTCACACTGTAGTTTTTCTCTAACCCTGGTTAGTCATTACATCCGAATGCAGATGGTCCAACAAACCAAAGTTTGTGGGTTGGTACTAACTGGAATTTCTAACTAGAGTTTGTAGCCAATTTGTTAAACATACCGGTAGTTTGTACAAATTGGTTTGTTGGTGTAACTGAAACCACAAACTACAGTTTGTTGAATACCAATATGCCTGGCAGTGTTACCCCACGCTTGCTATCTCCCAGACTGGATACATGGCAACCCCAGAAGCTACGTGTCGCCACAGTCCCAGACGTGCAGCAAGCCCCAAAACTCTATGGAAAGGGCTCCCGTACCATCCCGCGAAACAGGTATGAAGGAACCACAGGCAGGACGGCCCCCCAAGTGAACCAGAGGGAATCCATTTTCCTGTGTCCCCATTCGAGTGTCTAGCAGAAGCCATTTTGCAAGGAACAACCAGACACGTAGCCAGCACCCACCCAGCCATCTTCATAATTAATGACCCATTGGAAGCCTCCGTGATATCAGCAACTGAGAATCACTCATCCTGCATTGCGAAAGTGACTCACCCGAGCGCAGCTGTTCGCGCCTTTGTTTGAACCCATCAGCGATCGTCTCCTGACCTTTCCGGAATTGCGCAAGCCATAGGTTTTAGCTAGCCTGTCTCAATTGCCCCCCTGCCACACCTTTGCAGCCAACCATTAAGGTCTCAATCACCTTTTGTCCACCATGGGAACCATGAGGGATAATCCCATTATCCCCCACCCCAAAAAGAGTATAACTGGGGTCGATCTCAGCCATAAGCCTCCTTCCTTTTCTCCTCTCATACTTGCTGTCACTCTGTTGGTGTGAGTTTTGCGCAGCCCAGCCACGATACCCTCCCACCTCGTTGGCCGAGCCCCGGTAATCCCCTGCCCCTGCTTTTCTTGTATTCTAGCTGCACAGAACCCCGGATGTCCGCTACTGGATCAGGTGTAGTATTACCCCTCTTCAAAGGGAAACTGACACATTGGCGAACATCTCTATCCTACAACCTTTACTTCCTAGGCTCTGATTGTGTGTTGTGTTATTGGATTGCTTGTGCACATATTTTAAAGTAAACTTCTTAAAAGAAATCCTTGCTTCCGCCTCTTGTTTGAACCTTGGAACAGACTCCCGTAAACAAAGGTTAGATCCTGAGGTTATGTCCCTTGCCAGTTATTGATTTGCTAATGACTCCGG
Source organism: Euleptes europaea (assembly GCF_029931775.1). Lineage (NCBI taxonomy): Eukaryota > Metazoa > Chordata > Lepidosauria > Squamata > Sphaerodactylidae > Euleptes > Euleptes europaea. Next base: position 41,404,426 of record NC_079322.1, read on the forward strand.
GTACTTAGGTATATTAAAAAGGTATACAAATCAAACATTTAATGATAATAAATTATAAAGAAATTTATTTTAAAACAATTATTTGGTATACACATAATTTTACCATTTATTAAAGATGAAAGAAAATTTGCATACTAATGAGAAATCTTTTACTGTTGCCAAATTTTTCACATCCCCCACATTCTGTTACGTGACCCCATATGGGGTCACGACCCATGGTTTAAGAAGCTTTGGTCTAAACAAACAACAGTTTATTATAATGCTGAAATGCAGTCTTTATTTTACAATGTTGAATTTGAGAGATAAGTAGGCAAATTTTGTTTTTCCCTGCTTTTCAAAATTGCTAGAGACCCATGACTGAGTTTGAAACATGTTCATATATACAACAGGAAGATATTAAAATTTCCTTTTGAATTAATGTGCTTGGAAAAGTCAGTTCAAATCCTGAGTCCCAAGGTATCACTAATTTCAATTCATTCTTCTGCCTTTTAATCTAAAATAATCAGCCACTAAAAAAACCCTACACTATGATGTAATTTCTTTTCCCTTTGAAACTCAACAGTAAAATTTGTATGGCCTTTTGTAGCTACAGGATTTTGTCATGTGATAGAACTGCTGGATAATTAGCACATGCTACCTTTAATTAGAATGAATGTGTTTGATTATTTAATTTCCAATAAGACAAAATAAATGGTACCTAAATCCATAAATAATGAAGAGCCTTGTGCTGTTTCCCTGTTATTACTTTTAGTGTTAAGAAGTAGGTCACTTGGTGTGGGCATAAACAAAGAAGATAAATGGCTAGAAGAGGAATGAATTTTCCATAACTTGATTAAAGGATAAGGTTGGCTCCTAGGAGAATGTTGTAGTGCTTAATGATTTTGTTGTGGTAGTTCTTAATGTGTCTAATGTTTGCTGCTTAAGAAAATCAAGAAAAATGTTAAAAGGTTGCTCCATAGGGGAACTGCCAGATAGGCAAAGATAGTTCCAGCTGGATCAAAGCTTACCCCACTATAGGCAAAGTAAGGAAGATAAGTTGAAGTAACATATGCCATCAACAGGTCAGTTCTGAAGCAATCCTCTGTGGTTTTAACCTCGCTTAAGCCACTCACACAATCCATTTATTGAGCATGTTTCTCATTTTTTGCACACTCCTCATCTTGTAAGTTGCACTTCTGTTATAAGGCTATTGCATATTCCAAGAAATTCAATTGCAGTAGCATACTTGCAAAATTGTGTTAGATCACCTATTGCTGCTACAATTATTATGTTGAATACATTTGCATGTGCATCATGGGCACTTGCTAAGCATGTGTCTTAACATCACTTATGATGAACAACAAAAATCCCCACATCTAAATGCCTTAGCTACTCTGACAAGGTTTTTACTGGTTTGAACATTCCTTGGAGGCCATAGGCCTCTCCTGCAGGGTGAATCTGGAATATGTGTAGAGTTGCCAAGAGCCTGGTGGTGGCGGGTAAAATCCCACCAATCCACCGCGATGCCCGCCAACCAGCTGAGGGCCGGCGGGCACTGCGTGCATGCGCGCGTCACTTTCCGGTTTACCCGGAAGCGACACGGATGCTCTGACCATAGAGTTTCGACCGAGAGTTTCTGACCATATGAGGTTCGGAAACCATAGCGTTTTGGCCGAGATCGCTAGAGCAGTTTCCTCATTGTCAACCTTACTGTTGAGTAATTCTCCTGTAGTCATTATTTTTGTCTCCTTGATGTTCAGCTGTAGTCCTGCTTTGACACTTTCTCTTTTAACTTTCAGCAGTAGTCGTTTCAAGTCTTCGCCATTTTCTGCCAGTAATGTAGTGTCATTGACTTATTTATTGTACTTTATACAAATACACCATGTTTGTATACAAATGTATATAAAATATAGAGCTTTTTTGCCTTTGCATTCAAGGAGACTTACAATTCAAAACAACATATATAATATGATACCTGCAACACAAAAGGAAAAGGGTATAGGAAGAAGGGGTAGGAAGGGAAAACAAACCAATTCAGGCACTAACTTGGATTAGAGAGCAATCCTAAGAGGTCTACTCAGAATTCTACTCCGGTCTATTCAAAGTGTTCTTAGAATTGCACTGTTAAACTCTTAGATCTCTGTTTCTACGGATATATTTTCTTGTGTTTCCTTAGTAATGTTTTTCCTTTGGGGAAAGGTAAGCAGAGAACACAGGAATAATCTCTGGCAACCCTGCAAAACTGTCTTTCATTGAAAAGTATTAATATCAACTGCATATTAAATTTCCTTCAGGTGTAGACAGTGAAACCATGCTTTTTCTGAAGGCAGCACATGCTAAATGATTCTTAAATTTTCTGATCAAGATACAAAAGGCCACATTCTTGCACATGTTGTTTTAGGACCTAAAAAATTGGTTGCGTATCTAACAAAAAGACGCAAAGTCTTTCCAAAGTTGGTGTGCAGCTCAGCATGGTTTATCTCCAGCCTATAGCTCTTTCTCTGAATTCAATACTGCTGGAGCAATTTAATGCAAACCCAATTTATGACTTAATGCTCCAGGGACCATAGTGGGAGATTGTTACATTATTCTTTTCTAATCCTATTTGTGTTTTAATTTGCTAAGTCTGTAATGAGGTGCATGCCTTGAATAGATTCAAGATCTTTCACATTGCTTTTGACTTTGTTTAATATATCAGATTGTACAGTTTAAGCTCAGGCCCAAGATGCTCAGATCAGTCTTTTCTCTTCATTTTCTACAATGGGAGTGAATAAAATTATACCATGAAATAATTGCATTCATGTATCCTTGTTTATCACTTAATGGCTTATTTCCTGTTGTAACTCTACACATTGTTGTCACAGAAGTCAATAATACGTGGATTTTAGATTGACTGTTCCAAATTACTTTGAAAATATTGCTCTGAAAATCAAGCTGTTATTAATAAAGTTGTTGGACTTAGTAGCCAATAATCAACAGAATCTTTATCTCCATTTAATGTACAGACAGGGAATCCTGAAACTAGTTTTTTTAGATAGAATTTCTGAACACAATAAATGTGTCTGCATTGGAATGGTTCCTTGCAATGTCAGCAAGGAAGAATTCAAACTTGATTTCATTGTTCAAGTGTGGTACTGTTCAGAACCTGATAACCTTTTCCAAGCTGGTTGTTGACAACAGTGGCCACAAAGTGACTAAGATCAATATTGGGTGGGTGGAAACTGTCCACAAATTTCTCTTTTATCATATTTAATTTCTAAATCATTAATTTTTGTAAAAAACAGAGATAATTTATTTGCTATAGGGAATCCCCACATATTATGATCTTTCTGGTTTGTGACTCACCACACAACTAATTTCACTTGTGCTGTGAAGACACATCAGACAGTTTCAAGAGCACTCACAGGTCCCTGAGCCTGTAAATGTACCTAGCATCATCACTAGGGTGAACAGAATCCACTGAAATGGAGGAGCTGCCATATAACATGAACATTATGAACAGGACCCAGCATGGTGTAAGAGTAGTGTTTAAGAGTAGTGGACTCTAATCTGGAGAACCAGGTTTGATTCCCCACTCCTCCACATGAGCGGTGGACTCTAATCTGGTGAACTGGGTTTGTTTCCCCACTTCTACACATGAAGCCAGCTGGGTGACCTTGGGCTAGTCACAGTTCTCTTAGAGCTCTCTCAGCCTCACCTACCTCTCAAGGTGTCTGTTGTGGGGAGAAAAAGGGAAGGAGATTGTAAACCAGTTTGATACTCCTTAAAAGGTAGAGAGAATCGGCATATAAAAACCAACTCTTCATCTTCTTAATTTAACACTGATAAGCAGTGAAAATATGAAACAACTGAATACCATAGTATTATTCTTTGGGCCAACACTTCCCACTGTCTTTGAGGAAATGTAAAACATATAATCACCACTGATCTGGTGAATCAGGTTTAATCAAGCTAACCTGGGACTTACAGCTGTAGAGAAAAAGAAATGGAGGACATGGGAATATTTCTGACTTTAGCTATATGCGTTGGTGCGGGGGCAGAGGATTGTGACTCAAATGCTTAAAGTTAAGGTGATTTTGGTATTCTAGGATGCAGCTTTAAAGAAACAGAAATGGACGAGATGGGAATATTACTCTATCCATTTTTGTTGTTGTTTCTGTGTGTCTGTACATGGAAGAGGAGGCGATAAAACTGGTTTCCCAAATATGGAAAGTTAGGTGATTCTGCTGCCCTGGACCATATTTCAACCAAACAAATGCTCCCACATTTTCAGGTCAGGATATCTGAGAAGCCAGTATTTACTGTGGATTCTGAGATGCATTTGGAGATTCGTACTGAGTATCCAGTATGTGAGTGGTATAGTTGTTACAGTGCTGGTCTAAGATTGGGGAGACCAGAGTTCAAATCCCCACGTAGCCATAAAGCACATTATTTCACCTTGGGCCAATCACACACACAGCCTAAGTTATGAGGAAAAGAGAGGGGGAGAATCATAGAGTTGGAAGGGTCCATCCAGGCAATCTAGTCCAACCCCCTGCTCAATGCAGGATCAGCCTAAAGCATCCCTGACAAGTGTTTGTCCTACTGCTGCTGGAAGACTGTCAGTGAGGGGAGTTCACTACCTCCCTAGGCAGCCGATGTCACTGCTTAACTACTCTTACTGTAAAAAAAAAAATACATCCTAATGTACAATTGGTACATTTCCACCCATAATTTATAACCATTATTGCAAGTCCTATCCTTTGCTGCCAATTGGAACAGCTCCCTACCCTCCTCTAAGTGACAACCTTTCAAATACTTTCAAAGAGAGTAATTAATATGTCTCCCCTCAATCTCCTCTTTTTCAGACTGAATATTCCCTTCCCTCAGCCTTTCCTCATAGGGCTTGGTTACCAGGCTCCTGATCATCCTTGTCGCTCTGCTCTGTACCTCCTCCATTCTGCCCACATCCTTTTTGAAGCAAGGCTCCAGAACTGCACACAGGACTCCAGGTGCGGCCTGACCAATGTGGTGCACAGTGGGACTATGACAACTTGCAGTTTGGATGTTATGCCTCTGTTGATACACCCCAAGATTGCATTAGCCTTTTTTGCCACTGCATCAAACTGACTGCCCACCAGTACCCTAAGATCTTGTTCACACGCACTGCTACCCAGAATGTATCCCCCATTCAATATTTTTTGTTAACCAGATGTACAACTCTGCACTTATCCTTGTTCAATTGCTTCTTGTTCACATCCACCCACTTTTCTAGTATGTGCAGATCTTGCTGAGTTCCATCTCTATCTTCTAGGATGTTCACTGCTCCTACCAATTTGGTGTCATCTGCAAATGTATTGACTAGTCCCTTCATCTGCTCATCAAGATCATTTATAAAAATATTGAAAAGTACTGGGCCCAGAACCGAGCCCTGTGGCTCCCCACTGGAGACCTTCAATCAGATGAAATGTCTTTGGGTCCAGTTCTCCCTAGAGCAGGGATGGGGAACCTCAGGCCCGGGGGCCGTATGCGGCCCCCGAGGACATTTTTTGTGGCCCCCGGGAGCTCCGGGGCCCTGCTACAGAGGCGCGGTGCAGGGCAGCCCTCCCTGAGGGTGTACCTGGGGCCAAGGCTTGCAGGGGCACTGCGGCGCCCTTTGGACCTCCTCTCGCCAACTGACTGCTGTTGGTCGGCGAGAGGAGGGGGAGGGATGCTTCCCCCAAGGATGCCCCCTATAGCCGCAGCGTGCAGGAACGCCGGGGCACACTGTGAGCCCCTCTCGCTGCCTGTCGGCTGTTGAGAAGCAAGAGGGAGAGGGGAAGAGGCCCGCGGCTCCTGGCGGCACAGCATGCGCGCAGGAGCCGATCGGGCTTCAAGGGGCCTTTTGTGCACTCTGGGGCGGGGAGGGCATGGAGCCTGGGGTCAGGTTGCATGGGGCCGGCGGGTGTGAGGGTGGGGGGGGGAAAGGCTTTTCTTTCTCCCTCTCTTTCTGTCTCCTTCTTTGTCTGTCTCCCTCTGTCCTTTTCTTTCTCCCCCTCTCTCCATTTCTTTCTCCCTCTCTCCCTTTTCCTCTTTCTCTGTTTTCCTTCCTCCCTCGAACGTGGGCTGTGCCCCCCAGGTGCCTCGTTTGCTTGGTCCCACCGCTGGCGGCCCTCCCGCCTTGGAGGGGGGGAGGACCGGGGGAGCGGAGGCACCCTCCAGGCCTTCTCTGCATGGCCTGCCCTGGGGTTGCCAACCTCCAGGTGGTGGCTGGAGACCTGGAAACCCTAGCCTTTCCCCCCCACCGGGAGATCTACACCTGGTATGGCCCCCGAATGATGTTATAAATGTGCAAATGGCCCTTGGCAGGAAAAAGGTTCCCCACCCCTGCCCTAGAGACTATCCTAGAGTCTAGACTGCAGTGCTCCAGTTTACCCACCAGAACATCATGGGGAATCTTTTCAAAAGCTTTACTGAAATCCAGGTAAACAATGTCGATTGCATTCCTACAATCCTGTAAGCTTGTCACTCGATCAAAAAAGGAAACAAGGTTGTTCTGGCAGGACTTGTTGGGAACAAATCCGTGCTTACTGCCCCGTATCACCAAGTTATCCTTCGGATGTTTTTAGATTGACCATACAGAAGGAAGTATTTTCATTCACATACAAACAAAATATTTACTCAAATTGTCTCAATGAAGGAGTTTGTGACATTTTCCCTCTCCTCTTACCAAGTCCTCTTTCTTTGACTAAGACTGAGACTATTATGTGTGGGGGGGATTATATTTTTAAAACCACATGATTGTTGATGGCATATGGTTTTTGGAAATTAAATATAATTAAAATATAAGTACAATAATTTAATATAGATGAGTAAGTATGGGCCTGGACCAGCTTCAGCCCTGTGCCTGTCAGAATAAGCAAGGCTGACATATTAGTATCTGAGCTGACAGGTCTGAATCTAGATCTTGGCCATCTAGACTGGAGAGAACCTGGAAAGTCCTTGACTGATGTCATACTGTAAATCAGCCTGAACCTGATTAAGCCAAAGCTGATGCAAGGTACTGCAAGAGGGCAGTGAGTCAGCACTAACCTGATTGGTGGCTGGTGGGAAGCAAATGTATATATGTGTATATCCCTGTAACTAGTGTGTGGGAGAATATTGCGGATGGAGGACGTGTTGGTGATTGCTGTTAATCTGAATACTGTAAATAAACCAAGCACTGCTTTTATGTAGCAAGGATCTCTGGTGGTTTTTCCTGGAACTTCTGACTAATCCGCTAGCTCCCGCGACAGTGCCCCCCATGGGAAAATGAGAAGTCTATGTCCCTGCACCAACCTGAAATCTCTGTGAGATTACTCATCCTCCTGAGAGCTCCATGGGGCTTCCTGGGCAGGAAAGGCTCCAGTGACTCCTTTAAAAGAAGATTCAGCACAAGGCCAAGGAATATGTGCTTGATTTCTCTCTAGTAGATTGTGGAGCGATCTGAGAAGGGAGGAGGAGGACCCAGGGTGAAGTTTAACCTCCTCTCTCTGTTCTGACTGTTGTTTTGAGTTGAAGGGACCTTGTGGAGGAGGAGCCTGGAGAGCTCTTTGACCCAAGTTGGCCCAGACTCCACTGAGTTATTATCTTCTTCCTGCTGCTGGTACTTAAAGCCTGGGAGTGGCCAGAGAGATTACGGCCCTTGGCTCCTAGCCAGCGGTCTTGATGGGCTACTCCAATGGGTCTCAGGCCAGTTCAATTGTCTTCGGTGCCTTTGTTTTTTTCTTAAAATCTGTTTTGTTTATTCAAATTGTATTGGTATCTTCTGAAAGCCACTTTAGGCTTACAGCCACAATGAGGATAAAAATGGAATAAGAAATGCCCTCAAATCTAGTTTCAGATATTCATCTGCTAGTCATTGTGTACAGCTATCTAGTATTTATTCACCTCATTTATACTTTTCTCCACAATGGCGACCCAATGCAGCTTATGGTTTGTCATATCCAGAATGTGTTGTAAAAATACCATATCCTTTTCTTGTTTATGTGATAACAGATGACCTGAACCCATTAATACAGAAGAGAAGCTGACCACTTGACTATTAATTTCTAATAAACATATTGGGGCTTCTACATAAATGCTTGAGCAGTTTCAATTATATTTCTTTTTTCAAAACTTCTGTTGTTACTTAGAATTTTAAATGCTCATGGAGCTTAAGAGGCCTTTTTCAGTAGTAGCAGAAGCTCGCCTATGGAAATCCCTTCTCCTTCAAGCTTGCCTGGCTCCAATGCTATTCTCTTTTAGGCACCAGGCCAAAACATTTCTGTTCACCCCTGCAGCCCAGTTTGCAAGCCTACACCCATTGTTGTGGTGGTGGTTGCTACGGCTCACGTCTGAGCCAAGGGGCTCTGTGATGTTGCCAGCACAGCAATATGCAATTGGCTCATGTTGCTTGAGGACACCAGTGGCTTTTCATGTAAGCAAAAGGGCTGGCCCGTCACTGAGTACAACACTAAGCATGGTATCCGTTGTCATAAAACTTTTAACAATTACTTTTTCAAATTTCAAGTCTGGCGCTTAAAAGTCATAATTGGAACATGTGCAGATGCTGTGAAAGCCCATAAACAGGAGATATGCAAAGACAGGAGTAAACCTTGTTGCTTCTTCCCCTATGTTTTATTTTATTAACCTGTATGTCGTCCCCCCTTCTATCTTTCAGGGGTTGTTTGTTAACTGTTTCTTAATGGACTTCTTCCTTAATGAGACCAACTTGATGGCCCCAGTGGAAACCAGTTCAGTGCCCATCTGCTCCGTCTCTTACTTTTCCACAATGGCATTTTGTGGGACTTCCCTCCAGCCTCCCTTGTTACAATAGGATATGATAAATTTCACAAAGGCAGCATGGGAAGAATAGTACAAAATGTATATTCCTACCAAAATATATTGTGAAACTGTCCTTAAACAAACAAATGAGCCACTTTAAAATATTACAGCTATAAATGACCATGACAGTAGCACAGCACATATAATAAAAAATAACTACTGAAGAGAAGCTGCTGAATTACTGTAGTAATAAACCAGATGTGATTATTATCATTTAACACGGTCATTGAATACCATGAATCCCTGAAGCCATTAAAATATTTATGATTAAACATTTGCTATTCCTTATAATAGAACATATAGCCTGGCATTAAAATCTGTTAAAGTATTATTTTGGCTGATATATGCCAATGCTGTAATAGAGGTCAGCTAACAGCCACCAACTTTTTGAAAAGGGGGACAAATAGCTTTAAAAGTTAGTGTTTTGTTTTGTTTTTTAAAATAAACTATTTTAAGGTCAACTATATCCATATTAAATTAATCTTATATCGGTTATATTCTGTACAAATAAGAAAACAATGTATACTTTCTCATTTAATTTGTACTTAGTATACATAAAGGTAAAGGTCCCCTGTGCAAGCACCGGGTCATTCCTGACCCATGGGGTGACGTCACATCCCGACGTTTATTAGGCAGACTTTGTTTTACGGGGTGGTTTGCCAGTGCCTTCCCCAGTCATCTTCCCTTTACCCCCAGCAAGCTGGGTACTCATTTTACCGACCTTGGAAGGATGGAAGGCTGAGTCAACCTTGAGCCAGCGACCTGAAACTGACTCCCGTCGGGATCGAACTCAGGTTGTGAGCAGAGCTTTTGACTGCAATACTGCAGCTTACCACTCTGCGCCACGGGGCTCCTACTTAGTATACATACAAGTAGAAAAAGTAATATAAATAAATATATGCCATTGAACATGATAATAATACCTTGCAAAAGATCTTAGTTGATGGTCACATGGAAATGTTAATTTCCTAATACCTTGTAACATTTTTGAGAGCACTCTTGATATAGTCTTGTTTTACACTGGAAATAAAACTAAAATATCCAGAAGAAAAATCTTGCTGGATCTTTCCAAAGGCCCATCTAGTCCTGTTTCCCACAGGATTGTTTCCCACAGTAGCCAGCTGTTGCCTCTCAGCCAGTGGTATTTAGAGGCTCACTGTCTCTGAACAAGGAAGCTTCATTTAGCCATTGTAGCTAATATTAATTTGTTGATAAGCTGTACTTATCAAAACAGTATGAAACATTAAAAATCAAAACAACAGATAAAAGCATAAGATAAAACAATTCAGGGCAGCAGATAAAATAGCAGAATAAGAGCAGTTTTAAAACAGGAAATAAACCCACTGAAAACACCCACCTTGTGCCGGCGTAAGGCCAAGGGCCGGGCGGTGCCCGCAGTCCTCAGACATGCAGGAGGTATCTAGCCCCTTTCGGAGAAGGTGGCGAAGATTATGCTGTTTACCAAGGTCAGAAGTCGGAGGCGTCATCAAAGCAGGCAGGAGTCAACGGCCAGAGAGATCAATCATGAGCGGTAGCGGGAACACAGAGAAACTGCACGGTTGCTTCCACAAAGTGAAAGCACGCCTGCACTGCCTTTATCAGTCAGTGCACTTCCAGGCTAGGCTTCATCCTGAAACGACTCAGCACCAGTTCTCTGTCTGCTTAGTCTGTCCAAGCGAGCACTTCTCCTTCTACCTTGCAGAACCACACGCTGTCGAGTCCTGATACGCCTATCAGGTTCAGGTGAGCTTGGAGGGCAGCCATTCTCAGCTTCCACTGCAGGGGTTGGGGGAAGAGTAGCTTCTGTCTGCCCTTGTTCCATCTCTCTGCCTAGCTGTGGTTCCTGCTGAGTTGTTTCAGGCTCCTGTGTTACTGGCTGCAATGGAGGTACTGAGGGCCCAGAGGCAACCTGTTCCTCCACTTCAGGTTCAGAGTCCTCCGAGTCCTCAGCTCCCAAGGCAGCGCCCATGACACACCTGAACAACACAAGTAACAAGTTTTCACTTAGTAGCTAAATGTTAACGCATCAGGTGGCAGATGACCCACTGAGGGGAGAGCATCCCATAGCTGAGGCATCACCACTGAACATGCCCTGGTCAACAACCAACCAACCAACCACCTTACATCAGAAGGTTCTGGTACACAGAATAAAGCCCGTGATGCTGAGTTGGTTAATGAATAGGTTTGTAAAGGAGTAAGTGCGCCAGTGCCAGGTGTTTTAAGGTTTTATAGGTAAGAACCAGCACTTTGAGTAACAACTGACTCCAGGAGTGGGTTCATACACAAATGCAATTGCTTTATATATCCATGTAGTAATTAGAGTGTTAGACTAAGATCTGCGAGACTGAGGTTCAAATCCCTACTGTGCTGTGGAAGCTTGCTGGGAAACCTTGTGTCAGTCACTCCATCTCAGCGTAACCTACCTCACAGGGTTGTAATGAGATAAAATGGAAGAGAGGAGAACAATGTAAGCTGCATTGGGTTCCCATTGTGGAGAAAAGTAGGGTATAAATGAGGCGAATAAGTACTAGATAGCTGCACACAATGACAAGTTGACTAATATCTGAAACTATAGATTTGAGGGCATTTCTTATTCCATTTTTCTCCTCATTGTGGCTGTAAGCCTAAAGTGGCTTTCAGAAGATACCAGTACAATTTGAATAAACAGAACAGAGTGTAAGAAAAAACAAAGGTACACAAGGCAACTGAACTGGTCTGATACCCATCAGAGTAGCCAATCAAGACCACTGGCTAAGAGCCAAGGGCCATAATCCCTCAGGCCACTCCCAGGCTTTAAGTACCAGCAGCAGGAAGGAGATAATAACTCAGTGGAGTCTGGGCCAACTGCATCAGGCTGTTGGGTCAAAGACCACTCCAGGGTCCTTCTCCACAAGGTCCCTTCAACTCAGAACAATCAGAACAGAGAGTGGAGGTTAAACTTCACCCTGGGTCCTCCTTAGGGTTACCGGGTCCCTCTTCACCACTGGTGAGAGGTTTTTGGGGCAAAGCCTGAGGAGGGTGGGGTTTGGGGAGGGGAGGGACTTCAATGCCATGGAGTCCGTTTGCCAAAGTTGCCATTTTTCTCCAGGTGAACTGATCTCTATCGACCAGAGGTCAGTTGTAATAGCAGGAGATCTCCAGCTAGTAGCTGGAGGTTGGCAACCCTACAAGAAGCAAGGCCCGATTCCCCACCCCCCAACCTTGAAACAGTCTCTGGATTCTGCTACTAACTTCAAATGGCAAATGCATCCATACACCTCTAGGACAACTGAAACCAGCTCACTTTCCCAATTCACAATTGCCATGCCTGAGAGATTAATTATCTAGATGGGAGCGCCAACCGTGGAGGCGTTTTTGAAAGAAGTGCCATGCTGTTCAGCTAAAGGCAGCTCTGCTGAGGCCAGCACAAACTCTGCAGCATTTAAAATTCATGTTCCCATTTTCTTTCTTTTTTAACTTCAAGCCAGATTCCAGTTTTTGTTTTATATAAAGGGGCTCATCATGAAGCGGCGTGGGACAGATGGAAACAGTTTATCAATTAAAACCAGTTATATAAATTCATCACCACGAATAGTGGGTTTCTATCTTTTCCCATTTCATGTGTGAACCACCAAGGCAAATTATTACTTGCCAAAGGCTTGGCAGTAAATTCTCTAACTAAACAACAATTAGAATCCCATTTCCTGGGTTCAGATCCAAAATTCTAAAGCTCTGGAGAAGAAGCATGCAGGTAATTTAAGCTGCATAAACATATCCATACAGATACAAACAAAGTTGGCTTATATATATTGTGCAACAATGGGCACAATATATATATCATCTGCATTTGTCTTATTTTGTCTTCTCTGGATAAAAGTGTTGTTCTTCAATCCTACAGAAAATCCATTGTCCAATATCAGTTATTCAAAAATTCCACTTATCTCAATTTACTGTGTGTTTTTAATCCAATATCAGGATTGATATGTAGTGTATGGTGACTTGACCAAGAAGGCTCACAGTGCATTTCTGACCTTCAAGGGCAAAAGGACTTAGGAGGCCAGGAAGAGGCCATGCTGGTGTTTGGGCCACCCATGTCAGTGCCCGGGCTACTTACGCCGGCGTTAGTGGCCCCAGCGCCAGCGTGGAGGCTCAGATGCCGCCACGGCAGCACCACCCCGGAATGCTGGTGGGGCCTTCCGCCAGTGTCCCACAGGCCTAAAGGCCTGAGCTGGTGTTCCAGGGGGCATTCCAATGCCTGGGAGGCATCCTGGGGGAGGAGCTGCCATTTGGCAGCTTCCTGTCCCCTTTCAACCCACATTTCAACCGCAATATAAGCAAGGCAGAATTTCTGTGTCTACTGCACATCACAAAACTGACAACTGCTAGAGCATTTCTAGGACAGGTCATTGGGTATAAAACCATACCACTCTAGAGAAACTGCTCTAGAAACCAGGTGTGTAATATGCGTGCTATGTGCCATCTCGGAAATTCTCTTTCCACTGGAGAAAGAGGTCGACTAAGTAGGGCTGCAATAGAAAATGGCAACGGTGGGGAAGCAACTTGCATTTCTCTAGTTGCAAATAAACTGAGGCTGACCATTGCCATGCACAGAAGGGAATTATTTGAATTCTCAGCATAGTCTTAGATTGGAATCCCATTAATATGAAGCTAGGAATATTTGATGCTATGAATACTTTAGTACATAAAAGGATTAATTTTCAAGCTCTGTGTATTTACTAAATGCATGGCAATACCACATCACACAGTAGACAGAGGAAACCTGTCACTTCCCAGATTATGAGAGGGAGGGCATCTTGGCCATCTTCTGATCACTGGGGGTGGGGGGGAGGTAGTTGTGAATTTCCTGCATTGTGCAGGGGGTTGGACTTGATGACCCTGGTGGTACCTTCCAACTCTATGATTCTATTCTATTCTATTCTATTCTATTCTATTCTATTCTATTCTACTCTATTCATTCCATAGCACTTTGAGACTCAAGTTCTGTACTTAGTACTGAATATATCTTTTCTAACTGTACATATCATTAAAATATTCTACTTATGGGAAGTGGGCAGGATTAATTTAAATAATATGTAGAGACATAAGTCTAAATCCTACACGGTGGTGATACTGTCCTCCGGAGCAAGAAGCTTAGCACCCACTGAAAAGCCTCTCTGAAGGATCCTTGCATTAGAGTAAAATGTCATCATTAGTGCAAAAAAGTCCATAGGATCCAGCCCATTGTTGGAAGGGAAACTTCATTCCTGATCCTAAATGTGATGTGCAATCAGATTCAAGTTTGCCCCCACCTTCAAAAAAATATAGGTCTGGTCCTGGGAACACACACATCCACTGAGTCTTTGCAAAAGAAACCTTAATTAAGGCTCCATTATTTCCAGTTATCAAGGGTATATGTACTTGTATATCCACAACACATAACACTGATTGCCAGCTCCTGAAAAGCACTGAAATATCCCACACATATACAACTCACTGCTACCCATCTCATGCAACCATCATACTTTGCTCCAGCTGCCAAGGGGAAAGTTCACCACACTTATAAGTAGAAAAGGCTTCTCTAAAAATTATACATACGCAATGGCCACATTTATCAGAATACAACGAATACATGCAAGAAATCACTCATTGGAAGATGACACTATAGGGTATCTACTGAAGCATGAAATTCATTGTGGGGGTTTGATGACCGGCATCTTTACTCAGCCCCCAAAGACTTCATTATACTGGGTTTAGATTTCCTTTCTGCAACACTGCCATGTCATTCAGGTCAAACTGATTCACTCAGCACCTACACAAGCATAGCCTTGGGCATCTTCCAGTGTGAAAATGACCCATAACAGCTCCAAGTGTTGCTGAATTATTTCTGGTGCTTTTCTGACATGAATCAGTACTTTAATGGGAACCTGAATGGGGATCACAAAAGTCATTTTGCTTAGGGCAAGCAAGGGCTTGGATTCCGGTCATGCAGGTGAAAAGACAAGAGCTTTGTTGACTGGTACTCCAATATCATCATTTTAGCTACAGTAAAGATTTAACTGCTGTGAGCTTCAGTTGGCTCACTTGGCTGAAGCTTAGGGAAATGTGAAGAAGTGTTAAACCGTATAAATAGTTAAGATCAGAGTTAGATGACTTATGTCCTGGGATGTGGTGACTTTTAGACTCCAGAAACACATGTTGCAAGAATACGGGAAATTTTCTGCCTTTAAAAACTAACATACATCAACATGTTAAACTTCTCTGAATACTGGTTTAGTAATGCTAGAGTCAAAATGGATAGTTGTAATTTCAGCTGCTCCATTTTATAAGGGTGAAATCCCTTGCAGACATGAAACAAGATATTTCATCCATGTTTCAATGTATTTCTTTACTATGCTTTCAGATTTCCTTCCTTTGAATGTATCACCAAAGAAGAGCACACATGGATACTAATGAAACTGCCTTTTGATGTATCAGCAATCCAACTTGCATAGTATGGCCACTCTATAGTACATGAAATATACAACTTTAATATTAATATCAGTATCCTAACAACAAAAATACATCTTACATGAACTATAAAGCAAAAAAGCCTATTAACTATCTAAATATACACAAATAATACTAATACACTATTCACACAATATTAAAAGCACAATATATATGTGTTTTTTTTCATGAATGGCTGCTGCCTATACAGCGTAAAGTCTCCTGGATCATCAATGGCTTTGATCCTATATGGAGTATTGTATAATCTCATTGATCTGGTCCTGGGAACACACACATCCACTGAGTCTTTGCAAATGAAATCTTAATTAAGGCTCCATTATTTCCAGTTATCAAGGGTATATGTACTTGTATATCCACAACACATATGGAGATAGTACATTGGATGTGGAGTAACACAGGTGTTATTGCTTTTTTGCTTTATATTTCATGTAAGATGTATTTTTGTTGTTAGGATACTGATATTAATATTAAAGTTGTATATTTCATGTACTATAGAGTGGCCATACTATGCAAGTTGGATTGGTGTTATACAGGGCATAGCAAGGTGTGTTGTTTTAATTATACTGTATCAGGCCAGGGGCCCATCCAGGTCAATACTATCTACTCAAACTGGTAGCAGCTCTCCAGGGTCTCAGGAGGAGATCTTTCACATCACCTACTACCTGGTCCTTTAACTGGTGATTGAACCTGGGATGTTCTGCATGCTAAGCAGATGCTCTAACACTGAGCTCTAACACCCTGGATGGGATATAAATCATTCTGGTTCCACAGACATTAAAGTAGAAGTTGATCTCAAGAGTCAGCTGGTGAAACATCCTGGAATGGTGGAATTCTCAGCCCCTCCCTGGAAATTATTTTCACCCACTCTTTTTAATATCTCCAAGAATGGTGTTGCTACAACCCCTAAGGTTAACTGCCTGAAGTAAATAATAAGGTTCTTCCAGAAACCCTCCAGAATCCAACATCATGGACCATGGGCAACAATGTGATGAACATTGGTATATCTGTGGTCTGTTTCAGACACTTGGCAGCCATCAGCAGGCTTGCAATCCAGCAGAGGTTGAAGGATGCACCCACTGTATGAATGAGCACCTTCATGTGACACCTACACAACCACCACCATCTTTATTTCCAAATTCAGACCATCCCTTTGCTGAGCTGACACACTGGCAAATGCTTGTACAGGGCCCATAAGGAGGTGCCATTTCATAGAACTGGCACCTCTACATGATTCTGACCAAAGGCTTGTGAGATGTACAGTGGCCGCCCTGTGAGTGATCATATGGGAGACCATCAATAGTTCTGTCATAAACACTCTTCTAATCCCATCAACTTCAAGGGACTTAGAAGGGTGTAACTCTGTTTAGGATTGTGTGGAACCAGCCCAGTGTCTCCTGGTTCAAATTTCACCTTTGCCTTGAACCAGAGGCTCCCAGATCACCGCTCATTCTCTTAGCCCCTATACTATACTACATCCGTTTTGGAGAAAAGGAGCAAACAGAGACCCTATGAGCGTCTGGTATATTAATCCTTGATTCTCATCAGGATATTGATACATTCCTGAACAAGCAGTAAAATTCTGGGATCTTTTAAAATGTAACATATCTCTCCCTCCCCCCATTCCATATTCTTTCTCAGGACATAATATACAAAATAGGGACTTCCCTATAATTTTTGTGTTTAAGAATGCACATAGAAAACACTGTGGCTCTTGTGACTGATGCTTATGGTCATAGTTTATTCAAGGGTACAGATGTGTATGATCCTCCCAATATAACCCAGGAAGAATGTTCAGTTCTGTCTCTTAAAAGCATACAACTGTTAAGTTTTATCAAGCCAGTGTTACATTTTAGCTAATTCATAAATATAGAGAAACATCAATTTCACCCTTGTATTATACAAAATATACAGCAGGACAGTCAGAGGCAACACAAAAAGTGATACTTTATTTTTATTTCATTCAATTTTTATCCTGTCCCTTCCCTGGCAATCAGGGTTTGGGGCAGTTAACAACATAAATACAAAACATAAATAAACATACAAATATTCTATAAAACAATTTAACACACTGGCACTCGGGCACGATGATCAGAGAAGCTGATAGTAGGCCCAGTAAATTGCCTCAATGGAATGCCTGGAGGAATAATTCCATTTTACAGACCCTGTGGAACCCAGATAGGTCCCGCAGGACATGAGTCTGTCTCTTCAGACAGAGCATTCCACCAGGCTTGGGCAACGGTCAAAAAAGCCCCTGTTCTGGTCAAAGTTAAATGAGCTACCTGAGGGCCAGGAACCACCAGAAGTCTGTGCAAAGCAGAATGTAAGCAATACAGAGGGTCGTAATGGGAGGAGTGGTCCTTAAGGTATGATGGTACCAGACCATTTAGGGTTTTAAAGGTTAAAACCAGCACCCTGAATTTGACCTAGAAACCAACTGGAAGCCAGTGCAGCTGTTTCAAAATGGCTGACCATGATATGCCAGTCAATGTACTGGCAGCCCCATTGTGGAAAACTGAACGTTTCTGAAGCATCTTCTGGGGCAGCCCTATGTAGAGCAAACTGCAATAGTCAAATCTGAAGGTGACTGTCCCATGAATCACTGTGATTAGGTCCAACCAGGACAAATTGGTGGCCAGCGGACAAGCCTGGAGGATATAGAAAAATGTCAATTTAGCCACCGAGGACACTTGTTTGTCCAAGGTAATTGAAGTGTCCTCTGATGTAAGCTGTCCCCTGTCCAGAACAAGAGGCTGCAACCCCCCGCCCCCGCAATGACCCAGCCTTTTCCAGCCACAGGACTTCAGTCTTATCTGGATTTAACTCAACAATCTCAACCACGGCATCTAGGCGCTGGGTCAGGGCTGTGACAGCAACCTTGGGCTGTTTATCCCAAGGAGAGGAAGAGCTGAGTGTCATCAACATACTGTTGGCACCCAACCCCAAACCTCCTGATGAGCTCTGCTAGAGGGCACATAGAGATATTAAATAACATTAGAGACAAGATTGAATTCTGTAGAACCCCATAATCCAGAGGCTGCCTGGTCAATCTTTTGTCTTCAATAGCTACCCTCTGACTACATCCTTGGAGGAATGAGGCAAACCAAGATATGACAGTGCAACACAGCCCCAGTGAGGCTAGGCAGCTGACCAGAGTTGAATAATCAACGGTGTCAAATGCTGCCAATAGATCTAATAATATCAGCAGTGCTGAACTGCCCCAGTCAAGTTGATGCCGGAGGTCATTCATGAGGGCTACAATGGCTGTCTCAGTTCCAAACCCAGGCCTGAAACCAGACTAGAATGGATCAAGTGTGAACATCTCATCCAGGAAAACCTAGAGCTGTTCAGAGACTGCTCCCTCTATTCCCTTTCCCAGAAATGGTAAATTAGATACAGGGTGGTAATTGGCTAGTTCCTTTCTGTCTAAAGAAGGCTTTTTCGACAGAGGTCTAACTACAGCCTCCTTCAAGGAACCAGGGAAATACCCCTGAGAAAGAGACAAATTAATAATCTCTCTTATGGAAAATCCTACCACATCCTGGCTGGCTTTCAGGATGGGCAGGGATCCAAGGAGAAAGTTGTCGCCTTCACAGCAGCCAGGATCCTGTCAACATCTGACAATGAGATTGGGCAGAAGAGGTCTGAAAAAGGACCAGACGACGGCAATGGAGCCTTCAGTATTATTTGCATTAACATTCGTGGAGAAGACCTGGCGGAGCTTCGAGACTTTGTCCGCAAAAAAGTTTGCTGAAGATTGAAGTCACAGCTGAAGGTTGAATCTCTATCACTTTGGGACTCTTCCATCAGGGAGGGTCAGCTGTTGAACCACTCTAAATAACTGAGCTGGACTGGAACAAGCAGATGCAATGGAAGCAGAAAAGAAAGATTTCTTAGCTTCATAGGCCTTCAATTGTGCTCTATAACACGTTCTCAATGACTCATCACGAGTTCACCGCCAAAATCACTCTAGCCATCTAAGTACCCTTTTCTTATTCCTAAGCTCCTCAGTAAACCAAGGAGTGGAGGGAGAGCACGGGTCTAGAGGGCGTTGGGAAGAAATAAGGTCAATGGCGGCACTGAGATTCCTGTTCCAGTCCTCAGTTTGCTCATCAAGAGAACTGCTGACAGATCCTGAGAGATCCCACAAAGCATTCCGGAAACCTACTACATCCATTAGTCTCTGTGGGCAAGCATAAATTCGTTCTCCAATCTCCACCCTTATAGAAGATAGTTGAGAACCTCAAACTAGCCTTCAGGAGGAAATGATCAGAACATGGAACCAGTTCACATTCAACCACATATTCCAGATCGACACCTGCACAGAAAATCAAATCCAGGGTGTGGCCTGCTTCTTGTGTGAGGCCCGATACAACCTGGGATAATCTCAAAACTGCCATGGATGCCATGAAGTCCAAGGTGGCACCAGATAATGCTGTGTATGCATTGACATTAAAGTGCCTCCAGATGAAAAAGTCATGGGAAACACAATGCCCACTCAGAGATACCATCTACCAGCCTCTGCAGGGTATCTACTGGTGAACTAGGTGGACAGTAGACCAGTAAGACAGTCAACCCCTCCCCAGTACCCCATACCAGGCCAGTACATTAAATACTGATGATTTCTGGTACAGGGATCCTCCAAAAGGAAAAACCGTCTCACATGAGCATCCTAATCCCACCCCCTCCTATTTGAGGCTGATGAAGGACTGAGTAACCTGGAGAAGACAGCTGTGTGAGAGACATAACTTCATCTGCTTGTACCCAAATCTCTGTCAAGCAAGCCAGATCAAAGTTACCCTGCTGTATAACATCCTGCAGGGCCACAGTCTTATTAACAGATCTGATATTGCACAACATCAAAACCAAAATGGAGGTTACTCCCTAGAAAAAAGACCCTCTCTCTCCATACTGTGGGCTGACTCTTCAAAGATTCTTTTGTTAAAAATTTTGGTTTGTTACTTAAACTAAAACTTGCCAGATTCTGGGCTAGATCTTAAATTACAACACTCTCAGTACAATAGCCGTTCTGCTGGTGGGAGGAGTATTATCACCAATTCTCTGCTTCTGCTGTAAAGCCCTAATTTGCTCCTGCCACAATGTTCCTGGGTGCCCGCTAACCACAGAACCACTATTTTGGAGAAGGCTACGTCACAAGGTGGAAGTTCAAGTAGGAAGTAGGACAGACACTTCCATCTAGCATGACTCCATTCAGGCTGATGTGGGCACAACACAATGAAACCATAATTCTGATCTTTCACGAGTTTTGCCAGGAAACTAAGACTTTTGCCCAGGATCAGGATTATTTTTTCTACAATATCCTAATGATTAAGCAAACAGTTTGGAAAGGTTGCTTTCAAATATTTCAACGAATTGGCTCAACAAGAGAATCTTCCCATGTGTACCTTTTTGACAGGATGCACCTGCCAATCATATGCTCTGGTTGCCCATTGTATCTGTTGCCTTACAGTAATCCAAAAAGATCAAACCCACTACTTAGTAACTGTTATGAAATAATTTGCAAAGGAGGGGCAGGGGACTTCTTATAAGACAATCTTCACTCCTAAACTAAGAACAAAAATGCAACAAAATTCACACTGAAACAAGAGATTCTTCACATATGATTTGAGGCTGTTTATACAACCAGAGAGAGAGAGAGAGAGAGAGAGAGATGTTTGCAGGGTAGGAGGTTCACAAGTGATGGATAAAATTTAAGAGGTTACACCGAATGTTTAGCAGCAGCACCTGTAGATGGCAAGAAAATGGGTCAGCTTGTGTTTACTGTTTAGCAAGCAGTTAGTGAAATGATATATGTTGGGTGTACAATGTTAGTGCACTGAGCCTCCAATCCCTACTCAATTTTCTACTACAATACCATAAAGCTGAGTTACTGGCCAGCTGTGTCCAACAAAGCAACATTTCAAAAATTATTACAGTAGAAGGTTAAAAAAAAAAGATGTAGGCTGCTAACAAGAGGGGGTTTTGTTTTTGTTTTGTTGTTTTACTGTAAAATCTCACCTGTGAAAGAAAAGGGCTGGAACAAAGCAACATTTCTCTTGCAAACCCAGAGTCCCGTCATTCTCATGCATAAAAGGATACACATCTAAGCCACACCACACCTTCCCATTCAGACAAAGGAGAGAGATTTCTTGCTCTAGACAAGCAGAGGGTATTGCATGAATGGCTCTTCTTCCTTGGCAATGCTAATCTCCCTCTGTCCCCCTCCCCCTTTAGTCCTTCCAGGGGTGCCCCCACATGGTGAAATCAGCAAACACAGGAAATTTGATAGTTTTCAGAGACTGAATTTAATCTATGCATAACTTTTCTTCAGTGTTTAGGAACACATTTGTAAGAATGAGTATCACTTGAAATCTGCAATAAAACCCTTCTTACAGAAGAATGACATGGGATGTTACGGGAACTTGGCTGAATAAATAACATACAAGGACTGAATAAAAACTAGAAATGTATATTTAACTTATAAACAACTAGATCTAACCATGAAGTCTGGCTTAATTTTACATTTTGGGGGTAATTTTTGTATGGATCTTTTTTAAAAAATTCTATGCATCATCACAGGGAACTCCATCTCATAGTGACATTTTCTCATAAAAATGGATCATACAAGATCATCCTGAAGAGATGACTTTTTGCCAGTAATGGCAAGGAAAATACCACCAATTGGATTATGGTACAATGTACATGTTAAGATATTAAATAATTTATTTTAAAAATAGTATAGGTGCCATGAGTTGGTTATCTATATTTTCTATGAAAGCATAAAACATGGAAAGTTTGGCAGTGAGTCAGATTGGAATACATCGTTGTGTATTAGCATCAGAAAGACTAGTATGAAGGAAATAATAGAAATGTTTCTATGAAGTGAGAAGTATGAATTTACCTAGACCACAGTGGCATTCCTACAAATAAACTTCAGGGGGGGAGGGGGGACACAGACTTGTATGATATAAATTAATGAGCCACAGAATCAGAGTCCCTACTCAGCCCCACCCACTTCTAAAAACACTTGGCAGGCACCAAGAAAGGTGTCAGTGAGCATCATGGCACCCACAGGCACCATGTTGGGGACCCCTGGCATAGATAAAACACATACAATAAAATAGACTTCAGAGCTGTGAATTTTTTTTTAACTGTAACATCTAATTCAGAATCAAAGTAGGTATTGTTGTTCTTCATAGGACTCTCACGTGGGCATCTTATTAGTCTAATTATTAGGAGTAAGACTGGTGGTTCTCCCTCCATTCCATGGGCAACAGCAGCTGTTATTGACATGGCCACTTGTCTATGTCAAGGGTCCTAACCTAACCAAGCCTATTATTTCCCCCCCCCCTACATTGACTTGCTTTAGCACATAGCCAAAGTGCATAAAGTTCCTTTCTGAGACATGAAGGCACTAATTCTGCAAAGCCTCGTGTACAAACAGCATGGTCTTAATTTGTCCCACAACCATACTGGTCCACTGTACTGGCGGAGATGGTCCAAAGCAAGCTGTATTTCCAGAAGGCTGTTTTGGATGTGCTCAACTACATCCAGTCCTTTAAGTACACCTTGTACCTTTTCATCTTTGAATTATAAACACTTTAGAGTAGGGCCTTAAATTATTCTATAGAGACCCTCCACACATTATTCATTCTATTGCTGTCCCATTTACCTCAGTGTTATTTTCCAGAGTGCTGGGCCTCACTATAAGTGCTGATGGCATCAAAATAATAAATGGTAAATATTAATAATTACGACAATCCAGAGACTAATAAAATTAGCCTGAGGCATAGAAGTAACAATTATAGTATTCGCCAATGGTCAGCTCTAAATGCAAACATCTTCTTAAGAAAGTAAGAAGAGCCTTACTGATTCGGACCAAAGTTCCATCTAGTCTAGCATCCTATATCTCGCAAGGGTCAACCAGATGCCCTTCTGAAGGCCAATGGGCAGAATATGGAGGCCAAAGCCTTATATTGTTGGTAGAGGGTTTGTGAATGTGCACCCAACAGCTAGAGAGAAAGATATTACAAAATGTAAATATTCTTAGCCACATCTGTCTATTGGTTTGCAGCATATCACCGTAAAATGTATTTTTAATGAATATATGTATTTATAACAAACATAAAAATAAAAGGACAATAAACCTGGTTCTTTAACATGAATAATAAATGCAAATAAGTACTTCAAACTGTAATCTCCTCAGGACAGTGTCCTGTCATTTTTTATGTATCTGGAATGCACCATGAACCTCTGCGACATCAGTTAAATATTTAATTGTATTAATATCAAACACCACAGAAAACAGTATAAGCAGCATGATTCATGCTGTTTTCACCCTACTATGATGTGTCTCATCAGAAAAACAACAACACTATCATGCCCAGTCAGGGCTGAAAGACAGTGATGTAAATAAAAGAAGATACAGATGAGCAACATAAGTTGCTCAACTTCCCTGCCAATACATGATTGTCCCACATAGTCCATTCTTTACTCCAGAATCAATAGGAGGTCTATGGATGAGTTCATCAATAAAATGAATTGCAATATGCTGGCAAAGTGCAAACCTTTTATAAATGGAAGTCAATGTAAATGTTTGGGTTGGAACAGTATTTTCTCAGAAGAAGAATTATGGCAGTCCAAATGTTAGTGAGACAGTACTCAACTTACATTTATGCACTCAAATTCTATTCTATCACCAAATTCTAACCTTTGGGAAGAGGGCTGTACTACTCAGAACCTTTCACTTTGCATTCAGGTAGGGCCCAAGTAGAATTTCACTTATTTATGTGTATAATGTTTGATTGACACCACAGTTATCCCTTGATGTTGTGAATCATCCATGATCAGGTGTCCAGATTATCCATTGACTTGTTAATAAGATCTAAACTGGGCTCAGTAAATCTGTCCCTAAAGTGAAAGACGTTTATTATCCGGGCTGTGTAACCGTAGTCTTGGTATTTTCTTTCCTGACGTTTCGCCAGCAGCTGTGGCCGAAACGTCAGGAAAGAAAATACCAAGACCACAGTTACACAGCCCGGATAACCTACGAGAACCAATGAACTCTGACCATGAAAGCCTTCGACAATATTTTGAAAGACGTTTGTTCCTACATTGAAGGTGTAGCTTATCTTGAGCCAAAAGCTCAGGATGAGGACTTTGCAGTAAATATCAGGTGATAACAAAATATAATATTCAAATGACTTTGAATTGGGCTTAGGCCCAATAGTGCTAATATAAATGATCATTTCCTGGGCTTAAAACCATTGGCATGTATGTACCCTATCACTGTTCTGAGCAAAATCTGAAACTCTTCCTGTCTGAGCCTTCCTCTAACTTCAGTGGCTCTTACACAGGAGGAGGAACCACTGAAGTACGAGGAAGGATCCTGAGGCTGGAGGAAGTTCCTCTAGCCTAAGTAAAGCTGGATACATGCCAGTATCTCAGATGATTGACAGCACAATCCTAAACAGAGTTATACCCTTCTAAATCCAATAAAGTCAATTGACTTAGAAAAGTATAATTCTGTTTAGGATTACACTGTAAGAGCTACCTTTTAATCCTGTCAATGAAATTATTTGTAAACGTTTGCTCCATCAGCGTCATTTAACTATTCATTTGGATTTAAACTTAATCATATTTGTATGATCATCGATCTGTATTGGCTATTTTGGCCTAAGTATGTTGCAGATAACTCTGAACTTTTGCAATCTTTTATATCTCAAATATTGGACATGATCCAGCCGAAGCAAAGCACTTTCATTTCATTTTGATAGGAGAAGCTGAACATTTACATGTTTTCCAGATGCTGTTTTACCAGAATCTGGAAAATGCTGGCAAAACACATGGGGAGAGCGAGGCGATCTCTCTTTTTTTCTTTCTTTTTTAAATAATTTTTTATTGCTTTTATAATTGTCAGTGGCAAGATTTGTTTCAGTCCTTATATCCCTCCAACACTAGATATATGCCAAGGAGCTTCTAAGGGATAAAAGAAAAGGAATTTATAATTAAACACAAAAATAAACAAAAAAGAAAAAAAATTAAAATTAAAAAAAAAAGAAATACAAAATAAAACATAAAACATACAAAAACATATATAGAGCGCTGTTACATCTATTACTAATACATTGTTTACTATCTTTTAAAAAGAATATAGTGCCCAAACTTCTACCACCCACCTCTGTGCCCTCCACCTTTGGACTTCCGGAGAGGTGTTATGACAGTATATAAAAACTTATTATTATAATCATTGTTTAAAAAACACATAAATCTATAATTCATTAACTATACCTTTAAAATCAGTTTTTGCCAATTTATTCCAATATGCGGCGGCCTTTGACCATATTTGTTTAAATTCATCCATATCTTTACCATGTAAATAATCTGTAATTTTGGCCATCCGCATATACATCCAAAGCTTTTCTCTCCACTCTTTGATTGAAGGTTTATTTATTTGCTTCCATTTCTTAGCAATTATAATCCTAGCCGCAGCAAAACTGTATTGGCATATGACTCTATCAGCATAATCTATATTCTTATCAGGAATACCCAATAAGCAAAAGGCAGGATCTTTTTTTATATTTGACTTAATCAAATTGTTAGTTTCCTTTAAAACTAATCACCAAAATCTCTTGAGTTTTTTGCAAAACCACCAAACATGCATAAATGTACCTATCTCTGTTCCGCACTTCCAACAAAGACCCTCCTCCTCTTTTTTCATTTTACTTAATAGTACTGGAGTTATATACCATCTGTAAAACATTTTATATAAATTTTCTCTTATTTCGTTAGTAATAGTAAATTTAAATTCCTTCTTCCACAAATTTTCCCATATTTCCAAATCTATATTATAACCTAGTTCCCTTATCCATTTCACCATCACTGGTTTAATCCTTTCCTGTTCTAGATTCATTTCTATCAATAGTTTATAAATCCGTCCTATCAATCCTTTATTTCCCTTAGTTAATATAATCTCAAATTTGGATTTAGTTTGATTAAAGCCAGTCTTATTATCTTTGTTGAATATATCCCTTAATTTATAATACATAAACCAATCTTTAATTTGAAGCTCTTCTCTGGTTTTCAACATCCATATCCCTTCTCTATGTTCTATCAATTCTCTATATATATTGCTATCCAAATTTAGATGTACACCCCTTCTCATATAGGCTTCTATGGGATTAATCCAACCGGGAGTTTTATTTTCCAGGAAACCTTTATATTTGTTCCATGTTTGCAATAAACTTTTCCTAATAATATGGGAATTAAAATCTTTATTTACTTTCTCCTTTTCATACCATAAATATGCATGCCACCCAAATCGTAAATTAAATCCCTCGAATTCCAATAATTTCGGATTCTCTAATAGAATCCAATTTTTTATCCAGGTGAAGCAAGCTGCTCGATAGTACATTCTCAAATCTGGTAATCCCAACCCTCCTGTTTCTTTCAATTCCACTAAATTATTATATGCTATCCTATGTCTTTCTTTACCCCAGAGAAAACTTAAAATATCTTTCTTCCAGTTTTTAAATATCTGTGCGCCTTTCACTATTGGTAGGTTTTGAAACAAAAAAAGCATTTTAGGTAATAACATCATTTTAATTACTGAAATTCGTCCCCACAATGATAATGGTATTTTCCCCAACTTTTTAAATTGTTTCCTCTTTCCCCTTTGCTGTTCATTTTGGTATTAGAATTGTTATTGAAAAATTTAAGACAAAACGATGAAGTTGTTGGTGTAAGAATTGGGAGAAATCAACATAAAGTTAAAGCATACGCAGACGACTTAGTATGTTTTTTGATTGATCCGATTGAGCAAATCGATAGTTGGAATAAAAATTTGGAGGTTTATGGACAGCTTTCAGGTTTTAAAGTTAATAAAAATAAAACTAAGATATTGGTTAAAAATATGACTCTTTCACAACAGCAAATACTGACTAAAAAGATAGGATTTAGCATTGAACATAAAGTTAAATATTTAGGTATATGGATATCAAATAATAATCTTAATTTATTTCAAAATAATTATGTAACTCAATGGCAACAGATAGCAAGAAGCAATCTCTGACAGGCAGAAAAGGCATGCGTAATCAAAGGAAGCCCTGAAGCAGTCGGTAGGGTTGCCAACCTCCGGGTACTAGCTGGAGATCTCCTGCTATTACAACTGATCTCCAGCCGATAGAGTTCAGTTCCCCTGGAGAAAATGGCAGCTTTGGCAATTGGACTCTATGGCATTAAAATCCCTCTCCTCCCCAAACCCTGCCCTCCTCAGGCTCCGCCCCAAATACCTCCCACCGGTGGCAAAGAGGGACCTGGCAACCCTAGCAGTCGGTGGAGGTGATGCGGGGAAACGCCCCTGCATAAAAGGCCTTAGTGTGTTTGCACTTAGTAATTGCAACAAAAAATGCCTTGTTTGGGTGGGATATTAAAATTGTCTTTCAAAAACTGCAGTTCAGGCCTTCCTTTTGTTCCAGCAGCTCAGGTTTCCTGAGAACATCCAAAGCAAATGATTGCAGTATGAAAGCATTGCCCAGTGTTTTAGTACCTAAACCTTGAGTAAGCAACAGCTGTATTTTTGAAGAAGGAACAACGATTGACTGAAATCAAACCACTTTGGTACCTTTCTTTTTCTCTCTTTTTTTTTTGTTCATGGGTCATGAATTTAGCCAAAGTGAAGTACTTCATGCAGCCTGATCCAATGCATGATTATTCAGAAGTAAGTCTCTCTGAAATTTAAGCAGGCCTTCTCCCAAGATATACAGCTCTGAAGTCCAAATCCCACTGATTTCCACAGGAAGGTTAAGCGCACTCTTCCCCACTGAAACCAATAGGGGTTAAAGGTGTTGACCTTTGGCTGCAGCAGGATCTTCATCTTTAGAGTGTGATTAAATATTACTGTTTCTGATGAACTGAAGCAGATTGACCTTATTCTTCTCCTCCAGCAATTTTCATGGCCTCTCCAGAAACAAATTCAGTGATGAAACATTTTTTTAAATCTGGCAAATTGCTTACATTTATGCTATCTTTATGTGACCACGGATCATTTTACTGAAAATTATTATTATAAACCATCAAGGTGAGCAAGCACTATTGGAAAACTGTGTTCCAGGCAGTCTACCTTATCACACATATTTAGGGAAACTTCATTGCTAAGGGAACAGTAGAAGAAATCCTCATAACTGGATGTTCTATATCTGTCTTATAAAGTGGAAATGTCCCTACCAGTATAGAATAGCTTCATCATGTCTCAGTTCCTACTTTTCAAACAACCATGTCCTTCCCACAGCAGGGAAAGGGGACATCAATACATCTCAATATCAAAGTGTTAATCAAGGTCTTCATTCTAGAAACAGACTCTTGTCTACAGGAACCTCAGCCTTGGAGTGGTCAGGGATGACAGTGTCAAAGGATTATGTCTTTGCCTATAATTCTGAGATCTCGCTGAGCATATATACATGGTTGTCAAGACTTAATTCTCCCACATCAATTATTACTTTGGGCCCTTCCAGTGCTGGCACTGCTTCTTCCCTAATTTTGAGTTCTTTCTTTGTTTTAATTGCACACTTTAAATGAATATAAATTTTGCTGGTGACATCAACTGACAAAATTGAGGCACACGTTTCCAGAAATCTGAACTAAAGGTTCTAGAATAGGGGCTCTTCATATTATTGAAGTGTTTTTTAATGTACAAAGTGTCATCAGTAATTCATCTCACCCATCCTTATAACAATTAGGATTGCCAAATTTTCATTCTGGCAGGGTCCCTGTGCCTTGAAGAAAATCAATAGATTGAGTGGAAGTGCAATGGTGAAGGCTGCTTGTCTTGTTG